>NC_138898.1:22247527-22875777 GCF_965194825.1 Balaenoptera physalus
CCAACCTCATCGCCCACCACTCTGCCCTTCACTCACTACACTCCCACCACAAGGGCCTATTAACCCCTCACACATTATCCTCTTCTTCCTGCCTCAGGGCTTTTGCACATGCTCTTTCTACTGTTTGAACAAACCTCCCTTTGTGCATGCCTCCCTCTGCTTCAGCCAGCTAACGCCCACGATGGTTCTGTCTCAGCCCAAATATCACTTCTCAGGGGGAGCCTTCCTTGAAGGCCACAGCAAGCACCTGGTCTGTCTCTTTCATATCTTATTTTTTATAAGATTGCTTGTTAATATGGGTCTTTTCACCTGCACATGGGGTTCTCCATGAGGACTGGGACCGGGGCTGTCCTGTTCCCCAGCATAGATTCTCACTAAGTATTTTCTTTTCTTTTTTTTTCTTTTCTTTTGGCCGTGCCTTGTGGCATGTGGGATCTTAGTTCCCCAACCAGGAATCGAACCCATGCCTCCTGCAGTGGAAGCTCAGAGTCTTAACCACTGGACCACCAGGGAAGTCCCTCTCACTAAGTATTTTCTGATTGGCTAAATGTATCCAAGTGGAGATATTAACCGGCAGCACCCATGTGCCAGGCAAAGATGCAGGAGATACAGGTGAAGATGCCAAAAGCCCTTGACCGCATAGAGCTCATAAGCAAGTAGAGGAGACAGGCAACAGACAGGCGCACAAATAACTACATCCTTGGCCTTCAGTTATCATAGGTGTGATGATGAAATGCAGGACGAGGGCAAAAGGCTGAGAGTGGCCAGAGATCTTCCTTGCTGGTGAGGTGGGGGAAGGGTCAGGCTATCTAGATGGGATAAGCAGGGAAGGCCTCTCTGAGGAGGTGGCATTCGGTCAGAGATGTAAATGACACAAGGGAGTGAGTCATGTGAGGACCGGGAGAAGGAGGCATGCCAGAAAGAGGGAGTGTATTAGTTTGCTAGGGCTGCTGTAACAAGCAGAACAAATTTAAACAAAAGGGATTTATTAACTCACAGTTCTGGGGGCTAGAGGTCCAAGACCAGGGTGTTGGCAGGCTTGGTTCCATCCAGGGGCTCTGAGGGAGAATCTATCCCACGCTTTCCTCCTAGCTTCTGGAGGTTTGCTGGCAATCTTTGGCATTCCTTGGCTTGTAGACAGACATATCACCCCAATCTCCACTTTCATCTTCACATGGTTTTTTTCCTGCCTGCATATCTGTGTCCAAATTTCTTATAAGGACATCAGTTATGTTGGGTTAGGGACCCACCCTAGTCCAGTGTGACCTCATCATACTTAATTACATCTGCAGTGACCTTATTTCCAAATAAGGTCACATTCAGAGATAATGGTGCTTATGACTTCAATATATGAATTTGGGGGGACACAGTTCAACCCATAAGAGAGGGCCTCTAGAGCAAGGGCCCTGCAGTAGGACAAGCTTGGTGTGTTCCCAGAACAGCAAAGAGGCCAGGGTGGCTGCAACAGAGAGCAAGGATGATGCGGGGACAGGCAAGTACATCAAGCTTGTTGAGCTTATTATTTATTCTAAGTGCAGTGGGGAGCATCGTGGGTCTGAGATATGACTTCCATTTGTAAAGATCCTTCTGGCTGCCTTGTAGAGAATGACTGGCACAGAGTTGAATCTGTATTTGGGAGCCCTTTCAACAAGAGAGGGGGTGAGGAGGCCCAACAAGAGTGCAATGGGAGACAAGACAATGTTACAGAAAGGACAGGCTCCAAACGTGAGCTGGAGGAGCCAGAAGGCCAGCAGGATTTCTGGAGTCAGTGGCTCTGGGGACCAAGGAAGAGATGAACAGGAAGGCCTGAGCCATCTGTGTGCACCCAAGCAGGGAGGGGACCGAGGGGTGTCCGGCACAGTTGGCATCCAGGGGGCTTTAGGTGGCCGGGTCTACAGCTCAGAGACAAAATCTAACCCAGAACTCGGGCGGGGAAGGAGGGGACAGTCCACGAAGATGAGGACACAGTCCACGAAGCTGAGGACACACTGTGGAGAGGAATCCAGGGGCCTCGCCCTGGGCCCCGCTAGAACAGGGTGCTGGATGCAGGGAGAGGAGCCCAGCAAGGTGACTGGGGAAGGTCTAGATGGGGTCAGGGGGACAGGAGAGGATGGTGTGCCAAGGGAAGGAGGAGGGCGTTTCGGGAAGGTGGGAGCCGTCACCCATGGGCTGCGAGCAGAAAGGCTGGAATGGAGGAGATGAGGAAAGAATGGTGACCCTTGGGCTTGGCAGCTGGGAAGCTTTGGGGAACCACTGTGAGAGGAGCTGGTCAGGAGAGGGAGTCGGGGGGACAACTGGTTGGGAACCCCCCCTGCCACCCCAAGAAGGGAAAGGCAGGAAAGGGAGAGGTGGGGAAGTAGGGGCCAGTGGGGACCTGATCTCTGGAAAGGGAAATTTGAGATGCTAGTTTTCCGAGAAGACACGTCAGGGACATTGAGCAAGTAGGGATGTGACAACTAGGGACCAGATGGGGCCAAGGGTGTAGGTAGGGGGATTATCATTGGACATGTGTTAAGTCCAACACCTAATTAAACCTCCTCTCTTCCTGGAAAGCTTGATCTCTTCTATGTTCCTCTCCATGGTGATGGGGTCCCACATAGGTACCGGTTCCATCTAGCATCATGGCTGGGGTCATGTGTTCCCACCTTCTGTCACCCTTGCCCACTTGCAACAGTCGGTAAAACCAATGAGTGCTGAATATATTTAGTTTTGTATTAAAGCTTAGTACACAAGAAGCACAGCGGGCAAATCTGAAGTGTGCAGCTCAATGATTTTTAAATTATGAACACATCCGTGAAACCACCACTCAGATCAAGACAAAAACAATTTCACCCTCCTAGAAGTCTCCCAGTTAGCACCCACCATCCAGAAGTAATTATCATCCTGACTTCTATCACCCAAGAGTGGTTTTGCTCATTCTTGAACTTCACATGAATGGAACCGGTGTATACAGTTTTGACAAATACATATAGTTGCATAACCGCCACCATTTCATCCCCCACCCCTCAAATTCCCTCAAGCACCACCAGCCCCTAGCCACCCCTGATCTGTTCTCTTCCTGCCTTTTCCGGAATATCATATAAATGGGATCACAGAGTGTGTAGCTTTTTTGGGTTTGGCTTTTTGCTTATCATAATGCATTGGCGATTCATCCATGTTGTTGCGTGTTTGAGTATTTGTTCTTTTTTATTGCTGAGAACTGTTCCATTGGATGGATGTACCATAGTTTTTGTTGTTATCTTTTTAATCTCTTTACCAGTTGAAGGATATTTGGGTTGTTTCCAGTTTGGGACAATTGTGGATAAAATTGCTATAAACATCTATGTAGAGGTGTTTATGTAGAAAAAAGTTTTCATTTCTCTAGGGCAGATGCCCAGGAGGGGATTGCTATGTTATATGGTAAAGTATATATGTAACTTACAAGAAACTGTAAAGAGTTTTCAAAGGCTGTGCCATTTTGCATTGACCCCAGGAATGTGTGAGAGTTCCAGTTGCTCCTCATCCCTGACAACACTTCATATCATTAAGTTTTGTTTTATTTTGTTTTGTTTTCGTTTTAGCCATTCCTGTGGGTATGTAGTGGTTCATGTCTTTTGTCCGTGTTCTTATTGGGTTGACTGGGAGGGTTTTGAGTGGAGGAAGGGTATGATCAGATGTCAGATGTGTGTTTGAGGGCTGGCTGGAGGGGACCAGAATGGATGAGCCTGAATCCTGGGATATGGGAGGAGTGGGTGCATTGTTTGGCCACACCAGGGGTGACCCTGAGGATGCAGAGAGTGAAAGAATCTGAAAGGGGCTGCAAACGTGTTCAGGAGGAGCTGGTAAGCCTTGGCTGTTGGGTTTTTTTTTTAAATAAATTTATTCATTTATTTATTTTTGGCTGCGGTGAGTCTTCGTTGTTGCACACGCTTTCTCTAGTTGCGGCCAGCGGGGGCTACTCTTCGTTGTGGTACACGGGCTTCTCACTGCGGTGGCTTCTTGTGTTGCGGAACACGGGCTCTAGGCACGCGGGCTTCAGTAGTTGTGGCTTGCGGGCTCTAGAGTGCAGGCTCAGTAGTTGTGGTTCACGGGCTTAGTTGCTTCACGGCATGTGGGATCTTCCTGGACCAGGGCTCGAACCCGTGTCCCCTGCATTGGCAGGCAGATTCTTAACCACTGCGCCACCAGGGAAGTCCTGCCTTGACTGTTGTGATCACCACTGACTGAGGTCAGGGTCCCCAGAAGCAAAACATAGGACAAGAATTTAGGGACAAGTGGCTTATTAAGGAAGTGATCCCAAGACAAACTGGTAAGGGAATGGGGACGTGGGACAGGGAAGGGGAGGAGGCCTGGCAAGGCTGCCATCTCAGACAGGTCCCACAGAAGGTAGACACAGCCTGATCCCACAGGGAGCTCAGGAGGGTCAGGCACACCTCCAAGTTGTCCCCCCTGGAAGGAAGAAAGCTGGGCTTGCCCACTCCTGCACGAATCAGGCATTGGCTAAGGGATTTGAGGGTGCATAGTGGGGCTGGAGGAGGGAGCTGTAAATCCCCGTGCACTTCTGGTTCTTAATACCTGTGGGGAAAGAAGCTCCTGACACCTAAGAATAATCGCCCCCCCAAAACTGCAGGTGTTAGTTGTAGGAAACCAAACACACCAAAGATGGGGATTGGGGGGCACAAAAAACTGGTCAAAAGGGATCTGAAAGGATGTAGACAGAGCATCCACACTATCCAGTCCCAGTGTGGCATCACAGCACCTAGACCAGGGCAGGCACCTAGCAGATGCGCAATAAATCCTGTTGACTGACTGAGTGACAGAAGCCACTGAGATGGGACACTCAAGAAGAAGATCTGGTTCAAGAGGGAAGATGAAGAGTTTGGTTTGAGACCTGATGACCCTGAGGCAGTGATGGGTAGAGTGGGCAGCTTTTTTTATATATATAAATTAATTTATTTTATTTATTTATTTTTGGCTGCATTGGGTCTTTGTTGCTGTGCTCAGGCTTTTCTCTCGTTGCGGTGAGCAGGGGCTACCCTTTGCTGCGGTGCGCGGGCTTCTCATTGCGGAACACGGGCTCTAGGAGCATGGGCTTCAGTAGTTGTGGCACGTGGGCTCAGTAGTTATGGCTCGTGGGCTCTAGAGCATAGACTCAGTAGTTGTGGCACATGGGCTCATTTGCTCCGCGGCATGTGGGAATCTTCCTGGACCAGGGATCGAACCCATGTCCCCTGCATTGGCAGGGGGATTTTTTTTTTTCTTTCTTTTTTCTTTTTTTTTTTTTTGGCTGCGTTGGGTCTCCGTTGCTGCGTGTGGGCTTCTCTAGTTGCAGCTGGCGGGGGCTACTCTTCGTTGCAGTGAACAGGCTTCTCATTGTGGTGGCTTCTCTTGTTGCGGAGCACAGGCTCTAGGGGCATGGGCTTCAGTAGTTGTGGCACACTGGCTCAGTAGTTGTGGCTTGCGGGCGCTAGAGCGCAGGCTCAGTAGTTGTGGCGCACGGGCTTAGCTGCTCCGCAGCATGTGGGATCTTCCCGGATCAGGGATCGAACCATTGTCCCCTGCATTGACAGGCAGATTCTTAACCACTGTATCACCAGGGAAGTCCCTAGGCAGTTTTAACTAAGGGTCTGGTGCTCAGAGCTGGGCCCAGAAACTGGGCGTGGAGAGAGGAGAGAGGAGGTGGAAGGAAGAAGACTTAGAGGCTTGGAGTGCAGGGAAGGGGAGCCACAGAGGGTGGGGAGAAGGTGGCCAGAGACGGGGAGGGAAACCAGGAGACAGGTAGGCGCTGAGGAGACCCAGGGGCAACATATTTGAGGAAGAAAAGGTGGTTGGCGATCTCGGATGCTGCCGAGTTAAGCCGCTGACTGTGACCTCACCACACAGGCCGATGAAACTGGCCAGGAAGGTTTCAGTTGCCCGGAGGACCTGGAGCAAGACCGGAAGGGGCAGCCCGAGGAGAGGGACTGCGGGCAGAAGGGGCGGGAGGAGAGAGGGAGGCTGTTGTCAGAGGGAAGAAACAGGCCGGGAGCGGTGAGGGCGTGGGGAGGGGCTTGTTGACGGGATCCAGGCCAGGTGGCAGGATTAGTTTTAAACAATACCTCAGTGTTGGGCTGAGCTGCCTGAGGTGAATTAATTAAGTTCTCAGTGGGAAACTTTATCCCTCTGTCCTGGGTGAACCTTCTGGGGTCCCGAATGCTCCCCGGGAAGGGCAGGTTGCATCCTGCCTGGGGCCCCCGCTAGCTGTTCCGCTTAACTGCGGCCAACATCGAAAGCCCCCAAGAGGGCGAGTAGGCAAGCGAGCCCCTGGGAGCCCTTGGGAACACCAACTTGGGGGTAGAAGGTGAGGATGGCAGGCAGGGATGGAGGCAGCTTGATGGAGATGCTTGTCCAGGAAGGTGAGGAGAGGGATCTGCTGAAGGCAGAGGCGGTGGGATGGGAGCCGCTGAGAATTTTTATGGGCAGAGAGAAAAAAGCCGGTGGAGTGGGAGAAATCGGAGGAAGAAGAAGAAAGGGGGTGTGAGGCCCAAGAGGAGATGGGCAAGGGACAGCTGGCCTTAGACATACGAAAGTGCTGGCAGATGGCTCCAGAGACGTTTGGGAGGGGAGTAGGGAGAGCCGATGCCCCCGCAAAGGCCTCTGTTTCCTCCATAGAGCAGGAACCCAGGTTGTCTGTTGAGCCTGGGGGAATATGGGGCACGAGAGGGGGGGCTCAGGCAGAACAGCTGTTGCAAGGGTGGAAAGGGAAAGAGTTTGGGGACCACTTGAGGGGTTGCTGAGCTGCATTTAAGACCCAGCTGAGGTTGGAGAAAATTAATCTGTGTTGGCGCCAATCAGCATGGTGATGTGACTTTCGCCTGCCGAACTTGGCAGCCCAGAGGTGGAATGGAGAAAACAGATGGTTTTCTTAGCTTCTGCTCATCCACTGTCTAGTTTAATCTGCCGGCAACCCTGGCCACCTCTGATTTACAGATGGGGAAACTAAGGCCCAGGGAGAGGAGACCACGTGCCCGGAGTGTTGCAACATGGAAGTAAGGTAGGGCCGAGCCCAGGGAGCTGACCCCTGCTTGGGGCAGCCCCCATGGCCCTGCTACCTTCTGCTGGCTTGCAGCTCCCTGCCTCCCAACCCAAATACTCACTGAACTCACTCCCTTGTGTGCCCAGAACTGCTCAGCTCAGCTTTGCCTGCTCACTAAAACCTCTCCCCCAGGGACCAGGAGGAAACAGAGGCTCAGAGATGACACGTGATTGGTCCAGGATCACACAGCATGTGAATCAACATTGTTAAGATGTCAGTTCTCTCCAAATTGGTGTATAGATTCAACACAATTGCAATCAAAATACTAGTAGGCTTTTTGTAGACATTGACAAATTGATTCTAAAACAATATAGAAATGCAAAGAACCTAGAATAGTCTAAACAATTTTGAGACAAAAAGAATAAAGTAGGAGGACTTGCACTACCTAGTTTCCAGACTTACTATAAACCTATAGTAATCAAGACAATGTGGTATTGGCCTATGGATAAATGGAGTAGAACCGCATATATATAGTCTATTGATGTTTGGACAAGAGTGATGAGGTAATCAGTGGGGAAAGGATGATTTTTCTCAAATGGTACGGGAACAATTGGAAACCCATATGAAAAAAAATTGACCTCAACTCTTACCTAACACCATAGCCAGAATACATAAAGAACTTTTACAATTCAATAATGAGATAGTCAAGCTGTTTTTGTTTTTAACTGGCAAAGATTTGGACAGATATTTCACCAAAGAAGATATATGAATGGCAGATAAGCATGAGAAAAGATGCTCAACATCATTAGTTATTCCAAAGATGCAAATTAAAACCACAGTGAGATACCACTACACACCCACTAGAATGGCTAAAATTAAAAAGACTGACAATATCAAATGTTGGCAAGAATGTGGAGCAACTGGAACTCTCATACACAGCTAGTGGGAGTACAACCACCTTGGAAAACATTTTGGCAGTTTCTCGTAAAGTTAAACATACACTAACCATTCAATCCAGCAATTCCACTCCTATATGTTCACCCAAGAGAAATGAAAAACATGTGAATAAAATGAAACACACAAAGACCAGCTCTCAAACATCATAGTAGATTTATTTGTAATAGCCTAAAACGAGGGGGAAAAAAAACAAATGTTCATCAACATGCAAAAGGTTAAGTAAATTTCTATATATTTACACAAAGGACTACTACTCAGCAATAAAAACGAAAAAATTATTGATACATCCAACAACATGGATAAAATCTCAAAAACATTATGCTGAGCAAAATCAGTCAGATGCAAAATAGTACACACTACATGATTCTATTTACATGAAACTCAGGAAACTGCAAATCTAATCTGTAATGATGGAAAAGAGATGACTGGTTACTTGGGGTGGGGAATGTTAGGAGACTGACTGTCAAGGGACATTGAGAGGAATTTCTGGGGGGATGGAAAATTCTATATCTTGATTGTAGTGGTGGTTACATTGCTGTAATAGTTTGTCAAAACTCATCAAAATGTACACTTAAAATGAATACATTTCAAAAAATATGGATACATTTCACTGCATGTAAATTATACCTCAGTAATTTTATAATACCTCAGAAATATTATTTAAATTGTCAACATGAGAAAAATTAGAACTCTGTGGACCTCCCTTATACTTACTTTATGATTTATCAATTGTTTTTATTTATTGTTGGGGTAGAGGAGCCATAATCTTGAAGCCTCTGAAGGCCTTAATCCAGCCCTGGAAGGCTTGTGAGGCCCAGATGCTCGGAGCTTGGCCAGGCCTTCCCACCTCTTCCCCACCCTAGCCTAGACCAGCCCCAGCAGTTGCTCCAAGATGTATTGGACACCTACAGAACACCACCTCAACTTAAATCCACCATGAACCCCATAGTTGTGCTGGCCCATCCCCACTGGGGGTGCAGAAGTGAACAAGCAGGCAAAATTCCCTGCCCTCATCAAGTTTTCATGTTGGTGGAAGGAGACAGGCGACAAGCAAAACAAAAAAGTAAATGTATCATAGAGAGAAATATACAGGGTAATGAGGATTACAAGTTGTGACTCTAAGTAGACGCCATCTACTTAGAACTCACTGAGAAGATAAAATTTGAACAAACACCTGTGAAGTGAGCAAGTTAGCCACATCGATATCAGTCTTCCAGTCAAAGACTGAAAACAGTCTTCCAGGCAAAGTGAACGGCCAGTACAAAGGCCCTGTGGACAGATCATGACTATCAGCACCTCACTAACCAATAAGGAGCCTTCATGCAAATTAGAAAAAGGCATCCTGAATGAGGAACAAGGACTTGATTCACCCTTCTGCCAGAATCTAGACAAAATTTTAGAAAAAATGATTTTCAGATATTGGATAGCAAGCGACATAAGACAGTGATCCCTGAGAAAAAGTTAAGCAAATAAGGCGAGCCCTGCAACTGACCCAGCTTTCTGCCTGGACACATCTTGAGTGTAGAGAAGGGAAACCCAAATAGAGCCCGTGGTACTGCTGAGCTGGTCTTTGAGACAGAGATCAAAGTTCAGGTAGGCTGAGTAATTTGTAAATTGAGGCTCAGAGTACCTGACGGGAGGAAGCTATGCAGAAAAATATCTCCAGAAATCTACCTAGGGGTCCCCTTGAATCATTACTAAGTGCGAGGTTTGCATATGTAGAGTGAAACTCCATGAGGCCAGGCAAAGAAAGACAGGGGAATTTTCAGCTGAACACGGCCCAGATCTCATACAGGGTGGGGGGACCTTCATGCGTAGACCAACCAGAGCTTGAGACCTCAATGATCCGATGGAGCATTCGATCATGCCTTAGCAGAAGGGATAAAGTATCCCATGAGTGAAGGCTACCCACTCTGAAAGAGCTTAACAATGAACCTCAAGATGATCAAAGTAATTAGCAGGTAATGTAATCGCATGCCACGTCTTAAAGGAAGACAAAAAAAAACCCAGACCATCAACAGTGTAACATTCACAGTGTTCGGCATCCAATCAAAAATTCTTAGATGGGCCAAGAAACTGAACAACATGTGACCCATAGCTAGGAGTAAAATCAGTAAATAGAAATAGATCCAAAAATAACACAGATGGTGGAAGAGCAGGCAAGAATGTTAAAGGGGCTTTTGTATCTATGTCTTTAAAAGAAAAAGGCAACCTTTCTTCTAGGCAAAGGGAACCCCAAACCAGAGCTCATGGCTTGGAGAACAGAACAAGGGCTGGACACCCTCAGCCAGGTGCCCTCATGAAGGGTGCGTCTTAACCTCAGGTGACAGCCCTGGAGTCTCTCTGTTCAGGGGACACCAAGGAGGCTGGCGTGGCTGGAGCAACATGAGCGAGGGGGAGAGGAGGAGGGGATGAAGGCAGAGGTAAAGGGCAGATAGACTAGGGAAGGCCTGTGGGTCACCGTGAGGATATCGGCTTTTACTCTGAGTGACACAGGAGCTATGGGAGGACTTGAGCAAAGAAGACTCACGATCTCTCTTGAAGTTAATGGGGGATGAAGAGGAGGGGGTGACAGTGGGGGCTGGAGGACCACGGAGGAGGCCTCTTCAGTGATCCCGACACAGGTTGCTGGTGTCTGACCAGAGTTGGGGGCTAAAGGGGTTGGGATTCGAGGGATCTTGGAGCAGCCCCGAGGAAGGAGACTCCACAGGAAGAGGGGACAGACAGCTGTGGGCAACCAAAGGGGGAGGAGCCGGAGACGACTTGGGCTCCTGGCTGCTGGTACAGAAGCGAAGAGAAGTACCTCCCAGGGGTGAAGCTGATGCAGTGGGTTTGCGGCACCTGGGGCGGGTCCAGCCAACGCTGGCTCCAAGTCTATGGCTTGAGAGATAGGGAACAAAGGATGAGGGTCTTGGCTGCAGGAGCAGGTGGGAGATGTCAGCACAGATGGCAGGGAGTCAGCTCCCCTGGGGAGTGTGCAGGGGTGAGAGGAGGGGGAGGGAAGGAAGAGACAGGACAGAGAGACAGACAGACCCTACCCAGAGCTAACACACATGCTGTTGGCGGATGGATGGATGGATGGATGGATGGACAGACAGATGAAATGACCGTGACAGTGACAGCAAGGGTGGGAGCCAATCCCAACCAGGCCTTGGAGAGACGTGACCCACTGGCAGGTACACACATGTAAACACACAGAGACACACGCACAGTGAAACACACACACACAACAAAACTCTGCAAACTCCAGAAAGAGAGAAGGAGTGAAGGAAAGGCCGCAGACGTGCGCGCGCATACACACACACACACACACACACAGCAGGAATGACTCACAAACAACAAATTCAATAAGGCTCCTCTGGAGAGCAGGAGGGAGAGAGTGTGGTTGAGTGAGGCGAAGCCAGAGGCAGTGAAAGGAAGGGGCAGAGGGAAAGGGGCTCAGAGAGACAGACACATGGACAGGCAAGAGACTGACACAGCCCAGGGGGAGGGCACACACACAGACCCACATATGCAAGCCCTCCCAGGCTCCAACGCCTGGAAGATGCTCGGTGTCCAAGCTGGTGGATGAATTGATGGGAGGGTGAGTTTGAAGTCACCCAGCAAATTAGAATTAGAATGAGAAAAATGGTAAAGAGGAACCCACAAGTGTGCCCTGTGGTGAGAGACATGGACACATTTGTGACACAGAGTGAGGACCAAATCTAGAAGGACAATGCAACAATAAGAGAGATAATGGGAAAAGGAAGGAAACTCGAGTCAGAGATCCAAAGAGGAAGAGGTGTGCACACAGAGACGGATAGAAGAACAGGTGCTCCACAGCCTGACACAGGACCCCAGACAAGCGAGATGCAGAAAGAGGCTGTGCATGGAAGCTTTCCTTCTTTCCTGCCTTCCCTCCTTCCATCTATCTACCTGAATAATACACACCAATCTAATAATGTGGATCCATATGGGAGAATAAGTGAGAAACCAGGACTTAGGGTAACTTTAGTCCTTCCTGTAATGTTTTACTTTTTTCAAGTTGAATGTATTTACACTATCACTTGGATAATTAAAAATTAATTTTCCAAAGGAAGAGAACGAAAGAGGCAACAGAAAAGGGGATAAGAGACAGAGAGTAGGAGAAAGAGAAGATACCCACAGACAGACATGTCTTCTGTTTGTCCATCCATCCTCCCCTCCAGCTACAAACATTCCTCAGCCCCTTCTCTGCACCGAGAGCCAGAGAGAACTCAGATTCAGTCCCTGCCCTCAAGGTGCTCATGGTCTGGTGGGAAAGAACCCCATCACCACCACACCCATGTACCTTATTCCCACAGGCTCCTACGTTACCATGGAGGCTCTCAGGGGAGAGGGGCCACTGGGCTTCCTCAAGAAGGTTTAGATGCCTGAGCCAGCTTTGCTGGGTGTCTGACAGACCAGGAGAAAGGCCATTTGTGCAGAGGGCCAGCTTGAGCAAAGATGGGGAGGTGAGAAACAACCTGTGCTTTCCTGCCACTGCAAGAGGTTCAGTGTGGCTGCAGATGGGGCAGAAGGAGAAGTCACCAAGAATGAGAGAGTTGAGTCTGATCCGGAAACGCCTTGAAGCATGACCAATCAACTTGAACTTGACCAGGAGGGCAGTGGGGTACCAGCCGAGCAGGGGTCAGGCCAGTAAAGGGTGAGTTGCCAAATGGGAGATTTAGTAGAAAGGTGGCTTGGGCAGCCGCACCAAGTGTGAATGGGAAGGGCAAGACTGGAGGCTGGCCGCCAGATAAGACAGTGGTGATCGGCCAGAGGAGGGTCCCTAGTTGTTATGGAGGGGATCCGACAGCCCTATGGCAGTACTGGGTGTGGCCAGAAGGACTCAAGAAGATGGCTGTGACTTACACAGGGGTGAGGAGGTTGGTAGAGAAAACCATTGTGGGAATGGTGGGGTAGAGTCTTCGGCTGTCCATAGAGCCCCTGTCTCCTATTTCCCTGCTCAGGTACATGGATGAACAGGTCCCAGCTCAGGAGAACTGAGTTCTGGAGAGCATCAGCACTGGGGGGTGGGAGGACGGGGGGAGATGGAGGAGAAGTGGCCCAAGGGATGGGAGGAAAGCCGGGAGCATCCAGTGTCCTGAGGGAGGAGAGAGGGTCTGGAAGCAAAGATGGGCATCACAATCAGGGCCCCTGATGGGCCAGTGGAGGTGAGCAGACAAAAGGAGCCACAGGATTTGTCAAGCAGGAGGTCTATGGAGGGCTCACTTGAGAATCACGATGGACTAGGGCAGCTGTGGTCAAGTGCAAAGGCTCGGGTGGGGTGGGGCAGGAATGGAGGCAATCAGATCTGAGGGTTCCTTTCCCAGCTCTTGTGTGGATGGAGAGAGAGGATGGAGTAAGAGGGAGAAACAATGGATCACTGGAGAACGTCTGTCCTAGTGTTGGAGAAAAGTGGACCCCAAAAGAGGGGAAAGGATGGCTGTTGCCAGGGCAAACATACTGGCCATGGGAAGGAAGAGGAGCCAAGGAAAGATGAGAAATTTTGGAGGAAGAAGCAGCACAAACTTGAAGGGTGGAGTCAGGGAGAGAGTGATGCCTGGATTCTTGTTCCTGGAGGTGGAGGAGGGGGAGTGTAGATGAGGGGTGGACAGCATAGAGTTTGGTCTAGCTTGGTGAGTCTGTGATGCTGGCGGTATGACGGAGTGGGGCTGAGCAGGGAACAGCAGACGCACGGGGCTGGAGCTGAAGGATCTGCGAGAGGGGGAGGCCAGCACAGAAACAGGGGCATTGGTGTGGAAGGAGTCTCTGGAGTCCTGGTGTGGACAGTGTGGTGTATGAGAGCACATGGAGGAGGAGGCACAGCCCTGGGGAGCACTGATAGGGAAGATCGGGAGGAGAGAGATGGGTCTGAAGAGGTGGCCAAGGCAGACCACACACTCGCATGCACACAAACACACATACAGCGATGCTGAGAGTGACTTAGAGACTTTAGAAGTCCCCATCACTCCATCTTCTAGTGGGTGATGACTGGTTTTTCTTCCCCCTGGACTCCTTAGAACTCAGCCTGGGGCTTCAGAACTCCCATCCTCAGAGCGCCCAGGTGCCTGATGGATGTCTGCTGGTGGATGGATGGATGGATGGATGGATGGATGGATGGATGGATGGATGGATGATACAGTCGTCCACTCATCAATCCAGATGATGCCTCCGCAGTGGCTGAGAGGATGGGGGTCTCAAGCAGTCCCTTAGAGGGAGAGTTGGCAGGGAGGGGGAACTAAACGGACCATGGGTGGCTAAACAGGAGTATTCAGAGACAACTCAGGGCTCCTGGCTGCAGGACGACACCGGAGAAGCAGTGGCATTCTGCATTAATGAGAACAGGAAAGGGGCTGGTTGGGGGCGTGGAGACGATGGGATGAGTTTGAGGCACCTGTGGAGGGGACCAGTCCACACTGGCTCCAATCTGTGGCTCAAGAGAGAATGGGGGTGGGCTAGTTCTGAAGTGCAGGAGGAGACTGACGTGTCCTCACAGAGGGCAGTGGGTAAGTTTGTGCACAGAGCAGGTGGTGTGAGAGGAGAGGCATCACGGAAAGAGAAGAGAGACAGGACAGACAGAAAGACCCTGGTCCAGAGCTCACCAGACATTCTGTGGACAGGTGGATGGGTGAGCCATCAGATGAAGAGTCCTTGAGAGTGATGGAGAGGGTGGGAGCCAGCCCTGACCATGCCCCGGAGAGACGTGGTCCACGTATGTGTACACACAGGTACACGCACACTCAGAGAAACACAGAGAAAGAGCAAAACTCCACAAGTTTCCAGAAAGAGAGAGAAGGAGCTGGAGGGGAAAGTAGCAGACACACACGCGCACACACAGGCACACATACACACAGAGCAGGAATGACGCACACACTCGAAGCGAAATTCAATAAGGCTCCTCGGGAGAGCGGAGCGAGATGAAGACAGAGGCGGGGGTGGGGGGCACATCAATAATAAAGTCAAAAAATAAAATGAAGAGGACGAGGTAGGAGCCTCAGGGAGACACAGGCAGGCAGATGCAGATGCAGGCACACATCTCGTGCACACGCGCGCACGCGCGCGCACACACACACACAGAGAAGAGCGGGCGGGGGTCAGGGGCGTGTGGAGTGGAAAGGAAAGCCTGCTATGGAGCCTCAGAGAGAGGGGCTCCCCTGTGACCCACGGTCCACACAGAAGCAGACACCGCTTGTGACCCTCAGGACAAGGGCCAAATCCGAAGGGGAAAAAAATGAGGCAGAAAGAAGGAGGGAAGGAGAGAGGCAGCCCCACAGACATCTGCACAGGCAGCTATGTGAACACTCAAGACAGACAGACAGAAAAGAACCACATACTTGGGTTACAGGGACACATTCTGGAGGCCAACCCCGAACCCAGAAGAAGAGAAAAAGGCAGGAAGGGATGTCCGAGCACGGACGTCTGTGGCAACTCTATCTGCCATAGTGAAAAAGAGAAAACAGCCTACGTGTCCATCCACAGGAGGGGAGCTAATCAACCACATGTATTCTGGAATGTGCTCTGGAGCAGATTTTTAAAACAGGGTGCATCCTGGGCTGGGCTGGCGGGCTGGCTCTCTGGGGGGGAAATTCCCAATTTGTAGCTTTTGTTGATTTCTGTGGTGTAAATACAACCGCCAAGGTCAATTTCAAGCTACCAACGTGCCATCACTGGATAGAGTTGGGAAGAGATGGCTGCCCTTGGCTCCTGCAGCTGGAACAAGCCGGCTCCAGCACAGTGCCCGTGGGTCGGCGTGTTCACCAAAGAGCTCGAAGACTCGCCACTGGGAAGAAAGCTTGCTGGCAAAACCTGCGCACAGTAAATAGCACGTATATTTAAAATACCCCCCCTTCAAAGCAACTCCATTTTACCTAAATAAGATAGACAGGCTCACACAGACTGGGTCCCCCCCCCCGCCCCCGCAAAGCAATTCCATTTTATCTAAATAAGAAGACGGACAGACTCACACAGACTGGGTCCCAGTGGTTCCCCTGGAGCGGGGCTGGGGATGAGGAGAGGCAAAGAGCTCTCAGTCTTTCCCATCATGCTTTAAGTTTATGCAAAGAAGATGCCTTCACATATCACATGTATAATTAAAAACTTTTTTTTTTTTAATTAGAAAAGGAAGAAAATTGGAGAGGGCAAAGGGATGCATGAGACTGAGGAGAAGGAAGAGGCCTCCAGATCTTTGGTCTGTCTGTCCATCAACCCCTCCTCTGTGCTGAGACAGAGAGGGAAATCAGATGCAGACCCTGCCCTCACGGAGCTCCCAGCCCCTGGAGGCAGGGGGAGCGGTGTGCGAAGCAGATTGGGGGAGATGCCCAGACACACGTACTCCTGGGTGCCGAGGGTGTGTGGAATCCTCACCCGATAATGTGGGGGCCCCAGGGAGAGGTGGGCAAATACTTCTCTGAGGAGGGCACGGGCCTCCTGGAGAGCACCTGAGACCCTGCTCAGCAGAGCTCTAGCGGGGAGAGAGAAGGGTGCCGGGCATGGTCAGCATGAGGCCGCTTACCCAGGCCCTCCAGGGAGACCACCCAGGGCAGCACACAGAGAGGGGAGTGGGAGGATGGGGCCCTAGGAGAATGAGCACAGAGAGGTGGATGAAGCAGAGGAGGCTGCAAAGGAAAGAGAAGAGGGATGACCCCAGAGGTGGGGGTCAGGGAAGTAAAGGAGGTCCAGACACCAAGATAGACCCCCGTCGTCAGAGACCTTGGATGGATGAGGGAGGTGAGGGGAAATGAGCCATGGGGTCTGGAAGCCTCATCCAGCCACCCCAGTGAGCACAGAATGGCTGCCATGGGAGGTTACAGAGGACCAAGGATTGGGGAAGGAGTGGGTAGACATGGCCAGAGCTGAGAGTCCCTCCTCAACTGTTCTGTGGATGAAAAGAGAAAGGACAAGAAGGAATCGGGAACAAAATGTCAACGGAGAACATGACTCTTCAGGTGGGAGAGATGTGAGCATGTCTACCTGCTGAGAGAGCCCAGGGGAGAGAGTGAGAAGGGGACAGCTGTTGCCAGGGCAACCACATTTACTGGGAGGATGGAGAAGATGGGACTTTGGGGGAAGGATCAGCCATGGGCTGGATGTGGGAGGCAGGTAGAGGGCAAGGGGCTAATCTATGTTTTCAGTCCCGGATTTGGGACATGGAGGGAACACAGAGCTGATAGCAGACTTGGTGAGTCTATGAGGCTGGTGGGGTCCTCAGTGGGATGCATGGTACTTCAGAAGAGGGGCCTGGAGTGGACTCAGAGACGTGGGGACATCTCTCTCTTTCACATACAAAACCACATACACCGATGCTCAGAGTGACATAAAAACATGAGATGGACTTACCCCTATATTCTCATTACAGATAACTGCTTCCCTGCGGACTCAGCTCCACCAAGATGTAGCCTGGGCTGTGGGGTCTGTGTCCTCAGCAGAGCATCCAGTAGGTGTTCAGTGCATGCTTGTTGGATGGATGGATGGATGGATGGATGGATGGATGGATGGATGGATGATGGATGAGTGAGAGGAAAAGAGGGAGAGAGGGAGGGAGGAAGGAAGGAAGGAAAGAAGGAAGGAAAGGAAGGAAGGAGGGAGGGAGGAAGGAAGGAAGGAAGGGAAGGAGGGAAAGAGGGAGGGAGGAGGGAAGGAAGGAAGGAAGGAAAGGAGGGAAGGAGGGAGGGAGGGAGGAAGGAAGGAAAGGAGGGAATGAGGGAGGGAGGGAGGAAGGAAGGGAGGCAAACAGATGGGTGAATGGGTAGAAGAATGAATGGAGTGGTTGATCCATGCCTGAGCCATGACAGGGGCTAAGGAGTTGGGCTGGGGTCTTGAACAGCCACTTGGAGGGCGATTCAGCAGGAGGGGGAGACATTTGGGCATGGGTGGCAGGAAAGGAAGGAATCAGAGGACTCCTGGCCTCTGAGCCTGAGGAGGGTGGCGATTCAGTGCTAGTGAGACCACGAAGTGTTTGGTTGACCCTGGGAGGTGATCACTTGGGGTGTGAAGATGCCTTGAGAAGCTCTAGGTCTGCATTGGCTTCAAATATGAGGCTGCGGTTGGAACAGAGTCCAGGCTGCGGGGGAGAAACGGGGGTGTCAGCCAGAGGAGCAGGGCCAGGACAGGGAGCAGGGACCTCACGTGAAGGCAGAGGGAGGAGGTGGCCAAGAAGGAGCGGGAAGGACAAGGACTGACCGTGCCTGGAGCTCAGCGAGCACTGTGTGGGCGGACGGGAAGATGGGCGGACAGATGGAGGTTACACCAGGGACCTTGACCACGCCCCGGAGAGAGAAACACGTTTCAGACATGTATGGACACATAGGCATACCACATACACACAGTGAGGCTGACATACAGTTAGAGAAAATGCCACAGATCCAGAAGGAGAGGGCTGAGGGGATGGGTGGCACATATGGACACTCACACAGCCAGGATGACATGCAAACTCAGAGCAAAATTCACAAAGGTCCCTCTGGAGAGAAGGAGGGAGCCCGGCTGATAGAGATGAAGACGGGGCAGAGAAAGGATGGGGAGCAGAATCCTCAGGGAGGCACAGACAGAGGAGCACACGGTGGATGAACAGTTGGGATGACAGGGGAGACAGAGTGACTTGGAGACACAAGCGGCTGACATGGGAATGCTCAGACAGACAGACAAAAAGGACAGGCTAAGGACAAATGCTGAGAACCCTCTAGAACTATGCTGTCCAATAGGGGAGCCAGGAGCCACATGTGGTTCTTGAGCACTTGAAATGTGACTAGTCCAAATCAAGATCTGATGCAAGTGTAAAATACACACAAGAGTCCAAAGACTTCATACCTTAGAAGAAGTAAAATAACTCCTTACTAAATATTTATATTGATTACTTGTTGAAACAGTGATGCTTTGTATACTTTGGATTAAATAAAATATATTATTAATTTCACCTATTTCTTTTTACGTGTTCTTTCTACTTTTTTAGTGTGGCTATTACAAACTGTAGAATTATACACGTAGCTCCCACTACACTGGACAGGTCTGGGCTAGAACCTAGAAGAGGGGGACAGAAGAGGAGGCAGGGGCCCTGGAGGTTGGTATGGAACTTCCATCAACTACTCGTTGATGAGTAGTTAGCTTGTTTTCACTTTTTTCACTTTATCACCGTTGTTTGGAACGGTGTATGGAACGGTGATAAAGTGGAAAAAGTGAAAACAAGCTAACTACTCATCAAACGAGGGATCAGCTAAGTAAACACTCACGTCAGAGTCCTCTGGTCACTACACCTGGGATCAAAGAATGGCAGAGCTTCCCCGTGAGCTGCCAGGGAAAGTAATCCAAGCTGGATCATCGAGTGAAAACCCATTACAGAACAACACACACTTACAGTAGCTTTTTTTTTTTTAGCCACACCGTGCAGCATGTGGGATCTCAGTTCCTGACCAGGGATAGAACCCGGGCCCCTTGACGTGGAAGCACGGAGTCATAACCATTGGACCGCCAGGGAAGTCCCTACAGTAGCATTTAGATTTAGGAGGAAAAAAAGAACTAAAAACACTGCATTTCTATGAGTACCTAGGAAAGGGGGTGCAGAGGACTCACCCCCCCCCCACGCTGATCCCCTGAGTTCCCTCCCGGAAGGAATCGGGGGTTGTCCAAAGAAAACTTAGTCTTGTCCGTAACATGTTAGTATGTAAACCAAAACTGTTCCTGTGTTATTTCTGTAATGAAAAGTTATTTTTTTTTAGAAAAAGAGAGAGAAGGCAGAAGAAGGAGGGAGAAACTAACATAGAAAGATGGAGAGCCACAGACAGATACAACATCTGTGTGTCCATCCGTTTATCCTTCTGCCCAAACATCCCACAGCCTGTTGAAAGAATCACGCACCTTGCTCTCAAAAGCTTACAATCCAGTGGGGAAAACACCTCCCCACACTGGTGTCTGGCCTCCCCTAGGGGGTGATCATGTGGGCTGGTGGGTGTCCCCAGAGGAAAAGGGTCAGCAAGGCTCCTTCAGGGAGGACAGAGTGCTGGGTCCCGAGAGAAGCCCAGCTGTGTGTCAGACCAGAGGGAAAGGCATTCCTGGCCAAGATCCAGCACAAGGAAAGGCCTGGAGGTGGGAAACAGACTTTCTAAGAACCTCAGGTGGTTCGGGGGGCTGGGCTACGGGAGGAGTGCCACCAAGAGAGAGACGGCTGGGGGAGTTGGCAGCAGCCGGTGCAGAAAGACCTTGAAGTTGGACCAAGGGCCTGGGTGCAATAGAAGGCCACCAGGTAACAGCCAGGCTGGGGAGGAGCAAGCTGGCCAGGCATGGTACTCAGTATTCACAATAGCCAAGACATGGAAACAACCTAAATGTCCATCAACAGAGGAATGGATAAAGAAGATGTGGTACATATATACAATGGAATACTACTCAGCCGTAAGAAAGAACAAAACAATGCCATTCGCAGCTTCTTGGCTGCAACTAGAGATTATAATACTAAGTGAAGTAAATCAGAAAGAGAAAGACAAATACCATATGATATCACTTGTACGTGGAATCTAAAATATGACACAAATGAACTTATCTACGAAACAGAAACAGACTCATGGACATAGAGAACAGACTCGTGGTTGCCAAAGGGGAGGGAGTTGGGGGAGGGATGGAATTGGAGTTGGGTATTAGCTGATGCAAACTATTATATATAGGATGGATAAACAACAAGGTCCTACTGTATAGCACAGGGAATTATATTCATTATCCTATGATAAACCATAATGGAAAAGAATATATATATATATACACATATATATATATATATATGTATATATATATATATATATAACTGAATCACTTAACTGTATACCAGAAACTAACACAACGTTGTAAATCAACTATACTTCAATAATAAAAAAGGTTTTCTAGGAAGGGTGCTCAGGCAGCTAGGTGGGCATGGCAGGAGGAAGCCGGAGCTTGTGTTCAGGGATCAGCCTGGTGGCCTGCCTGGGGGCAGAGGCCGGGCAAAGTGGGAGAGCTTGGATTCAGTCACTAAGGAGGCAGAGGGGCTGAGCTGCAGTGGGATGGACGGTGTGAGCGGAGGGGTAGCCTGGGATTCTGTACTGAGCTGAATAGTGTTCCCCCAAATCCATATCCTGCCCAGAACCTCAGAATATGACCTTATCTCCCAGAGGGCAGGTGGCCATGTGAAGACAGAGGCAGAGATTGGAGTTTGGTAGCTGCAACCACCAGAAACTAGGAGAGAGGCATGTAACAGATTCTCCCTCTGAGCCCCCAGGAAAAAAACAAACCTGCCCACACCTTGATCTTGGACTTCTAATCTCCAGAACGGTAAGAGGATAAATCTTTATTGTTTGAAATCACCCAGTTTGTGGTACTCTGTTATAGCAGCCCTAGAAGACTAACACAGGTTCTGACCTGGGCAGGTGGGCAGGTGGGAGGGAGCAGGAGGGCACGGTTTTGGGAAGAAGAAAGGATGAGACCTGTGATGATCACACCAAGTGTGAGAAGGTGCCCGTGGATGTCCACGGCATCCTTCAATGTGCCACTGCGGCTCAGCAGAGCATCTGGGTCCAAGAGAGAAGGAGCGCTGGGAGGTTAGCGTGTGGACAGGTAGTGCCACCTAGGGGGCGGGAATCTCCTCCAGGGGATCAGGCAACTCAAGAATCTGAGAAAGAAAGGACCAAGCCCTGGAGAGCAACACCTATGAGGGGTGGATGGAGGCAGAAGCGGAAGCAAAGGAAACTTAGGAGGGACTGCCCAAATATGGTCAATACGTTGTCAGTACAGGTGCCAAGACAATTAATCGGGGAAAGAATAGGCTCTTCAATAAATGGTGCTGGAACAACTTGACCTCCACAGGCAATAGAAGGAACTTGGACCCCTATCTCATACCATATACAAAAATTCACTCAAAATGGATCATAGATCATAGCTCATGAGAGAGCTAAAACTACAAAACTTTCAGAAGGAAACATAGGCATAAATCTTCGTGACCTTGGACCAGAATGATTTCTTAGATATGACACCAAAAGCACAAGCAATGAAAGAAAACATAGATAAACTGGACGTCATCAAAATTAAAAACTTTCGTGCTTTAAAAGACACCACCAAAATGTGAAAAAACAACCAACAGAATGGAATAATATTTTTGCAAATTATATATCTCATAAAGGACTTGCATCTAGAATATATAAAAAACTATTACAACTCAAAAATAAAAAGACAAATCGCCCAATTTAAGAAATGAGCAGAGGATTTGAATAGACATTTCTCCAAAGAAGATATACAAATGGCCAATAAGGACATGAAAAGATGCTCAACGTCATTAGTCATCAGGAAAATGCAAATCAAAACCACAATGAGATATCGCTTCATACCTGCTAGAAGAGCTATAATCAGAAAGATATATAATAAGCAAGTGTTGGTGAGGCTGAGGGGAAATGACAGGTATCAGTGAGGGTGTTGGAATCCTCAGCACTAGAAGGAGTGTTGCTTTGGAAAACAATCTGGTAGTTTCTCAAAAGATCAAACATACAGTTATCATCTGGCCCAGCAATTCAATTCCTGGTCTATACCCAAGAGAAATGAAATACATGCCAGCACAAAAACTTGTACATGGATGTTCATAGCAGCATCATGCATCATCGCCAAGAAGAGGAAACAACTGAAATGTCTTTCAACTGATGATGGATAAATAAAATGTGGTCTGTCCATGCAATGGAATAACATTTGGCAAGAAAAGGAATGGAATACTGGTACATGCTACAACACAGATGAACTTTGAAGACACTAAGCTGAGTGAAAGAAGCCGGACACAAAGTACCACATATTGTATGATTCCATTTCTATGAAATGTCCAGAATAGGCAAATTCATAGACAGAAAGCAGATTAATGGTTGCCTAGGGCTGGAGGGGATGGGGAAGGAAGGGAGGTGATGGCTGAGGGGTCGGGGTGGGGGATCTTTTTGGGGGTAATGAAAATGTCCTAAATTTGATCATGGTAATGGATACACAATTCTGTGAACGTACAAAAAGCCATTGAACTGTAGACCTTCAATGGGTATATGAATTATATCTCAATAAAATTGTTTAAAAAACAAAAAGAGGGGGTGCTTGAAAGGTGGGAGGAAAATCCTGAGTAGAGGGTGGCCCATGAGGAGAGTAGGAGGCAAGAAAGGAGGGGGCGTCTTGAAGTGAGGTGAGGGGCCCCCAGTGGGCTGGGAGATGAATAGGGAAGCAAGGCCGTGGGATCTGGGAAACAAGAAGCCAGTGGGGGCCTCTTCCCTCACTGGAGTGGGCTCAGGACTGACTGGGTGCGCCGGGCGCAGTGGGAAGGCTGAGGGGTGGATGCATGTGATATCCCATTCCTCCCCAGCTCTTCTGGGACTAGGGGAAGAGAAGGACAGGTGCTGGGTGGGAGCAAAGGGTCTGGGGAGAAAATTTTGTTTCTCTGGGAGAGAGGTGACTGTTCATCTCGATGCTGGATGTTGCCTTGAGGAAGGAGAGGAGAAAAAGGCCTCTGGGAGAGACAGCTGAGGGAGGAATCAGGAGGAATTGGTAGGAAGATTGGAGGTGGGAGGTCAAGGTGTAGGGAGGGGGAGGTCTCTGGATTTCTTACTCCAGAGATGGGGCCACAGGGAACCTAAATGAGGGATGGGAAGGTGAGGAGGCTGACCCTGAACTGGTTTGCACTGCTGGGGCTGAGGAAGGCACCGTGGATGTGTGGGTCTAGTGCTTCCTCAGCAGGGGCTGGAGTAGATGCAGAAATGAGGCAGCCGTCTACAGGAGGGGGCCTCTGAAGCCCTGGGGATGGATGACGTGGCCCCGGAGAGAGAGGAGGGAAGAGGGCACAGCCCTGGGGAGCACTGATGCCAGTGTAATGGGAAGATGGGGAAGGATCCAGCGAAGAGGGGACCAAGAGAGGAAAGAGATAGGCAGATTCCCCATTTTCTCTCCTTTTCTCTCTCCCCATGTGCACGTGCACACGCGCGCGCACACACACACACACACACAGCATGCAGCTCAGAGTGACAGAAAGGTTTGGGACTGCTCTATCACTGTCTTCTCATGGCATGTTAACTTACCTGTCTCCCCTGGGGCTCTGAAGTCCTCAGCAAAGAGCCCAGTGGATGCTCAATTAGGTTAGAAGGATGGAATGGTGGATGGATGGACGGATGGATGGATGGATATGGTCCAAGCATAAAATTCTTATATCTGAGCTGAGGCAGGGACTCAGGGGATAGAGAGGGAGTCTTAACCTGTGCTTTGGAGGGAGAAGCAGGAAGGGAGGAACAGGTGGGCCATGGAGATAAGAATAGGAGCAGTCAGAGATGACTTGGGGCTCCTGGTTGTGGAGACCTGGGTGGTGGTGATGCCCAGTGCTAATGAGAATGGAGACAGAAAGACATCGAGTGGGTGTAGAAACAGTGCAGTGGAGTTGAGGAGCTGGGTAAGGGCTTCCTCAAGTTCAAGTCTGTGGCTGGAGGGAAAGAGAACGAGGTCTGAGCTGCGGAGGCACGGTGGGGAGATCAGCACAGAGGACAGGGGACAAGCGTGTCCAGGAATGTATGTGTAGTGAGCAGAAGACCTGGGAGGTGTGAGAGCAGGAGGAGGAGGAGTTGGGGAAGGACAAGACAGACAGACACTCAACTAATCAAGCTGTTTACGAACATGTAGAGGAGCCGGCAGATAAACAGGCAAGGAGAGCAAGAGAGAAGGTAAGAGCCAGCTCTAATCACGTCTCAGCAGAAAAGACGAGACACACACGTGTTCACACGTGGAGAGATGGAGCAAAGAAAGGACATGGGTCCTGGCACCTGCTGCTGTGTGTTTGTGGATGATGGGTGGATGGATGGATGGAGAAATTCAGGGAGTAATAATAAAATCAGATAATGGGACCCGAAAGAGAAAGACTCATGTGTGACCACTCTGCTGGTCACCTTCCTGATAACAGGTTTCCTGTGAGGGAAGGGGGTGGTAACCAGGATCAAGGGAATCAAAGAGAATTTCAAGGCTTTAGAACAAAACTCCACAAGCCCCCAGAAAAGAAAGAGAGCTGCGGGGGAAGGGCAGTCAGCCCAAGCACGCACACACATATACGCAGCAGGAATGACGCACAGCCTCAGAGCAAAATTCAATAATTCTCCTCTGGAGAGAGGGAAAGAGCAGAGATGAGCAAGACACAGTCAGATACAGGAAGAGAAGGGGGATTAGACGTCAATAAGAAAGTTGAAAAGAAGCGGGGGCGGCAAGACACGCAGGCAGATAGATGGGGGGCGGGCAGACACTGAGGCACAGGCCCATGTGTGCTCACACGCACCTCACGAGACACCCCACCCCGCTCAGGGCATGGGGAGAGGCTCTGGGTGAAAGGCTGGATGGATGAATGGACGGATGGATGTGTGGAGGGGGCTGGATGGATGAGTGGAGAGGGATGGGCAGATGAAAGGAGGGGGATGGATGGATTGATGGATGAAGCAACCCAGAGACTGGAAACAAAACCTGATAAAGGGCCCAGACAGAGAAAGTTCTAGATGTCTATTAGTGGCTCCTCCAGTTCCCACCTCCACACTTCTCCTCTGCTCCAGGAGACTGACTGCACTGACTACCATCAGTGGGCTCCCTGCCCTCTGGCTTCCAGCTGGGTTTGGCCCATGGGATGCCCTAGCAGGAGACAGGTGGGGGAGAAGAGAGATTCCGTGGGTCACCTCTGGCTGGCTGGTCCCTTGACTGAAGGTCACTGCTCCTCTCGGGGCAGCCCTCCTCCACGACTATTGCCTCCAAGTTCTGGTCATTACACCCACCCCTCATCCCCTATGTAGCAGAGGTGGTCACAGCTTTACCGCTATCATCCCCAGGTTTCTGCAAAATCCCTCAGGGTTCTTCTATTACCGCACTTGACAGCACCGTGCCTTTGTAAATAAACTCCTCAAATGTTCCTAAATTCAAATGTTCCATCTCTTTCCTGTTGGGGTCCTGACTAACACAAGCCCACAGTGAGAAGAACAGACAACACACACTTGTGCCCGCATGAACACACGCACGCACACACGGGGACACAGAGTAACGACCACGTCCAGAAAGAACAGGGACATTGGAGAAGCTGAGCGAATGAGGAAAGCAAGGAGAGACAGAGTGACTCAGAGACCCGGAAGGCGGCACGAGAGTGCAAAGGCAGAGTAGGGAAGCGGGGACACGAATGTCCATGGCAATCTTTTTTTAACGGCAAAAAAGTAGAAATCATCTAAATGTCCATTACCAGAAGAAAGGCTAAGTAAATCATGGTGTGTCTGTTCTCTGGAATACCTACCATTCAGCTGATAAAAAGGCTGGTGTACACCCTTACGTGCTGAGAGGAAAAGAGACCCCCAAAAATTGTTCAGTCAAAAATCTCGCTGGGAATTCCCTGGCGGCCCAGTGGTCAGGACTTGGCGCTTGCACTGCCGTGGGCCCGGGTTGGATCCCTGATTGGGGAACTAAGATCCGACAAGCCGCACGGTGCGGCCAAAAAAAAGAATCTTGCTGAACAATAGTCACAGCTCAATAGAATTTCTATGGAGAAAAACACCCTAAACCGAAACCTACCAAAAATATTTTCTATTTCCATAGGAAAAAAGCATACATGTACGTATATGTGTATATATGTATTTGTAAGGATCTATGAATGTGTGTGTGTATATGTGTCTAGTATGGAATGATTCCTGCTAAAGTAATGACTGTGGTTTCCCCAGGGGAAGTGGCTGGAAAACAGGATGCGAGGAAGGTCAAAGGGACCCCTTAGTCTTTTTTTTTTTCTTTTTGGAATTTTATTCTATTTATTTTTTTATACAGCAGGTTCTTATTAGTTATCAATTTTATACATATTAGTGTGTATATGTCAATCCCAGTCTCCCAATTCATCCCACCACCACCACCCCCGCCACTTTCCCCCCTTGGTGAGGGACGCCTTAGTCTTATCTGTGATACTTTCTTTTTCATACAAAGATGATGTGTTCGTGTGTCACTTAGGTAATTAAATACTGATTTTAACAGGAGGGGAGGCAACAGGGGAGAAAGAGAACAAGAAAGTTGAAATAAGAGATCCTCTAGACAGACACAGCTTCCATCCATCTATCCGCCCATCCTCCCCTCCAGCCACGGCTTTTGGTCAGCCCCTCCTCTGTGCTGAGACACGAAGACCCTGTCCCAAGACATACAAACCCACACGTGTCTGGGTGCTCCAGACCCCCCTGGGGGCGCTTCCCTCCGGGAAGGGTCAGCCGGCATTTCTTGGGAGGACACGGGCCTTCTTCTGGATAGACAATGGGAGGGGGCGGGGGAGGCCCGTGATGGCCATGCCAAGGAGAGGCACCCCCTCCGGCCAATGGATGTGGAGGTCCCGGCTCAGCAGGAAGAGGCTGGACCACAGACACAGTCAGACGTGGCCAAAGTGCGAATAATCCCCAGGCCCTGGGAGGGGTGGAACTGACCTGCAGGAAGCAGGCAGGGCAGGTGAGGGAGGTAGGGAAAGGTTGTGGAGAGCAGAGATGCCGCAGCCCTGGGAGGAAGAGAAGCCTCCAAAGGAAACAGAGGAGAGACAGCTCAAGAGGTGGGAGGAAAACCAGGACCCTCAGCGTCCCCGGAGCTAAGGGAGGAGCAGGGGTCCAAATGGCAGAACCAGTCTCCAGAGGCAGGGTCCCTGTGGACCAGGGGAGAGGGGGAGAGTAAAGATCTGATTCTGTTTAAACGTCAGTGGAGGCCTCAGTCAAGCACCACGATGGGCTCAGTTCAGCTGCAGGTGGTTGCAGGGGGGTTGGGGATGATGGGGAGAAAGTCTGAGCCTACTGTTTTCTCCCAAGCTCTTCTGTAGACTGAAGGAGAGAGCAGACAGGAGGTACCGGGAACAAAAGGTCAATGGAGGGAGGTGAGCGTGTTTGTCTCGGAAAAACCCAGGAGAGGGGAAACATGGCGTTGCCAAGGCAACCACACTGACCAAGGGTGATGGAGAGAAGTGAAGGGGAAGATGGGGATGGGGGTTCAGAGGAAGAATCAACCAAACGCAAAGGTGAAAGGCGGGATAGGAGCAGGGGGCCTCGATTTCTGTTCCCGGAGATGGGGAAACAGGGACGAGGTATGGAAAGTCAAGGATTTCCTCCCAGACTTGGTGAGTTTGCGATGCTGGGGACACCTAAGTGGGGATGGAAAGATGTTTAGATACATGGGCCTGGGTAAACACAGGCAAGAATGAGGGGGGTGTCAGTAACCCCCAGCGTGGATGGCATGGCCCAGGGAGAATTGGTGAGTGGAGATGAGCAGAAAGGGGAGAACACAGCCTGACAGACACTGATGCTGGAAGGGTGAGGAGGGAGACCGTCTGCAGAAGTGGATGTACAGAAAGACCCCACGCACACCCTGAGTGTGAGACTCAGAGACCACAACCTAGGGAGCTTTTATGCCTCTCCTCATCTTCTCATGACGTAATAAATGGTCTGTCTTCCCCTGAACTCTGAGTTTCCTCAGGACACAGCTTGGGACTTTGGGCTCTTGACCCTCAGCAGAGCACGTGGTAGGTGTTCCACAGCATTTGTTGAATGTCTCCTGGATGGGTGGGTGTATAGGTGGATGGGTGGGCAAGTGGACGGGTGGGTGAGTGGATGGGTAAACGGGTGGATGAATGTCGTCCAGGTACAAATTTCTGGGTCCTTGCTGAGGCAGGGCTGAAGAATCAGGCAGGGGTCTTGAGCAGTCTCTTCGAGGGTCACTTGACAGGAAGGGGGGCCGTGTGGGCCATGAGTGATAGGGGAGACAGACAGAAGTGACCCAGGGCTCCAAGCAGCAGAGTGATATTCAGCGCTGTTAAGAACAGAAAGCGATGCCCACCAGGGGTGTGGAGAGGCAGTGGGGGTGACATGACGCTCTGGATTTAAGACACCTGAGGGGGAGTCCCAGCCAGTCTTGGCTCAGAGAGGATCACATCTCCAGGAGCATAGTGGGGGACACACACATGGAGGGCATGGGCAAGACGGTCCATGGAATATGTATGGAGTAGAGAGAGTGGGCACGGGAGGGGACTCCAGGCGCCCCCAGGTGTGAGAGTGGAGGAGGTACAGTAGTTAGGGAAGAACATGCAGAGACACAGGACAGACACATAGATCCTGGCCCAGAGCTCTCCAAGAACCCCATAAATGAGTGGGTGGGTGAATGGATGAATGGATGGATGGATGGAAGGACGATGGACAGACAGGGAGACAGGTGAAGCAGGATAGAAAAGGTGGGAATCAACTTTGACCATGAACACACCTGTACACACACACACACACACACACACACACAGTGAGATACAGAGAAAGAAAAACTCCACAAGCCTCAGAAACAAGAGAGAGAAAGCTGCGGCGGAAGCAGCAGCTACACACACACAAACACACAGACACACAGAGCAGAAATGACGCACAAACAGAGCAAAATTCAATCAGGCTCCTCTGGAGAGCTGAAGGAGATGAAGTTAGAGGCAGCAAGCGAGGGAGCAGCACGTCAAAGTTTCAAAATTCGAAGAAGGGGAGCAGAACCCCAAGGGAGGCAAGGGGGTGGAGGTGTGGCGCATACACAGTTCAGCACAGACACGACCCGGCCCGGGCCCGGGCTCCGAGGAGACGCTCATGTGCGTTTGAAGGTGGATAGATGCGACCAAAGGGCCAAGAACTAAGCCCGAGGAGGGCCCCAGAGACAGATAGACCCTGGGGTGCCCCAGGGTGCAGACAACTCCCCGCAGCTCCACGCTCCACCCTCTGCCTCCTCCCAGCTCTCAACCCTCAAGAGGCTGGGCTGTGCGGACCCCCAGCCTGAGCCCCCCAGCTTCCCGCCGAGCTTGGCCAGTGGGATGATCAGAGGGAGGGAGGGATGGGGGAGGTCAGTATGTTTGGTCCCCTGGACTTCAGGCTGCTGTGTCCTCCTCCTCTCGAGGCAGCCCTCTCTACATGATTCTGGAAACTTCTCCCAGTGGTGGTAACAATTCACGGCCACCATCCGTGGCTTCTGGTGATCCCCTAACCCACACATCAGTACCTATGTCAACAGGCCCTCCTCAAAGTCCCTGCATTGTAGAGAGTCCTGTTGGGGCCTGACTGAGGCTAGGATGGGAACAGGGGTCAACGGAGACCTCAGTCTTATATAGAAAGCCTTAATTTTTTTTTTTTTACAAACATAATCGGTTCTTATATCTCCCGTGGAATTTAAAAATTATTTTCCAAAAGGAGAGATGAAGCCAGAGGGGAGAAAGACCAAGAGAGTGCAAGAGAAGAGACCCACAGACACCTACTTGCCCAGCCTCCCTCCAGGGCAGACCCCAAGAGAAGGTCAGCCCAGTGGGAGAAAGATGACCACCAGCGCGGTGCTTGGTGCTGCCCAGGGAGTGTTTGCTGGGTCCCACAAGGCCCCAAGGGAGGGGTCAGCAGGGGCTCCTCCAGGGAGGACCCCGGACCCAAGGCCTTTTTCTCTGCCCGAGGTGGGGGTCTGGAGAAGGAGAGGGGCTGTGGCACCCAGTCCAAAGGGAGCCTCCCTCATGCCAACACTTGGGGTGCAGGCTGGGCAGAGTGGCCTGAGCCTGAGCCGAGCGGAGCTCAGCATGGCTGGGGAGAGGTGGGAGCCAGGACAGGGCTCTGGGGAACCCTGAGACCCCACGGAGACTGACAGGGTAGGGGGGGAACCCTCCAAAGGAAACAGAGGAGGCACGGTCTGAGAGGTGGGGGGAAACCAGGCATCCTCGGTGTGAGCAGTGCTGGCCCCCAGCATCAGGGGCCGCTGGGGGGCAGAGGGAGTGAGGAGTGAAATGGGCCGGCTGGTCATCACCGAGCAGGTGGAGGAGGCCTTGCTGGAGAGCTATGGGGGCCGAGGCAGGGGACCTCACTGCAGAGGACAGGAGAGAAATGACCAGTACCTAATGTCCCCCCACCCCAGTTCATCTGTGGACGGAAGGAGAGGGAAGACAGGAGGGAGACGGGAACATCTCTCTTCAGGTGCGAGGGAGGAGAGCAAACCCACCAACCGAGAGTACCCGGGAGGAGGGAGAAAGGACAGCCGTTGCCGGGGCAACGACACTGGCCGTGAGGATGGGGAAAAGCAAGGAGGAGGTGGGAGAAAGCCTTTGGGGAAAGAATTGTGAAGAACTGGGGGCTGATTAAAGGTGGGGGCAGGAAGAGGGGAAGGGTCGTCAGATTTCTGGCTCTGGAAATGGGAGATGGCTCTGGTCGGGAGATGAAGAATTTGGTCCTGGTTTGGGGAGTCTGTGATGCTGGTGGGACCATCAAGTGGAGCCAAGGAGGGAACTGTGGATATTTGGGCTCTGGATCTTACGCCGAACAAAGGGCCTGGGTTGGGGGTAAGGGGGGGACATGAGGTAGGGCGGCATCTTGTGGAGGGGGCCCTTGAACCCCCAGGAGTGAATAACAAGGAAGTCTAGGAGGGAGAGAAGGAGGAAAGTGCAGCTTCGAGAAGCATCATTGCTGGACCAACACCAGGAAGAGGGAGAAGCATCTGTAAAAGTGACCAAGACAGACAGACACACACACACACACACACACACACTGATGCTCAGAGTGACATAGAGTTGTGAGAAGCCCCTATCGCCCATCTTGTAGTGCAGTGATAACTGGTCTCTGAGCTCCTGCAGGATGTGGGCCTGGGTCCTCAGCAGAGACCCAGTGGGTGCTTGGGGCAAGTTTATTGGGTGGATGGATGGGTGGTCCAGGCATCAAAGAGCTGATGACCAAGCTCTGAGAGGCTGAAGGGATTGGGGTGGGGAGGGAAGTGCCAAGCAGCCCCTCAGAGGGAGTCTTGACAGGAAGAGGGGACAGCTGGGGGTGGACGGCAGGAGTGAGCGGAGTCAGAGATGACTGACTCCCGGCTGCGAAGCCCCAGGTGGTGTTGATGCTCAGCGCTAATGAGAGCTGGGAGAGGAACACATTTGGAGACCTGCGAGATGATGCACTGGGTTTGCGTGTGAGCTGAAGGAGGGCTGAAGGAGGACACTGGGGTGTCAGTGCCAAGAAGTACTCTGTGAACTCATCCAGGAAGCAGGTGAAAAGCAGGAGAGGGAAAGATCCAGGACAAAGAACTAGGGGCCCCGCGATGTGAGGATGTATGAAGCAGGAGGACTCGGGGAGGAATGATGGTCAGGACAGACAGACCCTAGTACGCGGATCAGCAACAGTGCTGTGGATAGACAGAAAGGCATACGGACATAGAGTCATGAAGGATGACAGAGAGGGTGGGACCAGATCGTGACCCTGCCTCAGAGAGAGAAGCATTATCCAAACACGTGTACACTTGTGCGTGTTGCACACCCACAGTAAGACATGGAGAAAGTAAAAAGCTACAAGCTTGAGAAAAAAAGAGACAGAGCTGAGGGGGCGAGCTGTGCGCGCACACACGCGCATGAACACACATAACACTCGCAGCAGGAATGACGCACAAACACAGAGCAAAATGCATAACACTTTCTCAGGAAAGTGGGAAAGAACATGGCTGAGCGAGAGAGATCAAGGCAGAAGCAAGAGGAGCAAGATGTGGTGTAGATTAAAAAGTTAGAAAAGAAAAAAAAGAAGGGAGGTGGGGCCTTCAGGGGACCCACAGGCAGGCAGGTAGAGACATGGGCACATGCACAGGCACACACCCCCTAACACACACACACACACTCTAAGCTCTTCTCCTGGAACAGGCTCCCTATGTCTTTGTTGGTAGGTGAGAGGATGGGGTAGCCCGGGGGTGAGAATAAAACCTGAGAAAGTCCCCAGAGAGAGGAAACCTCCTCAGATTATCCTAATTTGATTGTGACATCGATTTCCTGATGGGACCTTTACTGATCCACATACAGGGTGGGGAACAGGCAACACAGAAACACACACACACACATACACACTCAATAACTAGGGCCAAGTCCAAAAAGAACTGGGAAAGATGAGGGACAAACTAAGAGAGAATGAGGCAGGGAAGGAGATACACAGAGCTCTCAGGGAGCCAGGAGACGGTTGAATGCACAGGCAAGGTTTGGAGTGCCCCTAGGACCCGAAGAAGAGGGAGCCAGAAGGAGACAGCATGTGTTTGGTACAGCCTTATCTATAACGATGAGAAAGTAAAAACAACCAAAATGTCCATCCTTGGAGGGGAAGAGCTAAATAAACTCCAGTTCAGCCCTTCTCTGGAATCCTGTGAGCAGAGGAAAGGAAATGACTTCAATATATGTTCTAATAAGGAAAAGGAGCCCTCAGAGAACTGTTGAGTGTAAAAGCTCACGAGAGAATAATATACATAGTATGAGGCGATTTCTTTTAAAAACAAGAACAACAACAGTATTTTGAATACTGTTTACCAAACCACATTCTCCATTTTCTGGGGGAATATATATGCTTCCATTTCCAATTGCTCATTGATTTTTGTAGATTGACTTTGTATCTTGTGACCTTGCTAAACTCACTTAATAGTTCTAGTCTTTTTTGTAGATTCTTTAGAAGTTCCTATGTAGACAATAACGTCATCTGCTAAGAGAGAAGGTTTTATTTCTTCCTTTCCCATCTGTATGTTCTTTTACTTCTTTTTCTTGCTATATTGCACTGGCTAGGACCTCCAATGTGATGTTGAATAAGAGTGATGAAAGTGGATATCCTTGCCTTGTTCCGATCTTAGAGGGAAAGTAGTCTTTCACCACTCGGTATTATTTTAGCTGCTATTTAGGTGTGTGTGTGGTGTGTGTGTGTGTGTGAGATGAATTTTTTTGCACTAATTTGATAATGCTAGTTTCTTCTTGGGAAAGGAATTGAGGAACAGGATGTAGGCTGAGGGGGACAGGGGAAGGGACTTTAGTCTCATATGTGATGTTCTAATATTTTAAGATAATATATTTGTATATCACAGGTGAGACCAAAAAGTAATCTTTATTAAAAAAGAGAGTTTAGGGTGACAGAGAGAGGAGAAGGAAACTGACAAAGAACAAAGAGAAAGAGGAAACCCACAGGTACAAATTCCATCTGTCTGTCCATCCTTCCTCCTGCCCCAGACCCAAATATCCCCTAGCCCCTCTTCTGTGCTGACATCGGAGAAGAAATCAGACACAAGGTTCAGTCTGGTGTGCAGAAAGGCACCCAAACCAAGGCATGCCTGGATGTTCCTGGGATATGATGGGGATATAATGGGATATTGGGAGAGAGGCTGTCAGGGGCTTCATCAAAGAGGATATGGTGCCTTATTCCTGAAAGATGGGTTTGGAAGGGGAAGGGAAAGAGGCCATCGCAGCCTTGCTGACAGAGAGGAGGGGACATCCACAGGGGTCTCTCCATTGGGCAGATGGATTTTCTTTTCACGATGGGATAGAGACTGCTGATCTGGTGAACAGGAAGTCGGTAGAGGGATTTACCGAGCATCATGGCGGGCCCAGAGGAACTGGGGGCGGCTCTGCTAAAGCCAAGGCTTCTGCAGATGGATGGAGAGAGTGGACAGGAGTGAGACAGGACAAGATGGCGTGCTTCTCTACAAGTTAGAGGGAAGCGAGCACGTTCCCCTGCTGAGAGGAGCCTGGAGAGAAGGGAGAGCGTGGCCGTTGCCAGGGCAACCATATTGGCCATGAGGATGGGCAGGAGCAAGGGGGAAGACTGGAGAGAGATGTTGGAGGAAGAATCGGTACAAAATTGGAACTGAATTGGAAATGGAGGGCAAAGGAGAAGAGAAGGTGATGTCTGGGTTTCTGGTCTTGGAGATGGGAGGTAGGAACCTCCCATCTGGGAGGAGGGTGGGGATGATGGGGAGTTTGATCCTATCTTGGTAAGTCTGTGACGTTGCTGGGGCATCCGAATGGGGCTGAGGAAGGGACAGGGGATGTGCACGAGCGAGTTTCTGCACGGAGAAGGATCTCTGAAACCCTGGGCACAGACAGCTCGTGGAAGGAGAGGAAGAAGCAGGAGGACGCAGCCTTGGGGAGCACCGATTCTGGAGGGTTGGAAGGAGGAAGAAGGTCTGAAAAAGTGGCCAAGGCAAATAAGACAGATGTCACCTCCCAAAACACACACAGTGTAGTGACCAAAGTGACAGAAAATCTTGGGAATCTCCATCACACGTCTTGTAGAGCAGTGACGACTGGTCTGTCTTTCCCCTGAACTCTGATGAGCTCCTGCACGACGTGGGCTAGGGCTTTGGGGCCTGTGTCGTCAGCAGAGATCCAGTGGGTGCTTGGGGCAAGTTTGCTGCTTGGATGGCTGAAGGGATGGATGCAGTGGTCCAGGCTTCAATTTTCTGGGCCGGCTGCGGGAGGGGCTGGTAAGACAGTGGGGGCTGGGTGCTGAGCAGCTTTTGGAGGAAGATTCTACAGGAAAGAGAACAGATGGGCTGTGGGTGGCAGGAGAGTGGGGACTCAGAGATGACTCGGGGCTCCTGGCTGCGGACCCAGGCAGGCAATGACACTCTGCGCTAATGAGAACAGGGAGAGAAACCCATCAGAGGTGCGGAAATGATGCAGTGAGCTTGTCGTATGCTGGGTTTGAGGTACCAGAGTCAGCTGCGAATTGGCTTTGAGTTTTCAACTTGTGAGCGAAATGGGAGTCTGGCCTGCAGGCTGCAGGAGGAGCACACACAGAGGAGGGGGTAGGGCCCAGTACACACACTGGGGGCCCGGGCTGTGCAGGCAAGTGCAGGGACAGGAGAGGGGGAGGCAGGGTGGTGGACAGCAGACAGCCGTGAGCTCACACCACACACCCGCACAGCCCGGACCAACCCAAGTCCTGGCAGGAAGCAGGTGTTTAATAAACTTCTTGTGGATGAATTAACAAATAGCTGGACAAAGCGTGAATGACAGTGACCCAGAGACTGGGAACTACCTCAGCCCAAGCCCTAGAGGGAATGACGTGAGAAACTGACAGATGTTCACACACACACACACACACACACACACACACACAAACACACACCACGAATGGCTCACAGACTCAGAGCAAAAATTCAACAAAGCTCTTCTGTAGAGAGAAAGGGAATGTGGCTTTGGAGTGAGATAAAAAGAGAGGCAGTGAGGGAGGGGGAAGGGGCCCTCAGACAGCAGGACACAGATATAGGCACACTGTACACACACACACACTCACAGTCTCACTGACTGGCACAGAATCTGGCACTTGTTAGATGATGGCTGGCTGGCTGGCTGGATGGATGGATGGATAGATGGATGGGATCAATAGGTGGATGGATAGGTAAATGGATGGATGGATGGATGGATGGATGGATGGATGGATGGATGGATGGATGGACGGATGGACGGATGGATGGTTGGAAGGGTAATCCAGAGATGAGAATAAAATTTGATAAAGGGCCCAGAATAGGAGTGATTCACATATGTCCACGTACACACATTACACACATACACTGCCTAGCATAGCATCCACCACAAGATATTTAAAGATGGAATAACTGAATAAACTAATAAGTCAACAAAGGAATGAATGAATGAAGCAAACTAGAAATTAGGTCAAAACCCAATACATGAGAGGGACAGAAGTATAACCCACAGTGAGACAGACACAGATGCACACACCCAGGCATGGGTGTGAGTTCACACACACACACAGGGTGATCCACTCACAAAGGGAGGGCCAAATCTGTGAGGGCTCAGAGAGAGAACTCAGAAGTTAGGAGAGAATGACGAACACAGCAGAACAAGGTAGGGAGGCAGAGGGGTGAGCTGGAGTGGAGGGTACAGGAGGAGAGCTATGAAGGAACAGACTTGAAAGGATGTGGTCACCATTCAGATTCATGCACGTAATCCATGAGCATTTACAGAGCACCTACTATGTGCCAGACACTGTTGAATGAGCAGATTACAACAGGGAGCTTCTATTGTAGGAGATTCAGCTCCTCCTCTCCCAGAACTGATCTTCTAGTACAGAAGACAGAAAAAGGCCAAGTAAGTTAGGAAGATAATTTCTGATATTGATAAGAATTAAAAGGAGGTTAGTGCAGGGTGGTGAGACAGAGCCCAGGGGGAGGGGAGGCATGATCAAGGAAGGCTTCCCTGAGGAGGTTGCATCTGAGCTGAGAACTGAGTGACAGAAAGGGAGGAGGCAGCCTTGTGAATTTCTGGGAGAAGAGTCTTCTCAGGCTGAAAGAATTAAAACGGCTAGAGTCCTAAGACAAGAATGAGCTTGCCATGTTTGAAGAGTAGCAAGAAGGTGGGCGGAGCTGGACTGAGTGAGTGAGAGGAGGAGAATGCAAGAGATGAAGCTGGCAACATGGTCAGGGCCAGATCATGTTAGACTTTGGCACAAAGCTTGGGTTTTACAGTCAATGCAGTGGGAAACCATTGGAGGGGTTTAAGCAGGCAGTGGCCCGATCTGATTTATAAGATCCCTCTGGTTCTGGACACAGGAATAGAAGCAGGGAGCCCAGGGAGGAGGCTGGGTTATTGTTCCAGAGAAATGATGGGGGCTTGAGTTAGGATGGAGCAAATGACGTGAAGAAAACAGAATGATTTGGAAGTTCAGTCGGTGAGACTGGCCAATGAATTGACCCCGAGTATGTATGAAATGATGAGGGTTAAACGGGACTCCTGGATAACTTCCAGGGTTTCAGGGTGGTGTCATTTATTGATCTGGGGAAGAATGAGGAAGGAACAGGTTTTCGAGGAAGATGGGATGATTTCAGCTTTCGGTGTAGTGAGTTTAAAATGCGTGTTGGGTATCCCTGCAGAGAAGTTGAATGAGCAGTAGAGTCTGGAGTTCAGGGAAAGGTAGAGTTTGGGAGTGGTCAGAAAATAGAGAGTACGCCAAACTGTTGAATTGGAGAGATTGTGTAAGTGAAGAAGAGAAGGGGGCCATTTAGAGATTGGGGGAAGTGGAAGGATCCAGCAAAAGAAATAGACCAAGAGGTAAAATCACAGAAATGTCTGAGAGCCAAGAAAAGTGAATGTTTCAAGACTGAGGAAGTGTTCAACCACATCCAACATTACTGATGGGACAAGGAGGATGAGGACTGAGAACTGAGCGTTGGATCTGACAAGACGGAGGTCACTGGTGACCTTGCCAAGAGTAGTGTCAATAGTGAGGTCAGGGTGAAAGGCTAATTAGAGGGCTTAGAGAAAGAATGGTGGGGGCTGACTTCCAAGGTCTTGCTGAGATCCAAGACATGCTCTAGTAAACGAGGTGGAATGACAACAAGCGATGGCTTGGGAGTAGGATGGCTGGAAGTTGGGACTTTGGAAGTGGAGCCGTCGTTGCAAGGTCAAAGATACGATCATGGTTGAGGTCGAGTAGAGAACAAGATTGTTAGCACTTGGGAGGTCAAGAGCATGGTGTTGGCTATACCATCCATGTGGGTGGTGAAGTCATCAAGGATCGCCACAGGACTAGGAACAGAGAGAAGAACCAGGAAATACAATCTTCAGTGATTGAGGGGACACAATGGGAGACTGGAAAATGACCATCCCAACAAGCAGTGCTGGTGGAGTGAACAAAGCAGAGTCAAGAGTGATGCGGAGGTACCACCCTCATGATAGGGCATATCGTGGTCTTGTTTACCGACCCAGGGACCCCAGCAGGAGGAGTACCTGTAGGGAAGATGCTGAGTCCACTTTGGGACACGTGGAGTGGCAGGTGCCTGGAGGGATAGCCAGGTGGAAGCATCTAGGAAATGGCTGATCATACAGATCTGAGGCTCAAAATAATGATTAGGCAGGAAATAAAAACTCAGGAGTCATGGTATTTGAGTGGTTATTGAGACAGGGGGCAGGGAAACAGGTGGGAAGAGAAATGAGAAGGGCTGGGGACACAGTCTAGGGATGAGGGAGGGCAACGCTTCATTGTTTTAGGTTCCGATGGTGGTTGTACCAGGTACTTAAGTGAGGGAGGCGAGGTGGGGGTCAGGCTTGGGGAGTGGACGTCAAGGGCTCAGTTGGAGCATGTTAGAGTTGAGTTGCCCGTAGACTCCCACGTGGAGATGTGAGCGTAAGAGTCTAGGGTTCAGGCTGGGAGTCATCAGCATGAGGCTTGCTGGGTTTTCAAGTCATAGGACTGGATGAATCAAGATTCCCAAAAAAGTAAGGAGAGAGAGACCAGAGGGACAGAGAGAGAAGATATCCAAAGACTGAGCCATTGGCTCACCAATAGTTCATCAGCACTTACAACGGGTTCTCCAGCTTTTCTTCAGTGGCCAGTCAAGAAAGACAGGAGAGAGATGGGGATGAATGTCCTGGAAACTGAGAACAGCGTTGAAATGCTGCAAAGACTAAAATTAAAATGTCCATTAAATCGGCAGCATGGAGGCCACACCAATGACCTTGATGGGGGGGTTGCTGATCACAGCGCGGGGAGGTAGGGCTATTTGGGGTGGAGGGCAACTCTTCCCTTTTCTGAGAAGGGAGGAGAGAGATGGAGCTGTAGTTAGGGGAGAGATGGGGTCAAGGGGAGGATCCTTTTCTAGGATGGGAGAGATTTGCACGCTGGCTGGAGGGATCCAAAATTTTTCTCAGAGGGTAGCCATCCTTCCAAAAGTACAGCCTGTGAGACAAGGAGATGGAAACGGGTACTGAGAGGAGGACGAGGAAGAGAAGAAAGGCGCACCCACTGGGTCATTCATTCATTCATTCAGAAAATCTCTAATAACAGCTATCCATTTAATCCTTAATAACAGCTGCGGATGGTGAGGCTGGCCCTTCCATAACAGCTTTTCAAAATTCATCTAATCCTTGTGATACCCCATGAGGAACGTGCTGTCTGTGGCTTCATTTACAGACGAGGGGACTTGGGAAGGTGACAGGTGTTGGAGCAAGAAGTGGAGGGATGAGTGCAGAGGTGGGGGGCCGGGAGGGGGCTACGCTGCAGGAGGGGCTGCGCAGGGGCTGCTGAGGGGCTCCCGGAGGGAGAGTCAGCAGGAAGCCAGACAGATGGCTGTGGGCTGCGGGAGTTGAGGAATCAGAGATGACTCTGGGCTCCTGGCTGCTGCCCCCAGTGGGCGCTAATGAGAACAGGAGAAAAACATGTTTGGGGGCTACAGAGACAAGGTGGTGGGTTTCAGGCATCTGTGGAGAGGCCCAGCTGGAGACACATGCTGGCATCATGTCTTTATCCTTGTGGACTACAGGAGCAGGGGATGCACTGCCCGGGGAGAAGGGGCAGAGTGAGGAGACAGCAGGCTCAGGGTAAGACAGGAGATGCCGAAAAGAGAAAGACTTCAGGGCCCTTGACACTTTGAGAGAAAAATGCTTAATACATATCACCTTGTATCACTTAGAGGGTGACTCTAGAGCCAGACATCCTGGTTCAAAACCCACCTCCACTACTTACTTGTTGTGTGAGCTGGGACAAGTCACTTAAACTCTCTGAGCCTTGGTTTCCCATCTGTAAAATGGGGATAATAATAGTATCAAGAATCATATTGTAAGGATTAAATGAAAAATACAGGCAAGGCACTTAGGACAGTTTCAGACGTGTAGTAAGCCTATATGAGATTAGCTGTTGTTCTTGCTGCTGTGGTTATGTTCTGTCTCACTCTGCCCCTGAATACCCACAGCCTTTAGGAAGGCAGATATACAAAAAGAGAACAGTGATGTGACCTGAGATTTGTTTGAACAGCCACATTTATGAGAGAGCCCAGGAGGAAGCCATTTACTAATACGGGGTCAGGAAAGACGTTAGTGAGGAAGGGTCATTTGAGCTGGACCTTGAAGGATGCATACGAGTCAGCAGGTGGAGGAGAAAGGTTCAATCATTCTTCCAGCCGCTCTCCAGCATCCCCCGAGTGCCTCACTCACGCCTGGCCCTGTGCTGGGTGGGGGAGGCCAAAGCTCCAGAGAGGAACTGAGCACCAGACTGGTTCCTCCTTGTGTCACCCCCAGTCTCGTGGGGGAGACAGACATGGGAGAAATAGATTGTTATAGGAGAACATGGTAACAGCAGCAACAGGGATATGCCCAGGAAGTTATGGGAACTTCAAGGCAGGATGCCCCCTTGGGGGTGACAGGAGGGGCACCAAAAAGAAGCAGAGGAGGGAGAGAATGACAAAGGAAAGAGAATCGCATCCCAGGCCAGGCACGGCCATAGCCAAAGCCTTCAAGGTGGGCACTCTGTGTTGTGAAGGTCACTCGTGTCCCCAGGCTTCCCAACCAGGCTTCCCTCCCCCATCCCCACTGCCCACAGGCCTCCCTGATTTCCCTCGCTCCCTAATTCCTTGAGTCTCTATTGGACACCTCAGAGGAGCCACACCTGGGTGGGAGGGAGGAAGGAAGGGACCCGTGGGGTAGGGTGAGCTGTGATTGAGCCAGAGGGAAGAGAGGGTGCCAACACGGTGGCAGCAGCACTAACCAGCGCGCACTGGGCACTGCTGCACGCCCGCACCGTGCTGAGCATCCTTGACATGAGCTGTCCCGCGGAGCCTCAGAACGCTTATTATCCTCATTTTGCTCTGAGGACCAGCATAAGATGTGAACAGGCGTTGGGCACCAAAGTCCAGAGGCTTGTTTATCTATTGTGTCTCCGCGAGAGGCAGGAGGCACAGGCAGAACCAAATGGAGAGGAGACGGCTGAGTTCTCTGAGCAGGAGGCCACCTGGGCCATGGGGAGAGGCTGGGAGGGTTCAGACCACCCCCACTCCTGCTGCCCATGAACCACGTCCCACTTCCCGGCCCCCAGCCCTTATGAGACTGAAACAAGGGTGAAGCCCCTCCATGCCCCGGCACCTGGTCCTCTGCCACCTTCATCTCCTGGGCTGCTCAAGGAAACTTCCCAGAACCTCTGTCCCCTGTCCTGGCTCCACTGCGTTACCCACGAAAGCCCCACCCGTACCCACCAGCTCTTCTTCATTCTTAAGCCACCCAAGAACAAAGTGACAAGGGCAGAAAAAGGGATGGTGGGACACGGAAGGCACCCAGTATCCTGAGGGAAGCAGCCGAAGAGAGAGAGGGAAGGGAGGGGAGGGAGGATGGGGTCTCTGTCTCTGTCTCTGTCTCTAACCAACCCTCCTCCGCTATTTTTTTCTCTGGATTTCTCTGTCTAGCTTCCTCTCCTCTCTCTCTCTCTCTCTCTCTCTCTCCACACACACACACACACACACACACACACACACACACACATCAGATAAAGCCCCAGAAGGAGGAAGGGAGGGACGGAGGAGACTGTCAGACAGACAGAACTTCCCAGACAAAGACATTCAGACCATTCAGACAGGCTGAGGAAGACACATAGGGGTGTCCCGAGTGGAGACGCCCAAATGCTCCTGAAGGAACAGATAAGTAAAAACAGTGAAATCAAATTTGCAGAGAAAAACTCATGCCGAGAGAAAAGGTTCACAGATACAAAGAACATTGCAAAAAGATCTCCAAATATTAATAGTGGTTCCTTTCTCTCTGGGAAGTGGGATTACAGGGGATTTTTATTTCATATTCTTCTGCACGTTCTTTCTGGTATTTTCCACCTTCTCTGTGGTGAACAGGTATTACCCCTGAAACCAAAGGAAAACAATAAATGTCATTTCTGAGAGAAAGAAAACATCCGCGGCAGGGTGGGGGACAAAGCCTGCCAAAGCTGCAAAGAAGCAGCGAGAGCGTAGAGCACACGCACACACACACGCTTGCACACTCACGGGCTCACACGTTCACACACTCCTCCACGATCACAGTACTCCCGCCCACACGCACACACACAGGCCCATTCTTTAGGCGCACAGCATGAACAGCCAGAGTGAAATTCCAGAAATCTCCAAGGAAGGAAAAGGATGGAGAGGAGGAGGAAGGAGAGGCAGACAGGGAAGCCTGGAGATGGATGGACAGACACACACACGACCCTCTAGCCCAGGGCGTGACTCAGCACAGCTGCTGACAACGGGCCCCTAATGCCCTCGTTATTCTGATAGTGGATGTGGTTATCACTTTCATGGGTTTTTCTTATTACAAAGGTAATAATGCAGCTTGTGTTCCTGGCAGACAATTTAGAAAAAATGATGCTCTGTTTTTTGAATGAGCAAAAGAACTTATGAATGGGAGTGACCGACGGAGACAGAGGGAGAGCAAACTGTGAGGAAACCACAGAGAGGAAGTGAGAGAGGCGAGAGTCAGTGGAGGGACACACACACACACACGCACACACACACACACACATGCACACAGGCGCACACAATGGGGCAAGAGCAAGATGGCAATTTTGAAAGGCTGCAGAGAGAGGGAGGTGGCAAGCAGACAATCAAGCAGATGGGTGTCCAGGGAGCCAGACACATGGACACAAGCCCAACATGCACCCCTCGAAGCTCACACAGAGTCGGGGGCAAAATTCAGGGAGGCCTGAGTGGCGGGAGGGAGACCCGCCATCCCACAGACACACACTCCTGGTCTGGGCATCCTCAGGACGGGCTTTATGAATGAATGAATGTGGATGTCGGTGAGACCCCCCAGGGGGAGAGCAGAGCCCATGCAAACAGAGACAGGTCCCCAGAGACAGAGGCACAGGCTGAGAGAGACACAGAGAGGGGCTCCGAGTCAGATCGGAGACAGTGACAGAGACTGAGAGGGGCAGAGAGTGAGAGACAGGAAGAGGGGCGGTGGGGGGGGCACGAGGGGCACTGCGAGGTGGGGCCCTGGCCACAGACCAGCCCAGGGTCCGCTCCCCAGCACGCTCCCAGGGGCCCCTCCTCCAGGAAATGGGATCAATAGGGGACTTCTATTGTTTTCTCTGTGCTTCTCTGTATTTTCTAAACGATTTATCACGAAGATGGATGCATTACTTTTCGGATCAGGAGAAAACATGTGCCTTGAAAGAAAAAGAAAAGAAAGAAAAATGGTACAGAGACTGAATGGAGATGACGCTACAGAGAACAAGCAGGGAGTGATCAGACACATCCACGTGCGCACACCCTCCGGGACTGAGGGCAGACCTGAGGAGGGGGAGCAGGGAGCAGCGGGGGGCAGAGGAAGTAGGCAAACTGAGGCTCCGAGCCCCAGACTTCCAAACATACCCGCACTCACACAGAGAGGACAAGCTCCTGGAGGAGACTGGGGGTGCATTTGTTGATCACCTAGTGTGTACGGGAGCCTAGGGTTAGATTGCCTACTGCAATCTTGGGTGGCAAGTCTGGGCTGACCCAGAGGCCCGGGCAGGGGACGGTCTCCCAGAGAAGGGTCCCAGAGCCCAAAAACTCAAAGCAGGGCCCGGGGGTGGGGGGAGATGGGGAAGGAAGAGGAGTTTGTCAAACAGATGGGGAAGAAGGCACGGGGCAAAGGGGGAAAGCTTGAGCACAGGACAAAGGCTTGGAGGAGCAGAGGGTGTGGTGAGAGAGACAGAGGCAGAGACAGAGGCAGAGACAGGCGAAGGAGGCTGCAGGGCCCCGCAGCCAGAACCTGAGGGCCTGGAAGAGCTCAGAAGTTGGCTTTGTTCTCTGTACAAAGAGAGTTAAGGGATTTAGGGCCTGGGGGTTGGGTGTTGTTTCTGATCCCTGGGAGGAGGGAGGAGAAGCAGGAAGACCAGAGAGGAAACCAGTGGAGCCTTCCGGGGAGAGATGGGGTGCCCTGACCGGGGTCGGGGGAGAGGTGGGTGGGTGCTTAGGGAACAGCATCTGCAGGGCAGGTTACCGTGGGGGTGGGGGGAGGGTCAGGCTGACCTGAGCAACTAGAGGAAGGACAGCGACCCCCAGCTCAGCGGGGTCTCAGGAAGAGAGGGTGGGGTTAGATCTGCAGCTCCTGCCAGATGTGTGGCGGGGGTGTGAGGACCCCCTCGAGCCTGATGCCCCAAAAGGGGATGAAGTCACAGCTGGGGCGTGCCATTGGGAAGACAAGCCTCCCCAGGCAGGGCGCCCCTGGGAGTTCCAGCAGGTTAGGGGCAGGTGAAGGGAGTGGAAGGAGACCCGGATGTGAAGATACACTCACAGACACACTCACGGACACACTCAGAGACACAGAGGCCGGGAGGAAGGGGAGCCCGAGAGAGGAGGAGGGACTGAGGGAAATACGTGGCATGAGACAGAGTCAGACATGGACACATCTGGAAAAATCGAGGAGGAAGGATAGGGAGGCCAAGAGACAGAGAAAAAGGGCGAGCGTGGTGGGAGCGGAGAGACAGAGATGGAGACGGTGCCGGGCAGAGAGGGAGAGAGGGATAAAGAGCCCGTGACGGGGAGAGAGAAGGAGAGACCCAGAGTCAGAGACAGAGCTGGAGACACACACACACACACACACACACACACACACACACACACACACACACACACACACACACACACACACACACACGGAGGCTGAGAGGTGGAGAGTCTGACAGAAAGCCCAGAGAGGGAAGGGAAGTGGGGAGGGGGCGCCCCTCTCCTCTCCTTCCTCCTCCCTCTCCCAGAGCAAGGGCAGACTTCAGCAACGCCTTAGAGACAGAGAGGGAAGGGGCTGGAGGGAGGGGAAGAGCAGAGAGTCACACACACACACACACACTCACAGCCCAGCGCACAGGAGACTCGCAGGGTGAGCACAAAAGCAAGAACCCCGCAGAGAGGGGGCCAAGGAGGGGGCTCCTCTGTCTGTCTCCCTTCCCTCTCTCATTGTGTGTGTGTGTGTGTGTGTGTGTGTGTGTGTGTGTGTGTGTGTAGAACACGTTCAAAGAATGACAATGACCCCCAAGGCTGGAGCAGAGAGAAAGCAAGGAGTCCAGTGTGGTGGACAGACAGACCAGTACACACACACACACAGACACACACACGCACACACACGCATGTGTGTGCGCACACACACGCACGCACATACACACACACAAATCATTTGATGCTTAAAAGGAGCACAAAGCCACCTAATGCTCCAGAGAGGAAGGTGGGAGAGAACACGGGGCAGGAGGCTCTCAGAGGAGGTGTGGGGCAGGCCCCCTCCAGACCTGCCTGGGGGAGGCACCATCCTGGGCACGGGTGACCTAGAGCCTGAACTGACAAAGGGATGCCATCAGCACACAGTGGGGCAGGAGCTATTCTGGAAACCCCTTCCCTCCAGAGGCCACAGGGGAAAGACACTCACTCTGCTTGGGGGAGAGGGAGTCCGGGAAGGTGACTCTGAGGCAGGTCAGGAAGGGACACTAGGGGCAGAGGGGTGAGAATGCCAGGGGACAGGTCTGGGCGGCTGGCTTGGGGGTGATGGAGGAGGGAGGAGGCTTGAGAGGCAGGCAGTAGGGGCTGAGGCCTGGACTTCGTTTGGGGTAGGGGTGGGGAGCGAGGGAGTGATGCAGTGGGTAGACAGACGTGGTCAGAGGCATGTTTGAGAAGGTGCTGGTGTCTGGGGAGTTCGATCTGGGGGAAGCGGGGATGGCCGGCCAGCCAAGGGGCAGCAGGAAGCAGGCTGGCAAAGGGGAATGGCAGTGAGATTGAAGAGGTGGTCATGGTAGGTGGCTCAGGAAGGAGGGAGACGCAGCCGTGGGAGTCCAGGGTGTGCAGCCAGCCAGGGGTGGCCCAGATCATCCCAGGAACGGGAGGGCCAGGAAAGGGAGGGCCCAGTGTCCCAAGACAGAAGAGCTTGACCCAATCCCTCCCACTCAAAAAGAGGCAAAGTGGACAAAGTGTGGTCTCTCCTTACAACTGAATATTATTCAGCCATAAAAAGGAACAAAGTCCTGACACACGTGACTACGTGGATAAACCTCAAAAACATTACGCTAAGTGCAAGAAATCAGACTCAAAAGGTCACATATGGCAGGACTCTGTTTATCTGAAATATCTGGAATAGACAAATCCACGGAGACAGAAAGCAGATTGGTGGTTGCCGGGGACAGGAAGTGGGGAGGGGAAATGGGGAATAACTGCTTAACGGGTAGGGGGTTTTATTTGGGGTGATAAAATAAAGTCTTGGAACTAGAGGTCGTACAACATTGTGAATGTACTAAATGCCACTAAATTGTTCACAGTGAAATGGTTAATTTTATATGAATTTCACCTCAATAAAAAATTTTTGTTTTATTAAAAAATAAAAACTAGTTCACCAAGCAGGCACGTGAGGAAAGGGATTTCCAGGTGGAGGGACCAGCACCTGCAGAGGGGGTAGCGGCATGCAGGCACGTGGGCGGGTGGGAGGGGTGTGGCAGGGGGAGGGGCTTGGAAGCATGAGGAGAGGAGATGGGAGGGGGGTGTGCTCGAATACTTCTTGGAGGTGGGAGCCTCGGGGACCTATGAGGTGGGAGAGCTGTGACTGGTCCCCAAGTGGTGAAGGGGTCCATAGGGTGAGATCAGAGACCGGAGACCAGAGAGGAGGCAGGTATCAGCCACTCAACTGGGGGCTGGTGAGGTGTGAGCAGCGGTCGCTGGGGTTGAGGGGTGATTCAGCCAAGGCCCCGGGACTTCGGAACCAGTTAGGCACAGGTGAGAGCAGATTGGGTAGCGAGGCGGGAACTAGGGATTGCCTCCCTGGGGACTCGGTGGGCAAGAAGAGGCACTTCCCTGCGTGCTGGCCAGGCAGGGTTTAGAAATTAGGTTGTTCAGTCAGTCAGAGAACATGTACTGAGTGCCTTCCACGGGCCGGGCAGTGTCCTTGGAGCTGGAGACACAGCACTGAACAGACACTCCATGCCCTCCTGGGGCTACAGCACAGTGGCAGAGAGGATAGTGTGAGAGATGGAAAATAAACCAAGAAATCCACAAATAAGATGATAGCTGGGGGACTTCCCTGGTGGCACAGTGGTTAAGAATCCGCCTGCCAATGCAGGGGACACGGGTTCGAGCCCTGGTCCGGGAAGATCCCACATGCCACGGGGCACCTGGGCCCATGCACCACAACTACTGAGGCTGTGCTCTAGAGCTCGCAAGCCACAACTACTGAAGCCCGTATGCCACAACTATTGAAGCCCGCGTGCCTAGAGCCCGTGCTCCGCAACAAGAGAAGCCACCGCAATGAGAAGCCTGCACACTTCAACGAAGAGTAGCCCCTGCTCACCGCAACTAGGGAAAGCCCGTGCACAGCAACGAAGACCCAATGCAGCCATAAATAAAATAAATAATAAATTTATTAAAAAAAATAAGATGACAGCTGGCAGGGAAAAGTGCTCTGAAGACAAAGACAGCAGGAGCAGGATAGGGGTAAGGAGAGCTAAAACGGAGGATGCTGTGTTAGACTAAGTCACCAGAGAGGCCTCTCTGAAGAGGGGACTGTGGAGCGGAGACCTGAGGAGGTGGGCAGGCACACAGATCTCAGGAGAGAGCTCCAGGCAGAGGGGACTACACGTGCAAAGGCCCTGGGGTGGGAGCAGCACGTCTCATTCAAGGAGAGGCAAGGGAGGGGTGGCTGGAGCAGAAGGGGTGGCAGGCGGGGTCTGGGGGTGAGGAGGGAGCAGCAGAGCCCTGCCTGGAGCCAAGGCCTTCCGTGTGGGTGGTGGTGAGTGCCTGGGTTCTGCAGGGGGCGCCACTCAGGGAGATGGACCCTAATAAGGACGGGGGACTAACAGAAGGACAAGTAGGACCTGTCAGGCCCAAGCGCTGCCCGCTCTGCCCCCCGCAGGGTTGGTTGACGGAGATTTGATTAAACCCTGAAAGTTTCCCCAACAAACTCACTCAGCAACCGAAAAGCAACAGGAGGGGCGAGAGTGAGGAGCTTTGGACAGACTTACACAGAGGCAGGCCTGACGCATGAAGAAAGGAGAAGAAAGCTTGAGAAAGCCTCCGAGGGAGAGTGGGAGGGGCAAGGGGAGAGCGGGAGCGGCGAGGCGAGACCTCTATGCCGCCAGGGGCTGGGGATGACGCACACACCCGGCCCACGCGGGGCTCGCGGGGTGTGACACACCGCCGGCTCTCAGGCTGGCGAGGCTGCCAGGCGCAGACGGTGACGTGTGACCCCGACAAAGCCCCCAGGAAGGGGATGCAGAGAAGGAAGAGGAGGGGGAGGGAGACACGTGAGCCAGATGGGCAGGCGGTGGGGGGATCTGTGGCCAGACAGACAAGGAGCCCCCAGAGAGAGAGGGAAGGACACACAGACAAAATCACCCAGACAGATCCCTCCACTCAGAGAGACACAGCCAGAGACACAGTGAGCCTCGCAACATGTGGAGACACGGCCAGGAGGGGCCTTCCCTGAGATACACAGACAGGCACCCCGCATACACTCAACACTGCGCAAAGACAGGAGACAGAGACACACGCACACACAGACACATAGACAGACAGCTGCCACACAGCAGAACACACGCAGAGACCAGCAGACACTCCCATTCACACGGGCAGAAACAATCAGAAACCCAGGTCAGGACCCACAGACCGTCGGATAAACACACAAACATATCAACACAGAGAAACAGATACATACACACAAATACAGACAACAGACAGTCAAACACACACACAAACGCATCCATGGACACACAGAGACTAGGACCAGATACTCACAAGCACTGGTGCACAGGGACAGACAGACAGACAGACCTCACATGGACAGAGACACACAGCCCCTCACCTGGAGTCAGACAGAAACACACACACTGACATGGGGGGAGAGACGGGCAGGACACCCACAAGGGCAAGACGGAAGGACAGGGAAGTTGATAGAAGTGAGAAGATGAAGATGAGAAGACGATGTGAGGCCAGGTGCCCGCCCACCAGGCTCGGGGTCTCCCCTCCACACCAGGGTGCCCAGTCACCGATATGCTTTTGACTCTAAGGCCTGCCACACAGCAGGTGATATTTGTCCCCCTCATGGCTCCCACCCTGCTGTGGGGCAGCAACTATGTTTGTTGACTGAATGCACGACCAAATTTGTCTGATGTCAGAGGGTCACTCTGGGGGACCAAGTGCAGGCCAGAGCACTGCAACAGGTGACAGATGACAGGGAAGCCGGTGCGGGGCAAGACATGGAGAAGGCGCCGGCAGGGAAGTAGGGGGAGTGTCAAGGGGACGGTGTCCCCGAAGTGCAGCGTCAGACCCCGGTTTGCTGGAAGGTGGGAGAGGCCACAGTGAGAGCCATTTCAGGGGGTCAGGAACAAAATGCCACCGGACAGGGAGTGAGAGGGAGGGGCCGACATGAAGACAGCCCTAGGATGGGATGGGAAGACAGGTGGGGGCCTGGAGGGGGGGCTCTGCAGGTGGGGAGACAGACCACGGTGGGTGGACAGGTCTGGGGCTCAGCTTGGCTAGACCCCGATGGCAGCGGGTTGCCTGTGGACCAAATAGTTTGCAAAGGGGGCTGGGGAGCTGCGAGGGGCAGGAGGGGGAGGCCAGGCCGGCACACACACACACACACACACACACACACACACACACACTGCCAGCCAGCGCTCACCCACCCTCAGAGACAGCGAGGGAAGAAAGGAGGAGAGAGAGAGAGAGAAATAGAGCCAGGCTCACCTGGAAAATTCTAGATGGAGCCCCCAGGAGCGGGAGAGGAGGAGAGAGAGGCAGAGGTGGGGGAAGCAGGAGCGAGGGGGAGGTAGTGGGCGAGCAGGACACACACAAACACACTCTCACGCACACATACACCCCTGCAGTGACGCACAGAATAGAAGCAGAATTCAATAATGACTGGGAGACGGCGCAGAGCGGAGAGAGCGGGAGTGGAGCAGCGGGGGGCGGGAGGGGGGCGGAGGGAGCGAGTCAGACACACACAGCCCCGTCTCAGGAGGTATTCAATAATTGTTGATCGAATGAAGGAACAAAGATGAGAGACTCTCAGAAGGGAAGCTACGCCTAAGGAAGTTCCAAGATGGATAGACAGAATGTCACACATATATACAGTGAGAAAAAAAAAATCCCGATCAACTTTTGTATTTAAAACAATGATAATAAACAGTACTAGAGTCAGAATAACTGTTCCCTTGAGGGGTGGGGGTAGTCCTGAGCGAGAAGGAGGCTGCTGAGGGCTGGGATGGTCTGTTTCTTGCTCTGGGATGTGGATCCACAGGTGTAGACATGGGTAAAATTCATCGAGGTTTTTCACTTAAGATGTGTGCATGTTATGGTATATAAGTTATACCTCATTTTTTTTTAATGAGAGAAAGAGGATAAGAAATGGAAGGAAAGATGAATGTCAGGTGGCGAGAGAGGAACAGATGCATACACACACATATACACATGCACACACACACACAAATGACGTAACAGTGTCCAGGTAAGAACAAACCCCGACAAAGTCTGAAAAGAAAAGAAGTAAAAAGCTAATGCGACCAAGAGAGAAAGCCTGATGCCTAGACCCTCACATGGAAAGAGAGAGAGACCCCAGAGAGACCTGAATTGGGAGGGGGATCCACAGGGCAGGAAGGAAATCGCCAACATTGGCCCCTTGAGCCGGAGGCACCAAGGATGGGGGCTCCTGGGGCAGGCGTCCACCACCAGCCGTGGAACGGCCTGGCCAGGGTGACCCATTGGAGGTGGGGGTAAAGCAGAAGGGGAGAAGGGGGCTGGGAAGGTGCTGAGTCTGGGGTGGACTTCAGAGGCGCAGGGGCCGGGCTTGGTGAGCGGCCCGGGAGCAGCCGCGTGCTCTGGTCTGGATCTCATAACCCAGGGGCAGGGGGCAAGAGAGGCGGGCGTGGGCACCGAGACGGCCCAGAGGGCAAGGATGACAGTGGACCCAGGAAGGGGGGTAGGAAAAGGGCCCAGAAATAACTCTCGGACAGACAGGCGGATGGCTAGATGGATGGAAGGATGCTCATCTGCAGAGCGAAAGCAAACGCTGGACAGAGCCTTGGAGATGGATGTGGGAGGATAAAGAGAGCCTTAGGGGGAGGTGGGGAGAGAGACAGACTCCAGTGTGTGTGGAAAAATTAAAATGGAGCCGGAGAAAAGGAGGGCGAGCAGAGAGCAAGGGGTGAGAGGAGATCTGTCACACACACACACACTCACACACAGACACACCCACAGGGGGTGCTCAAGGTGTGCTGACCGAAAGAAAATACAAAGGAACTGCCCCCCAGAGTGCGAGCAGAGGATTTAGGTAAAGTGGTCGAGTTGACACAGTGACAGACAGCTTGTCACACACAGATACACACACACGCACACACACAGCCTTTCTCTGTGAATCCAGGCACGCAGGGCCAGGGCAGCTTTCAGAACTGCCTTAGAGACAGGGTGGCCACACACAATCACCCCCAGCACAGGAGAGGCTCAGGGAGTTGACTGAGCATAGGGACAAATGCAAACGACTCAGAATGAGCACAACAGCCAAGGACCCCAAAGAGAGGGGGTCCGGGCAGGGGGCAACTGTGTCCCTGTTAGTCACTCTGTGTCACACACACACACCAGCCGGGGAAGGAGCAGCTGCTTCATGATGAGTGATCTAGGAAGAGCCGGGGGCGTGAAAGGAAACAAAGCCCCCAGCCAATGGCAGGCACCCCCGAGACTGGAGAGAGGGAGGCGGCCGCTGCCCACACTGGGAAATCGACAAGCCACAGGGACAGGAGAGCCGGAGCCTCGGGGGTCAGATGAGCCAGACCCCGGCTTGGCCACACGGACACACGCACAAGCCTGAGGACCCTGCACAAGTGTTGGGGGGGTGGGTAAGCGAATGGGGGGACATGTTTTGGGACACAGACACACATGCACACAGGTCACATCTTGGCGGAAAAAACGAATTAATGCAGGTAACACGTAGAGTCAAGCTAAAACTGAGAGGCAGAGACGGAAAGACACAAAGAAAGAACAGAACAAAAAGAAAGCCAGAGACACAGACACAGAGACAAAGAAAGACAGGAAAACAAAGAGAGAGAAAAGGAGAAAGGCAGCGGAGGGAGTGATGGAGAGATGACCGACAGACACGAATGCAAGAAGGACACAGACGTCTACAACCAAAGGAGCGACCATGAGAAGGGAGTTTGGAAGGAGAAAACAGAGATGGAGGCCAAATAACAGAGGGAGAGAAAGATGAGCAGAGGAAGAGAGAGAGGCACCCAGGCCACCCAGGGCTGCCTCTGAGGACCGGCTAGATTGGGGTTTTAAGACACAGCAAGCAAAGGAATGAAGGAAAGAAAGAAAGATGCCTGAATGGATGGAGGGACCCTCAGCACAGCCCGTGCTGGATTCAGGGAGCAGCCAGGGGGTCAGCAAGGGACCACATGCCATAAACCCCACACCACATGCACCACACACACACCACACACACCCCACACACCCCACACACACTCCACACACACACCACACCACACACCACACACACTCCACACACACACCACACCACACACACTCCACACACACACACCGCACACACACACCACACACACGACACCACACACCACACACACACCACACCACACACCACACACCACACACTACACATACACCACACCACACACCACACACACACCACACCACACACCACACACACTACACACACACACCACACCACACACCACACACACTACACACACACACCACACCACACACACGCCACACACACACCACACACACCACACACACCACACACTCCACACACACCACACACTCCACACACACACTCCACACACACACACCACACACACACACCACACACACCACACACACACCACACTACACACCATGCACACCACACACACAACACACACCACACACACACCACACACACACCACACATACCACACACACAACACACACACCACACACTCACCACACACACTACACACACACCACACACCCCACACACCCCACACACCCCACACACACTCCACACACACCCCCCACACACACACCACACCACACACACACCACACACACCACACACTCCACACACACACTCCACACACACACACCACACACACACCACACACACCACACACACACCACACTACACACCACACACACCACACACACCACACACACCACACACACCACACGCACACCACACGCACACCACGCACACCACACACACACCACACACACACCACACACACCACACACACCACACACACACCACACACTCACCACACACACTACACACACACCACGCACACCATGCACACCACACACACACCACACACACCACACACCACACACCACACACACTACACACACACACACCACACCACACACCACACACACTACACACACCCCACACACACCACACATACCACACACACCACACACACCACACACACACCACACACACTACACACACCACACCACACACCACGCACACCACGCACACCACACACACACCACACACCACGCACACCACACACACCACACACACAACCACACACACCACACACCACACACACCACACCACACACCACACACCACACACCACACACACACACCACATGCACCACACACACACCACACGCACACCACACACACCACACACACACATACACCACATTACACACACACTACGCACACACACCACACCACACACCACACACACCACACACACACACCACACACACTACACACACACACCACACCACACACCACGCACACACCACACACACACCACGCACACACCACACACCACACACACACCACACACACCATGCACACACACACCACACCACACTACACACACACTACACACACACCACACCACACACCACACACACCACGCACACACTACGCACACACACTACACACACCACACACACTACACACACACCACACACACACCACACACACTACACACACACCACACACACACCACATAAACCACACACACCACACACACATACCACTCACATCACGCACACCACACACACCACACACAACACGCATACCACACACACACACACCATACACACCATACATACACCACATACACACACCACACACACTATACTACATGAACAACATATACATGGCCCATGCACGCCATACACACACCACACAGGTGTGTGCATACATAAACAATTGCAGGAAGCCCAGAGAAAAGACAAGGTTTCAGAAGCCCCAGAGAGAAGGGGGAAGGAGCAAGCTGGAGAGAAGCAGGGAGAGCGGAATTCCGTGCACCTCTCTCGCCCTCTCCCGGTGTCGGTCTGTAAGTCTGTCTGTCTCCCTCTCGCTCACTCCCCTGCACACAATCACACACCCTGGAAAAGGGGAGAATGGGGGCTGGGCAGAGAAACGAGGGGATGTGATGACTCGGTGGCTGTCCCACCCCAGCCCGCTGGCTCCCACCTCCTGGCCTTCGCATGGTTGTCCTGCTGCCTGGAGTGCTTCCCGCCCGGCCACAACCCTCCCTCCCCACCCCGCTTCTCCACCTGCTGCCCTCGGGCCTCACTCAGCCCTCTCCTCAGGGGAGCCCTCCCGGACGCTCTGTTCAAGCTCAGGACCCCATCTCTACTCTACTGGGACCGTGGGCCTTTCTGCACCTGTTCTGCTCATCTGTCCTTCTGGACACTAAGTGCCTTGTCCACGGCTGCTCCCCAGCAGATTTTTCTCCCCCTTGACCCCCTAACCCCCAACCGGGGTCAGGCATACAGTAGGTGCCCGCCGGAAACATGTTCAATGAATGCTTACACACCTGAGTGAGAGCAAAGCTGGAAGGCATTTAGGATGAATGTGGAAGGAAAAGGCTGAGGAGGGCGGAGGAAGGGAGAGCCCTGGAGGGGGACGGAAAGATGGGCAGTCACAGCTGGAATAATCTAGATGGAGGTATGGGGGTGGGGCAGAGCCCTGGGAGCTGGTGGGTAGTCGGGGGGCAGGGGGGTGGGGGGGTGATGCACTTCGCGGATACAGGCAAATACACACGCACACGTACACACGGCCGGGCAGGGGCAGCTGCTCCATGACGAGTGCTTTATGAAGAGCCTGAAGAGCCCAGGGAATGAAACGAAACACCCACCCCCAGCTCATGGCAAGGGGAGGGGGCTACAGGGAGAGAGCCCACATTGGAAATTCACCAAGCCTGAAGATCTGGGAGGAAGAAGGCCTGAGAGAGAGACAGGGAGCCAGATCCCTGCTCCCCGGCAGACACGCAGACACCAGGGCCACACATGTTTGTTGGGGGAATGAATGAATGAACAGGGGACCCCAGAGCAAGGGACAGACCTGTTAGGGTGAGAGAAATGGACAGAGAGGGACAGAGACTCAGGAGGCCAGGTGATACACACATCATGTGGCTTTGATGCACTCACACAGAAGTCAAGGGCAGTCCGCAGGGGGCAGAGTCGAGAGGAAGAGAGATTCAGAGAGGGTGGAATGTGCAGAGGACACACAGCCTGCCCCCAACAGCCATTGCCCATGGGCAGCACAGAGAAGGCACTCAGTAAATCTACAGCCCACCATACCTTTAGGTGCCCATGAAAAATGTTTTCTTTTAAAATCGGACGAAAAATGAACTTTAACTCAAAGAAAATGTTTTCATATATAATGTTAATATATTCAACTTTATATCAATGTTGTCGTAAAGTAGAATTTTTTAAAATATTTTTTATGGAGAAAGGGGTCCATGAAGGCAAAGCTGACTAGGGCCCATGAAAGTCATAACGGGGCCCTGGTTGGGTGCCCAGCCTGGGACTGCATAACATGAGGCCAAGGTTAGGAAGGACCCTACTGCAGGGAGTGCTGAAGCCAAGGGAAGCCAGGGAAGGGGCAATCAGGAGGCCTTCCCAGAGGAGGTGGATGTCCAGGCTGAAGGAAGGAAAGACGTGTCAGGCAGTCAGGGTGCCACGGGCAACTGTAGCCAGCCTGGCAAGGCCTGGAATGGCAGGTGAGGGAGATGGGGCTTCCTCCACCAGAGACAAAGGATTCTGAGCAGGGCCAGAGGTGGGAAGAAAAAAAGGAAGGCCACGGCAGAGTGAGGGTGAGTGATGGTGAGTGCGGCCCAGGGCTGGAGGCTGAATGGTGGGGCCCTCCCCAGTGGGGGCAGGAGCGGACAGGAGGTGAGTTGAGTTTGGAGGGTCAAAGGTGAGGTGTCCAGGGGATAGTCGCCAGGGAAACTGTCCAGGAGGGTGGCCTTGAGGCAGAGGCTGGAGGGAGCATGGGGCTGAGTCTGGGGCCAGGATGGGGAGTGAGCAGAAAGTGACCCCAGAAGCCAAGTCCCAGGAATCCCGGGGAAGGGGAACGGGGGTGGCCAAGAGGTTCATTCGCAGACATGCATGTACACAGATGCACACACACCGAGAGGGCGGCAAGAAAGGGAAGAAGAAAGAGAAGGATATTTAATAAAATTGCAGGAAGTTGGAGGTGGGAGGTAGAGACAGACCCACTGGCACAGAGATCCAGCCGCAGACACACGTACCCACGCACACACACACACGCAGGACAATCAGAGAAAGAGAAGGGCATTTAATGAGACCACAGCAAGGGGGAGGCGTGGCGGCAGAGGCAGACACACAGACGTTTGGACAGATGGACAGAAGGCAGAGCCCTGGATCCCACGGGACATACTCTGAGGGAAGCAAGCCCAGCACTGGGTGGGAAAAGCCCCAGCGGGGGAGGGCTGCGGAGACTGGGATGGACAGATAGATGGACAGAGCTCCATCTCCCGGCCTGATTCCCCCACCCCCATGCCACCCCCCCCATCTCCATCTCTATCTCTGTGTTTCTGTCTCTGTCAGTCTCTCTTTTTCTCTCTGCAAGCCACAGCTTTTTGGAGCCCCCAAGAGAAAAATGGGAAAAGAAGACAGAGATGAGAGAAAAAGACGAGGGACCATGTGTGTGCGTGCGTGTGTGTGTGTGTGTGTGTGTGTCCAGCACAAGGTCTAGTTGGAATTTTAGGAGGGAGGGAGGAGATGAAAGGAGTAGAGGATGAGCAAAGAGACCAACAGCAGCACGGAGCCGCAGCCTGGAAGGATGAGGAACACGCACGTGCCCCGAACACTGCACACGTCACACACACACTGCACACACTAGAAGTGCCACTGGTGGAAGGGAGGTCAATGAAACCACAGAGAAAGGAAGGCAGGGAGGGGGCTGAGAAAGAGCCGGCACAGGGCGCCTGACACAGATCCACAGGCGAGCGGGTGCACTCACACGGGCGAGAAGGCTGCAGCAGGATGGGGCCCAAGGTTCACCTTTAATATAAGTTTTACATATGAATATCTGAAAGAATCGATAGGCCAGCAACCCAGAGTGACAGCCAGTAACTATGGGCCAGAGGATGGAGAGACAGAGAGACACACTCAGAGAGAGACAGAGAGACAGGAGACACTGAAGCCAGTGGGCAGAGGACAGGCGACAGGCCCAGATGGACACCCACCCAGAAACATGCCCCATCCTTTCTAGGTGGGAGGGAGGGGGTAGAGAGCACAAATTACCGTCTTCTTGTATGTGCTTTTCTGTATCTTTCCTACCCTACTATAAAGAATTTTTTTTCCCATGGGGGCAAATATCATCTGACTTTTCTCAAAAAGAAAAAAAAATGCACATAGCATGAGAAAAACCACTGAAACCAGGAAGGGAAGGCGGAGGGGACGAGGGGGTCCCAGGGTGTCTCCAATCGCCTGAAGCGGGCTGGAAACTGAACAGGGCAGCAGGAGGAGCAGGCAGAGGGGCAGTGAGATGGTGGTCCCAGCAGAGTAGACGTCACTCGCCTTTTCGCTCTGTCTTTCTCTCGAAGAGTCGAGCAAAAGCAAACTGAACAGAGACCCAGAGTGAGGAAGTCAAAACCAGTGGAGCCAGAGACAATAGGTGGGAGAGACAGAGCAAACTCCTGCCTCCCTTCTCTCATCAGACAGCACCCCGGTGGGCCAGATCTGGGTGCATCAGCCAGAATTTCCCCAGCCCCTCAAGCTCTCATTCTAGGGGGGGAGCTGTGTGAACCGCCGTGACCACCCTTGCAAGTTCCAGGGGGTCAGGGAAAGCGCCCAGAGGTGGTCTGTGGCCTTTGAGATGTTTTGAAGGATGAAGAGGAGTTTGCCAGGTTGCAGAGAGGAAAGAAAGGGCACTCTCAGTCGTGGAAACAGCCTGGGCAAAGGCACGGAGGTGTGAGAGGGTCTGGAGGAGAACCAGAGGGTACAGAGATTGATAAGGAAAAAAAATCTGAGACACAGACACAGAGAGAGAGAGAGACTAGAGAAATAGAGACGGCCACGAGGCACAGAGAAAAAGAGATACTAGCAACAGCGAGAAACAGACACATACAGAAACGGAGACAGAAAATCAGAAGCACACAGAGAAAGACCAATTAGTGCGGGGGGAGGGGGTTTAGGGAAGAGGAAAGAAACACAAAAAATTGTGAAGACAAGAGGGCCAGGGCCAGAGAGCCAGAGAGAGAGCTGAAGAGGCACAGACAAAGAGAGACAAAGACGTTGGGGGCAGAGAGAGACACACGCATTGAATCACTTGGTGAGGCCGGCGAGAGATGGAGATAAAGGGGTCTCGGGGCTTCTTCCCCGGCTCGACCCGCCGCTCAGCGCCGCGCAGGCGCACTCCCGACCCGCCGCGGTAGCGCGGACGAGCGCTTTGTCCCCGCCGGGGCTGGGGCGCGTCCCCGGGCTGGGCTGCTCGCACGTGTCTTTGCGCCCCTGGGTGCATGTGGGCCCTGGCGGAGCGGCCGGTGCCCCGTGCACGCCCTGAGCCCACAAGCATCCACGCGGACACACACACTGCCCCGCGCACGCCCTGAGCCCACAAGCATCCACGCGGACACACACACTGCCCCGCGCAGACAAGCAGAGCCCCGCCACACACATCCGGGCCCGCGCCCCCCGGGAGCCCACAGATTCAGGCAGAACCACCTAGAGTGGTGTCCCCGCAGTACACACAAATCTCTGCACACAGGGCCAGAAAAAACAGGTTCACACATCTGGGCATCCAGACTCACAGGCCACCTGGACACTTGTCCACACACCAACACAGACACCCATGAGCAAACAGGGCCACACGCATACCCCAGTGAGCACAAAGGCACACACCCACGAGGGCAAACTCACACCCATGCTCCAACCTCTGCTCCCAAGACACATGTACACCCATGGGGTCTCCAGGTGTCCATTCTGACCGGACACTGTGGTATTTGGCTTGTGAAAATAACAGTGAACAAAGAAACATCCCGATTTTGAAATCTGTTTTTAATTATACAGATTAAACAGTGTTATTACGACCAGAGGTAACTTACATGGATCGGTGTGTGATCTGATATAAAATAAATTTCTTCCTATAGACTGCTGCAAATGAACTTCCCAGATTGTGTGCCTTGGTGGAGGGGAGAAGGGAGGAGAGGAAGGGTCTTTGGATTTTTCTCCAGAGTGCCCAGGGCTTTTGCTAACCCAGTCTCACCACCACCCCACCCACCCAGCCCAGCACTCTGGGAAACACACAGCAGGCACACAGCCGCATCTCCCTGTGAGGATGTCCACAACTCCACAAGGGCCTAACAGCCCTGCGGGGCCCCCAGAGTGTCAACTGCCACCATCCACCCAGGGCAAAGAGTCCAACTGCTCACACTTCCTGCTCACAAGCCCTGGGCTTCGCCTGGTGCATCTCAGACAAGCAAGGTTACGGCCAGGCACTGTCACTCCCCAAACTCAGGGATGGATGTGCACACACAGCCGCATTCCAGAGATCTCCAATCTGATTGCGTCCCTCCCTGGCCTCAAGCCCTCCGGCCACCAATGCTGCCTGCACAAAGGCCCCTCTGACACAGTCTGTCCTCACATCCCACCCCCTCTCACTCTCCAGCACACAATAGATACTCAAGAAACCGCTGACCAAACTCTGAGGTCTGTTTGTGTTTAATCAGACAATATGCAAAGTATTTACAACCAATTCCAAATCCCCCCTCCCCCCACAGGCCTCGGCCATGGAACGCAGGAACCCCAGGCCCTTCCCAGAGCCGGGGGTCCCCTAGGCCTCTGCATAGTCGTCTGAAATCTACAAAACACTGTTTGTTTAAAAAAAAAAAAAAAAAAAAAGACAGTATTAGGACACCTTATACAAAGGACACTGGGCAGTCAGAAGGGGATTTGGGAGTGCGCTGGGGTTAGTGAGTCCAGATTCGACTGGGACGGAGACAGGACAGGAGAAGACTTGGGTAATAAACATGTATGAAAGGAAAAGTTGAAATTTCATAGGCAGGCACCACTTGGCCTCCCTCCCCACTGGCAGGGCCTGGCTGGCTCGAGAACCCCTGGCAGCGGGAACGTTATTGCTGTGATGGGGGGCTGTGGGTGAAATGTACAACAGGTCTGGGGGACAGAGCAGGGGGTGTTTTTACATGTTAAATATGGACACACATGGAGGAACATACACGTGCACACGCACACATACACACACACATACACGCACACAGGGGCCCTTGGCAAGATGCCTACAAACTGTTGGCTGCCCCATTTAAGAAGGACACACTGAGGTCCAGGGAGAAGCCACCACATAGCCCAAGGGCCAAAACACGGTCTCCTGATGCCATGGGCTGAGCTCACCACGTGATGCCAGGCCACAGGATCTGGACAGGAGTGGAGCAGTTGCAGAGGCCATGGCCACATATGGAGGCAGACACTGCAGCCCAGAGAAGGAAGCAGGGGCTGCCCGAGGGCACACAGACAGTCCTGGTGTGTGGTAATAGACACCCCAGTCCTCTCACCTCACCCCAGCCTAGGCACTCCTTTCCGTACTTGTGAGTTAAGGGTGCCAACCTGGGGAGAAGAGGAGGGGCCGGGCACTGAAATTACACAGGAAAAACTGGGGTAAGGAGGACCTGGGGTTCCTTCCTGAGGCCAGGGCCTCCCAATCACTTGGATCTTCTATTTCTGCTTGATTGCCTCCAGAGCCTGTGAGCTCACTCCCTTTCATGATTGGCTAGCTCCAAAGGTCAAAAACCACCCACCTTCTGATTGAAACCTGCCTCCCTACCCTTGTACCTTTCATTTCTAGCTCAGCCCCACATCTACCTCCACTCTCTCCCCCACAATAGCCCACTGAGCAAGCAGTGGCAGCAGGACTCTCTCTGCTATCTCTAACCCATCCTTAGGCCCCTTGTCCCCTGGGCTGCCCCGGTCTGTCCACAGTGCCTCCGAAGACAATCTTGTTGGTTCCTGAGGAAGACAGAGGGAGCACCACGTTCCAATCCCGTCTCAACCCTGAACTGCTCTGTGGCCTTGGGCAAGTCACATCCCCTCTCTGGACTCAGTTTCCCCAGGGGTAGTATGGTGACAGGAAACTGAAGATCTCTAAGGATCCCTCAGGTGTAAGAAGGGCAGGGTTTGAGGGGGGTGTCCACCCCACCCACCAGCATCAAGTCAAGCTAGGCCTCACCAGCCTGGGAGCCACAGCAGAGGGGGCTGGACCCAGCAGCCTCCACCAACAGGCCTTTCAGAAATGGATGGCAAGGGGCAGGGCGGCAGGCAGGCCGAGGGCCAGTGGCCCATCACTCCTCTTTGGAAAGGCTCTTTGGCTAGCTCCGCAGACAGACCTGGGGTGGCGTGGAAGTGGGAAAGGGCCAGTGCGTGCAGCAGGTTGAGGCTAAGAAAAGGGTGCCCTCAGCCCAGCCCTTCTTCCCAGTTCCTCCTGCTGAGACGCGCAGAGCTCCAGGAGAGAATGCAGGGAGGAGGCGTGCGGCTGGCCAGGGGCCGGGGCACAGTCACTGCGCCAGCCTTGGACCCCGCCCCCAGGGCGGCCCCAGGCCCCAAGCCCTTCCATGCCACAAAAGAGGGAGGGGCCTCATCACTGGCAATTCAGCCCCACAGAGAGGATCAACGGGGTGGGGGGGGGGTGGGCAGGCAGAGGCAGGCAAGACCCCACGTCAGGGGCCACCCAGCTCAGGATCCAAGCCAAGAAGGCAGTCTGGCCCTGTAGCCCACGCCCTATAGGTTCTCTCCGGGCTGGTACTGGGGCTCGGTGGATGTGAAGTAGTCCTCCAGGAAGGCCTGCAGGTACTCGAAGGTGGGCCGTTCCTCTGGGTCCTTCCGCCAGCACTGGCACATGAGGTCATGCAGAGACTCGGGACACTCGGGAGGGCAGGGCATCCGGTAGCCCCTCTCCACCTGGTCCAGCACCTCGCGGTTCACCATCCCTGTGGGCAGGGGGAAGCATGAGGCGGCTGGCTCCGCTGAGGAAAGTGGGGCAGAGGGAAGTTGATGGGGATAACGAAGAGGGCTTCCTGCCTAGGAGAGGGTGGCTGTGACCATGGGTAAGGCCCTCCACAAGGCTGGGAGCCCTGACCAAAGACAGAGCCTAAGATCAGATGGTCAACCTCTTTGTTATACAGTTGGGGAAACTGAGGCCCTGGACGGGGTTTGACTTGCCCAAGGTCACCTGAGCAGAGGGGTCACCAGGGCAGGGGCAGAAGGACCAAAAATGGGCTGTGGAGAGCCCTCTTACCAGGGTAGGGCACCCGTCCCTTTGTCGTGAGCTCTGTCAGCAGGATCCCAAAGGACCACACATCTGACTTGATGGTGAACCGGCCATAGAGGGCAGCTTCTGGAGCCGTCCACTTGATGGGGAATTTGGCACCTGCAGGACCAAGAAGGGTCGGGGGAGCTCAGGAGAACATCATGACCACTCTGCCAGATAGGCACCATTCTTATCCCCACTTGACAGAGGAGGAAACCGAGGCTCAGAGAAGGGGTGTGACTCCCCACGGCCACATGGCATCTGCCGGGAGCCTGCCCACCTTGCCGGGCTGTGTACTCATTGTCTTCGATGAGCCGAGCCAGCCCAAAGTCAGCCACTTTGCACACGAGGCTCTCTCCAACCAGGATGTTGGCAGCACGGAGGTCTCGGTGGACATAGTTCATCCGCTCCACGTACGCCATGCCTGAAGCGATCTGCAGGCAGAACCCAGGAGCCTGGTTCAGGGGCCACCCCTTGCCCTTCCCAGATCACAGGGCACATGCCCAGGGGTGGTGTTATCCCCAGGAGTGGATAGCCAACCAAATGCCCCACCCTTCCCAGTTCTTCAGGCAATGAAGTCAATTTACAATAAATACTGTTGGCACAAAAAGCAGGACCAGTGCCCAGCAGGAGGAGGTAGAATAGGGCAAAGGGCAAAGGGGAGGCACAAGACAAGACGCAGCCAGGGAAGTGGGGTGACCACGCAAAAGAGGCCCCAGATGCTCCCAGAGACACAGATGAGTGTCAGGTCCTGCCTGTTGTCCCAAGTCCCCTCCCTGAGCCTCAGTTTTCTCATCTGTCAAATGGAATATTAGCCATCTCTACCACCTGATTGTATTAAGGATTAAATTAAAAAGTAGTTGTTGAGCACCGCCTACAGCAAGCAAGTACTAATACATGTTTGATGAGTGACTGACATTGACAGAGAAGAAAACTGAGGTCTGACGTCCCATAGCAAGTCAGTGACTCCTGATGCCCAGGTAAGGGCTCTTTCCTCTGCCCGAACCACCACTCACAGCACCTGTAAGTGCTCCCAGTAACACATGGGATGAGATCAGTGAGTGTGGGGCAATCAAGACAAGTTCCTTGGAGGGGGCACTCAAGAGGCCAGACATGGCTGAGCCAGGTGGGTCAGAGAACTCAAGGCCAGGTGTGGGAGCGGGGAGGGGCTGACTCACCTGAGCAGCCATGTCCACCAGCTGAGGCAGCCGCAGGTACTTGCCCGTCTCCCCCTTGAGAAAGTCCAGCAAACTCCCTGGAGAGAGAGAAAGCAGCTCTAGCCCCCGCCCTGTCCTCCCTGAGCCAGGAAGCAGTGATTCCCAGATCTTGTCCACCGGGGCAGGCCAGCCTCACTTTAACCACACAGCAGATTTTGTGCAAACCCATCTCTGAATAAAGTCTGTGTTTGTCACTCAGAAGGCAAGCAGGATGGGAAACAACCAAATGTCCGCCTCTAGGCAAACAGAACTGTGGTACAGCTATACTACGGAATACTACTCAGTAACAAAAAGGGACAAACTACTGATACACACAACAAGAAGGAAAACCCTCGGATGTAAAAGATTTACCTACACGAAATTCTAGAAGAAACAACTCTATGAAGACAGAAAGCACATCAGTGGCTGTGTGGGTTTGGGACTGGAGACTACTATATGCAAAGGGGTACAAGGGTGCTTTCTGGGGTGACGGCGATCTATAACTCGATTGTGGTAAGAGATACACAGCATACCCATTTGTTAAAACTCACCGAACTGGACACTTAAAATGGGTGTATTTTATCACATGTAAATTATACCTCCCAAAAGTGGAATTTTGAAAAACAATTAATTTCAAAACTAAGTAAAAGTTAAGCCAGGAACTTGACCCAGATGTGGCTCAGCTTGGAGGATTCAGGGACTTCTCCTTCCAGCCCCAGAATGGCAAATGGCTTTACAAAACCAGCAAACGGGGGGACATAGATGCATTGTGGGAAATCATTAAAAACAAAATGAACGGAGAAAGGCAACCTTTGGTTTAACTTTCCATTGACATGGGAAGTTGATTCTTTCCACTCATTCCACCTTTAAAGGCATATGCTCTAGATGTGGTGGGAGGTGAAGCACATCCCACCTGCCCTTCTGTGAGGACCCCAGTCAGGGGCCACCCACGTGTCCGCGCCATCACGCAGGCCTCACCCTTGCTCATGTACTCCGTGACGATGTAGATGGGCTCCTCAGACACCACCGCGTACAGCTGCACCAGCTTCTCATGCCTCAGTTTCTTCATGACCTGGGCCTCCTGAAGGAAGGCCTCCGGAGACATCGTGCCAGGCTTCAGAGTTTTGATGGCCACCCTGGTGGTGCCATTCCAGGTCCCTGCGTGGTAAGGGGTGCAGGCTGCCTCAGTGGAGGACCCCCATTCCCACCCCACAGGGACCAGGATCTGCCTGCCCGGGTACCAATTTCAGCTCTGGCCTCCCAGGCCACGTGACAAGCCCAGCCAAGGCCCAGCCCCTTTCTGGACCTCAGTGTCCCCATCTGCAAATGGGCAGGACGCTCCTCACACAGGGCACGCTCAAGAAACAAGAGCTGTTGTTCGGACGCTGATTATTAGAAATGTCCCCCAAAGCAGCACACTCATCTGAGAGTTGGGGGACCATGGTTCCAACTCAACTGCCCTCTCCTGGGTAGTCATGTTCCTTCTGGGTGGCCCAGGTGTTAGCAGATGGAGCATGCACTCGTGGGGGCGGGGGGTGAGGCAGAGCCGGCCTCAGAACAAGGCCACCAGAACAAGAGCTTGTCTCAAGCCACACTCCCCAAACAGTAAGGCTTCACACTAAGTAGAAGGGCTCGGAGGTCAGTCTGGCAGGAGTTTGGCTCCCACCTCTGCCTCCTCCCAGCAGTGAGACCATAGGTGAGTCAGTTCCCCTCTCTGAGCCTCGATTTTCTCATCCGGAAAATGGGGAGGCTATAGTATCCACCTGTGGGCTGTTTGAGGATTAAATGAGATTTTAGCCACTGGGCCAAGCCCACTGTAAGGACACAGTTAATAATAGCTGCAGCTGTCATCTTATTATTATCTGGTTTTTAAATTGTGAGGCCTCGGGGGAAGCTGTGTTCTAAACCAGTGTGTTTAATCTGAGTTTTGTCCCAGCCGGGCCTGAGGCGCCTTGGGCCCATTCCTGCCCATCTCTGGGCCTCCAGGTGCGAGTTGGGGCTCGGGCCCCCGTCTGTGGCCTTCCCGGCACAGGCCCTCTGGGCATGCGTACCAGGCACTTCGTGAGTCTACCTGAATCATCCAGGGAGGAACGGGAGCCTCCCGCACTGACTGTTCACCACACGCCCAAGCCAGGAATGAGTTTTGCAGCCACAGGAATGGCTGACGCCATGGATTTTTCAGGTTTTGCTCATGTCCTCTTTTTGTGCCTGTGCCTGCAAGCTGGCTTCTCATCCCCCTCCCCTCTCCCCAGCTCAAAGCCTCCCCTTTCCTGACTTGGCCTGACCTCCAGCCTGCAGGCCTCTGTCCCTGCAGTGCTGCCACCCAGGAACCCCCTCTGCTCTCCTCCATCATCTCTTCCTCTGAAGGGAGGGAAGTGGTGGCGGTGACGCCAAGTGAATACTGCAGCTCAGATGAAACCACCTTGAAAACAGCACACGGCCATCCACCCCCCAAGCCCCACTGGACGCGCAGGCTCACGACAGCCAGGCCTGCCTCACCGCTGCCTCCGAAAGTCCTGCGTCAGCAGAAACCAATCAGCAGAAGGGGGCCTGGGTTTTGTCAGGGCTGCGTGGCATTTGTTTTCAAGGACGGTTTGGCTGTCTCTCTAGAGTTAGACAGGAGATCGTTAACAGGCCTGGAACACGCCAGACCCTGTACTCCTTCCGTAAGCGGGGGCTTCTCTTCCCACAGCTGAAGCTAACGTGTGGACCCACACGGGGCCAGCATTCTCTCAACCCCACTAGGGGGTCCTATTATCACCAGCCCCATTTTACAGTTGGGAAGATCGAGGCTCAGTCCACGAGTGTGACAGAGGAGAGCTGTTCATGCAATAGCAGGTGGGCTGGGTGGCATCCTGGAAGGCTTCCCAGAGGAAGTGGCACCTAAGCTTGGATCCGCAGGAGGGTGAGTGGTTGACTCGGGAAAATAGCCCTCCAGAGTGAAGCCACCCAGCCCAGGCCACACGGCACGTCACTGGGGAGTCGCGATGCCCAGCCCTGAGTGGTTCTGGGTAAACAGGTACCACAGTGTGCGGAGGTGTGGCGGTCTACACCCCAGCCTGCTGTCAGCCACCGCTGGGGGAGCTCCATGTTGAAAGTAGGGCCCACTGTTCAGCAGAGATGATGGGACTCGTGGAGGTGAAGGCTGGGGGACTCATGGGGCCTTGAGCTGCCACTTTGGACAGACATCTGCCTGGTTCGCAGGTGGGCACATGGTAGGGTGTGCGGGGCCGGGGCAAGGCCTTACCCATCCACACCTCTCCGAAGCAGCCCTGGCCCAGCTTGACCTCCAGCCGCAGCGACTCCCGGGGTATCTCCCAGGCGTCCTTGGCCAGGCCCTGAGTCTGTGGCTTGGACGTGGGGCACACAGTGGTGAGGCGGTGGCACAGGCCATCAGCGTGTTCTGAAGACAGAGGCAGGGAGGTGGAGTTCAGGCCCGGCGTCCGTGCTGGGGTCTCTGTGTCCCGCGCTGTGTGTGTGTGTGCAGACTTACACACTGTATGCGCACAGGCTTCGGGGAGGCACAGGACACCCCCAAGGCCAGGCGTCCATACCTGTGTGTACACAACCGTCCCCGACACAGGCCCACACTGCCTCATGCATCTGCTCCCTGAGTCATTCATTCATCAGACTTTAAGCGGGGGCTACCTAGGCAGGTGCCAGGGACCCAGTGGAACACTGCCCTCAGGGAGTGCACAGTCCAGGATGACACCCAACTTCCCTTAATCACCTCCCAGGACCACGAGTGTGACAGAGGAGAGCTGTGCATGCAATAGCAGGTGGGCTGGGTGGCATCCTGGAAGGCTTCCCAGAGGAAGTGGCACCTGAGCTTGGCTCCACAGGAGGGTGAGTGGTTGACTTGGGAAAATAGCCCTCCAAACAGAGGGCACACTGCCTCATACATGTGCAAAGGCCCTGAGGGAGAAATAAGCCCCTGGGTTGGAGGAACTGAAAGGAGGCCAGGGGGCTACTGGAGAGTGACTGGGGGAAGGAGGGCCCCAGGTAAGGCAGGGAGGCCAGCCAGGTTTAGACTACCCAAGGCCTCGGAGGCCACATGGGGGTCTTTATCCTAAAATTCCAAGGTAACCCCTGGAGGGTTTTGATCTGGGGGAACGGGGTTCAGAATGAACCCTACAGTGGTGGCCAAGGGGACAGAGCGGGGTGGCAGATCCTAGAGGGAGTCGGGAGGCCTAGCCAACAGAGGAGGAGTAGCGGGCGCTCTCAGGAAAGGCCACGCCTGCACGCCCAGGCCACAGCCACATGCCACAGGCCCAGACACCCACAGAGAGCTGTCCACGTGGGAGCACCCAGGCCAGGCCATGGTCCACCCGGGCAGCCCTGAACATCCAGATGGATCGGCCACACTCCTGCACACTCGGCCTGGCCCGCGCTCACGACCTGCGCATGTGAGCTCCCCGCCTGCCACTCTCCCTCTCTCTGCTACAATCCAATCGATAGAGCCGCCCCCTCCTTGTCTCCCGGTAACCAGTTCTAACCGGTCCTAAGGCTGCAGGGACAAATGACACCGGCCTATGCCCCCTCCTTCCTGGCTCACTCCTCCAGGCAGCCCCCTCCTCACCAGGCAGCTGCGGAGGAGGAGAGAGGATAGAGGGGCAGGGTGGGGGGGGGAGGGAAGAGGGGAAACAGGGAAGAGAGGGCACAGGGAGGAGAGAAGGAAAAAAGAGGGGGTGGGAGGAGGGGAGTGGGAGGAGGGAGAAAGGGGAAAGGAAGAAGGGGGGAGGGGAACGGGAGCCCGCATCCTCAGGGTGACAGAAGTCCTGGCCCTTCTTGGCCCCAAAGCCCACCTCCTCAGGGTCTGCAGCTCATAGGGTAGGCGGAGACACCCCCCCCATGCTCTCCGAGGGCCTACTCTCCCCTGCGCCAAGCTGGCCGCCCGGGAGGCCTGCCCGGCACTCACTGGAGTAGTAGGCCACGAGCTGCTGCAGGCTGTTGAACTGGGTGCGGGAGGTGATGTAGAAGCCGCCGCTGTCCAGCTTGCGGATCTTGTAGTGCTTCACGTTGAGGCCCTTGGCGTTGTCGAAGTCAGACACTGAGAGGCAGTAGGCGCCTGCAGGGCAGCCCAAAGAGGAGCCGTGACCACCATGCCGGCCCACCCACGGGCCACGGCACTGAGCACACCTACCCAACATGGGACGGAAGGGAGGCACAGGCAGAGCCACGTCTGGTCCAGCCTGTCTCTGAGCACCCAGTTCTGGGGCGGCCACTGGGGCAGAGCCAAATGACAAAGGGGCACCTGACCGGAGAGCCTTTCCATGAACCCTTGGCCCTAGCAAGACCTCTGAAGCCCAGGTGTGCATCCCAACTGTGGGACCCGAGCAAGTGGCTAGCCCTCTCTGGGCCTCGGTTTCCTCTGCTGCACAATGGGGCTACTTCCCTGGCTGCTGGGGAGATTCAGTGAGACTACATATAAGAGGGCCTGGCACACAGTAGGTGCTCGATAAATGTTGGCAGGGAGCCTAACAGGAATGGTCCCAAGTGGCTGTGTGTCCCTGGCCTAACTGCCTCCCCTCTGTGGGTCTGTCCACGGGCACACTGTCCGGGCCCTGCCCCTTCCTGAAGACTCCAGGCTCAGGCAGGAGCCAGTGATTGGCTGAGGCTGGGGCGATCCTGGGCAGAAGACCACGTACTGGGTGTGGCCTGAAGGCTGCCAAAGCTAAGCTGGGCCAATCCCAGTGGCCCCCTCCCTGTTTCCCTTGAGCCTGGAAGAGCTCTGGGCTGGAAAAGTTTCCTTCTGCCCAACAGGACTGGCTAGGCCTGTTAACCTGAGCCTAAGAGATACCTGGGGTGGCATCAGGGGACAAGGCTGAGCCCCAGGGGTAGGGGAGGAGGCTCCAGCGGCCAGAGAAAGCCTTTCTCGGGAAGCAGCACACAGGCATCATACTAGAAGCCCAGTCCCCACAGCCCACAAAACCTCTGGACAATCCTCAGGTGGGGGTTACAATCTCCAGTGTAAAGAAGGGAAAATGAGGCCCAGAGAGGGAAAGCAGCTAGCCTCAGGTCACCCAGCAAATCAGGCACAGAGCTGGGACTTGAACCCGTACCTGGGTCTCTAAAGCCTGCATTGGACAACCATGACTTTCTACAGATGGCCAGGCCATGTGCATATAGAAGCCACAGGCCTGAGTCTAAGGCCAAGCCCTGACCACATGTGCACACACGCAGGCATGCCTGTGTCCAGTGGCTGCATGATCACACAGGTCCACACTCCCTAGGCCCCTGGGCACAAGAACAAACCCATAACAATTCACTCCCACACAGCAACCCACAGACAACTCCACCCCCACGTGTGCACACACATGCCTGGACCCACACACGGCATGCACAGCCACATGACCTCTCATAAATGCACACACATGACACGGATGCTCTGCTTTCCCATCTCCCACTGAGCCCCAGGCCCACAGGAAGCAGGAGCTTCATAGCTATGGTGATGGAGAGTCTGCAACCCACGTGCGGAGGGGCTGGAGAGAAAGGGGGTGATCATTCTCTGGTGGGGGGAAGGAACAGGAGAGGAAGAGAGGACAGGACTGTTGGGGGAAGGGCAAAGCCAGGTCCCAGCACCCAGTCCAGCCCCTGAGGCCCCTGGAGAAGGGGAAGGAGAGGGGCCCATTGCATCAGCACCCTCCCTGGGAACAGCTTTTTGCTCTGTGACCCTCAGACCCCCTGACAACCTGTGCCCATTCCTCACCTGAGGAACCTGAGGCCAGAGAGGCTGGCCTCTTTTGCTGCACCTGTTGCATCATCTTTTGCTGCATCTCTGGTCACCCCAGAGTGACTCAGTGTTCCTCACATGGACCTCCCTGCCTTTGATCCTGTCTTTTTCTCTAGCTGGAGGGCTCTTCCCACCCCACTCCATATACCAAACTCCTATTCATTCCACAATACCCAGCTCAAATAACCCACAAAAGGCTCAGTTCCCACTGGTCAGCAGAAGCACTCATACCTTTTGTGGTCTCGCTTTCTCGCACTAGGAAAGTCCCTCTTGGGTTCTCCACATTGAGCAGTAACCGCTCTGACTCCCGTCTGGTGATCTTGCCAAAGTACCACCTGGGGTGGGAGGGAGGAGGATGGTGCTGGTGGTCCAGGCTTCCGCCCACCCACAGTGCCTCTTCCTGGGATGTGGCTGGGGCCCTGGGCAGCCAGACCTCCCACTCTAGCCCAGGAGAGAAGCTCTGAACTGGCAGCGATGGTAAGCAAGCAGGAGGCCAGAGTCGATACTCACTCCTCGGCCTGGATGGAGTCGGAGGGCGCCACGTAATTGCTGGGGATGTAGCCCGTCTGTCCTGTGCTGAGTGAGTGGGCCAGCCACCAGTCTCCCTCTCTGAGCAGGGGGAGAGGGAGGGAGCAAAGGAGAAGGGAACCATCAGCAATGGACCCCGATGCCTGCAATCTTCATAGGTGCCGTGCTGGGGGCTCTTGAGGCTGAGTGAGGTGCAGGGAACAGTGAGATCAGGCCTCTCACAGCTGCCAGGCCGAGGTGACCTGGGACTCTTCCCCTCCCTACCCCAGATGCCTCTTGGCCAAAGCTGACTCAGACGACGACGCCCGAATTCATGGGGCAGAGTCCTGGGACAGGAAGTGATCTGCTTTCCTTCAGATAGACCAAGCAGTCTCAAGATGCCAAGAGCCGCCTTGGGATTGAGGGAGGGAGCTCCTTGTCTCTGGGGAGCAAGCAAGTTGTAACAGGAGAAGATTCCTCCTGAGATGGATGTCAAATCAGACCTTCAAAGTCTCCCCAAGTCCTGAGATTTGGAAGCCCAAGCCTGGGAGCTGGTGAGACCTGAGTGGAGGCAAGGGGTGGCTCTTTGGGGGCTTGGTGACAATCCAGGCGCCAACCCTGCAAACTAGAGCAATGCTTGCCTTTGTCACAAATCATGGGTCACACCCACAGGGCTCCTTGACTGAAAACTACAGGCCTCCTCCTGCAGCCTACCCATCTATGGGGGAAACTGAGGCCAGAGGGGGCTGGGACTTGCCCAAAGTCACACAGCGAGTCGTGTCAGAGGGAGCTGAGGTGGCAGAACCCCAGTACCCAGGGCCCTTCTACACTAATTGCCCCATGAGGAGGAGGAGGAGGAGGAGGAGGAGGAGGTGATGGGGACAGGGTGATGGACAGGAAAAGCCCCCGGCAGGGCGGGTCCCCTGGGTCTGGGTGGGAGTGGGGAGGGGGCAGAAGTACCTTTGCAGCCATCTGAATGTGAACCAGGTCTGGCTGGAGCGGGGGTCCAGAGACACAGAGGAGGGAGGAGAAAGCGAGAGCCCAACAGGAAAGAAGAGGCAGAAATGGGGGTGGTGAGAGAGAGAGAGGCAGAAAGAGCGAGGGAGAGAGCGGAGCGCCAGGCGGTGCTGGGGACGGGGGAGGGGGGACAAGGCGGGGCAGCCACTAGGGCCTCGCATCCAAAGCAATCAAAGGGGACAGGGAGAGGGTCGATGGGGAGGGAGGAGAGGCCAATGGGAAGGGCTGCCTGGGAAATAGGGTCCAGCCCCCTCCCATTCCCACTGTGCAGATGGGAAGACTGAGGCTAGAGAAGCAAAGGCCTCTGCTCAAGGTCACGTCACGCAGCCAGGCCCAGGTTCCTAACTCCCAGATGAGAAGGCCTTCCCTACAGGGTGCAGTGGGGCTTGATACCTTGCTGAGCTTCTCCATCCAAGGCTGCCTTTGACCTCATCACAACCCTGAGAAGACACACAGCAAGCAGGATGTGCTCCCCCACTCCCCATCACCGGGACACAAAGAGAGAAAGGCCCTTGCCCACAGCCACAGTCTGGACTTGAACCTGGATCCCTGGCTCCTGGTTTTTCTGAGCTGCCTCTGACCCATATTCTTCAGCCCATTTTGAAGATGGAGAAGTTGAGGCCGGGAGAGAGTGGGGCTGGGGGAGCTCTCTGACAACAGGTGAGTACAGGTGAGCATCGCAGAGCCAGGGGCCCAGCCAGGTGGGCTGAGGCTCAACCAGAGAGTGTGGGTCCCTTCTGGATGGAGTGAGGCGAAGAGAGAGAGATTGGAGCTGTGCGGTCTGACTTGGCTGTGAGATCACCGCACGCATGCTCAGGCAGGGGCACGAGCTCACATGGGGATCTCTGCGGGAGAGGGAAGGCCCTGGAGTAAGAGGGTAAGGCCCACCTCAAGGAAAGAGCCTGAAGATACCCAGGCCCTCCATCTACCTCTCTGTGTGCACCCACATGGGGTGGGGGATCCACACTTGTCTGTCCCATTTGACCCTCAAGGCCACCCTGCTAAGCAGGAAGGCAGGCCTCAGCCCCCCAGATGATGAAACTATGGCTCAGAGATGTCTAGGGACCAGCCCAAGGACACACAGCACCCAGGCTGAAGTAACCCAGCACTTTCTTTGTAGAGTTGGGGAAACTGAGGCACAGAGTGGGGCAGAGACTTCCCAAGGCTACACAGCAAGGACTCAAATCACAGGGAAGAGCTGAGATCTTCCAGTCCCAAGTCTTCATTTCACCAAGGGGGAAAATAAGGCATAGAGAAGGGCGGTGATTTGCCCAAAGCCACACAGCGAATCAACAGCAGAGCAAGGGTGAGAACCAGGGCCCCTGTGTGCCCACAGCCAGACACAGCAGGTCTCCTGGACCCCTGCACCCTCCCCAGGCCTCTCAGAGGCTCAGACACCCTCAGGAAAACCAGGGGAAGATGGAGGAGGAGGCAGCAGGACTGGGCCAAGGTCTAGGTCAGAGACTACAAAATGAGGCAAATTGACAAAGCAAGAGTGTGCAAGCTGGCTGGCCTCTGGGAAGCCCCCAGCCACCCACTCACAGTGGAAGGCCGGCAGGAGCATGTGCCCAGGGGCCAACCAAGCAGGGCCCCAGAAGCAAGGGTGAGGGTTCAGCTCTGCTGACACTACCCAGACTTCTGCCAGCAGAGCCTCCACCTGCCTAACATCAGCCCATGTGTGAGTCTGGGCTCGCAGTCCAGTTTGGGGGTTTTATTTCAAGGGCAGGGATGGAGGTGCACTGCAGTCTCACTAAGGATCCAAGGTCCACCTTCAGCCTGGCCCCAGCTTGAGAGGTACCTCCGAGCCTGAGCGCCAGAATCAGAGCATCCTGGCGCCAGCCCAGCTCACCACTTGCAGGCTGCATTACTTTGGCCCTGCAGGACCTTGGTCCTCATCTGCAGGAAGGGGATACTCATGCCTCCCTCTGAGGATGTAAAATACCGGCACAGGGCCTGGCACATAGTAGGTGCTCAGCGTGCATGAGCTGTTAGTATCTTGATTTGGCTAAAAAAAGAAAAACAATTAAATCTGCAACTCTATGGTACTCCTCCCCACTCTCCAAAATGTTTTAAAAAACCAAAGCAGCTCAGTTCCAGTCTCCGATAAGGATTTGCTGTGTGACCTTGGGCAAGTACCCTGTCCTCTCTGGGTCTTAGTGTCCTCATCTGTAAAAAGGAGATAATATTCACAAAATCTCCCGTGCAGGCAAAGTGTGTAAATCAGTCAGCATCAAGCCAGGCTTTGGGTAAGCTGACTACTGTGATTATCATCTGAGCCTCAGTTTGCCCACCTGTGAAATGGAGATATCAAGCCCCATCTTCCCATGCCAATGGTCTGGGAGGCTCAAACCTGCCTCAGGTGGCTGTGAGCTGTCTCAGCCAAGGATCGGCGACTGCCCTCACAATGAGGGGCCCCATAGCTTCCCAGATCAGTCCAGTCTGGTGGGGATACCGATCTGAGCCCGGCTCAGAAGTAACAGCGGTGTAAACCTAACAGGTTGAGCAGATGTACTGCATCTGGCACCTTCCCTGGGGCCTGGATCCTATCAGATAGGCAGGAAGAGGGAAGGAAGGGAATCACACATTCCCTGCCTGACCCCTCACCTTCCCACACGTGGCAAGAGGAGAAAGCACTGGACCAGGAGTCCCCGAACTACAATTTTACATCCCAACTGCTGTCACTAGCTGTGTGACTTCATGCTACTGACCTCACCTCTCTGAGCCTCAGGATCCTCTTTTTGGAGCCTAATCCTTGTGGCTAATTCAGGCTGGCGTGTGGATTGGGAGTGTGGCAGCTTTGGAACCTGGGACGTTATGCCAGTTTGGGTCCTTCTATTTAACTCATTTGGGCTGTTGGGACTGGCCAGAGAAGCCGTTTGGGGATTACAGGCAAGCCAGGGAAGCTGGGTACGGCCCAGGCAGTCAAGTTTCCGAGCCCTGAGGCCTGGACCCGTGGTTGGTAGGGAGAGAGCAGGGTGAGGCCAAGGCAAGTCATGTGAGGAGGGCAGGAAGGGGTCCCTCGCCCCACGATGGGGAGTAGAACTGGAGTGCCCAGGGCAAGGGGGCAGAAGTCAGTGCCTGCTGGAGCTCTCCCCCAGAGAAGCTGCTGGAATAATCTGGGTAGGAGGAAAGGGCAATTTAGGAAGCATCCCAGAGTCAGACCCAGAGGGGCTCTGACTCCTGGAGACTCAGACACCGGGGCAGGGGCTCAGGGCAGTCACACCTCAGACCCCAGTGGCTTCCTCGGACCCAAGGCCACACAGCACCCAGGATTCTAGGAGCAGAACCGTTTGGCATGGAGATCCAGGGAGTGGGAGCTCCAGGCTGCTACTGTGAGGACCCCAACCCAGCCAGCCCTGGCCAAACCCCAACAGGCAGGCTCAGCCTTAAGCTCTCCCTCCCCGACTCCCAGCCCAGTCACAGGCTAGACTCAGAAAGTCCCTCATTCCTACAGGGAGGGGAGTTGGAGCAGGGGGTTCACAATAATAGACCTTAAGCAATAACAGTGGAAGGACATGCAGGGTGGTCCCTGGGTGAGGTATGAGACATGAGCACCTCAAATGTGGGTGGCCCATCTTCCACTAAGCCTCTCCCCCCCATCCCATTATCCCTCCTCTTCCTCTAATGCCAGCCCCCAACTCTCCCAGAGGAGCAGCTGAGCTTTGTGATGTGAGGAAGGGCTCCCCATCCACTCCCACCCTCCCCCACCCTCCAATCGGGGTGTCTCACTGCCATCCAAGGGCTTCCCACAGATGGGACTCCATCACTTCCTGGCAGCCCCCAGCCCATCATGGAAGGCAGGAAGAAGGAAGGGAAGGGGCTGGACAAAGGAAGAAGTGAGGGCTGCCCTCTGACTCTGAGTGAAAGAGGCAGAATCAAAGTTTTGAGAGCTTTCCTCAAGCTGTGACCCCCTGAGACACTCTTCCCATCGTTGCTGGTTGAGATCCTCCAGTACTTCAAAGCCTCTAACCTGAGGCATCCTCCCCAGCTCGGGCCCTTCCCTCCTCCTGGCTCCTCTGCACCTCCACGGAGCTCCTCTTCCAAGGGCTCGGGGTCATGCCTACCCCTCCCAGCTCTGCCACTACTAGCTGTGTGACCTTGAGCAAGTCACTTCACCTCTCTGGGCCTCAGTTTCCTCATCTGTAAAATGGAGCAAGTAAGCATTTCCACTTCCCAGGGCTGTGGTGCTGTATAAATAAAACAATGCAACTGCTCCACACGAGAACAGGCCCACACTCGAGGCACAAGAGACGGTGGCTATTTTATGACTGTTCACTCATCTCGTGCAAAAGCACCACCCGGGCACCCACAGTGTGCTGAGCAACAGGTGACGGGGGACCCAGAAATGTGGCAGGCCCAAGAAAAGCCCTCAAGGAGTTCCCAGTTTCAGGGGAGGGAGATACAAACAGCTGGAACCATAAGAGAACTGGAGCGGGACTCTGAATTGGGACTCAGACAGAAGGGCGTGGGGGGAGCTGGGAAAGCCCCCTCCCCCCGGGAGAGCAGCGTAAGGAGGGGAGAGATCTGCTGCCCAAGTTCCAATCCTGGCTTTGCTACTTGGTAGCTGTGTGACCTTAGACAAAGGCCTTCACATCTCTGAGCCTCAGTTTCCTCATTTGCAAAATGGAGATGGCCCCTCCCCCATCACTACAGCCCTGGTGGGATGGCAGCAGAGCAAATACAAGGACATGGGTAAAAATGCCTGCTACCTCTTTTCCCCTTTGCCTCACAAAGGGGGCAGTTCTAAACTGGATCTTGAGGGATGAATAGGAGTTTGCCAGGCAGAGATGGGAGAAAGGGCGCTTTAGGCAGAGAGAACAACATGCACAAAGGGCAGGGAGGCATGAAGAAGCAAGAAATGCTTGGAGACGGTGGAGACGTCCAACCTCCTTATCCAGGCCTTCGAGGATGCTCATGGATCGATTCTACTCTACCCTCGAGAACCTTCTCGCCCTTCCACAGCCCTGAAGGCAACCAGCCCCCTCCAGCCCTGCACCCTCCCACGAGCTGCCTTTCTGTGAGGGGGACTGCCTTCTACCACTCCCTCCATCCCCTCGACTTCACTGTGCTTCCTTCAAGGTCCTGCTTGAAACTCCCAGCCCCTGTGGTCACCATCAGAGGGGGGGCACACAGCAGGGGCCCTAAGGCCTGAGCTGACCCCGGCCCCGCCCTCTGCCTGCCACTTGGCCTGGACTGGGGCTGCATCCCGGCCACACTCTGGCTCCAGGAGGGCATGGCCTTCTCCACCGAGGCCTCACTGGGCCCAGCACTGGACCCTGCATGCAGCTGGCACTCAGTGTGGGCTGAACAGGGAGGGGATGAGTTAGCATGAGGTGGATGGGGAAGAGGTGACATGGGGAGTGACAGGCGTGATGGAAGGACCCTCCCCATTCTCAGCCTGGGATTAAGGTAGGGATCTGGTCAAACTATTGGGGGTGAGGACAGAAGCCGGGGAAGCCGGAAGGGGTGCAACCAAGGGAGCCAGAGACCATATGAAGCACATGCCGGAGGCAGCCCACCCCCACCAGTGAAGCGCCCCTACCCAGCCCGCCGCCCACAGAGTGTGTACACACCTGACATCCACCTTCCTCCTAGGGCCAGCGAGAGAGAAGCAGAGAGGGAGAAGCTGAGAGAGAGCTGGAGGGAGCAAGCACGGGCCAGGAATGGGGAGGGGGTTCCGCGAGGCTGTTGGGGGGATGGGAGGTGGCGGAGAGGGGACGCAGGCCCTCAGAAGGCAGGAATGCAGCAGGCGTGGAGCTGTACCCCTCGGTCGGCAGCTCCGCCCCCAGTGGGATCACCCCAGCTGTGACCACCCCTGGGCGCATGACCCAAAGCCTGCACCCCCCCACCCGCCATGACAGGTGTTGCACCCCACCTCACTGCACTCTAGGCAAGGAAAGGAGGGGAGTGGGGAGGAGGGGAAGGACGCCACCCCATGGCCAGAGCCTCACCCACCCCTCGCCAGTTCACTATCCCTGCTCACAGGGGCCCCCATTCCCCCATATGCCAACTTGGCCCTAGGATGCCCCACCCCAAGGCTGGAGTCCCTGGAGGTGAAGCAGAGATGCCCACCACAGTGCCCCGCCCTCCACCCCTATCCCATCATCTCATCCCCATGCCCTATCCTGACCCCTCTCACACTGGGTCCCCAGGATGGGTCCCCCAACCCTCCCAATGAGGGCCCTCCCTCTACAGCTAGAGACTCTACTGGTTGCCCAGGCTCTCCAGCACCTCTGTGGGCACAGCCTCCAGCTTCACAGGCCCTGCTTTCTGTAGTCCTGGGTCGCCGGCCCAGTCCTGCGCTGATCACACGCCCCCGTGCGGGTTCTGGGATCTGGAGTGCTGTGCTCTGCCGTCCAGTTTCTGCACCCAGATCCCGGTCCGTGGAGCCGTCCCAGACCCCCGACCGCCGGCGCCTGCCTCATCACCCCCAGAGGCCCCAGGACGGTTCCCTGCACCTCAGCTGCCTGGACACCCAGCTCTGCCGGCTGCCCATCAAGCTGGCCCTGGGACACTCAGAAGTGGCTCTGTCCCAAGACCAGGCCCAGGGCTGGGGTCCTGAGGGGCAGTGGGGTAGGGGGGCACTCACGTGTTGTTGACAATCTGGAGCCGCTCCCCTTTCTTGAAAGACAGGTCAGTCTCTGTCCGCGACTCATAGTCATAGAGGGCCACAAAGGTGGTCACTCCGCCTGCACAGAAGGTGGGGAGTGTCAGAACGGCCAGAGCCATGGCTGGGGGGAGAGGTGGACAAGAGAGCCTTGCACCCTGGGCGGGGCTGGGGTTGGTCTCCCACCTCCAGCCCAGAGGCCTGGTCCCATTCACTGGGGGTGGGCCTCTACGCATGTCCCCCTGTGTCTGTGTGTCCCGCACGCTTGTGAGGGCGTGTAGGAAGCACGTGCGTCTCTCCACCTCTGAGTGTGCCCACTGGGCTTGAGGGGATGCTGGGTGTTGGCTTCTCTGTTTGCTATCTGTCTTCCCCACAGCACCAGAAGTCCCCAATAACAGACATCTTTATTTTGTTCTTAGAGCCTGGTGTATAGTACGTGCTCAAGAAACAACCATTAGATGAATGAAGCAGTGAATGAAGGAAACTGCACCTGGGGACGCAGCTCTTTTCTGGGGAGATGTGACTCTGGATGCTTCTGTGTGTCAGGGAAGATCTTGGCTGCAGGTAACTGTCCCCTCCGAAGCCCTCTCTGTCCCCCCATTTGAAGTTACAACCTCCAGCCACACATCCACCAACACTACTCCCTGCCCGTTTTGCTCTTTCACAGCAGTTACCACCCACTAACACCCTGCACGGTTTACACACCTTGCTCTTTGCTTCTCTCCCCCACAGGGGTTTTGTCTGTTTTACACGTTGCTGTGACCCCAGCACCAGAAGAGACCTGGCACACAGGAGGGGCGCCACAACTATCTCTTGAACAAACGAATGGGTATGTTTGCGGGTCTGTCTCACTTGGGTGTGTGTCTGTGCCTGTGTGTTCTCACTGCACATATGTGCATCTGTGCATCTGTGAGTCTGTGGGTCTCCGGGATGGCATTTCTAGCTGGGCACGTGTGTGCTTTTGAAGGGCTTCTGACCACATGTGTCTGTCTCCATCTGGGAGTATGAGGTTTTTTGCATATGTGTGTTTGTATTTGTATACATTTGCGTTGGGTGTGTGTCTGTGCCTGGAGGGTGCACATCCATGTGTCCCTGAGTGTGTCTCTATGTGCATGGCGTGTCTGTTTACGAAAGCGTCTCTAGTTTAGCACGTGTAAATGTCCTGTATGGGTGTCTCTGAATGAGTTGCTGACTGTGTGTGTGTGGGGGGGGGGCTCTGTGTGAGGGTGTCCGGGTAAGAATGCACGTGTTTGTGTGAGGGTCTTATGTCTGTGTGTCTCCAGGACCACATCTGCATCTCTAAGCATCCTTCACCTGGCGCTGCTATACCCACAAAGCGCCAGCAGAGGGTGCAGGGGCGCATCTCGGCATTGGGCCGGGCCTCTGAAGACCCCAGTTCTCTTTCTCCCTTCTAACCCGCCCCGCCCCCTTGGCCACTCACCGCCTCCTGTCCTGATCCATCTCTGGGCTGACCAGAGCAAAAAGCAATGCCTCAGACCCGTCCCCGTGCTTCCGAGAAACCCCCCGTCTCTCTGGGCCTGTTTCCGCCTGTAGTCCTGTATCTCTAGGGCCCTTTATACGCTACATCGGATTCACCCCTAAAGGCAATGGAGTGTGCACCACACTTTCCAGTTTATAAAGCCTCCAGGAAACCCCCAATATTCCCTAAAGCCAAGTAACCCCCAGACTCCTCCTGGTCACTGAGCGAAAGAAACAGCAGCCCAGAGAGGGGGCGTCACTCCCCCAGGGCACACAGCCCTCCTGGGGGAGGGGCCAGGGCCACCCGGCTCCCACACTCCCAGGTGCACTGACCAGCCAGGGGCCCCGCCCTCTGCGGGGAGGTGACTGTGTCGGAGGAGTTGAAACCTCCGAACAGCTTGGGCTCGGCGGCTGCAGGGGCAAAGGCCGTGCTGGGGCCCCGGTGGCCATCAGCGGAGGCCGGCTTGCTGGGGGTCTGTGAGGTGGGGAAGGCACCCCCGCCGCCGCCGCCGCCGCCGCCGCCGCCGCCGCCATGGGTGTTATCAGCAGGTTCCAGGCTGCGGCGCCGCTGGCTGGCATCCTTGGGCTTGCTCTTGTTGCTGCCCATGGTCCTGCTGGAGACGAGAGAGGACCCTGGGTGAAGGGCTCTGGGAGCCGGCAGGGTTGCCTAGGCCCCTTAGCCTGCACTCCCATCCATTCTACAGATGGGGAAACTGAGGCCCAAAGAGGCCTCTTTGGGTAAGTTACCTTTCAGAACCTCAGTTTCTCCATCTGTAAAATGGGAATAGTGATGGCAACCATAAAGGGCTTCCTGGGTACAGGGCCAAGCACAGAAGAAACACCTCATAATCGGAAGCTCTAACCTTCCCCACCTTCCTCTGAGTCACTGTTTCTGCCCCTCGTGGGCAGGGATAGTATCTTGAGTCATGCCTATGTCCCAGGCATATAGGAGAAGGCCGAGGGTTTGTTGAGTGAATACATGACTGACTGAAATTGTCTAACACCAGTGGGAAAGGTGCTAAAAGTTGCAACTAGGGCAGGGATACAGCAGGCAGTTGAAAGGAGAGATGGCTGGGAGCTCACTCGAGGCCCAGGGCCTTTGCACATGCTGTTTCCTCTGCCTGAATGCTTTTCCCTGACCACTTGAGCAGAGTAACTCATGCCTCCTTCAGTTCTCAGCCCAAACGTTGCCTCCTTGGAGACAGCATGTGGGGGGTGGGAGAGAAATGTTTAGGGGTGATGGATTATCTTGACTGTGCTGATGGTTTCATGAGTGCATCCATGTGTCAAAACTTATCAAGCTGCACACCTTACACATGTGCAGTTTATGGTATGTCAATTATACCTCAATAAAGCTCTTAAGGAAAAAAAAATCAAAATCACCTCCCTGGGAAGTGTTCCCCAACTTCTTTCATTGGTTTAAGTCCCCTTGCCTTTTGTGCCTCTCCTTGATAACATGTGGCCCAGTTTTGTGTGTGTGTGTGTGTGTGTGTGTGTGTGTGTGTGTGATTACATGATTATCGTCATGGGCTTTTGTCTGTCTAGTTCACTGCTGTGCTCCCAGTACCCAGCACAGGGTATGGCACACAGTAGGTGCTCACTAAACAGCTGAATGAATGAGTGTGAATGTGTGACTATTCACTAGTTAAGAGAGTTCTGAGCCAGAAATCTGGGAGGGCTAGAGATCGGGAAACACAGAGAAACCCAAGTTGCAAACTCCCCAGTGACGCCCATAGCCCTGCCACCCCCCTTTGCTCCCCACGTTGCCATCCGCAGGTCCTCATGCAGCCTAGCCAGGGTCTCCCCACACACCATGGCCGCCCCTCCCAGCTCCCTCATCTTGGCAGCCCTGATGGGTCATCACCTCACCTGGTGCAAGGCAGGGGCTATCCCAGAGGACCTGGGAAGCAGCCTGAGGTCTCAGCACGAACACCAGGTGTAGAGTCGGCGGTCTCGGACTAGAGGCCCTGATCTACCTCTCCCCGCTGTGTGACCCTAGGCAAGTCACTTCCCCTCTCTGGGCCTCAGCATCCTCATCTGCAAAGTAGGGAGAAAACAGATTTCTCAGAACTGTTGGGAGGATATGACTAGAAAGAGAAATCATCAAGGTTCTGTCTCTTGGGTCATGATTTATCAGGCTCTGACTCTGGCAGGCCCAATACTAAGAGCTTCCCAGACCTGAAATATCCTTTACTCCCCCAAAAGCAAGAGTGATAGTGAGGCCGTGTATGGCATGGCAGTTAAAGGTGGGCTCTGAAGCCAGACTCCCCAGACTCAGATCTTGGCTCTGCTCCTAATCGGCTGTGTGACCTCAGGCAAGTGACTTAACTTCCCTCTGTGCCCCACTTCTTCATCTGGAAATGACCGTGACAACTGAAGGAGGCAAGGCAGAGTGCTGGGAACACAGTAGGTCACCCTGCCACATCAGCTATTACTGATACTGTGATTCTGGACACACTGGCGATATAAGCTCCGAATTATTCTCCAGGGGATGCTGCAGGCCCTGAAATCAGTCCAGAACTTCCTCTGGGAACCCGTGAATGTGGAAAAGTCCCCTTGACTGCCTGGGGCCTCAGGCAAGACTGTTTGCCCTGAGCGCCAAGCCCAGCTCTGTGACACCCCTCCCTATGTGAACCTTAGCCAGTCCCTGTAACCCTCTGGGCCTCAGGCTGCCCATCTGCACAATGGGGGCGTGGCCTGCATGCTCCCTGGGGGCCATCCAGCTCAGAGAATGTGGGGCTGGGGAGGCCCTGGGGAGACCTGCTCAAGGGATATGCCAACGGGCCTGGGAAGGCCAATTTCTACGGCAACCCAATCCGTTGAGGTCACGATGCCCATCAGTGCTCATACAGTTGGTGTCCTATGGGATCTACTAACCCGGTTACCCACAGCCCCAGGCTCGATGGAGGCTGAGCCCCAACCACCACATCCCCACCCACCTGCTCCCTGGTATAGTATTCACAGCACCAACTGTACAGCAAGCCCTCTGCCAGTCACCACAGGGGGACACAGAGATGAACTGGCCAGGTCCTGCCTCAGAGGGTGCATGCTCCAACAGGGGACTGGTTTGTGGGACTTTGAGAGGAAATAAAAGTTATAAAAACACATTAAAAATATTTTTTTAATTTTAATGAAGAACTTTCGAAGAGCCGAAACTTTCTTTAGAATGAACTAAATGATGAAGAGTGAGCCCCCTGTCACTGGAGGTAATCAAGGACAGGAGAAAGTATACTTGGCTGATGTGCCATGGAGGGGGAGGGAAAGCCAGGGCTGGAACTTGAAGACCCTTCCAGCACCAAGAGGATGCATGTGCCCACTTGGGAGGGGGCAAAGAAAAAAGCTCTCGACCCCTAAGCTCTTACACTAACCAAGAAGACCACTCCCCACTGAGACACTCAGAAAAAACATAAGAGGTCCTTCAAGACCAGACTAAGGTGGCCCAGGGCCTCTGCTTGCAACGTTTGTTGGTTTGTGCGGTTTGGGTTTTTGTTTTGGGTTTTTTGGGTGTTTTTTGTCCCTGTGGTTGATTCTGATTATACAAGTACCACCTGTTTGTGGAGAGGTGGGCGGGTCGAGGTTAAGGGCCAGAGTACCGAAGCAGACTACCTGTGTGTGAATCCCAGCCCTACAAGCCCAGCGTGGGACCCTGTGCCTCAGTTTCCTTCTCTGTCAACTGAGGATAACAACAGTACCCATGTCATAGGGCTGCTGGGAGAATCCATGAGGAAGTACACGGAACATGCTTGGGATGCTGTGGCACGCCGGCAACCTGCCTCCAGAGGACAAGCCCCTGGGCACGGCGGTGCGTTTCCTTCCGGCGTCATATGAATATAGGACTGTATATTGGGATCCATCTAGTGCCCTTGACTCTAAGCTCCCTGCGGGAAGGACCGGGTCGGACCCATCTCCATATCCCTACTAGGTGCTCTGAAATATTTGCAGAATAGACAAAAGACTAAATGAGCACAGATATGATTTGCATCCTGCTTTGTTCCTGCAACGCCATGTTGTAGAGACCAAGTATCATTCTGCAATATTCAAACACTCCCAGAGCCTGGACCTTGTACTGGGCCCTGCTCTAAGCACTTTGCAAATATTGACTCATCAAATCCCCATGATAATCTAGGAAGTAGATACTAATAGTGTCCCTATTTTACTGATGAGGAAGCAGAGGCACAGAAAGGTTGAGGCACCTGCCTGAGATAACACAGCGAGGGTGAGAATGAAGGAAAGTGGGGACATGAAAACACACTGGGCGGCAGGAATCCGGGGCTGCTCACAGGGTCCACCTCCTGCCCTCCGGACCTCCCTTTCACGTGAACAGCAAGATGGGGTGTGAGTGGATAAGGCAGCCTAGCCCCATTCCTAGAGAAAGCCCAAGATTTCAAGCTTTGCCATAGCAGAGTGTGCTAGAGGAGGGACAGCACATTTAGGGTGGGGTCTAGTCCCTGCAGGGCTGCCGCAGTGCTGTGTGACCTTGAGAGAGACCGCCCTTCCGGACCGTGGTCTCCTTTCTTGAGGCAGGACCCTGTCTCAGAGCCCAAACGCTAAGTCACCATGAGCTGCCCATTTGAGAAGGGACAACTCCCCACATCTTTTCCGCCACTTGCTCACTCCAAGGCAGAGATAGATCCTTGGGGTCCAAGAGGAAGTTGGGGGGGCTCCATACTCGGTGTGTCTGAGGCTCCCAGAGGAAGGTAGCCCCTTTCCTCTGGGGAGCTGCTCCTGACCACAGGCTCCGGACAGGGGGCCTGCGCTATCGCTACCGTGAGAGGTAATGGGATGCCCTATAGCGCCTCCCCATCAGTGCCCCCAGCGCTTTGTGCTCAGCGGGTCCCAAACTAACTTGGCATCTCCCTCTACGACTTCCCCTCACCCCATGTCTCCATCTCAGGGCTGGTTCGCCTGTCCTCCCCGCCAATCTTCCTCAAATGCATCCCTCCCCCCACCCCATCTCCACTGCCTCAGGCCAGGCCCCTGTCGTCCTGACCTGGGACAGCAGTGGGGGCCCCTCCAGGGCGCCCTCGTCCAGCAGCCAGAGGCATCTCTGTTACGCACACAAACAAATAGGGCCCCTGCTCAACACGGTCCACAGAAAACTGGAAAAGGCCTAAGTGTTTATCAGGGGGGGACTGGACAAATAAATGATGGTCTGTTCATCAAGTGGACAGCGGTGCAGATAAACAAACAGAATGAGAGCTCGGGGTGGCCTGGGAAGATGCTCACAACACACTGTTAAGTGAAGAGGAAGATGGCACTGTAGAATGTCCTCTGGGCCACTCGGGGCCACAGTTTCCTCATCTAGAAAATGGGGGCAATAGTGCTACCTATGTCAAAGGGTTGGTGGGAGGATTAAAGGGAATGCAGACAAGGCCTTAGTGGGGTGCCTGGCACGTAGTACACATGAACTACAATTATTTCTGTAAAGGAAATTAGCATGTGAATGTGTATGTGTGTGTGTGTGTGTGTGTGCAGACGTGCACACACATGTGCCGTAAGGTTTAGAGAAAATTCTGGAAGGAGTCCAAATTCTTCACAATATTTAATCCAAAAGGTGTGAAAGAGGGAAAGGAAAATCCCTTCTTTACTTTACATGTTGTGTCACTTGACATTTAGAAATTACCTTGTCATGATTTTTTTTTCAATGAGACTTAAACAAACATTCAAGAGCTTCCCATCATCCCCCTCTGGATGAGGCCTAAACCCTTCAGCTGGGTCCACGTGGCCCTGTGGAGCTGGGGCTGTGGCCTCCTCCCATGGGCCCCCTACAGGAGGGCACCACACTCTCTCACCTCCTGGCCTTTGCCTAGGCTGTGCCCCTAGGCACAGATACTTACAACATCCAGAAGAGTCCAGAAAAAACTGTAGTTCAGTCAGGTCATACCCGCTCCTTCCTTCCTGACTCTGAAGAAGGTCACCTCCACCTCTTCTAAGAGTGGAGGGGAGGCCAGGAGCTTAGGAGTTGAGAGTGAGGACTCCAGTCAGACCTGGGTTCAAATCCTGGCTCCACTACTCACTAGCTAAATCTTCTTGGGCAAGTCACGTCACCTCTCAGTTGCCTTATCTTTAAAATGGGCGTAATAAAAAGGAATGAAATTGAGTTATTTGTAGTGAGGTGGATGGACCTAGAGTCTGTCATACAGAGTGAAGTAAGTCAGAAAGAGAAAAACATATATCGTATGCTAACGCATACATATGGAATCTAAAAAAAAAAAATGATTCTGATGAACCTAGGGGCAGGACAGGAATAAAGACGCAGACGTAGAGAATGGACTTGAGGACACAGTGGGGGAATGGGAGGCTGGGACGTAGTGAGAGAGAAGCATTGACATATATACACTACCGAATGTAAAAGAGATAGCTAGTGGGAAGCAGCTGCATAGCACAGGGAGATCAACTCGGTGCTTTGTGATGACCTAGAGAGGTGGGATAGGGAGGGTGGGAGGGAAGCTCAAGAGGGAGGGGATATGGGGATATATGTATATGTATAGCTGATTCACTTTGTTGTACAGCAGAAACTAATACAACATTGTAAAGCAATTATACTCCAATAAAGATGTATAAAAAAATGACAAATAATAAACAGATAAAAAAATAAAAAATAAAATGGGGGTAATAATAAACTTAACATCTGAGAATTAAGTGAGAGAGTCCATGTGCCAGGCAGAGAACAAGTGCTTGATAAACAGCGCTCACTGTCGTTTGCTGTTATTACCGTTACAGGCGACGAGAGGAGCAACGCAAGAGGAAGCAAGAGTTAGTGGCAGGGGCTTCCCTGGTGGCGCAGTGGTTGAGAATCTGCCTGCTAATGCAGGGGACACGGGTTCGAGCCCTGGTCTGGGAAGATCCCACATGCCGTGGAGCAACTGGGCCCGTGAGCCACAACTACTGAGCCTGCGCGTCTGGAGCCTGTGCTCCGCAACAAGAGAGGCCGCGATAGTGAGAGGCCCACGCACTGCGATGAAGAGTGGCCCCCGCTTGCCACAACTAGAGAAAGCCTTCGCACAGAAACGAAGACCCAACACAGCCAAAAATAAATTAATTAATTAATCAATTAAAAAAAAAAAGCTGTCGCTCAAATTTAAAAAAAAAAACAAAAAAAGAGTTAGTGGCAGGGCCTTGAATGCCAAGCACAGAACTGAGCATGTTGCATGCAGTCGATACTCAATTGTCCCCACAGCACAGTGAAGTAGGGACTACAACTACATCCACTTTACAGATGGGACCAAAGTTCAGAGAAGCCAGAACCTTGCCTAAGGCCATACAGCAAGCGAGTGCAGCAGAGTTGGGATGCTCGGGGATCAGGAGAGTACAGTCAGAAGGCACCTCTGGTGCCCCACCCACTGTGCTGATACCCTCCCTGCCCCAGGCACCCCCACCATTCCACCATCTCCACCTCCCTAACACAGAGGCAAGACAGGTCAGAGGTCAGCCTCTGACATCACCATCCATATCTCTGGACCCTCCAAGGAAGAAGAAGCATCATGGAAAGCCTGGAGCCAGAATGCCAGGTTCAGATACCAACTTGCCATTTCCTGGTCATGCAGCCTCCAGGGGGCCTCAGTTTACCCCTTATCAAAAATGGGAATCTGTGTAATTGCTCCTATATGATTGGGCTTGAGGGGAAAACATGAGGTAATACTGATAAAGTACCTGGAACATAGGAAGTGCTCAATAAATAATAGCTATTATTATCATCACTGTGGAAGACATCTCTTCAGATCCTTGCTGTCTTTTCTAACCACTCTTACAATTAAGCAAAGGCTTCCAAAATTCCAACTGTGTGTAAAGCCCTGTGCATGGCCCTGGAGAGATTGTCTGGTAGAGTTGATTGGAACCAAGGCCTACAAAAGCCACTTCACAGGGAAAGAGTCCAGAAAAGACAAGCATGTCCACTAGTTAACCTTGCTCTAAGGTGCTTGCCAGTGCGATGAGCTAAGAAAAAGAAATGGATGGAATAAAATGGAATTGGAAAACAGATGATGAGTATCATCACTTGCAGCTGTTATCAATATAGATCTGAGAAATCCAAGAGAATTTTCCATAAAACTATTGAACAAAAAGTGAATTAAGTAAAGCAGAAGGAAATTAAATGTAATATCCAAAAATCAATAATGTAGCTATATACCAACAGCAATCAGGAAATAAAATGAAAGAAAGCTTAGCATGGGAATTTCCTGGCATTCGAGTGGTTGGGACTCTGAGCTCTCACTGCCGAGGTCCCGGGTTTGATCCCTGTTCGGGGAATTGGGGTCCTGCAAGCTGTGCAGCGTGGCCGGAAAAAAAAAAAAAAAAAAAAGCTAAGCATTGCAAAAATATAGATTCTTCCTAAGTAAATCTACAAATTGAATGTGATCCCAATAAAACCCCAACAGGATTTTTTTTCTAACTAAGCAGGTCAATTTTCAAGTTTATGAGTAAATTATAAGAATAGCCAGGAATGGGACTTCCCTGATGGCACAGTGGTTGAATCTGCCTGTCAATGCAGGGGACACAGGTTCAAGCCCAGGCCCGGGAAGATCCCACATGCTGCAGAGCAACTAAGCCCACGCGCCACAACCACTGAGTCTGCTCTCTAGAGCCCGTGTGCCACAACTACTGAAGCCCACGTGCCTAGAGCCTGTGCTCCGCAACAAGAGAAGCCACCGCAATGAGAAGCTGGCGCACCGCAACAAAGAGTAGACCCCACTCACCGCAACTAGAGAAAGCCCGCGCACAGCAATGAGACCCAACGTGGCAAAAAAAAATAATTAATTAACTAGGAAAAAAAAAAGAAAGAATAGCCAGGAAAACCTTAAAAAGAAGAGTAACGAAGAGAAAATGGTCCAACCAGGTAGTAAAACTTACTATAAAGTGACAATTAAAACTGTGTGATATCAGTACAAAATATATATAAATTAAAGGAGCAGAAAAGAGGGTCCAAAAATTGTCCCAAAACATATGGAAATTTAATATATTATGAAAGTAGCATTTCATAACAGTGAGAAAAAGGTAGACTATTTTTTTTTTTAGACTATTTTTAAGACAGAGTAGGGACCAATGATCTGCCATCAGGAAACAAAGTTGGATCTCGATCTCACTCCACATGCCTATAAATTCCAGATCAATCATATTTAAACCACACAAAAATAAAACCATAAAGCTCTAAAATAAGGTGGGAGAATAAGTTTTCTAATCTCAGAATGGGAAAAGCATTTCTAAACATGACCAAAAAACCTAAAAATCTTTTTTAAAATAATAAATCAATCTACATAAAAATCTAAAACGTCTGCATGGCTTGATAAACATCATAAGTTCACAAGACAAACCAAAAGCTAGGAAAAATATTTGTAACTCGTAGATAGACAAAGGTTTTTTTCCCTTAATATATAATGAGCTCCCATAAAATAAGAAAAATAACCACAGATAGTTTACAGCAAATGAAATGGTACTTAAACATATGAGAAGATGCTCAATCTCACTTAGAAGATAAATCACATTAAAACTACACAAGCGGGCTTCCCTGGTGGCGCAGTGGTTGAGAATCTGCCTGCCAATGCAGGGGACACGGGTTCGAGCCCTGGTCTGGGAAGATCCCACGTGCCGCGGAGCAACTGGGCCCGTGAGTCACAGCTACTGAGCCTGCGCGTCTGGAGCCTGTGCTCCGCAAAAAGAGAGGCCGCGATAGTGAGAGGCCCGCGCACCACGATGAAGAGTGGCCCCCACTTGCCACAACTAGAGAAAGCCCTCGCACAGAAATGAAGACCCAACACAGCCAAAAATAAATAAATAATTAATTAATTAATTAATTTAAAAAAAAAAAAGCAAACGTCAAAAAAAAAAAAAAAACTACACAAGCCACCCAGCAACAGCAGAATACACATTCTTCTCAAGTGCACATGGAATATTCTCCAGATAGACCATATGCTAAGCCATAAAACAAGCCTCAATAAATTTAAAAGGAGTGAAATCATACAAAGTATGTTTCTGATAACAATGAAATGAATTAGAAATCAGTAACAGAAATAAATCTGGGAAATTACAAATATGTGAAAATTAATGCACCTAATAACCAATGAGTCAAAGAAGAAACCACCCAAAAAAGTAGAAAATACTTTGAGATGAATGAAAATGAAGACACAACTTATCAAAATGTATGGGATGCAGTAAAGTAGAACCTAAAGGGAAATGTATAGCTGTAAATGCCTATATTAAAAAAGAAGAAAGATCTTGAATCAATAACCTAAACTTCCACCTTAAGACACTAGCAAAAAAAAAAAAGAAGAAGAAGAAAAAGAAGAAGAGCAAACTAATCCTAAAGCAAGTGAAAGGAAGGAAATAAAGATTACAGCAGAAATTAATGAAATAGAAAATAAAAAACAATAGAGAAAAATCAACAAAACCAAAAGTTTGTTCTTTGAAAAGATTAACAAAATTGACAAACAAGAAAATTGTTCTGAACAAGAAAAAAAGGGAGAAGACTCAAATTACTAAGACCAGGAATGAAAGAGAGGACAACTACAAATCTTACAGAAATAAAGAAGATTTTAAGGAAATGCTATGAACAATGCCATGCCATGCCAACAAATTAGATATCTTGGATAAAATGGACAAATACATAAGAAAACACAAACTACTGAAACTAATAAGAAATAGAAAATTTAAATAAAGCTAAAACAAGTAAAGAGACTGAATTAGTAATTTTAAAACATGTCACAAAGAAAAACTCAGGCCCAGGTGGCTTCACTGGTGAATTCTACCAAACATATAAATAAGAATTAATACCAATTCTTTACTTGGGAACACTTCCCAACTCATTCTATGAAGCCAGTATTACCCTAACACCAAAGCCAAACAAAGACATCATAAGAAAAGAAAACTATAGACCATTATCCCTTATGAATATAAGATGTAAAAATCTTCAACAAAATACTAGCAAACTGGATCCAGCAACATATAAAAAGAATTATACATCATGATCAAGTGAGATTTACCCCAAGCATACAAGATTGGTTTAACTTCTGAAAATCAATCAATGTAATATACCATACCAATAAAATAAAGGACAAAAACTATACAATCATCTCAGTAGATACAGAAAAAGTATTTGGCAAAATCCAACACCCTTTCATGATAAAAACACCCACCAAACTAGGAATAGAAGGGAATTTCTTCAACCTGACAAAGGGCATCTATGAAAAAGCCATATCTAACAACATACTTAATGGGGAAAGACTGAATGCTTTCCCCCTCAGAAACAAGACAAGGATGTCTGCTCTCACCAGTTCTATTCAACATTGTACTGGAGGTTCCAACCAGGGCAATAAAGGAAGAAGATGAAATAAAAGACATCCAGATTGGAAAGGAAGAAGTAAAATTTTCTTTATTTGTAGATGACATAATCTTGTATATAAAAATTCCTAAGGATTCCACTAAAAAAATTATGAGAATAAACAACTTCAGCAACTTGCAAGGTACAAGATTAGTACATAAAAATAACTTGTATTTCTATACACTAGCAATAAACAATCCAAAAATAAAATTAAGAAAATAAATTACAATATCAAAAGAAGACTTAGGAATAAGACTAACAAAAGAAGGGCAAAACGTATACTCTGAAAACAACAAAAATTGTTGAAAGAAATTAAAGAACTAAATAAATGGAAAGACATCCCATGTTCATGGATTGGAAGACTATGCATTATTAAGATTGCAATAGTCCCCAAACTAATCTATAGAGTCAACACAGTCCCAAACAAAATCCCAGCTAGCTTCTTTGCAAAAATTGACAAACTGATCCTAAAATTCATATGGACAGTCAAGGGACCCAGAATAGAAAAAACAATCTTGAAAAAGAGAAACAAAGCCTGAGGGCTCACACTTCTCAATTTCAAAACTTGCTGCAAAGCTCTGGAAATCAAGACAGTGTGGTACTGGTATGAGGATAGACTTATAAATCAATGGGAGAGAACTGAGAGTCCAGCAATAAACACTCACATTTATGGTCAATTGATTTTTGACAAGGGTGCCAATATAATTAAATGGAGAAAGAAGAATCTTTTCAATGAATGCTGCGGGAATAACTGGATACACTCAGGCAAAAGAAGGAAGCTGGGCACCTTCCTCAAACCCTACACAAAAATTAACTCACAGTGGATCACAAATCTACATGTACAAGGTAAAACTTTAAAAATCTTATAAGAAAATACAGGCATAAATTTCCCCACTTTGGATCACAATAGTTTCTTAGTCATGACACAAGCAACAAAAGAAAAAATAGATAAACTGGACTTCATCAAAATTAAAAACGTTTGGACTTGCCTGGTGGTGCAGTGGTTAAGAATCCGCCTGCCAATGCAGAGGACACAAGTTTGAGCCCTGGTCCAGGAAGATCCCACATGCCACGGAGCAACTAAGCCCGTGCACCACAACTACTGAGCCCGTGTTCCACAACTACTGAATCTCACACGCCTGGAGCCCATGCTCTGCAACAAGAGAAGCCACCGCAATGAGAAGCCCGCACACTGCAATGAAGAGTAGCCGCCGCTCGCCACAACTAGAGAAAGCCCATGCACAGCAACGAAGACTCAACGCAGCCAAAAATAAATAAATAAAATAAATAAATTTATTTAAAAAAATTAAAAACGTTTGTGTGTCAAAGGACACCATCAAGAAGGTAAAAAGAATCCACCAAATGGGAGAAAATATTTGCAAACCATATATCTGATAAGGGACTTGTATCTAGAATATATAAAGATCTTTTACAACTCAACAAACAAAAAGAGAAATGACCCAACTTAAAAATGGGCAAAAGATCTGAATAGACATTTCTCCAAAGAAAATATATGGCTAGTAACTGCATGAAAAGATGTTCTACATTATTAGTCATCAGGAAAATGCAAATCAAAACCACAGTGTGACACCACATCACACCCACTAGGATGGCTGTAATTAAAAAGATAGAAAACAACAAGTTGTTGGCAAGGATGTAGGGAAATTGGAAACTTCATACAGTACTGGTGGGAATGTGAAATGGTGTAGCTGTTTTGAAAAAACAGTCTGGCAGTCCCTCAAAAGGTTAAATATAGAGTTACCATATGACCCAGAAGTCCCACTCCTAGATATAGACCCAAGAGAAAAGAAAACATATCCACATAAAAACTTGAACATGAGTGTTCATAGAAGCATTATTCATAATAGCCAAAAAGTGGAAACAACCATATGTCCATCAATTGATGAATGGGTAAATAAATGTGGTATATCCATATAACAGAATATTATTTGGCAAGAAAAAGGAATGGAGTACTGATACATGCTACAACATGGATGAACCTTGAAAACATGCTAAGTGAAAGAAGCTAGACACAAAAGACTACGTATTGTATGATTCCATTTACATGAAAGTTCCAGAATAAGCAAATCTACAGAAACATAAAGTAAACTAGTTATCACCTGGGGCTGAGGGAGGAAGGTCTGAGGGGCAGTGGAGACTGACTAAATGGGTTACACAGTTTCTTTCTGGGGGTGATGAAATTGTTCTAAAATTGATTGTGGTGATGGTTGTACAACTCTGTGACTATACTAAAAACCATTAAATTGTACCCTTTGGGGGAGGGATAAATTGGGAGGTTGGGATTGACATATACACACTACTATATATCAAATAGATAACTAATAAGGACCTACTGTATAGCACAGGGAACTCTATTCAATACTCTGTAATGACCTATATGGGAAAAGAAGCTAAAAAAAAGTTTACATATGTATAACTAATTCATTTTGCTGTACAGCAGAAACTAAAACAACATTGTTAATCAACTGTACTCCAATAAAAAATAAATAAATACATACATAAATACATACAAAATAAATAAACTGTACACTTTAAATGGGTGAATTGTCTGGTATGTGAATTCTATCTCAATAAAGCTGTGTTTAAAAAAAACAAAAACAAAAACACTACACCAGAGGCCACTGTTCATCTATTAGATTGGCAAATCCCCAAATTCTAGAGCAACCTGTGTTGGTGAGAGCGAGGGGAAGAAGAGGATGTGGTGTGAAGGTACATCAGTGCCACCTCCGTGGTCCTCCGAAGGACCATCTGGCCATATCTAACAAAATTACAACTGCACACATTCTGGGACCCTGCAATTTGGGATTAAACCTAGAGGTATCCTCACACATGAACACTAAGCATACGATGGAAGATGTGCATTGCAGAATGGTCTGCAATAAGCAAAAGGCTGGAAACAACCAAAAGTAGTCTTCTCTAATCAAATAAAGCATGGTCTCCATCCACACAATGAATACTATGCAATCAGGAAAAAGAAAGAAGCAGCACAAAATGATCTCCAAGGCACACTGTCAAGAGCAAACAGTCACATGTAGAGCTGAGTATACCATGCATGATCACTTGAGGTTTTTAAATTATTTTTTCTAATATCCATGCTTACATATGCCTGGACTCCCTGGAAGAACACACCAGAAACTCCTCCCCATGGCTGCCTCTAGCAAGGAGACCTGGGTGCCAGAGAGGTTTACTTTTCCCTGCCTTCTTTTGTACTGTTTGAATTATTTTTTACTGTGTGTGTTAATGCTTTTTCTTTCCTTTTTAAGAAAAAAGTTGACATATACACACTACTATATATAAAATAGATAACTAATAACGACCTACTGTATAGCACAGGGAACTCTACTCAATACTCTGTAATGACCTATATGGGAAAAGAATCTAAAAAAGAGTGCATATATATATATATATATATATATATGTATAACTGATTCAATTTGCTGTACAGCAGAAACTAAAACAACATTATAAATCAACTATACTCCAATAAAAACTAATTTAAAAAAAAAGAAAGAAAGAAAAAAGACGGGTTTACCTGGTATCAGATCCTGGCACTCTCTCTCATAGCTGGGAAGTCACTTCACTTCTCTGAGCCTCTGTGCTCTGCAAAGGGAGGGATAATAATAGTATCTGCCTTGCAAAATTGTTGTGAAGGATTAAATAAGACAAGGCCCCGCACGCACACACACACAGGGCTCCCCACGGTGTCTGTGTTTGGCTCCTAGTGGTAGGTGCGTGGTCCTACTCCATGTGGTAGGTGCCTGGCTCATGCTGGTTATTAATACGTTACTACGTACACCAAGGTGGATTGTAACAAGTGCCACCAGAGAGCCTTGGACCAAGTGTTCAGAGCATCAGCAATCCCCTCCAACTGGGAGGAACTGGGAAAGGATTCCTGGGGGAGGCAGCATTTGAGAAGGGCTTCAAGGTCGAGAAGGAGGTCCACAAATAGAGATAACGGGGGGCTGTGCCTCTGGCAGAGGGAGCTGGGTAGGCAAAGGCCTGGAGGTAGGAAAGCCCTGGGTATTCGCCCTGGCTCCTTCAACAAAGCTCAGCTGAGCACCGACTATGCGCCAGACACTGTCATAGGAAAGACAGACAAAGCCAAGTAGCTGGACCATCGAAGGGAGGAATTACAGAGTGTGAAGACAACGAGGGGCTGGGGCAGAGCCTCACCCAGGTCCAAGTGTTCATAGAGCAGACCAGGAAAAGGAGGCTCAGAGAGGGAGAGAGGCTGCCTAAGGTCACACAGCATCTTCTCAACTTATGGAAAGGTCCACTCCCAGCTCCACCCTTCCCATGTCCCACGAGCCTGCAGAAGAGAAAGCCCACAAGGGCCGTCCCAATGTGCACTCATCAGAAGGTGCAGAAAGATGCCGTCTAAACTGGGGGCCCCAACAAAGAGGAGGGACAACTGGTTCTCAGATGATAACAGCACCTGGTTGATGGGTAGAGAGACTCCTGTGTGCCAGGCACCATGCTGAGAAGTGCACTACATCTCTGAGCCCAGGTGAACCCTCTGCAGCCCTGTGTGGTCAGCCCCATTTTGCAGATGAGGGAACTGAGGCCCAGAGAGGTCAAGTTACTTGCCTAAGGTCACACAGCTCATAAGAGACAGCATCAGCAGGCAGACTCGGATTGCCTGGGCTCCGTAGTCTCAGGTCCCAGGGCCCATCCCCCAAGGGAGCCACTGCCAGGGCCTGTATCAGCAGTCACATCCCTTCTCAAAAGCACCCAAGGTGGAAGCTGTTCTCAGCCAGTCCAGGAATGTTTCCTGATAACAGCGGCCCAACCCGGGGTGGGAGGAGTGGGTGGTGGTGGTTGTGTGAGGAATGGGGGTGGGGGGCAGCAGGAGGGACACAGCCCATTTGAGTCCATCTGTCCTGCCTCTGGAGAGGAGGAAGCAAAAAGGTCCCATCAGGCACCCATCAGTCAGGCGGGTTGCAGCATCCTGGTTAAGGGGGCTCCTGCTGTGGCCCATGGGAGAACTCTGGGCAAGTCAACCAAAGCCTCCTTCAGTACCATGGAGACACCCATAATCACCCCAGACAGTTGCAAAAGCAAATGAGCTAACCATGTGTGCCCTGGGCATGCAGGCCATGCTGGATAAAGGGGGGTGCGACCACCACTGCTACCTTATTATTTCCATTGTTATTGTTTAGCTCTCCAGTTCCCACCAGGACCCTGCTTCACAGGGACGATTAGGCCCCGTCTCCCAGAGAAGGCAACAGAGAGAGGCTCAGAAAAGCCAAGTCAGGTGCCCAGGCCACCATCCAAGACAGCAGAGGACCAGCTGGGGATCCTGGCTCTCCTGGCCCCAGGCCACTTTGGCCCCTCTCCCCAAGAGCACCAGTCCCAGCTGGGCTCTCGCAGGGAGTTATTACACCAGGGACTAAGCAGGGCCCTCAGCCAGTCCATTTTCTACTAGGGGAATGGAGGCCAAGATAGGGGGTAGTGGCTGGCCGAAGGCCACACAGCCCAAGAAGGACCACTTACAGAATGAACCTGTCACCCTTCTGAACCTCCAAGGCTGGGTCCCCAGCTGATGCCCCGCCCTCCTCGCAACAGCCCTAGGGCGCAGGTACCACCAGCACTGGCCCGTGTCCACAGGGGAGGAAGCTGAGGCTGGAGGAGCGCAGGAGAGGGTGCCGGCCCATCACGCCCACCCCAAAAGCGGGGGCTGTGACCCTTTCCTGCCTCCCCTGGAGCCTCCCACACTAGGCAGGAATCTTCTGATTCCCTTTCTTCCTTCAGACTCTCAAAAGAATGACGTGCTCAACTGAGGTGTTTTTCTACAAGTGGTTTCGGAATATAGAAGAGAGTCCTGCTTCAGAGCAGGGGAATATGAATAATGACAGTAATAAGAATAACGGCAGTAGCAACAGCTAATATTCATTTAGCACTTTTTTTTTTTTTTTTTTTGGCCGCACAGTGTGGCATGCAGGATCTTAGTTCCCCGACTAAGGATCAAACCCACATCCCCTGCAAGGGAAGCACAGAGTCTTAACCACTGGACCGCCAGGGAAGTCCCTATGTGCCATTCTTATCACCCCATTTTACAGAAGAGGAAACGGAAGCACAGACAGGTTAAATGATGTGATTAAAATCCCACCTCTTAGCAGCTAAGTGCCAAGTTCCTCCCTCTCTGAGCTTCTCCCTGAAGGGGGGCTGCCACCCCTTGGGCCACTGGGATGGACCCAAGGAAGAAGCCAGGGCCAGGGCCAGCTCAGCCCCCTCCCCAGAACTCAACACCATCGGCTGCTCCAGTGCAGGTTGGTGGGGTGGAATGGGGCGTGCTGATGGCGGTGTGGAGACCTACACCTTTCCCCCTCATGCCCTCCCACCTGGGGTTCACACTACCCCTTCCATGCTCCCAACAGCCCTGGAACAAGCTATGGCCACAGTCATTTTACACATGAGCACACAGGGCTCCAGGAAGCTGCCCCAGCCAGGAAGTGGAGTGCAAAGGCCCTGAGGCAGGAAGGTCAGATGTGCAGGTCTGGACTGAGTGGGTTCCAGCTTAACTGGGTCGCTGCAGGCTTTTGGCCCAGGCACGAGGAGGTCGGAGGGAGGCCCCGAGAGGGACCTGTCCAGCAATTTAGGTCAGAAAGACCTGAAAATTTGAGAGAGAAGCCCATGAAGATTTTCTCAGGCCCCTGAGTGTGCTGGGAGGGACAGGGGGAGGTTACTGAGGCTTCATCCCACAGTGATCCAGTCAGAGCACAGTGATCAGCTTCAGAGGAGACACCTAAACCATGGTGGACTTCCCAGAGGAGGGGACATCTCAGCTGCGGTCCAAAGGCTGAGCAGTTTGTGAAAAGAGGAAGGGGAAGCATGATCCAGGCAGAAGGGATTGCTTGGCCAAAGGCCCAGAGGTGGGACCATTTAGAGAAAGGCAAAGAGCCAGGTCAGTTTAAGTCATGTAGCCTCAGTTTCTCCAGCAGCAAAATGGGGGGAAAGACAGGCACACTGTGGATGCCTCCATCTCCCCCACACCCACTATCTCCCTTCTCCAAGGCCCCCACCCAAGAGGAAGGGCACTGGGAAGTTGGCTGCTGGGTCCTCCTGCCATGGAGCATCTTTGGGGCTGGTGAGGTTGGCAGGGTTGGGAGGTTTCACTGACCGCCCCCCCCGACACCCTCTACCCCAGAATCCAGGCCAGGCAGCCTGGCAGGTGGATGGGGAGGGCAGCTCACAGGCCAGGAGGCCACAGCCCTGATCTTAGAGAGCTTTGTGAGATCTCCCCCTTCACAGATGTGGAAGTGGAGGCTCAGAGAGGGAGCACTCAGCCTCAGGTCACACAGCAAGGTGGAGGCCAGCTCTTGAATGAGGGTGTGGGACTGGGACCCGGACTGAAGATAAGATTCTTGGGGCACCAGGCCCAGGAGCGCTGGGCTGAGGAGGAGCTAGAAGAGGAGATGCTGGCCCCAAAGGACCACAGACCAGGCAAGTCCCAGGGACCCAGCCAGGTACCACCTGGCCCGGCCAGATGAGGGCTGGCCACCATGTGGCTAAGTGGAAGGCCTCCATCAGAATCTCCATGTGACCTCGGCAAGCCACGCCCCCTCCTGGGCCTCAGCATCTGCACCTGGACAAAGGCCCTGGCATGCCAAGGATTCCTTAACAGACCCCCAGCATCAGTGGTGACCACAGGGAACACTGAGGTGACACGTTTTGCTCTCTCCCAGCTTCTCCAAGGTCATGTCTCCCAGGCCCCGCCCCCGTGGTTCCACCCCCGCTGGCTGATGGCTGACAGGCCTTGGGGGGACAGATGCCAGCCGGCCCCTGCCCACGGTGCCCGCTATTCCTGCCAGCAGCTCTGGCTGCTTCCCTGCTCTGGGAACACACAGTGCCCCCTCGTCCCCGCCCCCACCCACACCCACACAGGAGCTCCGTCCAGGGACACGGGTGGGCAGAAGCACCTGGCGGCCAGGCCCCTCCACGCTGTCGGCCCTGCGCTCAACCCCCCACACTCAAAGCTCGCAGGTGCCACCCTGGACATGTGACCTCGGGAAGGTCCAGGCCTTCCTTTATTCATCCATGAAATGGGGGTTCTGGCAGGTCTCTGAGGGAGAAGGCATCCGAGCCTGAGGCTGAGGACAGTGGTCAGCAAGAGAGCTGAAACCCTTAACGCGCCTACGGGCTGTTCATGGGATCAAGGCCAAGGGTGGAGGGGAGTCAGCTGCACGCTCCCTCCTCCCCACCACTTAACCCTCCCTGGACTCGTAATTACCCTGTAGCCTCCAGCCCTTTGCACATGCTGTTTCCTCTCCTGAGGCTTCACCACCCACCTCCCCGTGCCCCCCATGAACTCCAGTGCACCCTATGGGCCTGACCACAGGTCATACTTGACCTTGCCTACCCTCCAACAGAGAGAGGTACCTCTCTTTTTCTGGGCTCACATAGCCTCCATCACATGGGGAATAAGAGTTGTACTGCTTGGGGACTTCCCTGGCGGTCCAGTGGTTAGGACTCGGCGCTTTCACTGTGATAGCCTGGGTTCAATCCCTGGTCGGGGAACTGTGACCCGAAAGCTGTGCGGTGCAGCCAAAAAACAAAAAAAAGAGTTGTACTGTCTGGGTTCAAAACCCAGCTCTGACCCTTCCTAGCTGTGTGACCTTGGAAAAGTTACTCTACCTCTCTGTGCCTCCATTTCCTCACTTATAAAATAGGGATAAAAATAATAATTACCTCCAAGGATTGTTGTGAGGATTAAACGAAGTCATATTTGTAAAGGGCTTAGAACAGAGCCCAGACCCTAGCAAATGTGCCGTAAGTATTTGCCATTAACCAATAAGAGTAGCGGCTGATACCTGTTGAGCACCTACTGTATGCCAGGCCCGGTGCTCAGTATTTTACCTGGATTATCTCACAACAGCCTGGGAGGAGGGGCCGTTATGAACCTCGCTTTAAAACGGCAAAGACAGGGAGGCCCGGAGGCATCAGCTTCACCTCAAAATATATCTGGGGAAGAAGGGGATTTTGCTGATATTAAGGAACTATTGTGCATTTCTTTCAGGTAGATTATGGTTTTGTGGCTACTTTCTTAACATGAGTCTTATCTTTTAGAGATACATACTGAAAGATTTACACGTGAAGGAAGACATGCGTGCGGGATTTGCTTTAAAATGACACAGGAAGGGGGTGGGATGGAACAGGTGTGGAGGGGACAGGCCAGGCCATGGGTGGTGCTTGGGGCTCAGTGACAGGTTCATGGGGTTTGTTATACTAATATGCTTCTATAACAAAGAGTTTTAAAAGGAAGATGAAATAAAATAATGCAAAACAACGTTTGACCCTCTGCCGCCCCACCAACTGCCCCAGCCTGGGCCAACCACTGTCACCCCTTCCCCTCGCTGGACCAATGCAGTCGTCCCTCTGGTCCGCCTGTCTCCACCCTCAGCCCCCAGTCTGCTTTCCACACAGCAGCCAGATGCTCTCAGAAAGCCTCCTGCGGGCCCCGCCTCACTGGGAGGTAAGAGCCAACATCAGAAGGGTCCAGAAGCCCTCCCTGGACACTTCTGCATCTTTCGGCCCTTTCCTCCTATCATTCTCCCCGCGCTTGCTCTGTTCCCCTGGCCTCCTTGCTGTTCCTCCAACACTCCAGCCTGCCACTACCTTCCGATCTTTGCACTGGCTGTGCCCTCTACCTGGGTTCTCTTGCCCCAGGGAGCTACATGGCTCCTCCCTCCCCTCCTGGGAGGTGAGCTTCTGGGAGAGGTCTCCCTCCCACCCCCAAACCCCCCCCACCCCAAGGCCCGCCATCCTATCTAATCACAGCCATTCTGTACAACCCAGCCAGTCTTCCCAGCTTTACATTTGACCCATGACACTTATCACGTTCTAACAGACCACGTGCATATTTTCCTTATTTGTTGTGTTTTTGTCTCCCCCACTAGAATGTCAGCTCTGTGAGAGCACAGATTTTTGTTTGGTTGGTTCTTTGCTGTATCTCCAGCCTCTAGAACATTGTCTGGCACATAGTAGTGTTCAGTAAATATTTGTGGGAGGGAGGGGTAGATGGAGGGAGGGATGAAGGGAGGGATGAAGGGATGGAAGGAGAGAGGGAGGGAGAAAAGGATGGTAGGATGGATAGAGGGAGGGAGGGAGGAGGAGAGGGAGGGATGAAAGGAGGGAGGGAGGGATGAATGGGTCCTACCCAGGGCCCCAGGAGATAAAGAGATACAGGCCTCAGCCCCAGGTCTGCCCAGCCCCACAGCCTATGCCCCGACCACTGCACTCTCCTGCCACTGCCTGGCATGTCCCCGTGACAGAGCCTCTGACCACCCTGGTTATATGGGACACTGTGCAAGTCTGAGAGAGCTGTAGACCCCGAGCCTCACCCGGCACGGCCTCAGGCACGGCATGGGTACCGGGGGATGCCTGCTGTATGAGCCAGGAGTGAGTGAAGCGTGAGCCAGGGGCCGTCCGTGAGCCAGGGCATCCAGAACGTGTCTGGTCCCGTGTTCCCGGTGCGAACACACTCAAGGCTGGCAGGCCTCAAACCGGCTCTGCCAGTGCGGCCAGGGCGGGGCGGGCGCTGCAGGCTCAGGCTGGCACGGCGGGCAGATGGAGGGGTGCTGCCGGAGCCGGAACCCGCAGCTCAGGGAGGGAGAAAGCTAAGCAAGCGGACGGTGCTGCTCCCACTAATCCCAGCCCCGTGGAGACGGAACTGTTCCAGCCCGAGCAGCTCTTGGGTTTCTTCCTGGGCAGTAAGGGGATCCCTTTCCAGACCCCAGGCCCTGACCTGCTCTGTGAAGGGCAGGATCCCTTCCCGCTAGGACCCGTCCACAGCCTAGAAGCCCGAGACAGAAGGGCAAGGCCGGGAAGTGGTCGGCGCCAGAGCAGGACAAGGCAGCAGGGAACCTGGCGTAAAGCCTGGCTCTGCCCCACGGTGCTGCACAGCCCTGAGCCAATCGTGGCCCTTTCAGGACCGTTTCCCCAGGTGGAAAGCAGTGCTGGGCATGGATTCCAGGGACCCTCCATCCCAAGGTGCCGATTTATCTAGAAGAGGCCACCTCGGCGACTCCAGCCCTGCCCCCAAAGCCCACCTCTGGGGATAGACATGGCCAGAGCCCGGACTCACACATGTCCTTACTCCCCACAGAAACAACAATAATAAAAACACCTGCTGAGGGCTTCCCTGGTGGCGCAGTGGTTGAGAATCCGCCTGCCAATGCAGGCGACACGGGTTCAAGCCCTGGTCTGGGAAGATCCCACATGCCGCAGAGCAACTAAGCCCGTGCAGCACAACTTCTGAGCCTGTGCTCTAGAGCCCGTGAGTCACAACTACTGAGCCTGCGTGCTGCAACTACTGAAGCCCGAGCACCTAGAGCCCGTGCTCCGCAGCAAGAGAAGCCACCGCAATGAGAAGCCCACACACTGCAACGAAGAGTAGCCCCCGCTCTCCACAACTAGAGAAAGCCCGCGCGCAGCAATGAAGACCCAACACAGCCAAAAATAAATAAAATAAATAAATTGAAAAAAAAAATACGTGCTGATCACTGAACACTTAACTCTATGCCTGGCATCCAGCTTTACATGCACTGTTTCATCCGGTCCTCCCAACAACACTGTGAGGTAGGGACTGTTACTGTGCCCATTTCCCAGCAGAGGAAACTGAGGCCTAGTTGAGGCAAGTTGGAGTTCAGGCCCCCCACCCCACCCCTGGGCAGCCTCTATCTCCCCAAGACAGTTCAGGGTAGGAAAGAAATCTCAGGTACCCCCTGAAATGGCAGGGTCCATATTCCCCAAATCCATTGATCCTCCTGAGTCCTTAGAGGCCAAGCCCCAACTCTGCCCCCACTGTGTAACCCAGGCCATGGGTGTACGACTCAGACCCTCAGTTCTCTCATCTGTAAAATGGGTAGGATCCTGCCAGGTTTGCCTAAGGGATACCGCTGTTTAAAGCCGCGGGAACTGGAAGACTCAGTCCAACCCTCAGGACAAGGTGGAGAAGCTGCTGGGCCTACGTGCCTCCAGATTGATTAGGGGGAGGGGGAGTGAACATGAACCAGAAGCCCAGTGGTCTGTGGCAGAGACTCAGCCCCTCATCACCAGCAGCCCAAGAGAGGAAGGATGATTCTTCCTGTGCCCCATGCAATCCAGTTCCAAGCCCTGTCAGTCTCACCTCCAAACACATCCTGAATCCACCTCCTTCCCTCCCACCACGGTCACCCCCTCGTCCAGCCCTCCAGGCTGGCCAATTGTAGGCAGAGAGCCTTTCTGAAATGTCCATCTGAACCCATCACTCCTGCTTAACACCCCTCACAGCCCACACTCCAAGACAAAAGACAAAGTCCTCGCGGGGGGCCTCCAAGGTCCTACAGTGGACACTACCAGCCCCACCCCCTTCACTCCTGCTCCACCCACACTGGCCACTTCCCCTTTCCCTGAGAACCCAATACACATCTGCCTCAGAGCCTTTGCACTTGCTGTTCCCTCCACCCAGAGCATACTTCCTCCAGACAAATGCCTGCCTGACTCCCTCACTTCCTTCAGGTGCTTTACTCAAATGTCTCCTGCTCAGAGAGGCCTTTCCTGACCACCGTTTTAAATAGCAACACGCCCAGCCAATTCTGCTCTCTTTGAGTCTCATTTCAAAAGCTACCTTCTCACAGGAGGCCTCTCTGACCTCCCCCAGCCCAAGTGAGAACCTTCAACTTCTCCTTCCCAGCATGGACCATGGCTCTGATAACATAACATACTGTATGACTACAGGTCTGATGAGGACAGGGGCCGCTTCTGTCTCACTCACAGCTGAATACTCTGCAGTGGGCATAATATTCAAAATAGTTAACAGCTGGGATGCTTGGGCACCATCTGGTCAGAATAGACACTGGCCCAAAGTACAGGGCCTAGCATGGAGTGGGTACTTGGTAATTACTGAATGAATGAACAAATGAACAAAAGGATGAATGGAGGAATGGATGGATGGATGATAGATGGATAGATGGATGGATGGATAAGTGAACAGGGCACACACAGTGGGCCTGGGACTTACCAGGGATGCCCGGGGCTCTGAAAAGGTGGCCTGGAGAAGGGAAGGGCGCATCCAAGCTCACCAGCCAGGCTCTGCAGCTGCAGCCTCTCCTCCTGCACAACCCCACTTTCATTTCCCATCCTCTCGGTCTGAGGAAGCTCCTTCCCCCAGGGGAACTGGGTGAGAAGGCGGGGCAGATGGCCCCCTGGTCCCAAAGAGGGGGGGCTCCCAGACTCCATCTGTCCCACTACAAAGGAGCTTTGTCCTCGGTGCTGAGAGCCCGAGGCAGACCGGAAACTGCCCCTCAGCCTCCCAACAGGTCCCAGCACCCCCGGTCAGCTGGGCCAACAGCTCCAAAGCCAGATCCCAGGGACTGACACAGTATTGGGCACAGCCTTCTAAAATCTCATTAATCCTCCCTAGGAGCCCTAGGAGGGAGGTTCTAGGACGACCCGAATTTTTACAGATATAGAAACTGAGGCAAAGTTATTTGGCCAGCAAAGAGCAAAGCTGGGATTCAAACCCAGGCCCACCTGGCACCAGAGTCTTCAGTCACAGCTCTCAACTCACCAAGTCTGGAGTATAAATCCTCTGGGTTCAGCAGGGTGGAGGGGCCTTTTGGAGGTTCAAGTGGGCAACCATGCCTGACCCTTCACGCTACCAGGAGACTACCACCCTGGCGAAGTTTGCCCAACAAGGGAAGGAGGTCGGGCCCTGAACCCCGGAGCCCTCGCCCCACGCCCAGCCGGTGCACCAGGTGCCTTTGGAGTCTGCCGGCCCCAACACGTCTCCACCACTTCCTGCCAGGCAGGCGTCCACAGGGAAAGGCTGTGCGGGCAGGCAGACCAGGGGGCAGACATCCCCCGCCCCTCACCTGCCGCTCCCCTGTCGGTCCCAGACCTGCCACCTGCCTGGCCGCCACCCACCTTCTCTCCAGGCCCATCTGCCCTCAGGGCAGTCACCAGAGCCACTTCACCAAAGCCACACTGCTGACGGGGCACCTACCCTCAGCTGGGCACTACCCACAGCACCAGACAAATCAGTTCTGCACCCCCCCTCCTCTGTGCCTCTCCTCGCTGCCCGAGGGCAGTGTGTAGTCTCCCCAGGCAGGTACTCCCAGCCCTCCATTGATTGGCACCAGCCACCTCTCAGGGCCAAACTCTACCGCTCCTCTGAGCTCCAATAAGAGCAACTATTCACATTGCATCTTCAGGCCTTTCTGAAGCTCCACCGGCTCCCAGAGAACCATTCCATTCTTCCAGGTATGTCATATGTACCGCTTCCTCCAGGAAGTCTTCCCTGACCCACTCCCTCCAAGAGCCCAGACCAGCCCCTACCTTCTGTCCCAGGTAGGGGCTCTTGATCCTTATCTTGAACCCCAGCCTCTGTGGGCTACCTTCACTTGGCAACAGTAACTGAGCACCTGAGCCCAGCCTGATCCTTCTCTCTGTCCTCTCTTTACACCTTCAGCAGGAGGCCTGCCCTGCTCCCAGCAGCCCCAGGCCAAAGCCTTGCCTGACCAACTGAGTCATCGTCTAAATACCTTGTATTTGACCTGCCACTCCCCACCTCCCAGGCTACGTGGACACACATCAGGCTCTTTCCCACCTCCAGATCTTTGCTCATGCTGTCTCTTCTTCCTGGTAGGCCCTCATCCTTCTTTTCCTCTCATGAGCTCCTGCTCACCCTTTAAGCTTCAGGCCAGGTATCACTTCCTCTGCAAAGCCCTTCTGGCATCACAATAGCTGCCCCAGTTTATATGGCGCCTACCTCATGGTAGGGCAATGATCAGGGTCTGTGTCTGGCTCCCCCAGGTTGTAGGCTACTCCCAGAGTGAATCTTTGGGGTCCCCGGCACCCAGCACAAGGCCCAGACCTCACCAGCAGGTAATCAAAAGTCCAGCTGCCAACTCCCTGCCTGGAGAGCCCAGGGGCAGAAGCCAGGAGCAGCTCCCAAAGGCAGTACTGAGTCCGATTTTGCCCACACTGCCCACAGATCTAAGGTAGGGGCGGAGTGGGGGAGAGGGCTTTCCACCAACGGCCAACTGGTAACCATACCCACGTCGTTTCTGAAACTAGGGCACAGGAGAGAAACGGGAACAGCAGAATTGTCCCCAAATAGAACTGTGGCTCATCTGGTTCCAGGGCCTCCGGGAACACCTGGCAGGGGTGGGGGTGGGCAGGGCAGGTGGCTGCTCCCGAGGCTGAGAAAGGAAATCTAAAGTTTGGAGGGTGGGGAGGTCGACACCACCCCAGTCGGCACTGACACCCTGCCCACCTCCCTCAGGGCTGGTCCAAATCCTGGAAGGTGGGGGGTCCTCTCCCACTTTCCCCCACCCACCCATGGGGTGCTCCCTAAACCATCCCACCTCCCAGCCTTTGCTCAGCCGGGTCCTCTGCCTGGAATGCTGCTCCCCTTGCTGCTAGTCAGAACCCTGCCAATCCTTGCGTCCGTAGCCACGGACTGGGCACTTTCTATAAGCCCGACATGGGCAGGCATGTGGGGGGAATGAGCTTATCACATCTTCCCAACAGTCCTGTGAGGAAAAGACTCCTGCCCCCGTCTCACAGATAAGGAAACTGAGGCTCAAAAAGAGAAGCCATTTGCCCAGGGCACAGAGCAGAGGAGGCAGGTGACCAGGTGATGTGGTGGGACCTGGGTGGTGGCAGCCAGAGGGCACCCAGAAGGCCTGGCAGGGCCCGGTTCAGCTTCCTAGGCAGGCCCAGCCTTGGGGACTTGGCATAACTCAGGGCCAGAGAACACAGGGCACAGCCCCACAGGGCACAGGAGACAGAAAAAGAGCCCCTGCATCCTTCTGACCCCCACCCTAGGGTGGCTGAGGACTGAAGAGCCACATTGGTACAATGTGATGGAACTATCTCCCCCCAAATATGCACAGACCCACTGCACAGATGAGAAAACTGAGTCCTGGAAGGGGACAGTTTCCCCATCTGGAAAGTGAGATGTGCCACAGGAACCTTCTGGCTGTGACATCCCCCTGTGGCCTGGTGGATGCTATTTCCTTTCTCTGGGTCTCAGTTTTCCTATCTGGAGAATGGGGCTGTGATTCCCTTCCTCCCCAGGTTGAAACAAATTATAAAACAGCTAACATTTATTGAGCGTTTACTACGTGCTGGCATTGCTCAGAGCATCACACATAGTGCCACACTCGATCCTTAGAACAAGTCTGTGATGTGGATACTGCCATCAGGCCTGTTTTTCAAATGGGGAAACTGAGGCAGAGAGAGGTGAGCTGACTCACCAAAGTCACACAGATAATATGGAGGTAGAGGAGAAACCCGTGGGGCTAGGGGAGGGGTGGCTTCCCAGAGGAGGCTCCTGGCCTTCACGCTGCCCAGAGAGGAGCGGTGGGGAGGGGCTGGAGGAGGGGTCAGGGGTCAGGCAGGAGGCGGAGTGGGGCTCAGCCCAGAGGAGGCAGGGCAGGCCTGCGGTGCTGAGGAGGCCCTGGGTCCAAATCCATGCACTGGGTGGCTTGGGCAAGCCTTTTTGCTCCTCTGAGCCTCAGTTTCCTCTTTGGTAAAATGGGGCCAGAACTGCTGCCTCGCAGAGATGCTGTGGGGACCAGACACAGCCATTCGCCTGGCACTGGGCAAGGGCTCAACTATGTGCTCAAAGAACAGGTGACAATGGAAGGAATCCTCAGGGCTGGGCCACTGGGCTCACTGTTCCTTTAGGAGCCGGGTGGTATCTGACTCTCCACTCCAAAGGGGTGGGAAGTGGGGCACAACCTGCCTCTTCTCTAATTCGTAGACGGAACCCTCCCAGCTCTGCCAGCTTTCCAGGCTGTGTGACCTCAGACAAATCACTTCACCTCTCTGAACTTCCGGATCTTCCTTTTGATAATAAGTCGAGGCTTCCACAGGGCTCTGAAAGAGGAGGTCCTCACTGGAAGGACTAAGGGCTTATGTGGGGAGGGTTGTTCAGTTCCACCTGCCCAAGCAGAGAGAGTAGTGTCTGGCATGACCCTGCCTTGAGGCCTCAGTTTCTTCATATGCCAAATGAAGGTTTTTGTTGTTGTTTTTTTTTGCCATGCTGCGTGGCTTACGGGATCTTAGTTCCTCGACCAGGGATCGAACCCGCACCCCCTACAATGGAAGCGCAGAGTCCTAACCACTGGACCGCCAGGGAATTCCCCAAATGAAGATTTTTATGATGGTCTGTCTCCCTCCCAGCCCTGCTGGGGATGGCCAGAGGTGATTAAGGAAAGTGCTTTGTAAACTGTAAAGTGCGGCACCCTTGGGAGTGATGACTATCACCGTATTCCCTTAGAGGCAAAAAGAATCCTATGACTTGCCATCTAAGGCAGAATGTGCTAGAGCCATGAGGGAGGGCAGAGAATGGGCAAGGCAGGTGCAGAGGAGGGGAGCGTGGAAAGTATGGACTTGAGTTGGGGCAGAGAGGATGGTCAGCAAAGGCTTTCCGGAGGCAGAGGCATCTTATCCATGATGGGTGTGGAGAGGGAGGGCACACCAGGCAGCAGGACCCACAGGGTAAAGCATGGACGCTGGAAAACCCAGGGCCAGCAGGAAGGCAGCTGATGGTTCAGAAAGGCTAACGGGACACCTGAGTGAAAGGGAAGTGTGGGAGGTGACAGGGTGAAGCAGAGGGAAGAGCTCGGCCCAGACCACCAGCATCTCCAGGGGCCCGTGCTGGGGACCTTCCCCAAAACACAAGAGCAGTAACAGCCCCTGCCTCCAGGCCACGTGGGCAAAGACGCAAAGCACCCAGGGCTCAAACGGCAGCCACCTTCAGAGAGATGGACCCATTCAGTGAGGGGGCCTTGAATGCCAGGGCTCAGGGCACTGAGAGGCCTTGACAAGCCACAGGAGGGCAAGGGCTGAGGCGGGAGGTGGGCTCAGGGAGGCTGGCTGGAGCTGGCGGCTTCCAGTAGGTCCAGCCACCAAACTTGTCTGTCTCTAGTTAACCTCCCCCCCCCAGCCCCACCCCATAGGACTAGCCTGGACACAGGCGTCCAGTCTCAGCCCTAGCGTTCCTGGATCAGTTGACCTGCAGAGACCCAGAATTCCCGCCTCGTCAGGGAATCACCTTCATAATCACAGACACTCAGAAATCGCAAACACTTACTGTGCGGGGGCCCTGCGCCGGAGCAGACACGAATTCGCTCACCTGACCCTCACGCCACCTTGTCAAAGCTGTACTGGCATTGTCATCCCCACTTCAGAGATGGGGAGACTCAGGCTCAGAGCAACCATTTTCCCGCAATCACACATAGCAAACAAGTGGCAGAGCCAGGACTCGAACCAGAACCAATTCGCTCCAAAGGTCTGGCTACTTCCACCCCCTTTAGCGCCTGAGCATCCATGCAGCACCCATTATGTGCCTCTCCTGGAAGCCGGGGGACCCCTGCAAGAACCCAGTCCTCCAGATCTGAGTGCAGATCCACCAGCCAGAGGTGGAAGCCCAGAAAGTCAGGACCCCCGGCCCGCCCAGCAACACATCCGCCCTCCACCCAGGGAAAGAGCTCAGCCAAGCTGAGCGCACACTCACTGGGACTCAGATGCCTCACATCAACCAGAGGCCAGAAGTCTGGGCTCACATCTCACTCCGCTGGGTGACTGTGGCCCCAGCCCTTGGCCTCTCTGAGCCTCATTTCCCTCTTCTGTGTAATAGAAACAAAAATTCCACCCACCGGAGAGGGCACAACGTGAGGACATCGTCATCAGACAGAGTAAAAGTCAAGGTCACAAATTTGGATAAAGCAGCGGGAGGAAAGATAATCAGACCTTGACAGGGAGGCTGAGCTTCCCGACACCACCCTAACCCCAACTTCCATCCCCCAGCCGGGAGTCACAGCCCAGCAGGTCTAAGGACTCCAAGGACCCATCCCCACAGTCTCTCAAGAGCCCCCCACAGCCCCGCTGACATCGCCAGGCTCACACGGCATCAAAGAGGACCCAGCCGGGCCAGCCCCTGGAGAACCCTGGCTAGGATCCCTATCGCAGAGCCTCAGGAGGGAAGATCCCATGCCGGACAGATGAAGAAACTGAGGACCAGAGCAGGAAAGGGCTTGGGCAAGATCACCTGGCTTCTTCTCCTCTCTTGCTTTTCATTTTATTCTGGAACTTCTCTGGGTAGTTTCAAGAGGAGGGGAGGTACTGGGGTTCAGGTTGGAGGAGAAGTCACTTGCTCAAGGTCCCACAGAAAGGGGTGGGGAAATCAGGGTTCTGGCTTCCACGTCTGGGATCTTCCCCAATCATCTACTCCTTGACTCAGCGCCCCACCCCCTGCATTGTATTGTGGGAAGGAACAGGCTGGCTGGGTGGGGAGAGCCCTGAATGAAAAGATAGGAGATGTGCATTTTTCTCCCTGCTTGGACAATATGTCCTGGGTCTTTCTGGTCTCAATTCCCCCATCTGTGAAAAGAGAAGGTCAGAATAGATCAGGAATGACAAACTCATGGCACACATACAGTGATGCCTAATCCTCTGCCTGGGGCAGACGTTACTAATCTATCACAGCACTTTTTCCCATGAAGCCAAGACTGGATCTCAGAAGGATTTTCAACACAGCAATCTAGGCCTGCGTTAGGCCTAACCCTAACCCTAACCCTGGGCCATCCCTAGACTGGGTAATATCTGAGTCCCCGCAAGGGAGGGGAAGGGGAAAAGAAAGACGTAACATTGACTGGGCATCCAATAGCTTCAAGCTGCTGGGAGACATTCTCTGATTTAATCCTCACAAGGGAGGTGTGCAGAAGCTGAGGTTCAGAGAGGCTGAGTGATTTGCCTTTGGACAGACAGCTGGGAACAGGGCCTTGAACACAGGGGAGGTACCTGCTGGGTCACCCACCCCAGGAACAGTGATGCAGAACCAGCTACCAGGTGAGAGTCTAAGGTACAGCTTCACCCCATCCTCCTTTTGGCCGTACTAAGTGCAACCTCCATGCCCATTTTACAGCTTCAGAAACTGAGTCACAGGAAGGGGGTGTCAGCTGCCAGAAAACAATGGACTCGAGCAGGTGTCTGGCTGTTCCCCACCCCTATCTATTGAGCTAATGTGTGCTAAACGCTTTACTTCAGTCCCCTTGGGACATCCTGGGAGCCATGACTCATACTATCCCACTTCATAGATGAGGAAACTGAGATGCCCCCAAAGGAAGGGGCCCCCACCCCTCTAGGGGCTCGAGTGGAAACCAGAGTGGTTTACCATGGAGATAAGGTGGTAGGAGCAATGGAGGGGAAGTAAAGGGCTCGGGGAACCCAAAGGGAGATAGAGGCTCGGGGGCCACACAACTCAGGCAGGAAATGAGGCTCTGGGCAAGAAGCCCAGGGCAGGGGGGTGGAGGCCTTTGAAGGGGCTGTAAGGCCTGCAGAGACACGGGAGGCCCAGCCCTGGACTAGGAGCCCAGAGCCCCACAGCCTAGGTGCGGCCCTGTCACTTGGCAACTGGGAGACCCTAACAAGTGTCTTCCCCCTCTGGGTCTTAGTATTTACATGTGGAAAATGGGGCTCATCTCACCAAAGGCAAGCTTTCAAGAAGTTGGGACGGGCTACACCAACAGAACTCTCCCAACTCAGCCTCCTCACACACAGAGGGCAAGGCAGGACTCAAGTCACCCAATATACGGGTGGCCTTGGCCGCCAGCATCCTTTCCTAGACAAGCACCTTCAGAATCAGTGGGAATCATCCACTCAAAGCCTTCACCGGACAGCTGGGGAGGCCAGACCTATTGGACCAACTGACCCGCCCAGTGTCACACCATACAAGGCAGGTCCCATTTCCTGAGCACCTGCTGGCTCCAGGTACTGGGCATACGGCCCTCCTTTAACCCTCACCTGATAGGAAGATATTTACTGTTCCCATTTTCAAGACAAGGAAGCTAAGTCTCAGAAAGATAGAATGAATGACCCAAAGACACACAGCAGGCAGACACGGTCAGAACTTAAACGCAAGCCTGTCTGAGTCCTGAGCCCTTACCCTACCTTTGTCTCCATCTCCCCAGCCAACCCCTCCCTGCTCCCCACCTCACTCCCAGCCTCCAGCCACCCTGCATGGCACTGCCCCAACCCCTGGCTCTCACCCTGTCCTGCCTTCCTGCTACCGAACTCCTACTCTACTTTCAAAGCCCAGCCTCAAATGCCTCCTCCTCTTGATATCTGATCTAGGCCCTCACAGAATATCTGGAGTCCAGCCCACAGATCTTTTTCTACCAGGTGCCTTGGTCACCTCTGCACCCCTGGTCTCCAACATGGGGCTGTTAACACCGGGGACACCAATCAGCCCCCTGTGTGAAGATGAAGGCCAAGCTCCTCCTCAAGGCCCATATGGCCCCACATGGCCCCGTCCTGCTGACAACACCCCCTCATTCACCTCTCACCCACTCCGCTTAATTTTCTACGCTCCAGACTCACAGGCTTTCTCATTGTTTCTCCATAAAAGCACACGATCCCCCACCTCAGGACATTTGCATGTGGAGTTCCCTCTGCCTGGTAAGCCCTACCCCTAGCTCCATGCCTGGCCAACTCCTCCACGCTTCCTTCGAGATTCCTCTGCACCCCACGCCTCTCCCTCTGAGCCCTTATCACATCTGTGATTATATATTAATTTATTTGGCAACCTGTTTGCTACTTGACTCACCCTCTAGACTTAAATTTCTGGGCAGCCAGGAACCTGTTCACAATTCCCCAGCAAGGACCCACCCAGGCTGACCACTCCCCACAACCCCAGGGGCCCTGGGACGTGTCTGAGCTGAAGGGAAGAACGAGCACTCTGCCCCTTCTTCGCTGAGGGAACCGCTGTTCCCTCCTGTCACCACCTCCTGGAAGCCTCCTGAGGCCTCCTACAGCTCCCACTGCTAACCCGTCACCACACTGCTCAGCCCAAGTTCAAAGCTCCTAGAACATTGTAGGCGCTCAGTACAGGGCCATGGATGCTTGTATCTCGGCAGGTTTGGGGAAACGAGGTTGAGGACCAGGGGATGGGCGGTCTGTCAACAGGCCACTGAGCCATCTCCTCCCTGGCTCCTGGGGCTTGGGGGAGCTAGACAAGCCCCCCTCCCCACCCCACCAACCCCCGGTCACAATCAGGGAAGAAGCCAAAGCAGGAACTAGCTATGAGCTGGGGATACTTCATGTTCCGGGAAGAAGCTAGGGGAGAAGAGGAGAGAGCTGGGGGGCCTTCCTGGGAGAGGTGGGCCTTAAGCTAAGCCTTAAAGAGCAAGAGCAGACCAGCAGCTCTTAGAGGAAAGGGCACTCCCAGCGGGGACACCTTCAGGAGCAAAGGCCCAGGGGCCGCACAGGAGGGCCTAGGCAGGCAGTCAGCTGAAAGAGGTGACACACTGTAAATCATTTCCCTGGGTGGAAAGACCACATCACCACATCACCAAAAGGGCCTCGTGGCTTCCACCCAATCACTCACTCATCAGTAGAGTCTTTTCCAACACTGTCTCGTGCCTGGTCCCATACTGGGAAACCCCAGCTCCCCCATCACTGGAAGGGTGCAAGGGCAGCCAGACCAGGGACTCTGAGGTCTAGGCTCTCATTGCAGCTTCAAACTGTGTGGCTTGGTCAAGTCACTTCCCCTCCCTGAGCCTCAGTTTCTTCACCAGCAAAATGGAGATACACAAGAGTCCCTACCTCATAGGAGGTGCTCAGTAGATGTTAGCAGCTATCATTATCATGGGCCCATTTTATACTTAACAAAAATGAGGCCAGAGGGAGTAGTGAGTTGTCTCAGGTCACACAGCTGCTGGGTGGCAAGACTGTGCTGGGGCTGTTTCTTTCTCAAGGGGTTAGGAGGTGGCTTTTGGGGCACCAATCCACCCCACTAGGACCAGCCACCTCACCTCCCACCCATCTTTTTTAGGCAATTCATCCAGTGAAGTGCTCATTTATTGAACACCTACCACATGCTAAGCCCCTCCCTGCAGAAGTGCCTACAGTCTTCCCCTGAGGATCCCCACTGCACACATGTGGACTCAGAGGGGTGGTCCCTTGGCCCAGGTCACCCAGTGAGACGAGAAGCCTAGGTCTTGTCTCCCCAGCCAGGAGGCCAAGATGAGGGTCAGCAACAGGACCAGCCTGGTCCATTCTTGAAATCGTCTGGTCTCAGCTGCACTATGGCTGGGCCTGGACTCACCCCAGGTGACCCAGAGAGCACTGTCCCAATTGGACAGAGTCCCTGAAGCCCGGGAAGCTTCACCCAGGGCCACGCAAGGGCTCCGTCCACGCTCAAGTCTGCCTGAAGGCCCCAGAGGCTGAACTGCTACCCCACAGGTGAAACCCTTCTGTCAGCCCATCCTTCCACCAGCCCAGTAAGCCCAGCCAGGCCCACAGTGGGGCCTGATGAGGACCCCTAGCTCAGAGAGGGCAGGCAGTTCTTTGAGGACACACAGCAGGGCAAGTAAGTGGTGGCCCCTGTCGGGACTCAAACCCACCACCAACCCCAGCCCAGACGGACAAATGGACCCAGCCTGGTGGCGAAATCCCAAAACTTTTGCCAACTTCTGAGCAGACAGGCGGCTGGGCCTGTCCAGAGGCGAGGCTGGGGGCTGTGGGCAGCAGGGACCAAGCACAGTTTGGCCAGTCCCTTCCAGGCCGGCAGCACCAGGCCCTACCCGAGGCCCCACGAGGACAGGGAGATCCTGGTGCCCCGGCCCGGCACCCCCAACCCGGCGCCCCCAGGCCCACCCTGCCCGCCCCCTCTCCACCTCCCATCCAGGGCTGGGGGCGCCAGGCCGGGCAGCCGCGGCCAGAGGCGGCGCCGACTGGCTCAGATTTCAGATTTGGCCTAGACCTGGCCCGGGGGCTCAGGCCCGGCTCGCTGCTTGCTCTCAGGGGGCCCGTAGAGGGACGGTGAGCCGGAGGGGGTCCCCGCGCGGACCGGACCCCTAAGCCCCCCCACCCAGCCCCCTCCCCCCGCGGCATCACAACAAAAGGCCGCGCCAGACAAGTCCCGGTGCGCCCGCCCTGCGCTCCGGGATCGCTGCTCGGCCCGGGGGTGTGGGGGTTGGAGGGGGGCCCAGGAGCCCCCGCGGCCCGGCGATCCGACGCCAGGGTGGTCCCCGGGCGGGGGCTCCCTCACGCGGGCCGGGACTGGGGGCCGGCGGAGGGCCGGGGGGCGCTCACCTGGGCCGGCGGGCAGGCGGACGCACCGGCAGACAGACGCACCGGAGGACCGACCGCCGGATTGCCAGGGCTTCGGGCACACGGCGGCCTGGCCGCTCCGGCTCCCAGGCCGGAATGGATTCCGGGCCGGGAGAAACAGATCGAGAGAGAAAGGGAGGAGGAGGAGGAGGCGGCGGCGGCCTGGGGAGGGGAAGAGGAGGGAGGGAGCGCGCGAGCAGGGAGGAGGGGCCCGGCAAGCCGCCGGGAGGAGGAGGAAGGAGGAAGCGCGCCGGGACAGTTCCCCGCCGGTGACCTGGTAGAGACCCGTGCGCGGCCTCCCCACGCCAAGGGTCCCGGCGGGCCGGGGAATGGGGGGCGGAGGCACCGGGCACAGAAGCCCCGCCCCCACCCCGCCCTGAGAGCGCTCCCTACCCTTGGGGCACCCATCAGCCCTCAAGCCAAAATGCCCTCCCTAACTCCCTCACAGCCCACCCACCCTATTTACCCCAAATCTACCTCTCCCGAAATTATTAGTAATAATCAACAGCAGCACTGATGGAGCTCTCACTTCTTGCCAGGGGCCAGGCTAAGCGGTTCAGGTCAATTTTAGGATCTATTCCTACCAACCAACTGGGCTGGGCGGGCCATCGATTATCCCCATTTTACAGATGAAGAAACTGAGGCACAGAGAAGGGAGTCACCTGACAAGAACCAGGCCTTGGACCCTGGCCTTGACCTGAGTTTCCCAAAGTGGGGACTGAAGCAGGAAGGACGGTGTGGTAAGGAGCAACATTTATCTAAATAGATATGCATTCATTTTAATGTGCTTCAGAAAAAAGAAAAGTAACTAAGGCAGCCCATCCGAAGTCAGCAAGTTCCAGATACTCCTGCTTAGGAGGGGGCTGAAGCAGGTATTTAGTGGAAATTACACTTCCAAGTAGATAAAGAGGCTGAGTACATCTAGACACAGGAGGCAGGGAGTGCAGCAGAGAAAGGAGGGGACATTGAGGAAATGCTGGTTTAGCCACAAAACCTCCAGGCACCACTATCTGACCCCTCCCCCCACTCCCACCATCTCCTGACCCAGGCTTCAGGACTGCCCTATTGGGGGTGGGTGCCCCACCCTTGGCTCTTCACATGTCCTCCTGGAATTACTGCACAGGGGAAGGTGAGCCTGAATCCAGCTTTAAATGCCACCATCTGCCTCTACTTTCCTTCTCTGAAAGTTCTTCCATTTCACAGATGGGAAAGTAAGGCCCAGCCGGGCCAAATGGTACCAGCCTGGGCTTCTCCGGAAAGGAGCTGGGAGGGGAACCCTAGAGTATGGGAGGCAAAGATCTCAGGGTACAATATAGTATCCAGGAGACCAGGAATGAGCAAGGCCTTAAGCCAGACTGATCTGAGTTCAAATCTAGACTAGTTGCCTACCCACTGTAACCTGTACAAGTCCATCAACTTCCCCAGCCCAGGTCCCCTCACTCATACAGGAGTGAACATGGCCACAGAGGACTCCTGGGAAAGTTAAAACTGACAAGGGTGAGGGTGACTGAGGTTGTGCTCAACGAAGTGTAGCTCTTATGGTTGGTAAACTGAGGCCAGAGGGGGAAAGGGCTGCTTGAAGCCCCACAGCAAGTCAGCAGCAGAGCCAGCACCAGAAGCCAGCCTGGGCTGGTGAAATGGCTGCATATATTTGCAAGGCTGGCTTAAAGATTAACTGCAGCTTCCCCTAGCTGGAGGAGCAGGTTTCTCAGCCCTCATTCACTCCTCAGACAGGCCTGAAGGCCTTTATTGGAGGCCTGGGCTAGGGGTGGGATGTTCATCCAGTGGTGTGCTGGAGCTGGCTCTTCCGACAGATTGTGTTCATCTCTTCCCAACTCCAAGTTCAATGATGTCATGTTGGTACCTTGACATCAGCCATGGTGGAAGTATTAACACCTTGGAAATCAGCAAACACTACAAATCAAGGTTTTTTTCCTTCCAGAAAGCTAGTTGTTAAATATTTACTGGCATATCACTAGATTCATCCCCAGGAGTTCAACTGAAAGTTCTGAGCTTCTTCTAGAGCTGGGATGACAGAGGGCTTAAAAGCACAGACTTAGGACCCACAGACCTGGGTTCAAGTCCCATCTCTGCCCCTTTGTGGATATGTGACCTTCAGCAGGCCATTTCTCTGAGCCTCACTATGCCAACCTGCAAAATGGGTTAAAGATAGTGCTCCTCTCAGAAGGCTCACGTGAGGATGAAATGAAGTAATGTACGCCCAGTACGTCTGAGCCTTTTTCATACCCTACCCGCTCTCTTGGAGGAGTGGGGGCAGCTGGGACACATCTTGGCTCTATGAGCACAGATGCAGCCTTCCACCTGGAGCCGCCACTGGCTCGGCTCAGCAGCTGAGGTTCTCAGGAGGTCGTTCAGGAGGATGTGGCCAGCACAGTGGTTTCATGATTGAGCGTTGGAAGAGCTCGTTATTTTCAACCACCCCTCTAGGCCTTCACTCAGGCTGTAAACCCCTACCAGGAATGCTTACCCCACATCTCTAGCTGCCCAGCCCTCCCTGTCCATCAGGGACCTAAGTAAGTGCCACCTCCTCCAGGACATGCTTCCTGACAAACCTCTGATGGAGACATACCCCAAGAAATTCAGGGTGCATCTGTCCCCACCCAGAGGGCAGGGACTATGGCCTGGCCCATGCCTGGCACAGGGCAGGCACTGCCCAGTTGGCCAGAGAGAGCACTTGGCCTAGGGATCCACATACAAGAGTTCCAACTCTTCCATTCATCGACCCTGTGACCCCACCCTCTCTGAGCCTCAATTTACTCATCAGTAAAGTGGGAGCAACGATCCTACCACCTTCCAGGATTATGCAGATGCAAGAGTTGACAGTCTGGCCTGGTGGATCAGTAAGTGACTCTTGGTGCATTATTTTGCTTAAAAGATAGTTAGTAAAACAGAAACTCATTGCTTAATACCTGTAAATCATTCATCATCATTAATGGACAGCAAACACTTATTGACCACCGATGGTATACACAGTTTGAGCCGGGCCTGGAACACCAGGAGGGATAATTTCCCAACCCAAAACACCCAGCAGATGACAGATGTTATTGATGTCAACATTGTGGAGACGGTGAGCACCAGCTGTATACAGTTCTCTGTCTCTGGAAACCTCCTCTCCCCTCCTTCCCCCCACCTGGGTCAAAGCCACAACTGAGGGCAGGATGGAGCATGGGGGTTGAGGCCTGGCCCACCACAACTGGCAGCAAACCTGTGGCGAGAGCTTTCCCATGCCACGGGATCAGGGGCACCGCCTGCGCCTCACCCAAGGCCCTGGTGGCTCTGGCTCCCACCCACCCTGAGCCTAGCTCATCCTTGGAAAGCAACTGGAAAGCTGACCCATCACAGGCACTCGGTGGGAAATTCCAGACCAGCCCTGTCATTCCCCAGGTGGTTTGCTGTGAGTTGTCTATTTGAAGAACTGGGCTCAGGGCTACAGGATAAGGTGGAAAAGTGGGCAGGCTCTGGCTTGAGGCTGTGGAAAGGGCTTGGCACCTCTCATGGCACTGCACTTTACAGTTTACACAGAGATGCCCAGTGCCTCAATGCATCAGCCTGATCTGGCCCTTGCCAACTGCTCAGGCTTCGCTTGCGAGCCCTGGTCCCCTTCCCTCCTAGTCAAGCCTGCTTCCCTGCTGTCACTCCATCACAGAAGCTTATTCCGCCCTGAGGCCTCTGCACTGGTCCCCCTGCCTGGAATGCTCTCCACCCAGCAGCCCCTGGCTAAGTCTTACTCTTCCTTCCTCTGGTCAGTCAATATTTACTGAGCATCTACTATGTGCTAGGGTCTGTGCTATATGCTAGGGATACAGCAGTGAACAAACCAGATCTGGTGTCTGCCTTGGAGTTGCTCACAGCCTGGAGGAGCAGGGAAGAGTGACAGTGTGCTAGGCACAAGCATCAGGGGCTGGTGGGGCCCGGAGGAAGGGGTTCTAACTCAGCACGTGTGTTGGCGTAAGGGGGCTGGTGGAAGAAGGAGGTCATCTATGGAGAGTATAGAAGCCGGAGGAAGCAGTTACAGGTGAAAATGGGACAAAAGAGAAGGTGTTCTGGGTGGGGGAACAGCATGAGCAAAGACACAGAGGCCAAAAACACTGCTGTGTTTGGAACCACGACCAGGAAGTACTAACTGGGCACAACGTGATGGGCGGGCTGGGGTGAGGGAAGGGAGGTGGGAAGGGAGGCTGGGGGGAGCTCTGAAGATCCTTGAATGCCAGGCTTGGCTTCTGTCCTGGAGGCAGTGGGGAGCCATGGAGGGTTGAGAACAGAGAAGGGCCTGGGGAGAGGTGCTGTCACTGAGTTGGGGGCAGATTGAGGGGCAGGGAGGAGCAGTCTGGAGGCCTCTGGGCTGATGGCAACCACAGCTGAGGACCAGCAGAGGTGAAGCCCCCGGCTTACATCGGTGTGTGTGCATGGGCACCTGCCTATGATCCAAGAAGCGAGGCCAAACTGGCCCGAAGGCCTAAGACGCAGGACGCTAGGGAAGCATGCCCAGCGCCATGAGCGTCGAAAGGAGCTGGGAGCAAATGAGCACGTGCTTGCTCAGAGGCCGGCCTGTGGCAGGGTGCTCAGCCGCCAGCAGGTTCCTCCAGCATCCTTCCACCTCCAGGGAAAGGATGGAGACAGTGGGCACCTGAGCAGGTGGAGCCCAAGTGATGACAAACAAATGACAGTGTTGACCTCTGAGTGCCGCCACACACACTCACCTTCTGGGGCTGTACGGCCAATTTACAGGTGGGAAACGTGCTGTTCAAACATTTTTCTCAGCTGGGAGTCTGGAGACAAAACAGGCGGGTGTCACAGGAGGAAAAGCCCTGTCCACGTGAAAATGGGGGAGACACCTGGCTGCCCCCCCAAGAAACTCAGCCATTCATCACATCACTCCCCTCAGGCCACAGTAGAGGCCCAGAGAGGGACCGACACTCTCCCAAGGTCACACAGAGAGTCACCGGCAAGCAGAGCCAGCCCCCCTCCAGCCCAGGCCTCCTTCCGCCATACCTCAGAATGTTTGTGAGAAAGGATAAAAGGAGCCAGAGCCCTTGATCTGCCAGGCCTGGCAGGAGGGCAGAGGGCAGGGCGGAAATCTGCAGCCAGAGCTGTGACCCTACAGATCAGAGGGGGTTAGAAACCTGCTGAGCAGAGAGGAGACAAGTCTGCAACAGGAGGTCTTCAAAGCATGCTTGTAAAAATAATCATCGTCGCAACAGCCCACAGTCACCGTGTGCGGAGCTTCCTGGGCAGGGCCCTGTTCTGGGGTCCATGTGTAGCAAGGTGTTTGTTCTTCACAGCACTGCAATGTAGGAGCTATTGTTATCCCCATTGTACAGATGGAGAAAACTGAGGCTCAGCAAGACTATGTGCCACGGCAAGGGAGGGCAGGACCTCAATTTCAAGCCCTCCTGAGTCTGGAGCTCAGGCTCTGCAGTCCTGTCCTGCCCAGACCTTGGACGTCTTTCACATCCAACAGGGAGAGGCAAGACCCACAGAGTCTGACCCAACCTCTGATCCCTCCCGCCCTGAGCCTCTGCTTCCACCTCATGGAATGTCTCTATCTCCCACATTTCCCAGGCCTGTTGGGAAGATGGAATGTAGCAATGTTTTGTGGGAGTGCTTGAAAAGTAGATACTAAAGAAGAAAAAATGCTAATACTATACTCCACTCTCAAGGAGGGGTGCATAACTCCCGGCTCCTTGGGTGTGGGCTGCTCACAGCGACTTTCTTCCTTCCCAAGAGGACAGCATGGGTGGGTGGAGGGGTAACTTTACCTTGGAGAGACCTGACAAACACTGCCTCCACCAGGTGGTCAAGGTCGACATCAACAGGGATAAGTCACTGTGATAATATGTACCCTTGATATGATGTGGTGAGCATAACACTTCACCTCTGTTGTTTTCCTCCCCAGAACCCATAATCCCAGTGTAATCACGAGAAAAACATCAGACACATTCCAGTAGAAAGATACTCTACAGAATAGCTGACCAGTTCTCCTCAAAACTGTCAAGGTCAACGAAAACAAGGAAAGTCTGAGAAATTGTCATAACCAAGAGAAGCCTAAGGATACACGATGATTAAATGTAATGTGGCATCCTGGGTGGGATCCTGGAACAGAAGAAAGACATTAGGGGAAAACTAAGGAACTCTGAATAAAGTATGGACATTAGTTAATAATAATACATCGATAGTTAGTAATAATACAGTCTTACATATTGATGTAAGATGTTAGTTATAGGGGAAATTGGTTGGGGGGTATATGCCATATCATGTTCTAGAGCAAAGGACAGAATTTTAGGACAGACAGGAAGCCAACAGAACTGTTGCTAAACATTTCCTTTTTCTAAAAATTAATGAATTGATTTATTTTATTTTATTTTTGGCTGCGTTGGGTCTTAGTTGCAGCACGTGGGATCTTTTGTTGTGGTGTGTGGGCTTCTCTCTAGTTGTGGTGCTCAGGATTCTCTCTACTTGTGGCATGCGGATTTTTTCTTCTCTAGCTGTGGCATGAGCGCTCCAGAGTGCATGGGCTCTATAGTTTGCAGCACGCTGGCTCTCTATTTGAGGTGCGAGGGCTCAGTAGTTGTGGCGCGTGGGCTTAGTTGCCCCACGGCATGTGGGATCTTAGTTCCCCGACCAGGGATTGAACCCGCATCCCCTGCATTGGAAAGCTGATTCTTAACCACTGGGCCACCAGGAAAGTCCCTAAACATTTCCTTTTAAAGCTTGGGAAACTGAGAACTGGGGAATGAAGAGATCCGCCCAAGGTCATATGCAAGTTTATGACAGCCTGAACTAGGATCAAGGGTTCTCAATGTCACAAGTATTTATCAAATGCCTGCTGTATACAAGACACCAGTCTAGGTCCTCCTCATGATGAAGGCAGGTTGAGAGGTTCAAAGATTTGTCCATGGGTCAGTACCTCCCCTGAGCCAGGTGTCCAGGGACACAGACCCTGCCCACTGGGGGCTCTCAAACCAGAAGGGGAAACAGATGCTGAAACACCCTGAGCAGGAGAGCCAGAGAGCCATGAACTTCCATGTCCAGAAGATTCAGCCCCACCATCTGCAGCCCATGTGATCTTGCTAAGCCTCACTGTGCCGCTGGATGAAAAGGAGCTGGTAATGGAACCTTCTCTCAGTGATGCTGAGAGAATCCAATAAGGTGTCAGGGCTGTGAGGCACCCAGCACAGCGCCTTGGGCACTGGAAGCACTCAATAAACAATGATTCTTTTTTTTATTTTTAAGGGCAGTCTGAGTGCTGGAGAGCTCAGAGAGGGAGCGATTTGTCAATCTGCTTTGGTGGGGATTTCTTGGGGGGCTTCCTAGATGAAGGACATTTGGGTTGGGTCTTGAAGGATGGAAAGGCGTTTGCCAGGCAGAGAGGATGTGGAAGCTGCAGCCCCGGCCTCCAGAGTTCACCAGCTGGTCTGGCAGAGAAGGAGAAGCATCAGGCCACTCTCCCAGGGCATTCCCACTCCAGGGGACTTCCCCATTTCTTAGCCTTGATGCCTCCTTCCCAGCCTCAGTGGGCTTTGGGGTTCACCATTGCCTGAGTCAAGGACAGAGGCAGCAGGGGATGGGCAAGGGCGGGGGCGGCCACCGGAGCCGAAAAACTCCGGGACTGTCTGGAAATGAAACCCAGCCCTGCCTCCCACTCACCAGCTGAGTGTCGCTTATACAACTTCCTCCTTCTGTTCCTGTTCAGGAATTACCCCGGGCAGGGCTCCGTGCTGGTTGGGGGATTGCCCCAGATGCTGGGCCTGGAGCCTCCTGGGGTCTGCTCTGGTCTCTCAAAGACTCATAGACACTTGGTCTCGTGTCCCATTCCTGCCCTCCAACGTACACTTTCTCCTTCCCCGCTCCGTACGTCTGCCCTTGCAGTATCGCCCACCATCTCCCCTCAGCTTGTGCAAACCTCGCTTGCCCTCCTCGGCCCATCCGCCACTCCTCCCGGAAGCCTTCCGCAGAGACCCCTCTTGGTCCTTGTATCCTCTCTACTCATTCATGCCTCCTGCATGCCAGCCCCTGTGCCAGGGTCGGGGACGGATGTAGCAGTGAGCAAGACTGAAACGGACCCTGTCCTTTGGAGCTGGGGCCTCTACCCTCTATGTCCTGTGCATCCTGCATGCTTTGTCCACCCCCTGGGTGGGGAATCGGAAGTCTGGGGCAGCCTCTACACTGTATGGTCTTGGGCAAGTCCCTTCCCCTCTCTGGCCAGCGTTGTTTCCATAGCTGCTGAGGGAAGAGGTTCAATGTCATGTCCAGGGAGCCTTAAGGGACAGGCAGGAGAGATGGAAAGGATCGCCCCCACCCACGCTGCCAACTCCAATACAAAGCTTCCCTCTAAGTGGAACAGGTAAAAGCATACACAGGACTTCAATTCATCAGAATATCTGGGTGGAAACGAACATGGGGGCCCGGGAGAGGGGACTTACCAGGTGGCCAAACATCATGGTTAAGAGCAACTATGGAGACAGGGCTTTGAATCCTGCCTGGATAGCTCTGTGGCCTTTGGCAAGGCACTTGACCCCTCTCACCCTCACTGGTCTATTTGTAAACTGGGGATAACTGTACACATCTCCTTTGGTTGTTCAGTGATTAGCGTGACACACACATGCTAGACGCTCAGTAAATGGATATTGTTGTTGTTATTATTATTTTTATTATTTCTGGTGTAGCCAACCTAAGGTTCCATTAGAAAAGCAGAAAACTGTGACAGTCTTAAAATTAACGATGTACATCTATATGTTTTGCCCTGGAAAGAGTTCATACTATACTAGTAAATTTAAATGTTATAGTATTAACAGTGTAATCCCATTTCTGTTTTTAAAAAAATGTGGGAGTAGGGAAAACAAAAGGAATAAACACTACCATGTTTCTAGCAGTTGTCACGGGGATGGGGGGAGGGGGAGACCCACAGATGAGCTTAATAGTTTTTTCTTTTGTGCTTGTCTTTATTTTTTAAGTTTTTGAAAATAAGGTCATAATACAGGGGCAATAGAAAGGGATAGAGATTATTTGTGACTCTGATCTGCTCCCTAACTGCTCTGGAGGCCCAATGCAAGGCCTGGTCATAGACTCCACAGCTCAGGGCTCCTGGGGGGCCAAAGTCCACGAGGGTGAGCTGGCCATGCACTTGGCCACCAACCCTCACCCCACCCCCTGCCCCAGGTGCCTCTGCCTGGGATCCTGGCCCTGCCTGATGAGAAAGAGAGAGACTCCCAGGGGAAGTGCCCACTTCTCTTCCATGACATCCTGGGGCTCTGCTCTTCCCCTTTCCCTCAACCTTGGCTCACCCTGTTTACGTCCGCACACCCTTCCAGGATGGGGCAGAGGCAGGTAATGAGGAGGGGGGCTCCTCTGCCCGGGGCCTGGGTTTGGGGCCAAAGACACAGCCAATAGTAGCCCAGGAGGAGCCCACAGTCTGGTGGCTCCCGCTCGACTTTATCTTAGTCGGGTTCTCCCAAAGCAGAGCCTGAGACCAGTACTCATTAGGGAAGTGATCCCAGAAGCTGCAGTGAGGGGTCAGGAAGAGACAGGGAAGGAGAGAGGCCAATAAAGGAGGCTTATCCAGGTCACTGCCAGAGGCAATGGGAGCTCCATTCCTCCGGGACCTCAAATGAGTTTCAACATGCCTCCCACAAATGCCCATCCTACGGGGCCTTTGTCCCCCACTCCTGACCCTCTTTGGCTTCAGGATGCCCGCAGGGCTGTTGACTTCCTCACATTCCATAACCAAGCCTGCTCCCTGCCCCCAGAGAGCCAGAGGGAGACGATCTGAGAAGGGACCACCCACCCAGCCTCACCCCAGTCCCCCTCCCACGGCCTGGCCTCTCTCTAGAGCTCTGGGTCCATCTGTCCGTCATCCTCCAGACCTTTCCCCAGGACACTCTCCCAACCCCCATTCTGGCATCCTGGATACTCTACTTACCCTAAGCAGAGCACGCCCTCTGTTCCCTGAGGCCGGCCCCCATCCTGGGTCCCCAGCTTAGGAATAGCTCTTCCACCTTCTCAGAAACGCAGCACCCTCAGCCTCCCCAGATACCCACACACCCAAGACCGACTGCCTCTACCACTCCCTCCTTAACCGCCCCCTCCGTGGGTCCCTCCGCCATGCTCAGCTGGGGCCTGGTGCATCCAGACACCAGCCTGGCCTCCTCCTGATCTCCCGGCCTCTGGTCTCCCCATCCCTGACTCATCCGCTAACAGCCTTCATGTTCTTCTTTCCAGGACACAGCTCTGGTCCTTCAGGGGCTCCCCTGTGGCCTCAGGCCAAAGCCCATAAAGAAGGCCACAGAGGGCGAGACAGCCTCTCCACTGCTGTCTGCATCTTCCCCCAGGGCTGAATTCCTGGTCACTCCCCACCAGCAGCACTGTCTCACCTTTGCTCTTTGCTCCACTTGGGATGTACCTCTCCCCACCTGTCCTCCCTGGTTAATCCTGTACATTCTTTGGCCCCTCCCCTGCCCCTCCCCCCCCCCCCCCCCCGCCCAGTCTGGGTCAAAGCTTCATGGACCCCCTCTGCACTTCTCACAAGGAATGTCAATTTTACCCATCCATTTCCCCCACCGCAGGCCAAGAACTTCAAGGCGGTATAGTTTGGACCTGGGTCATCCTTGTGCCACAGCACTGCCCCCACCAGGGCTTGACGCTGAATAGGCCCCATGATTGTTGGGACAGGAATCTCAGGCCTGGATTCCCCAGGTCCACTAGAACAGTGCAAGGCCTGTCCAGCCCCTGCCTGAGGCTAGCACATTCACTCAGTCTTCCAGAACAAGAACTGAGCCAGCCAGCCTGCCCCAGGACACAGCCTGCGTCTGGCCTCACCTTCTCCCCACACCCCTGCTGGCTCAGGGAGGGACTCAGGGGGTTTGGGATCCTAGCAGGAGCCAGGAAGGAAGCCAGCCCCTGTGCTGGTCCAGGCCTCAGCGCCCCCTGGGACCATGGTCCCTGGCTGAGACTTCTCCCATCCAGATGGTTGGATCTGGGGAAGTCACCTCCCCCCAACCCCAATTTGAACCAGGCCTCTTGCTGCCTCTTGCGATTTGTGGTCTATCCTCGACTTCCACCACAGCCACCTCCCAATAATTAAACATATTTAATCATCCAATAGGTAAACGAGCTCCCTGGGCCTTGAGCTAGCTCCCCTGCCGTCTTCTCATTCCTGGAGGTTCTGGCATCTGTGTTTCCAGGACCTTGGTGCAGGGCCATCTGACTCAGTTCAACTCAGCAAACACTGTGGAGCGCTGTCTGCAGCAGGTGACAGGGCCAGCCTCCCTCCCGCCTGCACCTTGGGCCAGGCCAGGGCGAGGGGGAGGAGTCCATCACCAGCCAGGCCCCTCTACCTGCCAGGCACAGGAAACTCAAGGCCCAGAGAGGGTGAGAAACTTCCCCAAGGTCACAGAGCCCAGGGGTGGAGACCTGGTTAAGGTCTTGGGAGTTGATGAAAAATTTACCATCTTGTGGGTACACACTGGCTGATAAAATACACACAGCTCCCACCTTCGTGAAGTTCACAGGTTGGTGTGAGGGGTGGTGGATAAACCAGAGAACAAACCTGTTGATTCAGAAAGGCAGACCAGTGCTACCTGCTAGGATGGGAGGAAGCCCGGGATGTGATGGGGAAGAGTGGGGACCACTGAGGACAGGAGGTCAGGGAGGGCTTCTCGGAGGAGATGAATTTTAGCTGAAGTTTGAAGGATAAAAAGAGTGGCCATACAAGGATCTGGGGGGAAGAGTTTTCAGGCAAAGGCCCTGAGGTGAGAACGGGCTTGTCTGGGTGGAACAGTGCTGTGGTGGGGGCAGTGGCGGGAGAGAATAGTGGGAGGTGAAGCTGGAGCCTGGAGCAGGGCCTAGAGCCTCCTGGGCTGTGGTGAGAGCCTTGAACTTTACTTAAATGCACTGGGAAGCCTATAGATGTTAAGCAAGAGGGGCGACAAGATTTGATGTATGTTTTTGAAATATCCCTCTGGCAGCTGCCTGGAGAGGGATTAAAGGGGGTCAGGTAGAAGCAGGGAGGTCAGCAAGGAGGCTGGGACACCTCCAGGAGGGGGTGAAGGAGGCTTAGCCTGGGCAGGGGAGGTGGCGGGGAGAGCATGATTCAAGTGCATTTGAAGGAAGCACCCACCGTCCTTGCTTGGATCGGGAGCGTGGGCGCACACAGAGGGTGGAATCGAGATTAATTCCCAGGCTTTTGGTTTGAGTGGAGGGAGTTGCAATTTGCTGAGGTGGGTAGGAGCCCGCTGAGGGCAAAAAGTCACGAGTTCAGTTTTGGCTGAATTATGTTGGAGAAACCTTTTAGGTATCCATGGTAATGTTGAAAAAATTAATACTTCAGCCAATACTTATTGAACACAGTCTGCATCAGACACATTTAATCCCTTCATCAACCCCTCAGAATAGGTGCCATTATTATGCCCATTTCACTGATGAGGAAACTGAGGCTTGGAGTAGGATGTTGTATATAGGATGAGAAGAAAGCCAAGCAGAGCCCCAAGGAGTGCTCACATCTAAAAGACTGCAGGAGGAGGCCTCCGAAGGGAGCTCTGGGCTTCCTGGAAGGGGGTTCTCCTGGGTCAGCCTGATGTCACCAGGGGTCACATAAGAGAAGGCAGGGACAACAAAAAGTCTCCAGGGTATTGAGCCACAGAGCGGCTAGGGCTGCCCCTGGGCAGCACGGTGGCCGAGGAGTCGGGTGGGGGATGGCAGGATCACAAGAGGTCAGGAAGGAATGGGAGGGGAGGAGGTGGACAGAGCAAGTGTCCCCACACTTTCCAGCACCTAAGCCTGGCTGGGAAGGGCAGGGAGAGACGGGAGCAGCTAACAGGGATCTGAGGGTCCTGGGATGCTGCCCTGGTCATCTGGGTTCAGGGACTCCAGCCATTTGCCAGAGAGATGGAGACCTCAGAATACCTTCCTTTTTGATATCGTCCAGCCAGCGGTGTGCCTCAGTCCTGTGTTAGCACGGAGAGCTCTCTCCCGCCTGCAGCAATTCTCCAGTGGACTGAGGACAGGGCATGGGGTCAGGGGAGGCAAGAGTGACTCACTTTCACCTCTCTCAACCCCGGCCATTCCCATACAAACCGGGACTTGGTCAGAGCCGAGAGGTCTGTAGGGCGTGGTGCCCTGATGCTCCCCGGGGGCTGTGGGCCTGTAGGAGACCAGGAGGGCCAAGGCCTCAAATGCCAGAACAAGAATTCTCTCCTGGCTGCTGGACCAGGTGCCCTCCACGCTCAGAAACTAACATCAACACTTTCCCCACCTCAGAAGTCCAGAGTGGGGTGACCACGACCCTCAGCTGAGTTAGCCATCCCCCGCAAGTGTGCTCTGGGGAGACTTAGGCCCACAGTGGGGAAGGGGCTTGCCTAATGCCTCATTCCGTTGGTCATCTCCTCCTTCATCAGTGCCACCAGATGTTAATCCTCTGGCATTGTCACCTCCCCCTGGAAGCCTTCCTTGACTCTCCTCCATCCCCAAAGCCCCTCAGGCATAACATCACCAGGTTTGCCACAGTCTATCGGATTGTCTGTGTGTCCATCTGGCCCCACAGATTGAAGGCAGAGGCCACATCTGATCCATCATGGTGTCCCCAGTGCCCAGCTCAGGGTCTGGACAGAGCGAAGGTGTGGGTGTGTTTGTTGAATGGATCTCATCTGAACTGAACTGAACTGATTGTTGGACAGGGCTTGATCCTTCTCTGGCTCCCGGGCAGAGAACTACGTTTCAGGTTAAGCATCTCTACCAAGCGGCTGTGTAGCTGCACAGTGCCCCTGAATGATAGGAAACCAAAAGGGACATCAGGCTTCCCGTCCTCATTTTCCAGAGGAGGAAGCTGAAGCTCAGAGCAATGAAGGCACAATCCATGGGCTGGCGATCAGAGCAGATGAATCACACTCAGATGGCCTTGGCCCTGTTCCACGGCTCCCCTCCCGGAAATGCTAAAGCTTAGGTTTCCTCATCTGCAAAACCAGGCTGGACGCAGCAGTCTCTGAAAGCTCAGCCACGGTCCAGTTCTATGAACTCACAGGCCCCAGGCGCCACGGTGGGGGGAGGAGGGATCACTTAAGAGGCTGTTTATCATCTTGTTGTACCCCCTTGAGCTCTTGGAGCAAAACATTCCCAAGAAGCAGGGTGATTCATTCACGGCACCATTTGCCAGCTCCAGAGAAAAGGCAGACCATGAAATACATTCTGCAACTTTTAAAGAGGAGACAAAGAAATTTCAAGATGAAGTTTCTCTTTAGTGGACAGAAACCAAGCTGGGACATATATATTTTTCCTCCCAGAGATTCAAGTTTTGGGGGGAGCAAACTATCATGGTTTGAGCCAAATTCTCCCAAAATGCAAGGTGGTGTCCTTAACGAACACCAAGGAGAACGCTGCTTCATAAACAGCGTGATGGACTGAACCTGACAACAGCCGCTCTTAGGGTTGACTGATTGGTTGTGGGTTAAAACCAAATCAGATTGGCTGTTTTTGTTGTTCTTGGTGCTAATCCATTCCAGAACCCTGACTGTCAAGGGGAAGATGAGAAACTCATGCTTGCTGCTCTTAAGTTAAGCAGAGGGGAGCTTGCTGCATGTGTTGGAGAGCTTGGACATCTTGCAACCCAAGAAGGCATGGAGGGAGGTAGCAGGTGAGTCTGGTAAGGGGACCTAGGGGGGAGCAAGGTTTAACTGCAGGGAGAGTGAATGGTGAGCTTCCACCACTCACAGAAAACCACGGGAACTACTCCAGCAGTGCAAAGACAGATGGAGAACTCGATCTCCCATTTTGAAGTCACAGGATCTCTATGCCCTGAGTGTGGGTCTCTTACAATATGAATGTTATACTCAACTCTTTAAAAATTGTACTTTTCGCTCCCAAGCCCCCGCTGGGCAGAAGTGGGAGTGAACTTGACCACTTTGCCCAAGTGAGGATGCGTGACGCACTAAGAAAGTTCCAGAAATTTGGGTTCTCGTTTGATTCTGATGCCAAAGAGCTAAGTCTCCTCTCTGGGACTCAGTTTCCCCATCTGTAAAATCATAGGGCAGAGAATGGGTAGAGGGAGAAGAGGAGACCCCGGAGGCATGGGCTTTGGGGTCATACTACCTGTGTTCTAATCTCATTTTTCTAGCTGTGTGTTCTGAGGCAAGTTACTTAAACTTCCTGAGCCTCAATTTTCTCATCTGTAAAGCAGAGACAATAACATCTACCTATGGGAATTGCTGACAAGTTAAATAACGTGTACAAAGCACACAGCTTAGTGCTAGGCCCACAAGAAAAATTTTTATTAAGGTGTGATTTACACATAGTGAAATGCTCAAATCTTAAGCATTCAATTTTGATGATTGCATATCAAGATACAGAACATTTCAATCACCCCAGAAAGTTTTCTCATGCCCCTTCCTAGGCAATCCCTCTCCCAGAAACAACCACTGATCTGATCTCTATCTCCACAGGTTAGTTTTGTCTGTTTTAGAATTCTATATGAATAGAACCAGACAGTATATATTGTATCTGTATGTTTGTGGGTATGTCTGGCCTCTTTCCCTCAACATAACAGTTTTGAGATTCATTCATATTACCGTGTGTATGAGTAGGATGCGTCCTTTACGGTGTGCAGTATTTCATCGTATAAACGCACTACAGCTTATCCACTCTACTGTTTATGAGCATCTGGGCTATGTCCAGTTTTTGCCTATTGTGAGGAAAGCTGCTGTGAACCTTCTAGCTAGAATTTAGTCAAGACTTTCAAGGACAAATATTTTCTTTTCTCTTGGGTAAATACCTAGGAGTGGAATGCTGGGTCATAGGGTAGATATATATTGCACTTTTTAAAGAAACTCCCAAATGGTCTTCTAAAGTGGTGGTACCATTTTACACTTCCACCAGCGATGTATGAGCGTTCCAGTCACTCCATACCCTGCCCAACATTTGGTGTGGTCAGTCTTTTCAATTTTAGTCATTCTGGTATCACACTGTGGTATTAACTTGCATTGCCCCATGACTAATGAACTCCTGTCATGTGCTTACTTAGAAGTTTTTAAAGGTAGTTCCTCTCCCCTTCGTTGCCATGGAGCTTTCAACTTCCATGATTTGAAGGACTGTTGGAACATATAAGGAAGGGAAAAACTGATGACAGAATCTACTAGAAATGTAAAGAGCTCTACAAATACAAAATCAAACTTGAGCTCAGCCCTGGAACCCTCCCGTTGACTTGGGTTTCCCAGGACTGGGGGGCTAAGGACTCGTTTTGTCTTCCAGCGAACGAGTTGGGGGGCAAGATCATGGCTGACATGAGGTCAGGATGTTTTAATGATAAACTTGTCCCTGATTGAATAATCATTTTCACTGATGCCATTTACATAAACTGCCTGCTATGCTCCAGGTACCTTATATACACACAGTATATATAGCTTTACAATAGCCCTGCAAGGTTGTTGTACTCTCTATTTGGTGGACTCTGAACATCAAAGATGTGAATTCTCTTGCCTAACACCACACAGCTACATCTCCTTGAGATCCAGATTCAAAATGAGACTGTCTGGATCCAAAATTTCCTTCAAGTTGCCTTTTATTCAGCTATAAAAAGGAGTGAAGTGCTGATACACGCTACAACATGGATGAACCTCAGAAGCATCACGCTAAGTCAAAGAAGTCAGACGTAAAAGGTCATGTACTGTGTGATTCCATTTATACCAAATATCCAGAACACATAAATCTCCCTAGAGACAGGTAGTGAATTGGTGGTTGCCTGGGGCTGTGGGGAGAGGGGAATGAGGAGAAACTGCTTAATGGGCATGGGGTTTTCTCTTGGGGTGACAAAAATGGTTTGGAACTAGATGGAGATGGTGGTTGCACAACATTAATAAATGTTTTAAATGCCACTGAATTGTATACTTTAACATGGTTAATTTTATGTGAATTTCACCTCAATAAGATTAAAAAAGCAAACACTTCACCCCCCTGCAGTCTCTTCCTCATTAATGAGCATAATTTTACCGTTAACGATTTAGTCCTCTGGTTAGTAAAGCCCCCAGCACCTGGGCCCAAGCTCTTCTTTCCCAGAGAACCCCCTCCCCACTTGAGAATTCCAGGGAGAAAAGAGCAGCACGACCCAGAGAGTGGGCCCTGGAGTCAGCCTGCCTGAGTTCAATTCCAGACACCTCCATGTCCTCATCTTAAAATGTGGGTGCTAATGTTACAACCTTGTGGAGTTGTTTTGAGGATGTACTGATATCAGACGTGTAAAGTGTCTGGGCACACATAATGTTTATTCTCTAAGCTGTATTGTCAGGGCAGGCCAGCTTCTCCTACCATCACCTGTGTTGCAAATATTTACTGAGCATCTGCTATGTGCCAGGCAATTTTCTAGCCTTGGGGATTCATCTATAAGCAAGAACAGCAATAAAATTCCAAAATTCCTTTCTTCTTGGAGCTAACATTCCAATTGGGGTATAAGACAATAAATAAAGTAAAATACATATGTTAAATGGTGGTAAATACTAAGAAGACAAAATAAAGGGTGAGGGGTAAGAAGTTTTGGGGAAAGTTTAGGATTTTATTTAGTTATTTTTTTAAAGATTTATTTATTTGGCCGTGCCGGGTCTTAGTTGCGGCATGCGGGATTTTTTTAGTTGCCGCATGCGAACTCTTAGTTGCCGCATGTGGGATCTAGTCCCCTGACCAGGGATCGAACCCGGGCCCCCTGCACTGGGAGCGGACCACCGGACCACCAGGGAAGTCCCGAAAGCTTAGAATGTCAAATTGGGTGGCCAGAGAAGGTTTCCCTGAGTGATGTTCTGAGGGCGGTGCGGTGTTTTCATTTCCTCTTGCTGCTGTAGCGAATTACCGCAAACTTGGAGGCTTAAAACAACACAAATGTAGTATTTCACGTTTCTTGAGGTCAGGAGTCCAAAATGGGTCTCACTGGGCTGAAATCAGGTGTTGGCGGAGCTGCATTCTTCTGGAGGCTCCAGGGGAGAGCTCATGCCTTGCCTTTGCCGCTTCTAGAGGCTGCCCACATTCCTCGGCTCATGGACCCACATCATTCCAACCTCCGCCTCCCTTATCACATCTTCTCTTTGACTTTCCTCCCTCCCTCTTTTCCTTATAAAGACCCTTGTGATTATGCTGGGCCCACCTGGATAATCCAAATAATCTCCCCATCTCAAAATCCTTAATCACACCTGCAAAGTCCCTTTTGCCATGTAAGGTGACATAGTCACAGGTCCTGGGGATTAGGATGCGGACATCTTTGAGGAAACAATTATTCTGTCCACCACATGAGGCACAGTATCTAAAGGACAGCAAGTTCAAAGGCCCTGAGGCAGGTCTTGCCAGATTTGCCTGAGGAAGATGGAGATCAATGAGGATGCAGGAGAGTGGGCAAGGGGGGAGTGGTCTCTCACAAGATCAGACAGGTGAAGAAGGTAAAATGGCTCTTACAGGCCCTTATGGGTCCCAGTGAAGACTTTGACCTTTACCTGAGTGAGATGGGATCAGGTGAGGGATGTGATCTTATGGGTTTTAAGGATGCCCCTGGCTGCTGTGTCTAGAACAGACTAACCATGAGCAGGCTGCTGCAATATCCATGAGATGACGGTGGCTGGACCATGGTAGCAGAGAGAAGTGGTAAGATGGGTTTCATTCTGGATTTTGAAGGTCAAGTTGCAAGGAACCACTTAAGGATCAAAAGTGGAGTGTCACAGAAAGAGGGGAGGCAAGGATGACTCCAAGGCTTTTGGCCTGAACAACTGAAAGGATTAAGATGCCCTTTAAGAAGGGGAAGACCTGGGACGTCCCTGGTGGCGCAGTGGTTAAGAATCCGCCTGCCAATGCAGAGGACACGAGTTCAACCCCTGGTCTGGGAAGATCCCACATGCCGCGGAGCAATTAAGCCCATGCACCACAACTACTGAGCCTGCACTCTAGAGCCCACGTGCCACAACTACTGAAGCTCGCACGCCTAGAGCCCGTGCTCCGCAACAAGAGAAGCCACCGCAATGAGAAGACCACGCACCACAACGAAGAGTAGCCTCCACTCGCCGCAACTAGAGAAAAGCTCACGTGCAGCAACGAAGACCCAATGCAGCCAAAAATAAATAAATAAAATAAATTTTTAAGAAAAGAAGGGGAAGACCACAAAAATCAGACTTGGGGCTGCTGGTGTCAGGACTTTACTTTGAGATGCCTGTTGCGTATCCAAATGGAGATACCGAGTAGGAAGTCAGATATTTATGAGTCTGGAGTTTAGGAGAGGGGTCTGATGGGATTTCTTTGGGAGACATAGGCATGTTGGTGGTATTTAATGCCATGAGCCTGGATGAGATCTCTCAGGGAGTGCGGGCAGAGAGATCAAGGACTGAGACCTGGGCCCCCTTTGATGACGAGGAACCAGTGATGTAGGAGGAAAACCAGGCGAGGGTGGGGTCCTGGAAGCCAGGAGCGCCAAATGCTGCAAACTCTGTCCAAAGCAAGTGTGGAGTGAGGGGTTGGTGGAGCAGAGGGTGACCACCTTTACTTTCCTAGGGCTGTTCTCTGGCAAACAGCCTCTACAGGAGACAATTTAAGGGAGTCAGACCTACCGAGGCGGCTCTGCTCCTGTGATTCCAGAGCTGTCTCCCCTCCCGGAAGCTGGACAGGTCTGCTCTAGAGGTCTGGCCCCTACTCTCCCAGCATAATTCCCTTCTGGTCTCAACTCCAGCTGGGCCCTTAAGACTCAGCTCAGTTACTCTCCTCTGCCAGGCGGCTGTGCTGCCTCCTCAAGGCCAAGCTGGGGGCCCCCACCCGGCTCCCACAGCACCCACTGCTCCCTCGCTGGACAGCTCTCCACACCCAGGCTGTGTACACATCTCAGTCTCCCACTGGGCCAGGCTCACTTTGGGCTTCTGGGAGGCCTCCTTATTTCTGCATCCCCTGCCCTAGCGTGGCATAAGGCATCTAAGAGACTCTGAGTAAACGTCTGTGAACAGAAACACTCAGCAGAAGCCCCTTCCGCTAGGATCTGGCTGTGCCTGGCCCTTTGTTGTGCAGGCACTCCAGTCCCCGGGCTCCTCCTGAAACCTGGGGTGCTGGGATCCTGCCAGGCCCTCCGTGGCAGACTGCCCCTCACCAGCACCAGCCTGCTGACACTCACTGAATATTTGTTAAATGTCAGAAAAAGGGCCAAGGACTGGGCCCCAGTCTGAGTTCTGGCATCCTCAGGTCGTCAGGACCTCAGTCTCCCGTCTCTGAAAGGGAGACGACACACACTCATCCCTTAAGCTCCACCTCATCAGTTGTGACAACATTTGGGAAAGTGTTCGGCAAACTGTAAACCAGCCAGGCTTTCAGAGGTACCACAGATCGAGGCTTCTCCTTGGTGGCTGATTCAGGGCACGTGACAGGACCCGTGTGACCCACCCCATGCCACGTAAGGCCTCCACAACTCAGTTTTCCTCAAGCTGCTGTGAAGACAAGCAGCGTCTTCCTCAGGCAGCAGGAACCAGGGATTGAGAGGGGCCCGGCCCCGGTGGAAACTCTGACACACGCACGGATGTTCACCGCATTTCCAGTGACTAAGGGCCACACGAAGCAGTTGGCTGGACCCTTCCTAAAATTCGTCCCGGAGCTGCTCTGACCAGACGGCCCCCGCTCCGGCCAACCCCGGCCCCACTGTCCCACTTCTCTGGGGGTGCGCCCTTCCCGCACCCCACAGGGGAGGGACCAGCGCTCCCCCTCAGCACAGGCGACACACAGGCGGCTCAGCGTGTGGGGCCGTTTATTAACGTTTACTTCCCCAAATGACTTTTCCTCACCGGTCAGGGCCTGAAAGAACTGGGGGGTGTGGGAGGGGGCATAGACAGAAGCCAAAAGGTACACCTTGAGTGTGCTGTGATGGGCTGAAAAGAGGTTGGCCTGAGATCGACAAGCCCTCCCCCATTTCAGATGCTCAGGAAGTCTGGGCCCAAGAAAACACACTCACTCAGCCAAATCCCTTCCATGTGCTGGAGGAGGATGGGGCATCACCCTGGCTGGGTCTTCCACTGGCTCTCACTCCAGGCATCTTTCAGGCCTGGCTGTTTCACTAGTGGGACCACTAGCACTGCAGTGGCTTTGGCACCTTGACCTAAACAAACAGGGGAGGCCTGGCCCGGCTCCATCTGCACAAGCAGAGACAAAGGGGACTGATTAGCAGATCTGATCTGCAGGGCACAGATAATGGGAGAGGGGCGGGGCTTGTCAGCAGTAGATAATGACTCAAAAATGTAGTGTAAATCTACAAGGTGGGCTTGTCAGCATTAGATAATGACTCGAAAATGTAGTGTAAATCTATAAGGTGGGTGACTAAAGGCAGGACACGAGGATTCAGTAAGAAAATGCAACTCTGTGAGCTGACCCAACTTCTGAAGAGACTTCCAAGACAGTCTCTGCTCAAAGGGTGTTTTAGTCCCCTTGGCCCTAAACCATCATGGAAGCAGAAGGTAGAGGAAGTGGTGGTCTGCCCACTGGGGCCTGGGAACTATCATGACTGTCCAGATCTCTGTGGTCAGAGGGTGTCCCAGCCACCTCAGACCCTGAGCCCAGGACAAAGTGAGGGAAAAGAAGGTTGAGCCCCGGGACGGCAGCCCCCAAGGCCCTTGCCCGCCCACCGGGCTCCACAGGCCGCCTCTTCTACCGCTTCTTCTTGGCCTCCTTCTTGGGTCTCTTGTTTGCAGAAGGAGCAGTGGCCTTGGGCTTCCTCGTCACCTCCGCACTTCGGGGCTCAGATGGTTCTGCCTCCTGTGTGGTGACAGAAAGGAGAGTCCTGCTTAGACAAATCAAGCCTGACACCAGCAAAATGAGATCATGTCTGAGGGGACTTAGCAAACGGCGTGCCACAAAGACACAAGGGATGGAAACCGTCACTGCCAGGCCCCAGGATCCACATGTTTTGGGACTGTCCCCGGGAGGCAGGTGAAGGATAAGGGAGGAGGCCCGAGGGGAGGAGGCAGCCTTTGGAGTCTCACAGTCCTGGGGGAATCGAGGCTCCCCCAGTTCCAGTCAAGTGACCTTGTGGGCAACTCCCTTCCCCTTTCTGAGTCTTGGCTTACCCACCTGTGATATGGAAACAGTGGTGCACAACTTGGAGGGCTAATGTGAGGAGGCAAAAATGCATGGAAAGCCCCCAGTAAGTGCAAGTGCACCCAACGGCCGGCTGGCCACTGTGCGCAGGGACTGGGCAGAACGCGGGCGGGGAGCCGGCTCTGGGCAGACCTACTGTGGCTTGCTCTCCTGCCGGCCCTGCTACTCTCCTCCGCCCATTCAAGCACAGATGCCGGGGCAGGGAAGGGTGGAAAGCGCAGCCGGGCGGCCACCACACAGAGTTCTGTGGCGCCTGGCAGAGGTGCCCTGTGGGAAAGGGCAGAGGGGCAGCCTCAGGGCAGAACTCCAGACTCTCCCTACATCTGGGGCAGCTCTGGTTTTTATCTGTCATGTACATTGTGATTTGTTCCCTGTAAGATTTGGTTTAAACAAAGGTTCTGCTGATGAAAAAAGGTTCAAAACCACAGAGCAAGCCCTGGCCTTCACTGAGCTGATAAAGACAGTGGACTCTGGGGAAGGGACTCGGCCTGTCACAGCCTCACAGGCTCATGTCAGAGGAGACTCTGTCCCGTCGGGTGTCCCCTCCTCCCTGGGTGATAAATCACACTGTGCCACAGCCAGGCAGGATGTTAACAGAGTCCCATCTAGCCCAGAGAACACGAACCGCAGTCCACAGGCCTCGCCCGGCCCACAGGCAGACTTCACTTGGCCTGCAGTGTTTACTTTTAAGAATTTGAGCCAACTGGGAGATTTCCCATTCGATCTGGAGTCCTTGCTTTCCTTGAAAACTTTAAACATCCAGTGACACTGGCCCCGAACCCCCTCATGGAAGAAACGGGCTGAGCAGTGGCTGCCCCTTTATTCAGGTGCCCTGCCCCCTGCCCCCGCTGTCCCCAGCACTAATAGTAAGGAAATGTTTTCGGTACTTGTGTCCTTTTATTAAAAATGGGAAAACAAATAGCAGACCAAGAATACGAGGAGGGAGCACGCTGTTTCTAGAAAAGTATTTCTTTGTGTTTAATTGGCCAGCCCCGAGCTGCCAGCTTGCTTTACTCTCTGTCCTTCCCTGCTCACCGTCAGGCCCTGGCCCCAGCCTCGAGTCTCCGTCAGACAGAAGAGGCAGGACCATGGCTGTGGAGGGGCGGTCCCCACCTAAGGCCCAGTCCAAAGGTCTGTCAGCTCCCTCTTATCGGCCATCATTGTCTGCTCTCCACCCTGCCCGCCTGCCAGCTGAGACACCAGGTGTAAAGGCCCAGCTCAGTCCCAGGCACCCATGGGGGATCTTCCCAAGATAACCAGGGTACCGGCCCCTCCCCTGGCCAGGTCTCTGATTGCGCTCTGGACTTCCCCAGCCTGTCCCCTTGTGCTGATACTGTTTTTGTAACTTGGCAAAAAAAAAAAAAAAAAAGAAAGAAAGAAAAGTAAAAGGTTAGCCCATTAGAAAAACGAACAGACAAAACAAAACCTCAGAGGAGCCAGTGTGTCAAGTGCACAGGCTGATGGCTGCAGAGCCCAGCAGGAAGGCTACTGTTTAAGGCAAACCCCACAGGGCACAATGCCTTTGGAGACTTTGGGAGCTGGAAACCATTCCCAGCGCAGTACCTGTGCGGCCAGTGGAAACCAGTCAGTCCCTGCACGCCCTGGACAAACAGGGCCTGATTAGACAAAGGGTTTACGCACAGGGAACTTGCTGAGGCCCACCAGGATCTCCAGGGATGGAGCCCCACTCTGAGCTCAAGCTGGGCGCCTCCTCTGGTTTCAGTGGGGCCAGTTCAGAATCCAGAGATGAGGACGCCCAGCTGTGTCCCCAGTGCTTCCCTTACTTCCCTTACGCCACAGACCTTCTCTCATTCACCTCATCCTTTCTGTCACCTCCCAGACCTCTCTCCTGACCCAGCTGTCTGTCAGATGACTGGAACTGGCACCTCCCAGGCACCTCCAACTCAACTGGCCCAGACAGAGCATGGCCCCATCTCCATCTGGCCTGGCCCTCCTCCCCACCCATGGTCATAGCAACCAGAGTCCTGGCAACCCCACCCTCCCCCTCCTCCCCTCCGTCCAATCAGTCACCAAGTCCTGCTGATTAGACCTCCTCCACCTTGACCTGGCCACTCTCTTGAGCATCAAAGGCCCTACTTCAGTTTCCCCACTGCCAACCAGCCTCCCTGCTCTCTCTATGCCATGCCTTGTGCACCTGCCAAAAGAATTTTTCTAAAATGCAGATCCCCCCACCTTACACCTTCCAGTGGCTTCCATCACCCACAGTCTCATGTCCTGCTCCTGGGACGGCAGCTTAAGGAGACCACCTCTCCAGCCTCCCCTGGGCTCTCCTCCACCCCCCACACTGGGCCAGGCCCCAGGGCGTCTGGTGCTCAGCCCTAGACAAGAGGAGCACCCTTCTGTCCTTGGCCACCAGGAAACCTTTCCCCATGGTTTGGCCCAGCCCAAGGGCTGCTACTCACTGTCTAGCCTTCCTCCTCCGCTCCTCTTCCTCCAGCAGGTGCATCCCCTCCTCCACCCCTACGCCCCAGGCACCCAGGAACCTTACAATGCCACTCATTTTACCAAAGCTACATGTGCTCATGATGGTCTCCCCTACTAGTCCTTGGACAGCTTCAATTCTTCCTGAATGAATGAATGAATGAATGAAATGAAAGAAAACACAAGATCTCCCATAAGCATGGGAACTTCACTGCTGTTTATCATCATGAAGATGTAACACTTTAGACTAAGCCTCACTTTTCCCATAAGTAGAGAGGACACAAGCAGATTTTAAACCCAATATTCATACTCTAAAGCATGGCTAGATATAGCCACCAATAAGAATACTAATAATAACAGCCACAACAGCTGCTAATATTATTTACAACACGCCAGGCCCTGTGTTCTGAGGCCTGGATATATCTTATTTTTGCCTCACAAAGTGCCATAAGGAGCCCCATTAGATAGACGAAAGAAGAGACACTCAGAGAGGTTATGTGACCTGCCTAAGGTCTCAGATGGCGAGCGGCAGGGCCAGGATAATCCTAAGCTCTCAGTGGCTGTATGGTATAGCCTCTCCCGGGTTTCCTAGGGACCTCGGCGCTGATGGCAACCAAGAATCAGAGTTAACTGTGACATCTACTTTCTCCCTAGTTAGCAGCGCCTGGAAGCACAGGTGACTGTGGAATGACAATAACAGTTTGTTCCGGATCCTGCCGATGGGTCGTTCAGAACCCCCTTGCTTGTGGCAGGAGTCAGGGAAGTGGGTTAGCACTCCTCGAGTCAGGCTTTGCTCCTACAGTTGAGAGCAGCTCTCTGTGGGCGCATGGACAGAGTACAGTCACTGAGTCATCTGAGCGCATTATCTGTCTCCTCCTCACCCCAGACCTCCTCCCCTCTCCCCCAGCTCAGTTTCTGGCATCGTCACCCACCCAGTTACCCAAGCTAGACACCGCCGAGCCATCTCTGAGTTCTCGCCATTCCCTGTGTGCCTCCACATCCGATCTGTCCCCGTGGCGGGTCCACTCTGCTTTCCATGCGGCTCTCAACTCCGCCCAGTCGCCCTCTGGACACACACTACTGAGCCGGTTCAGAGCCCCCAGTCTCCTGCTTGCCCCTCCCAAGGTTTTCCTCACCACCCACCACACTGCTTTCAGAGCCTATTCTCCTAAAACGACCGTCCTGACCAGTCTGTTTTCTGCTTTAAACGTGTTGCTGGTTCCCTCTTGGTATAAGACAGATTCCAAGAGCCTCCAGGTGTCCCTATTTGTATAAATCAGATTCCAAGAACCCCTGAGTGGCCTCCAGAGCTATTCCACTGCAGCCTTGGCCCTGTCCCCGGGCATGCCCTCTCATGCAGCCCACCCTGTCACTTCTGGGCTACTGGCCAGCCAGTATCTCCCAGATGCTCTGTTCTCTTTCATGCTCTGCACAGGTGCTCAGCACCTGTCACCAATCTATTTGTGCCCAGCGCATGCAGCCTCTGTGCCGGGCAGTACAGGGTAATGAAGAAAAGGACGCACACTTCATGATGTGCACCATGTGGGTGCTTCACAAACATCAGCTGCTCAGCCTCCCATCAACCTGATAAGCCCATCTCCGTGAGCCCCATTTTACAGGCAAGGAAACTTGAGGTTCACCAAGACATACCAACTAACCCAGTGGGGCACATCCGCCTTCCCCACAAGGGACAGGGAAGCAAAGGCAGCTGTTACACACGTGATTCAGATGCTGGGGTCCTAGCCACACAGAGCTGTAGCTCCTAATTCTTAGCTGGTAAGAATGACTCAATAAATGGCTGACTTAATTTCTCTTCAAATGCACGCTGCTGGTACAAGCCAGGCAGACGGCAGACCCTGAACACTACGGCCCCACCTTTCAATCACGCTTCCTCTGAAGCAAATTTTCAGTTCCCTCAGCAATCTCACTTTGGGGAGTAAAAGAAACCACCCCCCACTCCCCACCCCACCAGGTGGTTCCTGGGTCTGCGGAGGTGTCCTCTGTGACACAGGCCTCATCAATAATGAAGCAGCTCCACAGCCACTTACAAGGCCAGAAAATTGCTGCTATTCATCAGATTCAAATAATCGAATCTGTGCCACAATGCATCAAATCTCTTCCAGCAGGGAAAGCACACAGAATTTTATGATTTCCGCTATACAGTTCAGTGTGTATTTAGTCCAATAAATCAGGACAAAATGTCATTCTACACAGACTGAAACTCTTCTCTCCTCTAAAATGGTCCAGGGAAAGAAGACCACTGTGCTATGCTCAGGTAGCCTCAAGCACCTTGCCTCACTTGATCCTCAAGAATGGCGTGGGTCGGGCATGAATGCCCTCCTATTCTAGCTTGGGACATGGGACACGGGCTCAGGCAGGGGAAGGCACCCAGTGCTGAGGCTCTGGCTCGTCCTGCTGCACGCTCTTGTCCGAGGCCCTGGGCAGGGTGGGAGCTGGGAGACCTTGCGGGGCTGGGACTAGCACTGGCCTTGAGAGGAGGACAGGACTAGCTGAAACCAAGCGGGGGAGGCCGTCCATGTGGGCTCCACAAGGCGAACGGAGACAGAGTCCAGGATGCGCTTGGCAGGCGAGGAGAACTGTGATTAGAGAGAACAGCACGGGGAGCTCATTCCAGACACGATTCAGCACCACCGCAGGCCCTGCCCACCGGCTGGTCTGCGGCTCCGTGTGTATTCCGCCGTCTCTCCCTTGAGCCGGTACACATCTCGAGACCATGTTTAGACCTTCGCCCTGCCCACCGCACAGCAGTCTCTCAAGAACTGCTTGTTAAGCGAAAAACACCCTGCCGCCCAATTCAACTGCAAATGCCTCCCAAGCTTAAAAAAAAAACACAGGGCAGAACTGCAAAGTTGGTTCTGCGAGACTGTCTCCTGAGGTGTTGAGAATGGGTGTACACCTGCCCAAGTTAATTATTTACTACGGCAGCCTTCGCTGGCAATCGGGGGTCTAGTTTAAAATCAAGACCCCCTGAACATCTAGGCCACTGCCCCGCTGCCCCCGGGAAGGCTCCATCCCTTTCAGGGCTCCAAACACTGCAGGACTTTCTGGTTGACAATGAAGTCTATGTGGGCATCACATAGAAAGCCACCACTCCTGCCATCAACTCTGGTGAGCTCTCCTCTGCCGGATCACAGTGCTGGGCATCAGCTGTCTTTGTCTGCCCAGCACCCACTCTCTGTCGGGGCCATGCCCTTTCCCTGTCCCATGTAGTTCTGGGGGACTCTGAGTCACTGTGACCACAGGAGTGGCCAGTTAAATGTGGCCTGGCCAGAAATGGACCCAATGCCCCTTCCCACCTATGGGGCAAAGTACGGACATGTGGTCAAGCCAGAGCCAAGCAGAGGCCTTCCATGAGATCTGGAAAGTGAGCAAAGGCAGAGAAATGGCTTCTCTTGCTTGTAAATCATGAGCGATAAGGACACAGACTGGGGCTGCTGTATCCTCCTGACACGTGGCAAGGGCCTCAGAATGAAGTCAACACTCCTAGAGAGCCAGGAGATGGAGAGACAGAGCCCTGAAGACCTTGCGAGCTTCCGAACCCAGGTGTGCCTTGAAATTCCCAGTTCTAAGAGCCAAAACAGTCTCTTTCTAAGGAAACTGATGGAACCAAGTTTCTGAGCTTTCAACAGAAGAGACTGAGGCAATCACGCAAAGACGGCAGGGTGGAAGTGAAGGTACCTACCCAGGGGCTGGCAGCTGGCTGGGCAGATGTGACATAAACATATGAAGACATGAGAATAGTCAGCATTTAAACTACTAGGAACAACTAATTGCCCGATGAACTAATACTACCTGCTACGTGAGTCGCTGAACTAAAAGTCAACACCCGCTTGCTTAGTGTTGACTGGATCAACATTCTGGGCAGAAAAAGATACAAAAGAGGCTTGGGAGGAAGCTCAGGAAGGCTGTGGGGAAGGGGTAGAAGGGTTCCCGACCTTTACTTCCTCACTACCTACTCCTTCACTCCTGGAATTTGGCTCCCACCTCATTAAAATTGCTGCTCTCCACTTTGAGAAAAGCAATAGACTTTTATCTTCCCAGAAAATGTGCCTAAGCATGAAAACATCACATGTTTGCACACAACTGCAAGGAGCTCACAGACTTCTGCAGTCTTTATCTAGGGATGCCCTAGGGATCTGGGACTCCCTAGTAAGAACTCAGTTCTCCTGAAAACAAACTATGAAGAAGAGCAGCCTGAACACGGCATCACTGTCACATTGAGCAGCCTCTCCTCCATCACTCAGCCGTTGCTGCCCAATCTCTGTGCCCTCCTTGAACCACTCGGGGGTTTTCAGGGTGACCACGGTCTCCTAGCCCTCTGCCCACTAGTCTGCCCATCTCCAAGAGAGCGAAAGGAATGGAGATCCCCAGTTTTGTCTGCACAGCACTCCTGTTCCTTTGGGAAATGACCTTCCCCTCCACCCCTAGAGGTCACACCACAGGATGCTCCCCTCCCCCACGCTGGCCATAGCAGTCCCCAGCTGGGTCAGCTACAGTTGCTTCTCTAGGGAATTTGGAACTGGGACCAAGCAGAAAGGCAGCCTCCAGATGCTGCAGCTGAAAGATGTAAACTTTGGGAGCTGTTAGTGGCCATGTTCCATCTTACCCGGGGGGCAGCGAGCAGAGGAAGCAGGACAAGAGAAGTGAGAGACAGGAGATGAACAGAAGGGGAGGCAGAGGGGATGCAGACGGTGAGTGATGGGGCCCTGGTGCCCACCCCTTCCAGAGGCCCAGTCGCATCCCTGCTCTGGGAGAGCACCCGCATCTTTTCAGTACCTCCCTCTACATTGCACAGAAACTACCTCAAAGTCGGCCGTGCCCCAAGTTCAGGCCTTCCCTGAATCCTCATTTCCCCTGAAAAGCTTAGCAACTCACTCTTAGGGTTTCAAGAAATAATGTTATGTTGGTTAAAATAATTCCCAGGTCTCCATCCCCAAATTCTCACTGGCTCTTTCTTTCCCATTTGGATGTCATGCTATTATTACAAACTTAACACACGTAGAACTGAACACCTTCTGTCCTCCCCAAATTGGTTTGTGCTTCAGGAAAATGGTCTAAGGACCAGACCAGTGGCTACATAACAGAATCACCTGGGCACTTTAAGAAAACACTGATCCGGGCTTCCCTGGTGGAGCAGTGGTTGAGAGTCTGCCTGCCAATGCAGGGGACATGGGGTCGAGCCCTGGTCTGGGAAGATCCCACGTGCTGCGGAGCAGCTGGGCCCGTGAGCCACAATTACTGAGCCTGCGCGTCTGGAGCCTGTGCTCCGCAAGGAGAGGCCGCGATAGTGAGAGGCCCGCGCACCGCGATGAAGAGTGGTCCCCGCTTGCCACAACTAGAGAAAGCCCTCGCACAGAAACGAAGACCCAACACAGCCATAAATAAATAAATAAATAAATAAATAACAAATACTTAAAAAAAAAAAAGAAAACACTGATCCAAGGCTTCAGAGAACAACTGAATCAGAATCTCTATAGGTACAGCCCAGGCCTTTGAAAATTCCCCAGGTGGGTGCAGCCAGACAGAGAATCATGCACCAGCCCAAGGACAGGCAATTCATGCTACCACTCCCCAGTCCCTTGCTCAAGGCAGACATCAATGAATAATTTCTTTACTCTGGAGCCTAGAAGCACCCCCCGAATCCTTTCCACCACGGCCACCATACAAACAATCAGACTGGGCATGAGAGATGAAACACAGCTGCATTCTGGAATAGACAGAAACGGTACAAGGATCTACCTTCTTATATTTTAGAACCTAGCCTAAAAGAAAATGCTTGGATTAAGTGTGACCCAGGCCTCAATCAGGCTCAAACAAATGTTTTTCTCAGGTCTTAGTTTAATGAGGTGTCAATGAGAAAATGTTCTCATTTGGCTTAGGATTCTAGGGACTTTAGTTTTAATTTTACGAAGTAGTTCTTGCTCCTACTATGGAAAAGAAAGGGGGTGGGGTGGGAAGCATTTCTATGTGTTCCCTTTTTTCCTCCCTGATTACCCCCAAAAGAGCTTTCAAATAATCTGCTAAGTATTGAAATACTGAAGTCATAAACTAGTTGCAAAAAATCAGCTCACTAGAACAACAAGAAAGACATTCTTTTGCTTTTCAAAGCCTTTCCCATCATCTGGAGCCAAAAATATTATCTTCTGACCCAAAAAGCCACTAATAAACCTTGCTTCTATAGGCTAAGCAAGAGGGGTGATTTTGCCCTAAGTGAAGTGACAGAGAGAGCAAGATTGTTCTCTGGCTCCACCTTCTCCCACCTCCTTGCCACGTTCCACTTTCAGGGACCTCCCACCTGCCTTTAGGCTGCCTAGAGTCCCCACAGCTGTCCCCCTCTGCCATAAGAGCTCCCCAGCCCCAAGTTAAAATCCCTTTCTTTTCCCCTCCCCATCCAAATTCCAAATCCCAGCTTGCTACTAAGCACAACCTCTAAGCACAGTCTTAGCACTCACCCTCTCTTTGTAAGACTGTTTAGACACACAGAATACTGTTTTTCCTTTCCATTTATTTAATAGTTCGGGGAGTGAGAAAAGGCTGCCTTATGGGGGCATGCAGAGGAAAGCTGGCAGTAGAATCCCTGCATAATTGAGGACCATTTGCTGGGGTGGTGCATCAATAAAAAGTTAAATTAATGGTACTGTATTTTTTGCTACTGCTCCATTGAAACACTAACAAACAAAAACAGAAACAAAAACAAAAAAATGTAATACAGTAACCTTCAGTTACAAAGACAATTCACTTGTGTGAGCCTTACTCCTCTAAACTTCAAGATAAATGAAAATGAGATATTCTGTACCACACTTATATTTTAAAAGATGAGGCTGTTGATACCAAAACCAGACAAAGATATCACAAATAAAGAAAATTACAGGCCAATATCACTGATGAACATAGATGCAAAAATCCTCAACAAAATATTAGCAGACCGAATCTAACAATACATTAAAAGCATCATACACCATGATCAAGTGGGATTTATCCCAGGGATGCAAGGATTTTTCAATATCTGCAAATCAATCAATGTGATACCCCACATTAACAAACTGAAGAATAAAAACCATATGATCATCTCAATAGATGCAGAAAAAGCTTTTGACAAAATTCAACATCCATATATGATAAAAAACTCTCCAGAAAGTGGGCACAGAGGGAACATACCTCAACCTCATAAAGGCCATATATGACAAACCCACAGCTAATGTCATACACAATGGTGAAACACTGAAAGCATTTCCTCTAAGATCAGGAACAAGACAAGGATGCCCACTCTTGCCACTTTTATCCAACATAGTATTGGAAGTCCTAGCCACAGCAATCAGACTAGAAAAAGAAATAAAAGGAATCCACATTGGAAAAGAAGAAGTAAAACTGTCACTGTTTGCAGATGACATGATACTATAGATAGAAAATCCTAAAGACACCACCAGAAAACTGCTAGAGCTCATCACTGAATCTGATAAAGTTGTAGGATACAAAATTAATATACAGAAATGTGTTGTATTTCTATACACTAACAATGAACTATCAAAAAGAGAAATTAAGGATTGTTATCCCATTTCCCATCAAATCAAGAAGAATAAAGTATCTAAGAATAAACCTACCTAAGGAGGTAAAAGACCTGTACTTGGAAAACTATAAGACACTGATAAAAGAGATGGAAGATGACACAAACTGATGGAAAGATATCCCATGCTCTTGGATTGGAAGAATTAATATTGTTAAAATGATCATATTACCCAAGGCAATCTACAGAATCAATGAAATCAAAATACCAAGGGCATTTTTCACAGAACTAGAATAATTTTAAAACTTGCATGGCAACACAAAAGACCCCGAATAGCCAAAACAATCTTGAGAAAAAAGAACAGAGCTGGAGGAATCACACTTCCTCACTTCAGACTATACTACAAAACTTCAGTAATCAAAACAGTATGGTAATGGCACAAAAAGAGCCACATAGATCAATGGAACAGAACAGACAGCCTAGAAATAAACCCACACTCTTATGGTCAATTAATTTACGACAAAGGAGGCAAGAATATATACAGGAGATAAGACAATTTCTTCAATAAATGCTGCTGGGAAAACTGGGCAGCTACATGTAAAAGAATGAAATTAAAGCATTCTCTGACTCCATATACAAAAATAAACTAAAAATGGCTGAAAGACCTAAATGTAACATTGGAAACCGTAAAACTTCTAGAGGAAAACACAGGCAGAACATTCTTTGACATAAATTGTAGCAATATTTTTTTACATCTGTCTCCTAAAGCAAAGGAAATAAAAGCAAAAATAAACAAATGAGACCTAATTAAACGTAAAAGCTTTTGCACAGCAAAGGAAACCATCAACAAAATGAAAAGACAGCCTACTGAATGGGAGAAAATATTTGCAAATGATATAACCAATAAGGGGTTAATATCCAAAATATATAAACAGCTCATACAACTCAACATCAAAAAAATAAACAACCTGATTAAAAAATGGGCACGTTTTTCCAAAGAGGACATGCAGATTGCTAACAGACACATGAAAAGATGATCAACATCGCTAATCATCATAGAAATGCAAATCAAAACCGCAATGAGATATCACCTCACACCTGTCAGAATGGCTATCATCAAAAAGAACACACAGGGCTTCCCTGGTGGCGCAGTGGTTGAGAATCCGCCTGCCAATGCAGGGGACACGGGTTCGAGCCCTGGTCCGGGAAGATCCCACATGCCGTGAAGCAACTAAGCTCGTGTGCCACAACTACTGAGCCTGTGCTCTAGAGCCCGTGAGCCACAACTACTGAGCCTGTGTGCCGCAACTACTGAAGCCCGCGTGCCTAGAACCCGTGCTCCACAATGAGAGAAGCCACTGCAATGAGAAGCCCACGCACCACAACGAAGAGTAGCCCCCGCTCGCCGCAACTAGAGAAAGCCCATGTGCAGCAACGAAGACTCAACACAGCCAAAAATAAATAAATAAATAAAATTAAAAAAAATAAACACACACACAAAGAAGAAAAAAAAAGGACACAAATGACAAATGTCAGCAAGGATGTGGAGAAATGGGAACACTTGTACACTCTTTGTGGAAATGTAAATTGGCCACTGTGGAAAACAGTATGGAGGTTTTCTCAAAAAAAAGAAAATAGGACTACCGTACAACCCAGCAATGCCACTCCTGGGTATATATCCAAAAACAACACATTAATTTGAAAAGATACATGCACCCCAGTGTTCATAGCAGTATTATTTACAATTGCCAACATATGGAAGCAACCTAACTGTCCATCAATAGATGAATGGATAAAGATGTGGTATATAAAATATATATGATGGAATACTACTCAGCCATGAAAAAGAATGAAATTTTGCCATTCACAACAACATGCACAGACCTGGAGGGTATTTCGCTAAATGAAATACATCAGACAGAGAAAGACAAATACTATATGATATCACTTATATGTGGAATCTAAAAAATAAAACAAACTAGTGAATATAACAGAAAAGAAGCAGACCCACAGATATAGAGAACAAACTAGCAGTTACCAGTGGGAAGAGGGAAGAAGGGAGGGGCAAGTTAGGGGTAGGGGATTAAGAAGTACAAACTATTATGTATAAAATAAATAAGCTACAAGGATATATTGTACAACACAGGGAATATAGCCAATATGTTATAATAACTATAAATGGAGTATAACCTCTAAACACTGTGAATCACTATGTTGTACCCCTGTAACTTATATAATATTGTACATCAACTATACTTCAATAAAAAAGTAATAATAAAAAAATAATAAAAGATGAGGTTGTTGTCCAAAATTAACCTCTAAATGTCTAAACAGCAGGTTTGGCTGGGGGGGGGGGGGTGGCGCGGAGGTGGGGAGGCATACTGTGGAGCCCTTTGTCAACCCCCTGCCTTGAAAGACCTCAACCTAAGATGTCACTAAAATCCTCAGAGATCAGTAAAGGGCACCCCTTTTTCTGAAAGTTTGATAAATGGACCTGGGCCTCTATGGCTAGCCTCAAAGGGTTAAGAATACAACAGGAGGTGAGCTGTGGCTCTCCGTAAGGCCACACACCTCTGACTACATCTCTGCCTGTAAAACAAGAACATTCACCACCTCCCTCCCTCATGACTCTTGGCAGGCTTCATCAGTGGCCAATGACGATAAAAATGTTTGTTATTTATAATGCCCAGTAGCACGCTGCATCTGTGAGGACAGAGCCACAGAGCACAAGGATTACGTCTTTAGAGTGTGATACAACTGTGGGCAGAAAAACTCCAATCACGACTTCCTTCTCAAAACCCCAAAACAAGAAATGTAGATGAACAGAACAATCCAGAGCCCACATACCTATCTATGTTCACCAAGGTTTTCCCCACCTTTGCTGGCTGTTCCTCCCTGCTGGTCCCCTGAATGCTGGAGCTCCTCAAGGCTCTCCCCATCTTATTCCATATTCCCTTTTAAGAGATCTCATCCTCTCTCATGGCTTTAATTACATCTTATTGACTCTCAAATGTTGATCAACACTCAGCACAGACCCTCCTCCTGATACAGACCGGCAGATGCAACTACCTACTTGACAGAATCACCTGGACATCTTAAAGACACCTGTTTAAAACTGAACCCAGAATGCTCCTTCCCCATCCCCACCCCAAGCCTGCCCCTTTGCCAGGGTTCCTCCCAGTTACACCAGCAGGATCTCTGGGACATAGTCATCTCCAAGATAGGTATCTTCAGAATATATTGTATATCGTTAAGTAAAAAAAGAAACATGTAAAACTGTGTTTAGTAGGATGCTATCTTTTGTGCATCAAAGGGAGAAAATAAATACCACACACACACATATCCATTTGCGTACTTCTTCAAAAAGAAACAAAGGAGGGATAAATCAAAATAAAAATGGTTGCCTATCAAGGGAGAAAGGGAAAAGGATGGAAGATATTGAGATTAAAGGAAACTTCTGTGACTCTATCCTGTTACGTAGTTTTAACTTTGGGAAATGTTGTATATAAAAGTTTTATATAATTTTTAAATTAAATCAAAAGGAAATACCTCTAAAAATTAAAAACAAATTGAAGCAAATTAATGTATGTCTGGGTGGGAGTATACTTATGTGAAGAAAAGACTTTACTAAACATAGTACTCTGAACTATGGGACATATTTTTGGGCCCAAAAAGAACGACAAAGAAATCATAAATTTCACTCTGAGTCTTATTGTTAGTAGAGAAAAAAACACATAATTATTTGAAAACTGTAATAAGTATGTTGTAGATGTGCAGAATAGAGTTTACATTAAAAAAAAAAAAGAAAGAAAGAAAAGAAAACGGCTATCCTTAGAAAAGCCAGCTTGCAAGGTTGGCCTTTGGCTGGCATCTGGGAAACTGGATTTTGGGTGGTTCCCACAATTCCCAGAACTGATAAGAATGGTTCACTATGGGACTTCCCTGGCAGTCCAGTGGTTAAGACTTCGCCTTCCAATGCAGGGGGTGTGGGTTCGATCCCTGGTCAGGGAGCTAAGATCCCACATGCCTTGTGGCCAAAAAACCAAAACATAAAACAGAAGCAATATTGTAACAAATTCAATAAAGACTTTAAAAATGGTCCACATCAAAACAAACAAAAAAAAATCTAAAAAAAAAGAATGGCTCACTATGACTAACCTGTTCGTGGAAACAATATGGTTTATGCTGAATACCTGCCTTCTTGCTGGAAGTCTGGAATTTTGGTTTGTGCTACGCAGAGGGTGCTTATGTCACCTGTCCCCAGTAAAACCCTAGGCAATGAGTCTCTAATGGGTTTCCTTGGTAGACAATATTTCATACAACTTCATGGGGTTCCCACTGAAAATCAAAGCTTTATTGGTCAAGACTGGAGGTTGCTAGAGCCCAAACTCACTGTTCTGAACACTAATAAAGGGAAAGAACCAAGCATTTATCCTGCCTTTTACTATGAACAGCATTTCAGAGTAACCATATAGGGATGAGGAAAAGGTCTTCTTCATTGAAGAATTCCAGCTAATAAAGGCCAAAGGAAATAATGGATCTAAGCAATGATCAGTGGATGCTAAAACCATTCAGGTGAAAGAGTTATAAAATGAAGATTTTATAACAGAGGGATCAGCTATTACCACCTGAACCCACAGATATCTTAGAATCTCTGTGTGACAACCAGACACCAAGTGCTGATTGATGACATGTAATAAGAAGTACACAGCACTAGCTATGAGGTGTTCTCACTAAATAACTTGATCTGAATCGAATCAAGCCTCTAAACTGAATTTCTTGTTGACAAGAGATATGGGGAACAAGGCAACATGCCAAATGACACCACAGAGAAGCAGTCAGCCAAATCCTGGATGTGGATGTGGCAGATGACAATGACCTGCTTTCTCCAGCAAACCAAGGTCGTGAGAAAATTGGGAGTCGGGTGGTGGAAGGAGGGTACAGAGCTACAGATTACAGAGACCTATAGAACGAGAGTCAAAACAACAAGAAAGCCAACCTGATCATGTCACTCTCTTCCTTAAAACCCCTGGGGACCCGCCACTCCTCTGGCTGTTCTCATCGTGTCCTTTCTGTGCTCTGGCCACAGTCACCTGCATTCAGTTCCTAAACCATTCCTTCATTCCTCGGGTCCTTACACATGCAGTTCCCTCTCCTTGGGGGAGGGGGAACAACCCAGCCCCTGCCCCAGTGTAAGATTAGGTCCTTCCCCCTTGTTATACACCCTCACAGTACTCTGTACTTCTCAGGGAAACATGTGTATTTGTTACATATCTGCCCTTCTCCCAAAGACTAGAAGTTCCTTGAGGGCACACACCACATCTTTCAGCAGAGTCTGACACACAGTAAGTATGTGCTAAATAAAAATCTGCTTAACGCACATGTGAACAAATAAGGTATGAACGATATGGCCCAATGCCACCAGGTGGGAATTTAGGGACACTCTAAATCAATAAAGCCCCGCGTAATCCCTGATAGTCTTCATTGCTGTGATATCTATTTTCAGTACCTAGAACCCGGTCTAAGGAGCGGAGGCTCACAGGGAAGGACTCACCGCCTCGTGGGACTTGGGAATGGGTACAATGATGGCCAGTACACAGATGAGCTGGAAGATGGCACCCAGGAAGAGTCCATATCGCAGCAGGTTCTCCAGGAATGTGGGTTCGGGCACCTCGGGAGGGGAGAAGTCCAGGTCGGAGGCCATGGCCCCAGCTTGCTGCCTGAGGTCCCCTCCGATTCACCACTCTCCAGAGCCGACTTCTAAATGCAAAGAGTTAATGTCATGTTTCTACAACTGACGTTTAAATGGTTCCACTTCCACAAACACACCCACATACATGCAAGAATATATAAAGCAACTGCGATTAAATGTTAACAATTCTTGAACCTAAGTGGAGGATATATGGAGAGTCATTGCCCCATTCTTTCAACTTTTTTGTATGTTTGAAATTTTTCCAAAAATGAAGTTACAGGAGATAAATAAATAAATGCAAACATTTCAACAAAAATCTCAAATCAACATACGTTTGCTGAAGGCCTGCTCTGTTTCAGGTTTTATTTATTTGTTCATTTATACATCCAGTCACTCATTCAACAAATACTTATTGAACACCAAGCACTGAAGAGTGAGTAAAACAGACAAATCCCTGCTCTCTCGGGGCCTACCTCTCAGGACAGAGGGACAGAGGCGGACAAAGAACACATCCAGATGGGACATGCCATCTAGTGATAACTGTTTTGAAAAAGGCTTCAGAAGGGCATCATTTTATTTTGTATAGGGTGGCAGGAAGGGCCTCTCTGAAGAAGAGACAGGAATGAAGTGACAGAGATAGGAAGTATGAGACTGAGCCAGTGAAGCATCTCAGGGAAGCATATTCCAGGCAGAGAGAAAAGCAAGTGTAGAGGCCTCAGGGCAGGGATATGAGTCCAAAATGGCCAGAGAGGCATACAGGAGGGAGTGTAGAAGAAGGTAAGATCAGAAGGAATGGCGACTGACCTTGTAGGACCCTAACACTTCTGATTTGATTGAGTAAAATGTAAAGCCACAGAAGGGTTTTGGGCAGAAAAGTGACATAATCTGATTTACACTTTTTTTTGGCCATGCCACATGGCTTGTGGGATCTTAGTTCCCCAAGCAGGGATCGAACCCGGGCCCCTGGCAGTGGAAGCACAGAGCCCTAACCACTGGACCGCAGGGGAATTCCCTGATTTACATTTTAAATGGGGTGGGGGGGGGTGCAGAGTGGACGTAGGGAGACCAGTGAGGGAACTACTACCAGTAACCCAAATAAGAGATGCTGGGGACATGGACGACAGGGGCAGTGGTGCCCAGTGGTGGCAGGTCCGGCCTCAACCCACCTCTCTAGCCTCTCACTTCACCAGAGTCCCCCACTCCTAATACACTGGTCGAGCTGAAAGACCTGCCTGTAATTCTCCAAGAGCACTGAGCTCTTTCAAATCCTGGGCCTCTACCCAAGTGGCACACTCTGCCAAGAATGCCCTTTCCCATTACGACTGCTTGGCGAAGCCCCTACTCTACCTCCAAGGCTGAGCTCGTGCCCCCTCCCCAGCATGCCTTTCTTACTGCCCTCCTCCTACCCTGGTAGGACTGAACTGCTCCCCCTCTACCACAGCACCCACGAGTGGCTTCCTTTGGCCCACCCCAATGAGAAAGGGGAAAACTTACTTGGGAACCAGGCCCACCTGACTCCAAAGCCCTTTGTGTTTTCAGGGATCTGTGCCACAAGGCAACTTTCCACTAAATCTGAGCTGTCCAATATGGTGGCCCTGAGCCACATGTGGCTATGGAGAGTTGAAACACAGCTAGTCCAAACTGAGATGGCTGTTCAGTTAGGTCCACACTCAATTTAGAAGATAGTGTGAACATAAGACTGTATCAATAGGGCTTCCCTGGTGGCGCAGTGGTTGAGAATCTGCCTGCCAATGCAGGGGAACGGGTTTGAGCCCTGGACCGGGAAGATCCCACATGCCACGGAGCAACTAAGCCCGTGTGCCACAACTACTGAGCCTGCACTCTAGAGCCCGCATGCCACAGCTACTGAAGCCCACACGCCTAGAGCCCATGCTCCGCAACAAGAGAAGCCACCGCAATGGGAAGCCTGTGCACCGCAATGAAGAGTAGCCCCTGCTCGCTGCAAATACAGAAAGCCCGTGCGTGGCAACAAAGACCCAACGCAGCCAAAAATAAATAAAAATTTTAAAAAATTAATTTAAAAAAAAGAACGTATCAATAAAATATCTCGCTAACAGTGTTTTATACTGACTGCATGTTGAAATAATATACTGGGTTAAATAAATTATTAATTTCATCTGATGTTGAAAAAGAACTAAGTTGGAGGATTCACTTTCTGATTTCAAAACTTAGTATAGAGCTACAATAATCAAAACAGTGTGATACTGGCATAAGGATCTAGGCCAATGGAACGGAATAAAGAGCCCAGAAGTAAATCCTCACATATATAGTCAACTGATTTCTGAACAAGGGTGCCAAGACAATCCAATGGGGAAGGATAGTCTTGTCAAGAAATAGTGCTGGGAAAATTGGATATACACATGCAAAAGAATGAACTGGACCCTTATCTTACACCGTATACAAAAATTAACTCAAAATGGATCAAAGAACTAAACTTAAGAGCTAAAACTATTAAACCTATAGAAGAAAACATAGGCGGAGTCTTCACGACATTGGATTTGGCAATGACTTCTTAGATGTGACACCAAACCACAGGCAACAAAAGAAAAAATAAATTGGACTTCATCAGAATCAAAAACTTTTGTGCATCAGAGGGCACTATCAAGAGAGTGAAAAGACATACTGGAAAACAGTTTGGCAATTTCTAAAAAAGTTAAACGTAGAATTACCACATGATCCAGCAATTCCACCCCTAGGTATATACCCAACAGAACTGAAAGCATGGACTCAGATACTTGTACACCAATGTTCACAGCTACACTATTCACAATAGCCAGAAGATGGAAACAACCAAGAGTCGATCAACAGATGAATGGATAAACAAAATGTGGTATAGACAAAGGACAAAGGACATTCACTCAGCTACTAAAATGAATGAAATTCTGATACATGCTACATGGATGAACCTTGAAAACATGCTAAATGAAATAAGCCTGACAGAAAAGGACAAGTATTGTATGATCCCACTCATTAGGTACCTAGAATTGGCAAATTCATAGAGACAGAAACTAGAATATAGGTTACAGGGGCTGGAGGAGGGGCAATAGGGAGTCATTGTTTAATGAGTACAGAGTTTCAGTCTGGAATGATGAAAAAGTTCTGGAAATAGTGGTGATGGTTACACACACTGTACACTTAAAAATGGTTAAAATGGTAAATTTTATGTTATGGATATTTTACCACACACACACACAAACTGTACCTGTTTCTTTCTACTTTCTAAATGTGGCTACTAGAAAATTTTAAATTACACACATGGCCTGCATTATATTCCTATGGATGGCTCTGGGTTAAGAGACTATCCTAAAACCTTCCTCCACTTTGGCTCTGCGGCTTCACTGCTTTGCAACATTTTTCCAACATGAAGGAGTAGTGACTAAAGGATGACAAAAACAACCTTCCAAGTGAACAGACTGGGGTTTATGCAAATGCGCATTGTCTACCTTTCAACCTAGTCACTTAGGAAGGTGATGTGCCCGAGCCGACAAGGTGGCCACTGTTTCCCACCACTTCGGTCTCCTTTGGGAATGGCTTTCAAAGCCTTAGGCTCACTTTTTTTTTCCCCCCCCAAAATCCTCAGAGCTGGCAGATCTTCATCCTCCCAGGAAGGATTTGACTTCTGGAAGGAACCCAACATCATCTGGATCCAAGTGTGGTGAATCAGGTGGAGCCTCAAGCCCAGGAATACCATTTTTGGTCAAATACAAGGTTATGACGCTCAGACCCTAGGCAGATTGTTTGGGGTGGCTCAGAAACTGGCCCTGAAGTGAATTCCAAGGCTGCTGCAAGAACAGCTTTACTGGAGGAAACGTACAGCCCAGACAGGACACTATATCCTTACACCATGTGAATAGCAAGGTATAAAAATGTTCTCTCATTTCTTCACAGTTGCACCTCATAAATATACACTTTTTTAAAATGCCCTTGGCCCTAAACTTTACATTTAAGGCTGTAACAAGCCTAGTGGGCTTATCAATACTTAGATTTATTAATGTTACTCACAGCAACATTGTTAAGAATATTTGTAGTACAATAAAAACATGGGGCCAAGAGTCAGGCGGGGGCACAAACCCTGCTTCTATCAGCAATTAGCTACACTTTGGGCCAATCTCTTGACCTCCTACAGACTTGATGTTCTCAGAAGCCAAACAACAACAATAATATCTATTCAAAGCTATAATGCATTTAGGCTTTTTTTTTTTTAATGGCAATTAGGCAATATAACAAGAGCCATAAAAGTGATTATATCCTTTGACTGAATAACTCACTTCCTAGAATCTACAGTAAGGAAACAATTCAAAAGAAGAAAAAGGCTTCAGGTACAAAAAAGTTCATGGCAGTGCTATTCATAATACTGAAAAGCAGGAAGCAACTAAAGTGTCCAACAATAAAGAAGCAGTTAAGCCAATTATGGTACATCATGGGATATTCCCCGTTGGCTAAAATGGCAAGTACGTATGTGGTGTATCAGGTCAGCAGAAAGTCTTTGCAAAATTATATTAAATGAAAAAAGAAAATAATTACATAAACACTGACTGCAGCCATGTATAAACTATGATTTCACTGGCTAAAGATCAAAAGAGGCCATAAGAAAATGTAAATAGTTGCTGTTAAAGTGAAGGGCTCATAAGTTTTCATTGTGGGGGGAATATCATTGAAAAAACTGAATACAATCTAAAAGAAAAATCCATGCCTATCTACTCCTCTCACAAGGCTTTTATAGGGTCTAATGAAACGCTGCCCAAGAGAACTTTCTGCAATTATGGAAATGTTCTATACTTCTGTTCTCCAATATGGTAGCCACCAGCCCCATGTGGCTATTAAGCACTTAAATGAGGCTTAAGGAACTGAATTTTTCATTTTACTTTTACTTTATTTATAAATAGTTGCATGTGGCTAGAGGACTCCCACATTGGACAGCGCAGGTACAACCAGAGGGTGGTTGTAATAAAGTTCTGGAAAACATAAAATGCTCTATACATCTTGTGTCTGCTTTAGAACTCCTGTCTAATTTTCTCTGTACCCCTACACTTTACTTCCCAGTCTGCCTGCCAGGATTTCTGGGTTTTCCTTTCCTGCATACAGAAGTCACAAGAGTCCTACTCATCCTTCAGCTCCCAAAAAGGAGGCTCTTATCCCTCAGACTCCTTGAAAGGCTTTGCTCCCCCCACCCCACCCCCGACACTGTCACAGCAGTAGCAGTAAGCGAATCATTTGCCAGATGTGCACAGCACTTTACAGTCAGCACCTCATTCATTTCACAACCACTCTGGGAGGCGGGTATTACTAACGAGGATGAGGAAACCGAGGCTTGGGAGAGGTTACGTGGCCTACCCTGGGATTACTTGGCTGAGAAGTGGCAAAGTTAGGATTCAAACTGGCTGGTGGGTATGACTGAAACTTAGCTGGTGGTCAATGGTTTTCAAACTGCAGGCTGTGGCCAATTTTTGAGCCATGGAAACCATTAAGGGGGCTGCAGCTGACATTTTTTCCTCTTTAATTTTATTAACCAGTACTTTAATTAATTAAGTAAATGACAATAGAAAATATCATATCAGTAAGGGTGAGTATTGTGTCCTGAAGCTTTTTTTTTTTAACCAGTTATATCCATCTACATCCAAGCAAGGATGTTCTGGGTCAAAATTCAAAATGTATTTCTTATTGTTTGAGAAATACTACACAGTCTAATGTTTTTACTTGCTCCACTATAAGCTCCTGGACAGCAGGGACCCAGGGTCCATCTTGAGTTTCTTCCAGGGCCTGACTCAGATATTTGGTAACTGATGAAACCTATGGTTGTTTCCCACCTTTAAAGTAAGAGCAGATGCCCCAACCAACAGCCTCATTTAACAAGGAGGAGGGGGAGCGGAGAGGCACGGTGCTTGCTTAGGCTCTACCAGTGAGTCAGGGCAACGCGGAACATCCCGCTAGGTCTCTAACCCTGTGATGCTCCAGACTTGCTTAAGAGCAAAGGTTTTTACACATGGGGGGAAACTCATACCCCCATCAGAATTTCATAAAAAGTACAGAGCCATTTATTATCAGACATGGCAAATAATTTCATAAGGTTATCCGACCCCTTGAGGCTCATCTGTGAATGCCAGATACCAGTGGTCTGAAGCTTTTATTCACTGGACACATATTTACTGAGCATCATTCTAGTTCCTGCCATGGAGTTTTCATCCAATTGGAGGCACTCAAACACACACATATAGATATGTAATGGCAGCAGTATTATCAGAAATATAAATAGGGAGACAAGGGGTGCTATTTTGTATGAGGTAGTCAGGCAAAGGCCTCTCTGAGAAGGTGTCATTTCAGCAAAGGCAAGAAAAAAGTGAAAGAACAAGTCATTTCAATTCCTGTTAGGTACCCCAAGGTGGAGAAACAGCAAAGGATAAGGTCCTGAGGCAGGAATGAACTTTATGACCAAGGAGAAGAGAGTAGAGTGAGCAGCTGTGTAGGACCAGCAGAACTCTGGGTCAAAGGGGAGCCACTGGAAAGTTCTTAGCAAAGAAACGACATGATCTGACTCATTTTTAAATGGTCCCTGTGGCTGCTGTGTTGAGAACAGAATGTAGAGGGGCAAGAGTGGTAATAGGGAAACCAGTTAAGAGGCTACTATATAATAGTCAAAAAGACACACTTGCACCAGGTGGCAGTAGAGGCGGTAAATTCTCAGGTTGTAGATATATTTTGAAGAGAGGGCCAACAAGATTTCTGAGATGAAATCTGAAAGAGAGAAATTAAAAATAAGACCTGAAGGTGAAACTATTCTGTATGATACTGTAATGGTGAATACAAGACATTAAGCATTTGTCAAAACCCATAGAACTGGACTTCCCTGGGGTCCAGTGGTTAAGAACCTGCCTTCCAATGCAGGGGACGCGGGTTCGATCCCTGGTCGGGGAACTAAGATCCCACATGCCGCAGGGCAACTAAGCCCGCGCGCCACAACTACAGAAGCCTGCCCCCTGCAACTAGAGAAGGCTGTACACCACAACGAAGAGCCTGCATGCTGCAACTAAGACCCAGCAAACTTTACAGCACAAAGAGTAAACTTTAATGTACATGAATTTAAAAAAAAAATCATTTAGGTATCCAGGATGGAATGCAGAATGTGACATTCTGAATCTAAATGTATTAGAAATGGATGAAGCGATTTCACTGAAGGGGTACGGGGAATCAGGTGCTGACCTCAGTAACTTTGGAAATGGATGGAGTTTGTAAGACTAAAGGCAAAAGGAACTGTATATGTCACTGTACTCTAGTTAATAAAGTTGTTTCCCACATAGGATATAGGTTACCAATTCTGAAACAACTATACATATACACTGGAATTGAACAATTAAGTAAATGGATGGTAGATGGTGGGAGCTAGGTTTGTTACAGTTGGAGTTGAAGGTTACAGTTAAGCCACAGGAGGCTAGAATGATCCATGTGGAATGGATGAGTGTTGCAGACATCAGTATAAACTCATATTTAGATTAATATAGATACAGAAGGCTACATATTTATATATATACGTGTGTGTGTGTGTATATATATATATACGTAGAGAGGGAGAGGAGAGGGAGAGGGAGATTAGTCTACACACATACATCTCTTGCTCTTTTGCTCTGGGCATACCAGTAGCAATGAGCACACCTAGCACCCAGATCTTGGTTTCTGATACCATTCTCCAATAAAAGGAACCAGGGCTCCTGGGAGAAATGGTTAACTCTAGGACTGATGCAGGAAATACACAAGATGAACCTGTAACAGAAAGTAAGAAAGTGTTCAAAAAAACCCAAAACACATTGATCGGGGTATGTCAAAGGGATATAGAAGCCACTTCAAAGAGCTCCCAATCGCCAAAGCCAGAACAATTTGGACAAAAAAATAAATTAAGTAGTACTGGATTATAACCCAAAGTATGAAAAGAAATATCCAAGACTATACTGATATAAATGATTTAATAAATACACAAATTTCCCATGGAGAATTTCAAATAATTTATGTAGATAATCTGTCTTAAAGTGTGACGTGAAATTCCACACTCCTTAAGCATGGGCTGTGCATAATGACTTCCTTCCAAGAGTACAATATGGAAAAGTGGGGGAAGGGGAGTAACTTTACAGTGGAAGAACTTGACTACCTCAAGCTAGTGATCTGGGTTAACATCATCTGTGATAACTTATATTGAAAGTATATACCCTTGATGTGATATGATGAGAATGGCACTTTACCTCTGTGGTCTTCCTCCCCCAAACCTATAACTCCAATCTCATCATAAGAAAAACACCAGACAAATCCCAGCTGAGGGTCATTTTACAAGATATCTGACCAGTAATACTCAAAACTGTCAAGTTTATCTAAACGAGGAAAGTCTGAGGAACTATCACAGTCCTAGAAGCCTAAGGAGACACGAATAATGTAATATGGGATCCTGGAACAGAAAAAGGACATTAGGAGAAAACCGAGCAAATCGGAAGAGACCATGGACTTTAGTTAATAATAATTTACTGATATCAGTTCATTAACTGTGACAAAAGTATTATACTAATGTAAAATGTTAATAATAGGGAAAACTGTGTGGGAGATATATGGGAACTCACTGCAGCATCTTCACAATAATTTTGTAAATCTAAAATTGTTCTCAGGACTTCCCTGGTGGCCCAGAGGTTAAGAATCCGCCTGCCAACGCAGGGAACATGGGTTTGAGCCCTGGTCCGGGAAGATCCCACATGCCGCGGAGCAACTAAGCCCGTGCGCCACAACTACTGAGCCTGCGCTCTAGAGCCCGCAAGCCACAACTACTGAGCCTGCACTCTAGAGCCCCTGTGCCACAGCTACTGAAGCCTGCGCGCCTAGAGCCCGTGCTCCACAACAAAAGAAGCCACCGCAATGAGAAGCCCGCGCACCACAAAGAAGAGTAGCCCCCACTCGCCGCAACGAGAGAAAGCCCGCACGCAGCAACGAAGACTCAACACAGCCCCCTAAAAAATAAAAATAAATAAAATAAATTAATAATAAATAAAATAGTTCTCAAATAAAAAGTTTATTGGAAAAAAAAAGTCACTATTTCAAAATAAATAAATAACCCCTGAGACATGTATAGCTGTCCAGACTTAGCAAACAGAAACTAAGTCTTCTCTTAGACTGAAAGAAACAGATTCTAAGGATGTTGGTAGGGGATCCTTGGCTTCTAATGAAGTGATTTAAAAATTCTGTCCTGAGACTGGAGAACAGAAAATCAGTGTCAGGAATTACTGCCTTACAGCCATGGGCTGTATACCCAGACCCGTCCCATTACAACAAATTCCCAAGAACTGCTCAAAACTGGGTTAGAATTTTGTCCTATGGATAGGTAAGCCATCTCCTAGAGCAGTCAAAACTGGCAGCCAGTAGGCTGAAGCTGGTGGGCAGATGTCCTACAAAATGTAATTATTAAATCCGAATTTGTTGCCACCACTTAAAAAGTGAGGTTTCACATACTCATTTCCCACTTCCCTTAAAAAGAAATAAATCAGCGAACACGCACTGTGCATTTACTAAGCGCCTTGCATTCACCAACTCATTTAATCCTCAGATTAACCCTATGCGCCCATTTTACAGAGGAGGAAACTGAGAACCAGAGAGGCAACCAGAGCTCGCCCACGGTTACACAGCAATAGGGGAACACTCAGGGGTCAAACCCCAGCCAGACTGACTCCAGGGCTCTGGCTCCTCCTAAAGCTCCGTCAGTGGGAAGAAAGGCCAGGTCACAACTGTGAGGAGCACCGGGTTCTGGCCCTGCTCAGAACTAAAGCGCTGAGGGACAGCAAGACAGGCTCTCCGCCCCCCTGGGACTCAAACTCCCCTCCCAAGTAACTTCCGAAAGAGCGACCCAGGAAGTTATTTACGCCGCGCACGCAGTGGCCCCCGGGCCGGCAGAACAGCGCCGCCTGCGGCGCCCGAGCTTAAGCCCCTCTCCGTACCTCAGCATCTGCGACTCCACCCCGCCCCGAAGCCCAGGACCGGCCACAGCGTCGCCGCACTCACCTCCAGCGCCGCCGCACCGCGCCCCCGGAAGTGGTTCCTGGAGACCTCGGTCCCGGAAGTGACGCTCCTGAGCAACCAGCGGGCTCAGCTCCGACCGCCCTCGTTGCTAGGGTTGGTGGATCCGGGCCGCTGGGCTTTGTCAGATGTTTGTCCCAACCCAGTGGGTTTGAGCTGAACGGAGAGAACTACGGAAGTGAGATCCAGACACCGTCGATTCTTCAAGCCCCTTTATCACAGCCCATTTCAGCAAATGTTTATACACATTTATAGAAGCCTTTTTTTTTTTGAAGTAGATCTACAATGTTGTGTAAATTTCAGGTGTACGGCAGAGATTCTGTTATATACATATATACATATATATGTGTATATAAATATATTCTTTTTCAGATTACTTTCCATTATAGGTTGTTATAAGATATTGAATATAGTTCCCTATGCTATACAGTAGGTCCTTGTTGTTTGATTTTATATATAGTAGTGTGTATCAGTTAATCCCAAATTCCTAATTTATCCCTTCCCCCCTTCCCCTTTGGTAACCATAAGTTTGTTTTCTACATCTGTGAGTCTATTTCTGTTTTGTAAGTAAGTTCATTTGTATCACTTTTTTAAATTCAACAAAGAGGTGATATCATATGATATTTGTCTTTCTCTGACTTACTTCACTTAGTATGATAATCTGTAGGTCCATCCATGTTGCTGCAAATGGCATTATTTTGTTCTTTTTTATGGCTGAGTAGATGGTATATATGTACCGCATCTTCTTTATCCATTCATCTGTCAGTGGACATTTAGGCTGCCTTCATGTCTTGGTTATTGTAAACAGTGCTGTTGTGAACATTGGGGTGCATGTGTCTTTTTGAATTAGAGTTTTCATCTTTTCTGGACATATGCCCAGGAGTGAGATTGTTGGATCATATGGTAACTGGTTTTTTAAGGAACCTCCATACTGTTCTCCGTAGTGGCTGTATCAATTTACATTCCCACCAACAGTGCAGGAGGGTTCCCTTTTCTCCACACCCTCTCCAGCATTTATTATTTGTAGACTTTTTGATGATGGCCATTCTGACCATGAGGTGAGGTGATGCCTCATTGTAGTTTTGATTTACATTGTACAGAAGACTTAATTCTATGCCAGGCCCTGAGCTAAGAGCCTACAATGAAATGCAGAGAGGAGACAAACAAGCACAGTTTTGTAATTCAGACAGAAGCAAATTATTAAAATTCATTCAAAACATTCACCGAGTACCTACTCTGTGGCTTGTGCTGGTTGTTGAACCAGACAGATGGAGTCTCTGCCCTCGTGGAGCTTAAGTTTGAACATATTATCATATAATGTGATAAGTGTTTGGATGGCATTATAGAGTTCCTGACTGGGTATTGGTGGGGCAAGTAATGGGGAGAAAGGAGCTCTAGTAGGACTTGGTAATCAGCCTCCACTATGAACCTGAGTGATTCTTGACTCCTGGTATCCATGCCTTTGTATAGCCCCTTCCCACACTGAATAGGGCTGACAGATATAGCCAATAGGGTATTGTGGAAATCATGGAGTATGAGTTCCAAGATGAAGTCATAAAAGACATTGTTCTTCCTCATTGCTCTCTCTTGATCATTCATCAGGGATCCATGTTGTGAGGACACTCAAGCAGCCCTGGGGAGAGGCTTGCATGAATAATAACCAAGCCTCTTGCCAACAACCACCTCCAACTTGCCAGCCATGTGTGTGAGCCATCTTGGGAGTGGATCCTCCAGCCTCAGTCAAACCTTCAGGTAACTGCAGCCCTGGCCAAAATCTTGAATATAATCTCATGAGAGACCTTGAGCCAGAAACAGTCAACAAAATAACTCTTGAATTCCTGACCCATAGAAGCTGTGAAATAATAAATATTACTAATTTAAGCTCCTAAGTTTCAAGGTAATTTTTTTTCAGCATAGATAACTAGTACAGAGAAGATCAAGGAGGAGTGGTTGGATGCTAAAGATTCAAAAAAAAATGAGACCTAATCTTAGCCTCAGGGAGCTCACTCTCTCCTGGAGGACACAGACAGAAATAATTATAATTCACTCAACATCCACTAATCCCATACTATGTGAGATGATATGGAGGAACCAAAGATGTATTATTTATTCGTTCATTCAACAAATATTTATGGAGTTTCTATTCTGGATCATACACTATGGAATCAGGAAGGCAATAGTGAGTAAGTGGGTCCCTACCCTCACTGTGTTTACAGACCAGGGGTTATCTGACACCCGCATTAATCAATCACAAAGAAATGTATGTTTATGAACCATGAGGTGTGTAGGGAGGAAATGAGAGGAAACCATGATAGAATAAATAACATGGGAGATACAATCAAGAAAGGGTGATCGGGGAAGGCCTCTCTGTGGAGGTAACATTTAAACTAAGAAACAAAGAATGAATAGGAATTTGCCAGGCACAAAAGGAATAAGCGTGGTGGGAGGTGGAAAGGCTGTTGGAAAGGCTTGGCGCATAAGACAGTGGGGAGAAGCTGAGGCCTGAGAGGTACAGATATTTAGGGAACTTCCCTGGCGGTCCAGTGGTTAGGACTCGGTGCTTTCACTGCTGTAGGCCTGGGCCCAGGTTCCATCCCTGGTTCGGGAACTGAGATCCCACAAGCTGCACTCGCCACAGTCAAAAAAAAAGAAAGGAAGGAGGGAGGGAGGGAGGAAAGAGAGAGAGAGGAAGGAAGGAAGGAAGGGAGGGAGGGAGGAAAGGAAGGAAGGAAGGAAGGAAAGAAAGAAAAATGAAGAGAGAGAGAGACAGAAAGAAAGGAAGCAAGGAAAGAAGGGAGGGAGGGAGACAGAAAGAAAGAAAAAGTAAGAACGAACGAAAGGAAGAAAGAAAAGGAAGGAAGGAAAGAAAGAAAAAAAGAAAGGAAGAGGGAAAGAAAGGAAGTAAGGAAGGAAGAAAGGGAGGGAGAGAGAGAGAAAGAAAGAAGGAAGGAAAGAGACAGATATTTAGGACAAGACTTGGTACTTGTCCTGGAGGGGCTTACTGTGGGGTGTGGATGAGGAGGGTCATAGGAGACAGAGATGTCTTATATGTTGAATTGTGTCCTCCCAAAAAGATTTGTTGGAGAACTAACCCCAGTACCTCAGAATGTGATCATATATGGAGACAGGGTCTTTGCAGAGGTAATCAAATTAAAATGAGGTTATTAGGATGGGCCCTAATCCAATATGACTGGTGTCTTTATTAAACAGGGAAATTTGGACACGATGCACACATAAGGGAGAATGCCATGTGAAAATGAAAGCAGAGATCAGGGAGATGCTTTTACAAGCCAGGGAATGCCAAAAATTGCCAGCAAACCACTGGAAGCTACGGGAGAGACATGGAGCAGATTCCTCCCCACAGTCCTCGGCCTTGATTTCTGACTCCTAGCCTCCAGAACTGTGGGAAAATAATTATCTGTTATTTAAGCCACCCAGTTTGTGGGACTGCGTTATGGCAGCCGTAGCGAACTAGTACAGATGTGCAGGTGCTTTGAAACCTGTTACCATCTGTATCCAAATGTGAAAGATCCCCAGCATGGCTGCTGCAAGCACAGCTACTTTCTTACTCTCTGGAAGCTTCTGGAGGGATCCAGCTGAGTCTTACTCATCTCTGTGCCCTGCATGGCTTCATTAGCACCACAGCATGGTGGAGAGCTCTGTGGCGTGCTTGTTCCTATCCATAATATCTATGCGAGGCACACTGCTTGCACGATGAAAGAGAAAAAGTTGAAAAAGGCATGATGTCTGCTCTGAGAAAATTTTCTAAACTAGATTAACACGACGGGGTGAACCAGTTTGAAATGATTACTTATAGCTGCCATCTATTGAGTATTCACCAGGTGCGCAGCACTTTACATATATCAATATTCTCCCCCCAGCAAACCTGTAAGGCAGGTATTATTCCCATCTACAGATGAAGAAACCTAGGGCTGGAGAAGTTAAGCAACTTCCCCAAGTCCCCACAGAGACTGCATGCATAACCACTGCACTACCCAACTAAGCTGCTCAAGCCAGATGAGCACTCCAGGCATGAGTGCTCTAGGATGAAGGGAAGCATCAGCAGAGAATGAGGTATCTGGGAAGGCTTCATGAGGGAGGTGGCTCGATGTGGGCCCCGGATGATGGGCTGGATTTGGATATGGGCAAAGGAAAGTAGAGGCGCAAGACTTGCTTTTTCACCTCCTAGCCTTTGCCTTTGTTGGTGTCTTTGCCTGGAATGCTCTCTTCTCCCAGCTCTTTACAAGACAGGCTCGTTCTCATCCCTCAGGGCTCGGCCCAAATACTACTTTTCAGAAAGGGCTTCCGTGATCGCCCTTTCTAGCTAATTGTTTTTTCTAGAAATGGCTCCAGCAGTATTGCCCATCCCACAGGGGCTCTTCTGCGCCATGACTGCTTGGACCCACAGCGTACAGTGGAAGAGATGTTGCGTCCGTTTCAGGCATGGCACTTAACTGGCCTGGAAGTCAGTCACCATGTAAGAAGTGCGACCAGCCTGAGACCACTGAGCTGGGAGGAGCCCAAGCCACGTGGGGAGGAAGGGAATCAGAGGAGCATCAGATACCAGACCCGGGAGTGAAGAAGCCATCTTGGAGAGGTGGAAATATGGACAGGTGTGTGATAAAGCCAAGACGGTAGAATGTTAAGTGTAGAATCTAGGTGGTAGGTATAGCGTGTGCTGTATAATTCTTTCAACTTTTTTTGTATGTTTGAAATTTTTCACTACAAAGTTGTGGGCAAAAAAGAAACCATCTTGGAAGTGGACTCCCCAGCCCCAGACACCTCAGCTGATACCATGTGGAGCAGAGATGAACCTCCCAGCCCAGTCTTTCCCAAATACCTGACCCACAAAATCATGATCTAAATAAATGGGCATTTTAAGCCACTAAGTTTTGGGGTATAGATTACAGAAATTCTCTTTCTAAGTAGACCTTCCTTACTTTCTATCACAGCTTCCTGCCTGTTTCTTTTATAACATTATCACAATCTGTAATTGTCTTATTTGCCTATTTATCATCAGTTTCTCCCCCTCTAGAATGTAAACTCTATTTCCTTTGTTCACTCCTGCCTCTCAGCACCTAGCACACTGCCTGGTACATGTAGGCTCAAATGAATGTTTGTTGAGTGACTAACTGGGACCAGGAGATGGAGCCTTTCTGAAGAGTAATAGAAGACAACATGGAATTCACAGAATAGGGGGAAAGCTGGTATTTGTCACTTGGGCTGCCCCAAATCTGAACCCACATTTGTGGGGATCCCAAGAGGTAGGAAGAGGCAGATGGATGGGATGCACACACCCTCTCCTCAGTCTCTGCTGGAGCAAAGATGCTGAACTTAACCACGACCCATCAGAAGCCCCCACCCCAGGCAGCAATGCCAGCTGCAAGGGTCAACCAGAGACTGTGGTGAGCTCCGAGTCCAGGACCTTGTTCAGAGCAGGGATCTTGGCCACACCTGGCCTTGGATGGGGTTCCTGCCTGAGCCCAGTTCTGCAGTGTCCCATCAAATTCTTCTCTACCCCATATATACAATGGAATATTACTCAGCCATAAAAAGAAACGAAATGGAGGTATTTGTAGTGAGGTGGATGGAGTTAGAGTCTGTCATACAGAGTGAAGTAAGTCAGAAAGAGAAAAACAAATACAGTATGCTAACACATATATATGGAATCTAAGGGGAAAAAAAATAAGGTCATGAAGAACCTAGTGGCAAGACGGGAATAAAGACACAGACCTACTAGAGAATGGACTTAAGGATATGGGGAGGGGGAGGGGTAAGATGTGACAGGGTGAGAGAGTGGCATGGACATATATACACTACCAAATGTAAAATAGATAGCTAGTGGGAAGCAGCCGCATAGCACAGGGAGATCAGCTCAGTGCTTTGTGAACACCTAGAGGGGTGGGATAGGGAGGGTGGGAGGGAGCGAGATGCAAGAGAGAAGAGATATGGGAACATATGTATATGTATAACTGATTCACTTTGTTATAAAGCAGAAACTAACACACCATTGTAAAGCAATTATACTCCAATAAAGATGTTTAAAAAAAAACCATCAATTGTCTAAAACACTGAGTACATCACATGGGACTTGAATATCCAAGCCTGCTTTATCTGTATTAGCAGAATAAAAACACCTGCTCAAAAATAGAAAAAAAAAGAATTCTTCTCTGCCCTTAGGTTCAGCTCCAGGGAGAAACCAGGAATGCTGAGCATGGTGCATCCTGATGAATCCAGAATGCAGGACCCAAACGAGGGGCCGCTTTCCTCCAAATGGTGAGGACATCTTCTACGTGCCAGAAAGGCCAGCAATACATTCATCTCAGAACCAGCAGAGCCCAAACAACAGTGGAGGCTCACCGTATTCTGGACTCTTTTTCTGGGCCTCCAGGAGCCTTCTAGCAGATAACCAACTTTGATAGTTCAAGGTCTGTCCTCTTGCTTTCTACAAGGTGTGAACTAAGGGCTAGATTCCACACTTGGGGGTCTATAAACCCATGGTACCCAGGTCCTATTCCTGTGCTGTACGATCTTCCAGGAGCAGGTCTGCTACAAAGGAGGTGCGGTTCACATTTCAATGCTGGGCTCATTTGAGAGGTCATCAGACAGAATTTCCATCAGAAGGTAGATTACACATCAACACCACAGAGGGTTTGCCCTTCCCAGGAAAATCCAAATGCTATAACTTGTTCTTGAGACCCAAGGTTTCCCACAGTTTTGAAATCTGAAAAGCTTTATCCAGCAGACATCCATTAAGTGCCAACTGTATGTCAGGGAAACACTAGAGACAAGATCTTGGGCTGTGGTGGGAGAGACAGACATAGACACTAACACAGTAGGATATTTTGAGTTCTACAAAGGAAGTGTGTGCAGAATGACATAAGAACCCGGGAGAAGCATCAGACTCTGCCTTCGGCAATCATGGAAGGCTTCCCAGAGTAGGTGACATTCAATCTCTAGGAGGAGGTTACAGCTGAAGCAAAGTTGTAAACTGAAGCAAACTGAAGCAAAGTTTGGAAGCAAAGTTTGGAAGCAAACTTCCAAATCCCCCTGAGGAAAGAGTCCAGAACTTCATCTCCCTGCTTCAGCCATGGAAGCAGCAAAAGCTTCACATGCAACCAGCATCTGGATGGTATTAATTACCTCCACATTTATGAAGTGCCTCATTAAACTTGACTCAAACCAACAGCATAGTTGGCTCCCTGGGTTAAAGCCACGCTAAATATTCAGTTACACACAGCACAAGCGAATCATATTTGGTGGGGTTCAGTTCACTTGTCCTGTGAAGGTGCTTTTCCAGCTGAATAATGATGGTGCCTTTTAATTGCGTGCTGTCTTCCTCCTGGGGGACTTTAGGTGGGACCATCTTCCCAGAGGGAGCCAGGAACTGGGTGTCGTCATCTCCATTTTATAGTTGCATGGACTCAGTAAAGAGATCTGGCCCCAGCCGCATAAACTGGAATCTTACTCCTCCCTCGGGGCCCAGCTCAAATTACCTCATCTTAAAAGATCTTTTGGTTCCCCCATCAGAATTTCCCTGCCATACATGACCCTGGAAGAAGCTGAGAGAAATGGCTGCGCCCTCACTGTGTACAGAGCTCTGTGATGGATAATTGACAGCGTTCACTCACTTGATCCAACAACACTGAGGGTGTGTCCCCATTTCACAGCTGAGGAAACTCAGGCACAGAGAAGCTGAGTGATGGGTCTTGGATTACACAACTAATAAGTCAGGATTCAAACCCAGGCCTCTAAGCCCATTGTCTTAACCACACACAGTCCTGGCACATTCATTCATTCACTCAACAAGTATTAACTGAGTACCTATGGTACACCCAGTGCTTGCCAGGAGTACAGTACTTGCTAGGGATGCAGTAGGGAAGGAAACATGATCCTTGCCCTAACAAAGATTATCATCTAGCAGGGAAGACAGAGGTTAAACACTTCCACAAACAATCATTTAATTACATATCAGGCATCAGGCAATGTTGGCGGAATTTAACTGAACTAGGTAAGACATTAGCAGGGCAAGAAAAGAAATCGGGTCTCTGGATGGCTCTTTCTTGTCTGCAATTCAGGAGTCAGTCAACTCTTCCTTTTTTCTTAGATTCTGTAGCAAGCAATGCCTGCAGAGGCCCACAATTGCTTTGGGAGTTTCCAGAAACCACTTCCCTCTCTGAATCATGGCTTTCCCAGCTGTAAAATGGGGATGAAAATAGCAAAAGACTGGAAGTAACCCAAATATCCATCAACAGGGGACCACTTAAAGAAGTGGTGGTACATCTACACCCTGGAATATGCAGCTATTAAAAAGTATGAGGCAACTCTAAATGCTGGAGAAGGATCGCTAAGACCTGGACCCCAGGGAGTCATGGGGTGACTTACTTTTTTTTTCTTTTTTTTTTTTTTGGTTGCGCCACATGTGGGTTCTTAGTTCCCTGACCAGGGATCGAACCCGTGGCCCCTGCATTGGAAGCACGGAGTCTTAACCACTGGACCACCAGGGAAGTCCAACTTACTCTTAATGTGTGCCATTTTGTACCTTTAGAATTTTGCACTCTGTGCATGTACCTTATCAAAACATAAATTCAAGGACATTTTAATACAACATTTTGAGGGGGATAAAAAAGCAGTCAAATAGCCAGGCTCACATTGGCCCATTGGTGGTATTATTGTTAGTTTCAAAGGAGAGGTTAGATTTGGCAGCCCTTGGAAAATCTAAAACAATTAGAACACACGTTGCTCCTAATGAGATGAGGGAGGAATAAGGGCCAAACAGAGAAGAAAGGAGGAGGAAATGAGGAGAAAAACAAAGAGGCCAGGCAGAGGCCGACAGAGAAGAAAATCCACAATTACTTTAGTGCCGCTGAGACCCCAAGGCAGCTGTGCTACCTGCTTCTTTCTAGCCAGCTGCCAGGTTGCCATGGTAATGTAATAGCCAGTGGTAAGCTTATTTATGATTCTGAAAACATAAAAAAAAAAAAACCCACCAGCAAGCTGCAGATAGGCAGCAATGAGCAGAGAAGGTACCTGCATGAGAGGAGGCAGCAAGGTGACCTTCCTGGAGCTTGAGGTCCCCCCTTGAAAACTGTTGGGGTCAGCCTAGAGCAGCGGTTGCAAACCTGAGCATGTAGCCAAATCATCTGGAAGGCCGGTTAAAACACAGATTGCTGCACCCATCCCCGGAGATTCAGATTCAGTAGGTCTGGGCTGGGGCATTTCTAACACGTTCCCAGGAGGTATGGAAACCGACGTTTGGGGACCACCATCCTAATGATCTCTAAAGGCCTCTCCAACTCAAGATTCCATGAGCTGTGGGCTCCACCTCCCGCTCACCCTGAAATAGATACTGCTTAAGTATTTAGGGGTAAAGCACACGCAGCCCCTCTGTCAGCTCCTCTGTTAACTAAGTAGTTACAACATCCTGACAGAGGACCCACATGGGTTGTAAGGTAGCCCAAAGCACCTGGTGGGCCAAGGGCTTAGAGGGCAGTTTCCGAAGCCGAGGCCAGTATCTCATACGAGCAATTGCTTGGGAAGATTGGCCAGTATTCCAGCTGTCTTTGCCAGAACTTTCTCATGGGGCCAATTAACTGGGTGTGATGGCCAAAAGGTGCCACTGGGCCAGAGGAAAGGCGTCTGCCAGTCAAGACTGTGGCTGAGCAAGGGCCAGAGCTGGTGGGAGAGGATTTGAAAATGACAGAAGCCAAATTCTTCAGGCACTAAAATTTACCGCAGTGGGATTCTGATTCCCCACAGAAATGGAGGCAAGCAGACAAATCCAAACACCCAACCCCATCCAACGCACACAGCATCCCAAGTGAGAAAGTTCATGGCTGGGGCAGGATGCAATATTTGTGACAAGTCCCTTCAAATTCAGGATTTCTTGTACATTCAACAAATATTTTTAGAGCACCAGTGGTGTGCCAGACACTCTGCTGGGTGCTGCACACATGGGCGGTGGGCAAAAGTGGCACCTGCCCTCATGGAGCCTACATTTAAGTAAAAGGAAACAGACATTCAGAGAATCAGACGGTTTAACTGTGCTGTGGTTACATAAGTGAATGATTTTGTACTTAGGAAATAATTTTTAAGTATTTAAGGGTAAAGGGGCAAGATGTCTGCAACTCATTCTCAAGAAGCTCAGAAAAAAATAACAATCAATATATTATCTATACATGTATGATTATATTTAACACACACACACACACACACACACACACACACACACAGAAAATGATACAGCAAATGTGACAAAATGTTAATTGTTGAATCTGGGCCAAAAAGTATACGGGAGGGAGTTCTTTGTATCATTCTTATTTTTCTGAAAGCTTGAAATTATTTCAAAATTAGAAATTTAAAAAAGGATCACATTCTGAAATTGCAACTTGTCCTTTCTCTTAGCATTACAGATTTTGCCAAAAGAACTTTTTTGTGTCAAATATTGATGTGTGGAAGTGAAGGAGCTGGTCTGCGGAACCAGGAGTAGTTTGAGATACTGAACTGTCATTTTTGCACCTTTGAATACTTTGCAGGCTGGCTTTGTATAAATGTATCCTCTGTTTTCCTATATGTTGTAAATATTTAGACCATAATTTCATTATAAATAAGTGAATAAATATTCAAAAAAATTTTTTAAAGGCTCACATAAATACATGACAAATGATAAACAGTGAAGAGTGCTATTTTTTTTTTTTTAAGTATGTAGTGGTGTAAGGACCTAAAGACAGAGTGGTTTGTCTTAGATAGGGAGGTCAAGGAGGGCTTCCTGGAGGCGGCAGGTTTGAGCTGAGGTCTAAGTGAAAGTTGACCAGAGGAGGAGAGTTGCCTTCCAGGTAGAGGACACAGCTCCGGCAGAAGGTCTTCATGGGAAAGAGCAGAGCACACTGGAGGAACCAAAGGAAAGAAATCAGGGCAGCTGGAGCTGAGCGCTACACATCCTCTCCTTCCCAGAAGAATGGCAAGGAGCTGGGTCAGGGGCAGGGTTTCTGGAAAGGGCTGCTATTCTGGCCCAGGATGAGGTCTGTTTTGTTTCTCCCCTACCCTTTCTGGCTCACGTTCTCATGTATCTTCCTCTGGCTCCCCTCCGACCCCAGGTCTTAAGATTCTGCTCGAATGCAGCTCCCCAGGCCAAGGTCCAGAATCCCAGCAACATATGGCAACATGAGCTGACAGCTTCTCACTGACCCCTTCCCTTTAGCTCCATCTCAGCCCCAAATCCCTGGTTTCCATCCATCAACCCCTTTACCTGCCATAAAAAAACCCACTGGGCTGTCATTTAAACTTATTTCGACAATTTGCTTCCTGGGCCTCAGGCAACCAGCTCCATCTGTGGATGGCTCTGTGCAGTTTCCATCTGGTCTCCGTCCACCGCTGGTTTCCTGAGAACTCATATGGAGCTGCCTTTTGGATTTCCTCCAGGGGCTCAGCCAAGTGCAACCCCAGGTGATTCTGGAGCATGAACCAGTATGATAAAAGTGTGGTGTATCCATGGCATCCTTCATCTAGGTTAACCAAGCATTTTGCAGACATGAGGTAACATGGAACCAAATCCTGGTAACACTTTCTAAACTCCAGGGGATGAGCGCCATTTCATTAGGTGTTCATTGAATCACAGAATTAAGAACTTAAAAGGCAACTTTGAGATCCTGAGGTCTAACGCTCTCATGATGCAGATCAGCTCAGAGAGGTGAAGTAACTTGGCCAAGGTTACAGAGCAAGTTTGTAGAGGAGCTGGGCCTATAAACCAGGTTTCCTGAAGCTCAGTGGAAAGACAGAGTCCAGTTAATGCACCAGGTAATAAACAATATACATGACCTCCCAGGAAGCTAACGTTCTCACAGCAGCAGCACGACAGTCCTTATCTAAGAAGTGAGCGGTCTGGAGAGGTTTGGTGGGAAACCGGCCCAATGAATCTGTCTTGTTGCATTTAACAGCTACTTGTTGTGTTATTTTTATCCGTTTGGTTTAACTTTAGACCTGGTTCCTATTTCACATTTATGACTACAGGCCCTTGGGTGAGGAAAAGGAAGTCAGGAAGAAGATTCTTTTCGTTTGTACTCCGCAAACCTTTCCAGACTTTTTTTTTTTTTCCTTTATAACATTTCCTTTCCAGGGCCCCCAAAGCTTCTCAAATCTCCTGCATTTCCAATCCCCTGTTCAGCCCTCACTGTAATTATCTTGGGAAAATTTAAATTCCTTATCGTGGCTTTGTGACAATACTGGCTCAGGATAAGCACATTCTGAGGTCTTGTCAAATTGCCCTCAATAGGTTCACTTAATAGGAATTACCAGATTTTTCTTTAAGTGTGATAATGGTATTGTGACGCTGTTAAAGAAAGAGCCCTTATCTTGTTGAGATACAGACTGAAATATTTATGGATGACGTGATATGAAGTCTGGGATTTGCTTCCAAATACTCTTGTGGGGAGAGGTCAAGAAAAACACGCTCCCTTAATACACTGTTCTCCACTGCCTTTCTCTCGCAAGTTTGTTTTTTGCTTCATCTGCCCCTCTCCCAATCTATGAATCTGTTTATTTCATATCTGGGGATGGGATTTGCCTCCTGGGGTCGCAGCAGAGAAGAGAATATATAGGTGCCGGAGCCAAAGAGGCTTAGATTCAAATCCCAGCCCCGCCCTGATGAGCATGGGGACCAAGGACAAGGCATTTAAGTGTCTGTCTTAGTTCTAGTTTTCCCATCTGCAAAGTGGAGATAATACATTGCAACAAAGAGCCTACTTATCTAATTTGTTCTTTTCCTCCACTTTTTCCAATTCTGCCTCCACCTGCCCTGAAAATGTGTCTTCTCTCCAGGAACCCCCCTTGGCTCTTAGCAGCTCCTCCCACCACCTCCACTGCCTCCTCTGTGCCGGCTCCCCGCACCCCCAGCCCAGATGGAGCTCCAGACTGGATCCAAGAGCCTGTTACCCACTTCCTCCTGGAGGTGCCTTGAGTCCGGAAAAACTCAACATTTGTAAATTGGAACTCATTGCTCTTCCTCCCAATCTGCCCCCCAAAGCATCCGATCACCCATCAAGGCCCCCAGCCCCTCCCCCTCCTCCACCTCCCTCATCCCGTCTACCTCAGGCCCGTGGTCCCAACTTCCAGAGAGCCCCCTCAAATCCACCTCAGGTGCCCCACCCACCTCCTCGGTGGGCCTTGGCTCAGGCCCTCAGGCCCGCAGGCCTGGCCAGCTGTAAAATCTTCCTACCGGGGCTCCTTCCCTGGGGCCTCTCCGCTTTCAGTCCCCCATTCAGGCTGCTGGCAAAGCTCTCCTTCCAAAACCGTCACTCTTGGGCTTGAAGGCCTCCCATGGGCTCTCTCCGCTGAGAAGAGAAAAGGCCCAAATTCCTTAGCAAGGTGTTTGACACCCTGCACAGCTCGGCCTCCACTTATTGTTCCAGAATCGTCCTCTGCATTCCCTGCAGAGGAAGCACTAGGCTTGGGTTTCTCAGACTGCCATCTCTCACATCTGCACCATAATCATCTGGGGCCTTGGTGAAAAATGCAGAACCCTGGGCCCTACCCCAGACAACGGCATCGGGGGGTCTAGGCCCGATGCACACAAAAGCTGAGCGTCCTCACTCCAGCCACAGCAAACTGCTTGCCTGGATCATGCCTCCAGGCCTCTGTTCATGCTGTATTAATGTTTCCCGTCTCTTCAAGGCCTAGCCTAAATGTCGTCTCCTCTGCAAAGCCTCTCCTGCTCCCCAGCGGAGTGAATTCCCCACCCACTCTGCTCCTATAGCACCAGGCACACACCTCTATTGTAGACCGTGTGTATCACACTGTATGTAATTATCTGTTTGTTGCCTGCCTGCCTTCCCAGCTAGAATGAAATCTCCACCAAAGCAAGTCCACAGAATGCCTGGAGCCCCCAACACAGTGAATGGCACCCAGCAGGCACTTAATAAATATTAATTAATTTAAATTGTATCTTACTATTTCTTGGCTCCTGGATCTTAAACATAATGCTTAGCTCCCGGCAAGGTTTTATTACAATGATGTCTGAAGGATGAATTATCAAAGGAAAGATGAGAGCCTGAAATGAATGATGAAATATGTAAATAAACTAATGATGAATTTTCATCGTTGATTAGTTTTCTGGAAAGCCTGTGTGTGCCTGAGACCATCTCTAACCTAAAGGACGTGTGAATCGGGTCCGATGTGAGCCCAGGACTTTTGGTTCCAGGTTCACTGCTGAAATCTCCAAAGCTGGGGTGAAATCACCAAAGGCTGGGGTAGCGGGTAGCACTGCTGGAGCGAGGGCAGTAAGGCTTGTCTGGAGGGAGACGGGTGCTGCTTCTAGCCCTGGCTTCCCCATTTACTGTCTGTGTGAGGTTGGACAAGTTACCCAATGGCTCCAAGCCCAATGGCTTCTTCCACCATAAAATGAGATCACTTTATGCTCCTAACCCTTAAGGTTATTGAAGATCATGTGTGTTACATGACTGGCACATAGTAAGCATCAAGAGATGATACTCCTACACTGCTGTGACCCAGGACAACTAGATTCCTGTAAACGATTGGGTGGTGGTGAGCGGGACTGACCCAGAGGCTGGAATGACAGGAGTTAGGAAGCCAGGTCTCCGCCATCCATTAGGGATGGATTCCCAGGTTAGAGGAGAATTCCAGCTCCAAGGGTGATGCTGAGCATGGAAACTGATCTTCATTCTGCTCTGTAGCCTGGATGTTCAGAGAAAAAATGATGCAGGGTGAGGGAAGACCAGGAGGATATGGCCAGATGGGGAGCTTTGGCCCCAGAGGGAAACCCCAGCAATTCTGCTTCCAGTCTGGAGTAAGTGCCCTTTGGCCAGGTTTGCTGCATCCACGGCTAATGGAGCTCCCTTAACTGCACGGCAACCGCAGAGGGGAAGTGAAGCCATAACCCCGCCCTTGGCACTGGGCACCGATTTCAGATGGGAAACTGGAAACTAGAGTGCCAGGCGGGCCTTGGGTTTTTCCTACAGACACTCGACTTTCTCTCTCTGTGTCTGCAAGTCCTGTTGTCACTGAGGTGCAACAACTCAGACTCCAAGTGAGAAGGGGCCTCCCAAAAGATGTCTTCGTCCTCACCGGGCCATGTTCTTGCCTGATGAGCCAGGCCCTAGGGAGGCTCCAAGGGCTGGGTTTTCTCCTTTGGGCTTCCTCCTGGGGATCCTGGGGCAGGGGCTGGGCTTGGGGATCACACAGCCTCTCCTAACTGGAAACACAGGTGAGAACCCAGGGCAGGAACTAGGCAGAGAAAGATGGGGAGCCTGGGTGGCTGAGGAGAGGATGGCCTGGTGGATGTAATTGACCTGGACCCCTCGGTGCTCCCAGGCTTTCAAAACAGACAAAGCCCTGGCTTTGGGGCCTCTGGCTTTCTTCGTAAAACCCGACATAGCCAATGACTGGGGAAGAGCGACATCTCCTGGCTGCCTGCGGCCACGGCCCTCCTCCCTGGTTGGAGAACCCCAGGGCGTTCCGAGACGATCTTAGGTGCCGGATGCCTTAAGAATCCTGGAACAAAAGGGAGTTCGGCCTCTGATTCAGTCGTCTAGGGTGGAGCCTAAGATTCTGCATTTCTAACAAGCTGCTGATACCACTGGTCTAGGGACGGCACCTTGATTAGAAAGTTTTATATATGTCAATTATATCTCAATAAAGCTGGAAGACATTAAAAGCTTTGGGGGTTCAGATATGAATCAGATCTGGTCTCAGACATCCCAAGGGTCTCAGAGAAGGAGTTGCTTTACCACATATAAAATCTATGAATCACAAGGCAAGGCCAGTAGGGAATGCTTCTTGGAGAGGTGGATCAAAAGGGTGGTCACGTAGATCTTCACCAAGGAGAGCTTGCCTGAAGGATCAGCTGGGAACAGCCTTCCTGCGCCTCATGCCTGGCACCTGCACTGTGTCTACCAACCCAGAAAACCAACCTGACTAACAGCCATAATAACTGACTTGGGGCAGGCCCAAAGATTCCAAGCAAGGCGACTGTTTAAAATGCTCATGCGAGTAACATTTCTGAGCAACCCAGAGTCACTTAACTGATTTGCTAAGTATAATCGACTTCACCTCTTAAAAAGAACTCTTCTAATGACCTTCCCAAATTCAGACTTTTCCAGAAAGAGATGAACCTCTAACGGTGATTGGATCACCCTCCAATCACAGGCTCTTCTGCTTGGGTAGAACGTGAAGTAGGAGAAAGGACCCCCCTGGCCCTGTTTCACAGAAGAGGAAACTGAGGCTCAGGGAAGTCACATCACTTTGCCTGAGGCCACCTAGCAAGGCCAACCACTAGCCCCTCACTCTGACATAGCACTCATGAGCACTCCTGTGCCATCTGCTGCCGCTGACTCCATAAAAACAGTCCCAGAAGACACGGAGTTGGGGGAGGGGGTGTCAAGGGAATCTGGGAGTCTGGGGTCCAGGCCTTCCATCCCTGCACGGTGGCCTCGGGCTGGGAACGCTGCCATCATCCAGGGAGGGCAATGAAAGCAGCTTTTACAAAGCGGGGTCTGAGGCCCTCGGAGAGGCCCCCTTTGTCGACTTCCTCTGTCCTCCCCACCCCCAAGCCCCTTGCCTTCAGCATCACCCTCTTTGAATGGCTGGCTCCAGCACACTGCAAATTTGCAACACAAATGCATGGCTTGTCTCTCGGAGGAGCCGCACTGCCCCAGCCTTTTGGAGCCTTTTAAAGCCAGCCTTTCTCTGGGGCGCTTTCTTTCCACAGCTCAAGCCCCCAACCCTTACACACAGGCCCGATCTCGCTAATTAACGCTGGATGAAAACCCGTCCTGGGAAGAGAGCCGGATGGTGAGCGAGCTGTTCCCACCCCTCTCGGAGGATGAGGACGGAACTGGTGGAGGGGGCTGGACTCTCAGTCTCAAGGCTCTTCCTGGCTTCCTCCCTCCATCCTCTTCCTTGATGGGTTTAAGAATTTACAGCAAGTTAAGCTCATCACCTGGGATGGCTCCCAGCTCTCCCTGCCCGGCTTTCAGAGCTCAGCTCTGATCATAAGAACTACAGTAACAGCTGACACTGGCCAAGTGTACCAGACACTTTACAAGCATATTTCTGATCCTCACAACAACCTGGGGAGGCAGGTATTATGGTGCCCATTGTACAGATGTGGTAACTGAGGCTCAGAGCAATTAAACACTTAGTGTGTCCCTCTCTAGGTCTACCTGCCTGAGGTGATGGTGGCACAACTGGATAAACTTATGAAAACTCATTGAACCGTAGACTTCAGACAGATGACTTTTATGGTGTGTGAATTGTACTTCAATAAAACCATTAAAGTTCTTTAAAAAAAAAAACAAAACAGTAGGAAAATAAGAATTGGTGGACCATGGAACATTAGCTTGTTGTGGAGCACTGAATTTGCAAGTCAGAAATCTTTGAGTCCTGGCTCTACCACTGCCCAGCTGTGTGACTGTGGGAAAGTGGGCAGCCTCTTTGTGCCTGTTTCCTCATTTATAACAACAACAACGATAGCAGTGGTAAGAGCTGATTTATGAGACTTACTCTATTCCAGGCCTGTACCTTATCCACTGTCACATTTAATCCTCACCCAACAGCCTCATGAGCCTCACTCCCACTTTACAGATTAGGAAACTGAGATCAAGCATGAAGTCTTTAGCTCAATCCCTGGCACAGAGCTTCAGCTGGGGTTGAATTCTGAGTCCCATGGTTTCTTCAGCCAATTCTGTGTGTCCTATATCTGTCCCCTGGCCTTGTGTCCATTCTGGGCGCCCAGCTGTCTGTGGTCCCCACCTTGTGTTTGCTGAGATAACCCCACACCTCCTGACTGTATGAGAGCCCATCACCCTGGGGGCTCCCAACTCCTCCATCTGCCACCTGCTGCTGTGACCTGTCAGCCTACGCTTAGTCCCTGGGGATCTGGCCTGACCTGACCACTTTGTGTCCAGGCCTTCAGGGCGACATGCCACTCAGTCCCTGCTTCCCTGGGGAACAACATATGTTTGCCAAAAACATGGCTCAGTGTAAGCTAAGAAACAGGATCACAAATGTCACTGCTAGGAGGTTCCTTCAGACATTACTGGTTCTAAATGTAAACTGTAGAGTTGTCCCAGGGGCAGGCAAAGACAGCCTCCAGTCTCCATTCTTCAACCAGAGCAGCCCCGTTTAAAAAAATCTGTTTTATATACTGCGCTTTCATAGAAGATTTCCGAAGAAAATCCACGTTTCAAACTCTTTTAAAAGTTTGAAAGCTACTGTTCTCTGCTGTTTCACTGGGGGTGCGAGTGGGAATTGATGGTGTAGAAGCTGAGGATCGGAGGGTAGAAGTAGCTTGCTGAGGGTCACCGAGGTCGTGATGGACAGACACAGGAGGGACAGCAGGTGTCCGGACTCTTACCTTAGGACTATTTCCACTCCTCGACAACAGCCGTATGGGAAACCAGAGCTTCTGCCTCGCACACTTCCATGCCATTCTTGAAGATTCTTTAGCTATAGGCTAGAGAAATCTGGAAACACCACTCTCCCAAGATTTCCATCTCTTTCCTCTCACTTCACACACCTCTTGAGGCAACTGTCGACGTTTGGCTGCTCCGACATGCGACTATGGATGCCCCCCGGGGCTAGCTGCCTACACCAGTCTGTGACCACAGCGGGTTAAGTCAAATAGAGGAAAATCTTGATAATTGGATAAGGGAAATCGCAAACAACTCTCCTCACTAAGGGGAGAAGAACACAAAACACTTAGTCTGTAAAGTTGACTGCCCTGAAGCGCAATAAATTTGCACACGGACAAAACAAGATTATATGAACTTTTAAAAAGGCTCATTTATCTCAGAGAGTAAATGCACCCTTGGTGTTTCACTGTAAGGAGTACTCCAATTATTAGAGGAGCAGTATTAGACTCTCTATTCCTCTTGGAATAATATGATAACTTTCTGCTCTGTCTGTTCTCTCAAAGATAAAGGGAAAGTTCATTATGAGCCTTAATTTGCAAGGGGCAAAACCTCTTTCCCCTATTAGGGTTTGTCAGTGTGATGCTAAAAATGATCCTTTGGTGGACTTGTGAGTAATTGATTCTCTGACGCTGACAACGCTCGGGAAAATGAAGGTATAAATGATGGGAGCGCCACGCAGCCGCTGGAGCAAACGCCGAGCGCGGGCCCCGTGGAGCTGGAGCAGCGTCTCAGAGCAGAGGGAGACCCACCACCTCGGAGGTGAGACGGGGGCGGCCCTGGGGGCTGGGCTGGATGGGGGTGAGAAAGTTGAGACCAACTCAGAGACACCACGTCCAAGAGGCCACTGCCATCCTCTTTGCCCGTGGACTGGTGAGTACCTTTTAGGCCCCTCGTTAGGGGCTCTGGAATATGCTTTTCATGGTGGGTGCCATTTTGAGGTTATCTCGAATGCGTGGACCTCAGTCCCTGGAGAGGTGGCAGCAGACACGTGCCAGGTGTCTGTCTGGGGCAGATGAGGTCTCAGTGCTCCTTCGAGGGTGTGCAGGTGGGCTTCTGGGGCAAGATATCACCTGGCTAGATTCTCCTGTCAAGCACGGGATTCTGCCATGGACCAGAAAGGAACCAAGTGGCTGTGCAAATCAATACCACGCACCGATCGCTCAAAACCGATTCAGCATAATTGCCTGGAAATAGATAACCTTTTGCTTTCTTGCTCAATTGCAGCCGCGCTCCTTACTCTAGGTTTTAGACACGATTATCTGCCCTTGGAGCACTCCATTACCCCCACGTTCGTCTCTCGACCCGGGCTTTAATGGTCCTGAAGTATTTGTATCTTTTACCATAAACCATCTCAAACCCTTTCTGGAAGGAGGTGGGGTGTCACTCTTTTGAATAACCGTTCAAGATGCTTCCTCGTGAAAAACTTAGATCTCCTTTGACTTGGAACACTATCGGTGAAACAGTTTATAAACTGAATCAGGATGTCAATGTTTTGGGGTTCTTAAATTACACAGCAGAATATTTAAGAAAGGTAAAAGATCTTTTTTCCAGGAGCTCAAAAATGGCCTTGCTAGTTTGGCACTTGAGACCTGACCTCTGCTGTTAGCTGAAGGTTCATCTGCAGAATTCCTGTAGCATTCCTGGCATGAAGTCTGGCAAAAAGTGCCAGCTGATGTAAATCAAATGCCCATTTATCCTGAATCCAGACGACCTCAAATATATTTAATCACAGAATTAGTTTGTAAGCACTGCGGAGAGCTAACTGATACTCATAATGATAGATGCCTTCGGAGCCATCAAGGAGGTGTCAGTGGGGCTCTTGGACTCATGCTCGATTTAATTCGGTGAATTCTAGCTCCTTAGACTGGCCAGGTGGAAGATGTATGCCAACAGCTATTTTAGTCCTAGTGACACAACCTCTATTCTCATCATTCCAGAAACTGGATAAGTCTTGTTGTTTTCCCTCTTTGTCCAATGGGATTTTGCCACCCCATGGATTAGGTTCTCATACCCCAGAGGTTACAGTGGTGGCTTGACCCATCCCTGGGGCAAGCGGTTTATGGCAAATCTTGTGCCTCTTGGTTGACCAGATTATGAGGTTGCCCAGCCTCCTTCTGCATGACCACGGGTTACTGGATTTACTATGACTTGCCCCCCAAAGTCTGCCAATATCAGGTTATTTTCAACTCCCTAAAACCATCGGATGTGCACAGGGACACGCCAACCAAGCAGGTGTTCCTGTTCGTCCCCCTTGTTTCTTCCCCAGAGACCCAGTAACAAAGAGCAAAGGCTTTCAGTCTTCTCAGAACCGTTTCCCATGTGCAGGTGATGAATTCACCCCATGAATAGGGAGTCTTGTGATTAAGGGCTTGTTTCCGAGAGGCCGCCGTGCGGATCAGGAGGCCCGTTCTGAAGTGCCCACTCCAAAACTAATTTGATGGAGGACCATGGAAAAAGGCCCTTCTCCTCTCTGGGCTCATTTCCTTGGCTGTAAAATTGGAGGTCGTGATACCTGCTCCTGAGGGCGAGTGTGAGGGTGGGCTGTGTGGGCCGTGTGGGCCGTGTGGGCACAGGGGCTGGGAATCACTTGTGCCAGCCCTGGGAGAAGGGGCAGCGGGTGGGGAGGCTGAGGTGGAGCTTAGGCCGAAAACAGGGGTTAGGGCTTCGCTCTGGAGGGGGTGAGGTGTCAAGGGCTTCTGAGAGGTGAGTGAGGTGACTGGGGGCCTGGATGTGCTCAGGTCATTAAAAGATCAGCAGGAAAGAAGGCGAGAATGCCCAAGATGCAGCCGGGAGACAGAAAAAGCTGTGGTCATGTCAAGGAGATCCCTTTGCCTCCAAAATTCTCCTTACTTAGGAAACTCCAGCTGTGGAGGTTGGGAAAGCGGGGCCAGGTGTGATAGTGTGTGATGAGGACAGAAGACTGAAGATCCTTGGTCTGGGGGGCCAAGTTCTAAGTCAGATGCAAAACGCATTTAAAGGGCTTGTCGTGTGGATGAAGGCGCAGAAGGTCTGGGAGGCACGGCAGGTGGATGTCAAAGGGGCAGCCTGCGGGGCCGACATCACGGTCTCATCTTTTCTCTAGCCCCAATCCTTACCAGAATAGTAAACGCTTAACAAGTATTTGCAGGATAAGGGGACTTGGACTTGGTGCAACGAGAAAAACTTCCTAACAGGAGAAATAGGACAGACTGGCTTGGAGTTAGTGAGCTCCCTGTCACTCACCGGCAGCAAGTGTTTGAGCTGAAACTGGAGCATTGTCTTTGGGCGGGGAGGATGAAGGGGTGCACATCAAAGAGGGGCTGATGATTGAGGCCTGGATGGCTGCTCCCTCCAGCCCTGGAGGTGCAGGGGTCTCGGGCAGCATTGAGCAGCCCCCGGGGTGCTTCCTGGAGTCTCAGGGCATCCCTGGGTTAGTCGAGACCCCAGTGTCTGGGAGAAGAGGGGTGATGCCCTGAGACGGCAAGTGAGCCCAGGAAAGGAAGTGGATTCCCTCAGGGCTGGCCCTGCCTGCCGGAAATCCCTCCTCAGCAGGACCAGCTGGAAATGGAGCGATGCGGGGAGATGGTGGAACATGAGGGGTCCTGCCCTCAGGGGCTGGCTGAGCCTCTGGAGGGGTCTGTATCCCCATGGAGTGCACATCCTGCTGAGAGGGGGTGCCCCTGGGAGATGAGAAGACCCAACTCTGAGGTGGCTGAGTCACCCCGAGGCCGGCCGTTTCCACACCGTGGTCTGACAGCAGTGGCACCGCCCCAGCCGAGGCGGCTCTCTCCCTGTAGACTGTTCTTCCCCTAATTGCCGAGCACGGTGTCAGCAGGCCCCAATGAAGGATAATTACGCGATCTACGAGATGATTCTGCCTCACGGGCTCCCCAGGTTCCCTGGTCTCTTCCAGGGCAAAATCTAAGCATCTGGAGCAAGATGTATAGCCTTCCTCCCTTTCCTCCAACTCCTCACAAAATCAGGACAGCCTGCTCCCTGAGCATTAGGTCATCGGAGCAGAGGTGTGTGGAGAATTGCCCACATGCCAAGCGCTCACTTCAGGTGCCTCATCTCACCTCATGCTCACAAGGACCCTATGCAGTAGGTGTAGTTATTGACTCCATTTTATGGATAGAGAAACTGAGGTCCAGAAAGGAGAAGCCACTAGTCCTGGGATGCACAGCTAGTGATGGCAGAGCCCAGATGTGAACTCAGATTTGTCTGACTCAGAGCCTGAGCTGTTAGCCCTGTTCAATACCGTCAGTGCCACACTGGGCTGGTGGGTGACTTAGGTGACTAAGGGAAGGTGCTTGCTCCTCCCCTACTCCTTGCTGAGGCCTGAATCCCATGTATAAGGCCTTACAAGGAGGGGCAGTTTCACCATTATCATTCATTTTATGTTCAACCCTGTGAGGTCAGCAGAGTAGCCTTATCATGCCCATTTTACAGATGGAGAAAATGAGGTCAGAGCTTGTGACTGGCAGAGGCAGAACTTGAATCCAGGTGTGTCTGGGTTCTTTTTCCTACCCGACAGCTTCCATAAGACAAGGACCAAACTTGCATGGAGCCAAGCCCAGGGCTGGGCCCACCCAGCAAAAGGCATCCCAGTGGCTATGGCTTCACCTGACCTTTTCTTCCTGTCTGTCACTTCCCAGGTGCCAGCACAGGTGTGAAGGATGCTGCTCTGGGTGTTCTTCCTCGTGACCCTCACCCTCAGCAGCGGCTCCCACGGCTCCCCACCCTCCCAGCCCCTCAGGTAAGCAGTCCTAACAACAGGGCCTGCTGGATTCCTGCCACCCCAAAGCCAGCCCTGCCAGGGTTGCTACTTAGGGGATGCAGAATCAAGCCACCAGCTGGTCCCCAGCTATCTCCTCGGGCAGCCTCCACCTTTCATCTCTGGGAGGGAGGCAGACTCTGAGCCCCAGAGAGGTCACTCAGCCCAGGTTCCAGCTCTCTCTGGGGACAGGCCACAGAAGGACCTTATAGAGACCCCCTGAGCACAGCCCCCCTGGGCCTCCCACCCTGCCTTTTGACCTCTGACTCCTTCCACTAGGATGCCGAGGTACGCAGACGCCATCTTCACCAACAGCTACCGGAAGGTGCTGGGCCAGCTGTCTGCCCGCAAGCTTCTCCAGGACATCATGAGCAGGCAGCAGGGGTGAGCTGACGTTCTCGTGACTTCTTCCCGCACCCCAAGTGCATCGCGGTTTGGAGGGACCAAGTTTGGTCTCTCCCCTTGCACAGCATCTGTCATTTCTGGACTCGCCATAGCAGAAGGGCTCCAATGTCAAACCTCAGCTTACACTTAACTAATACATGATCACTGAGCACCCACTATGTGCTTGTCCCTGTGATGGGCTCCAACAGTGACAACACCAGTGGTAGTCACCACTTGACTGTGACTCTGCCAGAAACAAAGGCTTTGCCCTGGGACATTTACACACACCCAGCACAGTGCTGGGCACACAGTAAGCCCTTGGTAGTGTTAGCCATTATTCTTAGTTTCTTTTCTTCTTCTTCTTCTTCTTTTTTTTTTTTAGTATTTATTTATTTATTTGGCTGTGCCGGGTCTCAGTTGCAGCACACAAGATCTTTAGCTGTGGCAAGAAAACTCTTAGTTGCAGCATGTGGGAATCTTTTAGTTGCAGCATGTGGGATCTTTTAGTTGCAGCATGCGGGATCTAGTTCCTTGACCAGGGATCGAACTCAGGGCCCCCCTGCGTTAGGAGCGCGAAGTCTTAACCACTGGACCGCCAGGGAAGTCCCTATTCTTAGTTTCTTATGTGCTCTTTCCAACAACTCTACAAAGCAGTTCCTCTTACCCCCATCGTACAGAAGCTACATTAATAGCTTCTCAAGGACACACACCAAAGAGCGGCAGAGTTAGCATTCAAACAGCCTGACTCTACAGCCTGAACACTTTTTAGTTTTTTGTTTCTTTTTTTTTAATTTATTAATTTATTTATTTTTGGCTGCGTTGGGTCTTCATTGCTGCGCATGGGCTTCCTCTAGTTGTGGTGAGTGGGGGCTACTCTTCGTTGCAGTGCGTGGGCTTCTCATTGTGGTGGCTTCTCTTGTTGCGGAGCACCGGCTCTAGGCACGTGGGCTTCAGTAGTTGTGGCTCGTGGGCTCTAGAGCTCAGGCTCAGTAGTTGTGGCGCACGGGCTTAGTTGCTCCGCGGCATGTGGGATCTTCCCGGACCAGGGCTCGAACCCATGTCCCCTGCATTGGCAGGCGGATTCTTAACCACTGTGCCACCAGGGAAGCCCCACTTTTTAGTTTTTATTTTGAAAAAATTCCAAACTTACAGAGAAGTTGCAGCAATAGTACAAAGGGCTTTCACATACCCTTCCCTGTAGTCAACAGTTCCTAATATTTTTATTATATTTGTTTACTTTGTATCTATATCTAGATATAGCTCTAGACATACACACACAAACCCAGGTACGTATTATTGTTATTATTATTATTATTTTGCTGAGCCATTTGGGAGTGGATTGCAGTCATCATGACCCTTTATCCTTAAGTACTTCTGTGTGTCTCCTAGTATCTAATCAAAGGACACTCTCTTAAATAATCACAGTATAATTATCACTTAGAGTCCATACTCAAATTTCACCAGTTGTCCCCAAATGTCCTTTATAACAATTATTGATCTTCCTCATCCAGGACCCAATCCAGCATCACAGGTGGCATCATAGTTGTCATGTCTCTTTAGTTTCTTTTAATCTGGACCAGTTCTTCAGTCTTTTGTGACATTGACATTTTTGATTAGTAAGGCACATGATGTCAATTTGTCCCATTGGTAATGGTAACTTTGATCACTTGGTTAGCATGATGTCTGCCAGGTTTCTCCTCTGTAAAGTTAACATTTTCTCCTTTGTAATTAATAAGTCATCTGTAGGAAGATATGTGTTTCATAGTCTATTGTCTTCACTCCTATAGATACTGTCTTCTTAAATGTTGCTGAGTCTAATTCAGTTGGGTGCAAGAGTCTATGCCAGATATTGGAATAGGCAGAGGGACACACCCTGCTCTGCTAACTTTGCCCTGGCCTTTCGCAGGCCTCTCTGCGTCCTATTCAAGTAGCAACCTCAGTTGTTTCTCTTTTTCCAATCGAATAGAGAAAGAAACCAGGAGCAAGGAGCAAAGGTACGGCTTGGCCGTCAGGTGGACAGCATGTGGACAGACCAAAAGCAGGTGGCATTGGAGAACATCCTGGTGACCCTGCTGCAGGAGCACAGGTGGGAATACGTGTGTATGTGTGTGTGTATGTGTGCATGTGCATGTGTGCATGTGTGTGTGTTTAGGGACCTCAGAGGTTTCTTTCCCAGAGGGTGGGCAGGAAAAGGAAAGAAACTCCTCATCTCCAAAGGTGTGGGGCTCTACCAAGCAAACTGGGAATGGGGTCCCTCCTTCCACACATCAAGAACCGGAAGAAGGGGAGAAAATGTGCGACAGAGACTGGTCTTGTCCACTGCTGTATCTCCAGTGTGTAGCCAGAGGCCAGGCTCAGTGTCTGTGTCCAGAAATGTTACTCAACAGTTCTGGGATAGGATCCAGGAATCTAAATCATCTTAACAAGGGTCCCAGGGGACTCTGATGCTGATGTAGTAGGAGGCGTGCCCTGGATCCCTTACCAAGTTCATAAAACTGTAAAGCCAAAGGAAGACCAGCCCCTCCCAACACCCTCGGGTGGACAAGTGTGAGCTGCGCTCGTGGGAGGGAGAGATGGGAGTGACAGTCAGTTCCCCTCTCCCTGACCCTCACAAGCCCAGTAGGAGTCAGCGGAGATCAGCAATGAGTTTTCCCATTTTACAGAGGAGGAAAACTGAGGCAAAGAAGGGGCAGCATCTGGCCCCAAGTCAGGGACTAGGCAGGCCCAAGACCTGCCTTGCTTCCCTGGAGCGCTTCACATGAACTCTACTTCGCAGACAAAGTTTCCCCAAAATGACATGACTGTTTGGAGAAACTCTGCTATATTTTAGAGCCTGACTTTGAACTGTGAGCACAAACGTGCCCCAGCACGACTCTGCCAGGCACTTCTGGACCAAACTATTAAGCAAATTCAGTTCCCAGCAGAGCTCTCCGTGTGCCGCCTCACCTTCTTCCCAGCCTAATTAAACACCAAGAGCTCAGAGATCTCACCAAGTACAGTCCTGGGGAGATGCAAGCAGCAGCAGGTTGACAGAAAGAGTGCAGGAGGGGCAAGAACCAGCCTGGGAGGCAGGATGGACACCTGAGGCCCAGGTCTGGTTCTGCAGCCAACTCTCGGCACAGAGCAAGTCAGCTTCCCAGTGCCCCCCTCTGTGAAGGGAGTGGGTTTGCTCCAATCACCGCCAAGGTCCCAAAGGCTAGAATTCTTTTTAAAAATGCCCCTAAGAATAATGCCTCCCCTGTGCCTATCACGCTGGGATTAGGTCATCATTCACCTGCTTTATGGCTCCCACCAGGCCCCAGTGGGGCAGAGTGGCCCTAAGGAGGGCCAAGTCCTAAGAATGCAGGCTTTGTTCCTGCAGGTTAAAAGCCAGAGGCTTCACAGAGCTCCAAGTCATAGAGCAGCAGGAAGGGGCCTGGAGGCTGCTCCAGCCATTGTTCCCCCTCCAGCTCAACTGCTGCAAATACCAGGACATCACGGTGGGCCTGAGAAAACATAACAGCAGAATGAGTTCTTACACCTTAAGAGTGCAGAGTAGAATGATTTGGCAGATGGCATCCTTTTGCACTCACCACACTTTGTGTCTACATAACAGTCCTATAAGGTAACAAGTTCAGATTTATCCATCTTCCCATCCCTTAAAAATCATCCAAAGATGGCCAGGCTCTGGGCTGGGGGGACAGCGGTGGATGAGACAGCCGTGGTCTCTGCTCACGTGGAATTCATAACACACTGAGGCAGACAGAAATTAATCAGGTACTTGTACGGTGGATTATTTAATGTGTGATAAATGGTAAGAGATGTAAAGGGTGTGGTGAATGTGTGTGCTGGAAAGAATAACCTAATCTAACCCTGTCTGGGGATTAGAAGCGGCTTCTTCACGGGCAAGTGACTGCCCAGGATCTCACTGGGAGTAGGTTGGGAGAACTGGGGCTAAGACTGAGGTCCTTTTGGGATGCAGATAGTCAGTCTTAACACTGGAATCTCCATCACCCTAATTCCAGGTGTCCTGTCCCATCTTGCCTTTACTCCAGTGCCCCCAGACTGAGATTTATCTTTCTTTTTGCTACAGGAATTCCCAAGGATGAAGATTCTGCGTATATTTCCTGCTCCCTGCAGCTGAGACACAACTGCATCCGGTTAATCCTATTTAATTTCTGACCTACCTTTTCCTTTATAAATACAATAAAATTCCCCCGTACTGGTCTGCATTTCAATTTTTCTTTTATCTTCAACCTAATTTTTTCATGTTTTACATAGTTACATTTCTCAAAGTGGTATTACAAGATATTAAAAAAAAAAAAGCTAATATTTACCAAACACTCAGTGTCAGCCGGGCAGCTTCACATGTAGAATCTCATGTGCTCCTCACACAGCCTAATGGGAGGTATTGGCACCCTTCTCATTTCACAGACAAGGAACTGAGGCACAGAAGGGTGAACTGAATTGCCACGGTCACTGCTGGCAAGGAGAGAGCTGGGATTCAAACCCAGGGGGTCCAGCCCAGAACCGGGCTCTTAGCCATATTTGTCTACTCTGGGTGAAAGTCATCCTTCATCCACTGGTGACTTGTTCACCTATGAGCAATACCATTTATTCATTCAACAAATATTTCTAGAGCTCCCACTATGTGCCAAGTGCTGTTCTAGGCACTGGGAATACAGTTGTGAGCAAACAAAGTCCCTGACCTCATAGAGCTTATATTCTAGGACACAGGGAGGGGGAAGGGTAAGCTGGGACGAAGTGAGAGAGTAGCATTGACATATATACACTACCAAATGTAAAATAGACAGCTAGTGGGAAGCAGCCGCATAGTGCAGGGAGATCAGCTCGGTGCTTTGTGACCACTTAGAGGGGTGGGATAGGGAGGGTGGAAAAGAGACGCAAGAGGGAGGGGATATGGGGATATATGTATATGTATAGCTGATTCACTTTGTTATAAAGCAGAAACTAACACAACATTGTAAAGCAATTATACTCCAATAAAGATGTTAAAAAAAAAAAACGGGAAAGAATAATAAAAACAAGTAAATACAGTAAGTCCCCTGCATACGAAAGAGTTCCGTTCTGAGAGTGCATTCGTAAGCTCAATTTGTTCGTTTATGTCCAACAAAGTTAGCCTAGGTACCCAACTAACACAATCGGCTATAGAGTACTGTACTGTAATAGGTTTATAATACTTTTCACACAAATAATACATAAAGAACAAACACAAAAAAATAAAGAAAATATTTTTAATTTTACAGTACAGTACCTTGAAAAGTACAGTAGTACAGTACAACAGCTGGCGCTTCTTAGCTGTACCAGCTACATCACCGCTGCTTTTACTCTTGCTTCCGGACATCCTGCGTTTGAAATAAAGATACTGAACTACTGTACTCTATATCGTACTGCACAGCAAAGTACACAAAAGCACAACCACTTACAGAGGATGCACACACGTGACAATGTACGCCAGACACGTGAACTAGCTTACGTGACTGGACATGCAAATGCATGTTCGCATCTTTGAAAGCTCACAACTTGAAGGTTCATGTGTAGGGGACTTACTGTATAGAATATGTAAGATGGTGGCGATTGCAAAGGGAAAAAAATTAAGGGGATGGGAGTGCTGGAGGGGATTATTTTATCTCTAGTAAATATGTATGCGGTGTGGTGGTTAGGGAAGGCCTCTCTGATGAGGGACATTTGAGTAAAGTCCCTCAAGAGTTGGCCTTGAGAATATCTCGGTGAAGAACATTCCAAGCAGAGTGAAAACCCAACACGAAGGTCCTGAGGCAAGAGCGTGGAGGGAGGAGGAGCAGAAGGTCAGTGTGTCTAGCTAGAGCACAGCGAGGCTGCGGGTGAAGGAAAGGAGGCCAAGAGGGAGCGGAAAGCCAGCTCATCGGACCCTTGGAGGCCATGGTAAGGACTTAAAAATCTCACCCTTGGTGAGATGGGAGCCATCGCAGAGTTTAAGCAGAATGACGTGATCTGACTTGTATTTAATGTCACTCTGAGAAAGGGTCAGATTCTGGATACATTCTTAGGGTAGAACTCATTTGCTGATGGATACGGTGTGAGGATTGGAGAGAAGTCAAGAATGACTCCAAAGTTTTTGGCCTGAGCAACTGGAAGGATGGAGTTGCCATTTAGGAGCTTTGGCGGTGGGGGGAGTATTAGGAGTTTGGGTGTAGACATACTGAGTCTGAGATGCCCCTTAAAGGCTCCAGTGAGGATGTTGAGTAGGCACCTGGGCGTACAAGTCTGGAGCCAGGAGAGAGGTCTGGTCAGCCGGTTTGGTTTGGTAGCCGTCACCCTTTAGATGGTCATTAAAGTGAGGAGAGTGGGTTAGATCACTAAGAGGAACAGAAAGAGCAGATGTCCAAGGACTACCCAGGGGCACCCCACATTTAAAGCTTGGAGGAAAGATGAGGAACCAGCAAAGGAGACTGAGAAGGAACAGGCAGTGAGATAACAGGAAAACTACAAGAGAGAAATTCCAGAAGCCAACTGAAGAAAGCGTTTTGAGAAGGGAATGATCTACTGTACCAAATGCTGATGATGGGTCAAGTCAGCTGAGAATTGAACGTGAAAATGACCGTGGAAACCACTGATGACCTTGGCAAGAACAAATTGGGTCGATGGTGGAGGCAAAAGTCTGACTCGAGTGGGTTCAAGAGCAAATGGTAGGGGAATTCCCTGGCGGTCCAGTGGTTAAGACTTTGCCTTCCAATGCAGTGGGTGCAGGTTTGATCCCTGGTCGGAGAGCCAAGATCCCACATATGCCTCATGGTCAAAAAAACCAAAACATAAAACAGAAGCAATATTGTAACAAATTCAATAAAGACTTTTAAAAAATGGTCCACATCAAAAAAATCTTAAAAAAAAAAAGAGAGAAAATGGCAGGAGAGGAGTCAGAGCTGGTGAGTATAGACCTGGCTGCCCAATATGGTGGTCACTGAACACATATGGCTGCTGAAAGGTGGCTAATGTCAACTGAGATGTGCTTTAAGTGGATTTCAAAGACAGTATGAAAAAAGAATACAAAATATCTCAGCAATGTTTTTTGTATTGATTACATGTTAAAATAATATTTTGAATAGATTGGGTTAAATAAAATATTAAAATTGAATTTCACCTGTTTCTTACTTATTTGTTATGGTTACTAGAAAATTTCAAATCACCTATGGGGCTTGCATTACATTTCTATTGGACAGCACTGGTAGAGACAATTCTTTGAAGTTTTGCTATAAAGGGAAGCAGAGAGCTGAAGCCACTGACCAGATGTACCTATGTCGGTGATTACCCAACTTTTTCTATTCATGAACAGTTTCACCTGGGCCAGATACCCACACACATCACCTACACCACCACACAGCACCCCACACATAGCCTCTTCTTAGATTCCGAACTTTCCGAGACGGGATCAAAAGGTTCTATATTTTGACTTGGGTAATGGTTACACTAGCGTAGTTAGATGTAAAAATTCATTGAGCTATACACTTAAGATTTGTGCATCTTACTATAAGTAAATTAAATCTAAAAAAAAAAAACGTGAAACGTCTGGTTGATGGGATGTGTGTTTGGATTAAAAGTACGAGAAGATTTGTAGCATCTCAGAGTTGATGGGGACTCAGAGGTGAGCAGTCCCATCTCCGGCCTTTTCCGACCTGGCACACACAGTGCTGGACCCGCATCCCCATGGGCCCATCTCCCACACCAGGGCTGTAAAGCCAGCTCGGGGCTTCACCGGGTTCAGACCACCTGCTCTCTCTGGGAGCCCCCAGTTTGCCCTCCAAGAAATAATGTGAAGCGTGGGAAAGGCTCTGCGGGGGGCCACCGTGGCTCCGTGGAGGAGACAAAACCAACAATGGGGAACAAAAGCCCCCTTCAGAAGAGAAGGCTGGCCTTTGAGGGCCGCGGTCCACTTCAACCAAGCTGAGCGGGCTGGCCGAGAACCTGCCAAGGAAGGAGAACAAAGGAGGAGGCTGCTGAATGGTGGTTTCGCCAGGCCAGCCCGAGCCCCCCCTTCCTTCCCCCAGACCCACCTGCTCAGCTCTTTCCTCCGCCTGGCCCAACAAAAGCAAAGACTGAGGGCTCTCTCAACTTCCAATGAGTTTTTCAAATGAAATAACGACCACTGGGCCCCGCTGCCACTTGTGGTTTTCGAGGTGAATGCCGTTATAAAGGAAAAGACCGTGATGGCAACAATTCCGGTGCTTTATCTCCATTAACTACGACACTAATGGCAGCTTACAGGACTTAAACCCTCCTCACAGAGGGACTGGGAGCTTCCCGTTCCTTTGGGGTCCCACTTAAGATGGAGTGCTATTATTTTTTTTTTTTCCCTAAAGAAATGCTCTAATCAATGGGGGACTTGTTGCTTATGATAATCCCTTATGTTTATATTAAAGTTCACAAAGGGGTTTCCCATCCATTGCTTCATGTGCTCCCTACCACAGCACTTGGGGGAGGGCAGAGCAGAGGTAAGAGGTCGGTCCTACAGCTCGGAGGGGGCAAAGCTTGGAACAGACTCCTGAGTCCAGGACAGTGCTCCTGTGTTGTTTCAAGCCTCCAGGTCCTTCAGGAAATGACAGCTGGGGAAGCAAGTGAATTCAACCAACCAACAAAGAAACGTGGACCTGGTACAAACTGCTTACTGGGCTCCTGCCAACGACACACAGGAAATAACAATGGTAATATCTATACTAATCCAAGAAAACTCTGAGTCAATGTCAGTGCCACACACTGTAGTCTGTGTTTTGGATGCGACCTCATTTAATCCTTATAAAGCCCTCAGAGGTATTATCCCATTTTTACTGATAAGAAACTAAGGCCCAGGGGGTTGAAGAAAGGTCCGTTGGACTCTGACCTGTTGTGCTGGGTACTCTTTATACAGAAGGCAAGGCCCAGGCAGTACTGTGGTGTCAAATGAAAACCAGAGCTGCACAGCAGTTAAAGAGGTAAAAACAGATTTTATTCAGGACTACTGCAATAGGGGGAAAGAGACCTCATATAGAAGTGGGCTCAATTCTGAATACAGCATGGTCTAGTGGGAACTGATAGCCAAGGAGCAGGGTAGAATCAGTGGATGGAAACTTACCAAGAAGATACATCAGGGGTAAGGGGATTCTAGCTAAGCTGACCTAACAGGATTCTGGCTGAAGATAGGCCAGGAAGATCAGACATCACCTGGGAGATGGTGGAGGGTGAGGAATCTGACCACATATCAGGGTGATCAGACATGGAGGTGGGAGGGTCTGGTTAAACTGCTTAGCAGGGTTCTTGCTAAAACTAGATTTTAAAAGAAAGAGTACAGATGGGCGTGGGAGAAATTTCAGGATCCTGACTAAAGTTTGGTCAAGCAAAGGATCTTTGCTAGTAGCAAATAATTTGAGCAACAAATCCAGTGGATTTCATTAGGCCTGTTCTCAACTGCAGCCTCCCCAGATCCACCACAAGGCTAGAAGCAAGCAGACTCTCTCCTGCAGCCTTCAAGAGGCTTCTCCCAGTGGGTAGGGCCAGAAAGACAGCATACGAGCTGTTTCTGCCTCTGCTATATCTCAGCATAAAATTCAAGTTCCCTTAATTTGCTGTCAAGTCTTAAAATAAAATCTATCCCCTTTACCACGGCCCTTAAAATCCATATTTGTTATGGCTTCCAAGGATACTCTCTTCCTTGCTAGCTCCGCCCTAGTTACCCTGGCCTGCTTTCAGTTCAGATACGCCAAGCTCTTGCCTCAGAACCTTTGCGTATGTTGCTTCTCTGCCTAGAATGTTCTTCCCCAGCTCTGCAAAGACTGTCTCTTTTCCTTCGATTGTCAGCTTGAGCCTTCCCAACCCCTCTAGATAAATATTCCTTTTCAGATTTGTGATTACTCTGCTCCCTTTCCCTTGTCCCCTCCGGGATATAAGTGGACCAAGGGCAGGGAACAATCTGTCTTGCTCACTGCCACAGCTGGACCAAGCACAGAGCCTGGCATGTAGCAAATGTCTGCTGTGCTTTATTCCCCAGCTCCTCTAGATCTGCAGGCCAGCCCGGAACCAGCCATGGCGCCCCTGAGCCCTGCCAGCCCCTTCTCCAGGAAGCCGTTTCCTGATCTCCTGCCCTTCAACCACTGCACTTCTACGCTCAGGCTCTACTGTCTCTTCTCTACACCTCTGTCCAGCAGGCCTCAACCAGTCTGTCTTCCAGAACTATACAGATGCGACAGTACCAGGTGGGTGGGTCTCCTGCTCTCCTCCCTTCCCCACCACTCTGAGCTGCTGAGGTCGCAGCAGCCATAAGCAGGGACACTAGGAGCCACCCAACAGCAGTGGGAGACCAACATCACCTTTTCCCATCAGGGTGGGATAAGAAGCTAAAATGTAAAAGCAAGGCTTTCAAAGTCATACGTCTACAGGAGCCAGGCAGGTACCAATCGCGCGAAGTTGCTGGGAGGACCGATGCCAGAGTAGGTGGAACCCTTGGGGGCAGGACTGTGGCAGACTGGAGAGTGCAGGCCCAACCCAAAGGCAGCAGATGCTCTTCAGCTTCAGCTGATTGTTGTCATACAGGAATCAGGCCCAATGTTGCCGGCTCTGATTTTCTTTTTCCAGAGAATCCCAAACCCCCAATTGGATTTTTTTTAAATAAATTTATTTATTTTACTTATTTTTATAAATTTATTTATCTTTGGCTGCGCTGGGTCTTCGTGGCTGCACACAGGCTTTCTCTAGTTGCGGCGAGCAGGGGCAGCTCTTCGTTGCGGTGCGCAGGCTTCTCATTGCGGTGGCTTCTCTTGTTGCGGAGCACGGGCTCTAGGCGTGCGGGCTTCAGTAGTTGTGGCACGCGGGCTCAGTAGTTGTGGCTCATGGGCTTAGTTGCTCCATGGCATGCGGGATCCTCCCGGACCAGGGCTCGAACCCGTGTCCCCTGCACTGGCAGGCGGATTCTTAACCACTGTGCCACGAGGGAAGTCCCCAAATTGGATTTTTATATGAATTTTCTCAATTTGTAAATGTTAGCAACTAACTCAATTTTAAAAACCCAAAAAACACTATGGATCAAATAAAACATGGGCCACCGGTTTGCAACCTCTGGGAAAGGTGAGGTCTCCTTCCTATCTTAGAGGCACCCCTGTTATTGCCCATATTGGTCTCTTCCCTGCAGAGTCCCATTCAGAACTAGTCAAAGTTCCAGAATCTCCTTTCCTCTTTCCCAATTAAAATCCCCATTTTGAAGGGGCAAGTCCAGCTATGTTAGAAAGCACTCTGATTAAAATAATTTCTACCCCCCAAACTCAATAAATACTCCTAGGATTACCTGCATTTCAAAAGTTATCTACTATTATGTTTCAATTAATAGTAGAGGCAATGAGCCAAAGTACATAACTATGGGCCAATTAGGACAGATGCCAAGCACTGAGCCAAGCACTTCAGATGCATGAAACTCTTTCAGCCATATGAGGAGGTACTGTTATTATCTTTTATGGAAGAAAAAAAAGGAGGCTTAGAGACATTAAGCCACTTGCCCAAAGTCCTTCAGCGTGTAAGTGGTAACAGTAGGCCTGCCCAACACTGAAGTCTGCACACATAAACACTGCTCAATATTACTTCTCTAAGTGATATCGTATAACCTCCATGTAATGGTCGTCCCGGGCACAACTTCCAAAGGGGCATTCTTGAGATGCATGTGTCCCTCTAAGAACCTAAGATAACTCATGGGCTCAGCCTTCTTTTAAGATAGTCCCTTCCCTTCCCCACTGCACGCCAAGACCAAACTTTCAAGGCAAAAGCAGAGGGGTCTTCAGATATCGACAGGACATAGTTGGTATCCAGTGCTGGAGATGAAGAAAGGATGCTGGCTTTTCCAGGTAATCCTCAGCTCTGCTAAGAAAGAGGTGACAGGGGGCACGAGTCCGATCCCTGGTCGGGGAACTAAGCTCCCACATGCCACGTGGCACGGCCAAAAAAAAAAAAAAAAAAAATAGAAAGAGGTGAGAAGGACCAACGTAAAACGTCCTGGAGAAACACCCCGGCCACTGTGTCAAGCACACTTCCCAACGAAGGCCTCATGTTACATGCCCCGGGGATCCAATCAGCCCCAAAGTACCGGAAGAAACTCTCAGGTCTTCATTCCTGTTATTCTCTTTATTCCATAACAGATTAATTACAGATTTCAACTTTTCAATGCAACATGTGAGTAAGTTGGAATATTCACAGCATCGTGCTAGGGCACCATGCCAAAGAAACAGAGTATCTGGGCTCACAGGTACCTGCTCTGTGTTGGGCAAACAGAAAAACAAGCAAAACAATTTTGACTTTTTTCTTTTTAAATAAAGGTTTTTTTTCATTCCTCTTCTCAAACTATGAATTATTCTTGACTCCTTTTCTTGATATTCACTTCAGCTTTCAGAATTTCCTTCCTTTTTCTGGAACTAATGTGCTGTTCTGAAAGAAAATGGAGACAAACACAAAATTATTGAAGATTTCAATTCAGTGTTGCAGCTCCTAACTGGTGACAACAGAGAGACCAAGGTACTAGGAGATCCCATTTATAAGGGAACAATCATTCATCTATTAATTCTATTTATGCCCCATCTCATTTCACAAAAGAATATAAGACAGATAGCTCGAACTAAAGCTGACAACATCTTAAATAAACGATGAAACACACCTGATGATACCTAAGTGTGGTATGTGAAAACACAAGATGAGGTAATTCCAGGCACACCTCTCACAGTACAAGGCCAAAAAGACACTGTACATTTCAACTAGATGAATAGAAGAATGCTCGTCTTCAATTTCCCAGACTCCAGGTCTGCCAAACAACACATGCCCTCACGTAGCTTGAAGATGACATTCTGACCTTTCGGTACAGAAATCTGCACCACATTCCTACCATGTGGTCATGTTCTTGTCAGTGATCAGACTCGATGTCTAAACTTAAGAAAGAATGATTCTCAAAAACTGGACTCAGCTCACAGAAAAAGTTTAAGAGGGGATAAAAACACTAACTCTCTTTATTCCTTCTTTCTCCATGGCTGCCCCCCGCTAGACTCCAGGAAGTGACGGGGAAACACAAGAAGGGAAATGACAATCTGGACAGACACTGTGCAACCAGAGGGTGACAGCACCAAGTAAGTGATTCAGACGGTTCTGGTGAGCAGAAGCAAGGTGCTCACACACATGCCGTCCTCAGCAGGCAGCTGTCCCCAGTGGTGAGAGCTGATGTGATGACAAGGCGGTCTTGCAGAATGGCAGGCTCCAAACCAATTAATCAACAGTTCCAAGCGGCACGCATGCACAGGCATGGAACTCATCCTGAGGACCAAAGTGAGTGCCCCTAATTCTCTGCCAGCATTCAGAGGTTCCCAGGTGTGTGTTCCAGGAATTCCGTGGCGGTCCAGTAGTTAGGACTCTGAGCTTCCACTGCAGGGGACACGGGTTCGATCCCTGGTCGGGGAACTAAGATCCCACAAGCCACGTGGTGCGGCCAAAAAAGAAAAAAAGTGTGTGTGTTCCGAAACGTTCATGCAGAGAGGACAGCGTTAATTATGAAATAAGAACAGCAGAAAGGGTAGTGACCCACAAGCCTCCATCTTAGCTAAGAAATTAGCCCTCTGTTACGCCTGATCAAATCGATACCTGTTCTCAGATCAAAAACACTTGGCTACTAGGGACTTTCCTCTAAAAGACAAGGTCCCAACCTCAGGAAGTCCCAAATGTCCAAATGATCAAGTGACTTTCCTCTTTCTCAAGCAGTATGGTTTGGGGGTAGCAGGGTGGGGGCAGACTATCTAAAAATCAAGAAAAACAAAACCAATCCAGTTAGTTTTAAAGAATTAAAGAGCTCACTACTTAGCAGAAAGGACTAGTTCTGAAAGCAAATCTCAGCGAGAGCAACTATAATTCAGGACAAAACCAAATAGATAAGGCTAAGGAATGGCGGGTGGGGAGAAGGGACAGACCACAAAGAGACACGGGAGCTCGTTGGAGTGTGGAAATAAGTTTGTACCTTGGCTGAGGTAGTGTTTACAAGACTGTCTACTACGTCTTTCAAGATTCACAGAATTGTACACTAACAAGGGTGAATTTTACTGTATATGAATTAATCCTGAAAAAACAAAACCAAAACAAATGTAGTCGCTTTCTGTGTTGAGAACTAGATGTTCCAGCTTACGTTCACACATCAGTGAAAAAGGCTCTACATTCTATGCTTTTGTTGATTACTCCTATTTTCAGAGGAGTGAAAATTAGATGGCTTTGTTGCTTTGGCAGGGAAAGCCATTTCCATGGCAAAGGACGAGAGGGAACATGACTTGAAAACTCAAATACCTCCCTCCTCTTTGTTGGTCTAGTACAGGGGTCAACAAACTGTGCCCCACGGGCCAGATGCAGCCCACCACCTGTTTTTGAAAACAAAGTTTCGTTGGAACATGGCCATGCGGGTTTGTTTACGTGGGCTATGGCTGCTCTCACATTATAGTGGCAGAGTTGAGTAGTTGTAACAGAGACCGTATGGCCTGCAAAGTCTAAAGTACTATCACCTGGCTCTTTCTAGAAAACTTTTGCCAATCCTTGGTCTAAAGGAGCTGATCAGTGAAGCATCAGACACTCTCTTCTCCTTCCCTCCCTTCACCTTCCTCCACTCCCATCCTCATCCTAGGACTGACACAATGGAGAACGGGTGATATTTCACTTGACATTTTAGTCACACAGGGAGCTGCCCTGAACCATGTATCCTGAGCTCTAGGAACCTGGGTTTTGATGATGCTGGCTTTGATCTGTGGCCATCAGTCTTCATAATTTAGTGTCTCACCAAACCACACTGTTTGGCCCAATCAGAGGTTAATATTACTAAAAGGCCTAGAACAGTGACAAGGTGTGCCAGGATTTGCCATGGGACCATCATTTAATGAATTTAGATGTCCTGAATGGGGGGGGGGGGATGTGTGTCCCCTTTTAAGAAGTCCAAGGTTGAATCTGTCTATCCTCAACTCTGTTCTCCTATGAACACAGAGAGGGGCTGTGTCTATAAAGTACCCCGTGGGACACAAGGGAGGATGGAGCCTTACAGTCAAAGTCAGGTCAGAGCTGCTCTGCTGCAAAGTTACCATCAACTAGGCTAACCCAGGAAGCTTTGGCTTTTGCCCTGGTCCAGTTACAGCTTGGTCCAGCAAGTGGGGAAATGGCCTCAGAACTCAGCTTCGGCTTAGGGAGGGATGGGGAGGAACAAGTGTGCTGAAAATCAGATAAATAACTGACATGCATGAGGTGGGCAAGATGGAAAGGGGCCCTGTTCCTGGGATGAGTCGCCCTTCATCTTTACCGTAGTGTCCTATATTTTGCCAATCTACTGCTCTGCTCTGCAGCGATCCTGCCAAAGGAAAGAGGGTTTGAGAGTCAAGAAAGGACAGTAAGAAGAGAAATAAGCTGAGGAAAGAAATGGCAAACACCCGACCAGAGCTTCTGTTAGAGTCACCGTTTTCCCCAGGGGCAGAGCTTGCTCTAGGACTCAGGAAGACGGCAACAGAGTGGGCTGTGACTTTCTATATAGGATGGAGGGTGGGATGAGAACCATGGTCTTCCTCCCCAGAAAGTGTACACAATGTTAGCCTTCCAGACTAGGAACTCCCGCTGAGCAGGATCTAAATCAAATGGTTCCCACTCCCATCTCTCCTTAATCTTGTTCGTCTTGTGTGGGCAACTTCCAGAAAAGAGTGAACTCAGCAGAGGACAGCCTCTTGGCTCCCCGGGGCCTGGACGGGCTGCTCTGAGGGAACAGGGCTCTGCTCAGAGAAAACAGCTGAGTCCTGGCTCTTTCTCAGACGCAGTGCAGAGCCGCCAAGTTCAGGCTGCTGGAGGGGCAGAGAAGTGAGCCAGTGGCCACTGCTGGTGCTAAGGGAAGCTCTAGCGCAATCTGGACGACCACAGGCGGGGCAGGGAGCACGCTGGGGCCGGTATCCACGGTGAGGCACTCGGAGAGCTCCACGGAGGCTCAGGCAGGGAGGAGACGTGGGGCTCTCCCGCCCACAACAGTCTCTGAGCAAGCCTCTCTCTGATGTGACCAACTTAACTGGCAGCCACACTGGGGGGCTAACACTATCGTGTCACATTCTTCCAGCAAAAGTGCTGGAGACGAGAAAGTAGGGCACGTCTGAAACGGTGAACTTCCAAAGGTGAAAGCAATTCTGACCTTTTCTTATTGACCTTTACGTGGCTGAAATCACCCAAGTTCTAATAAAGTCAAATCAATGAGAAACACCTACGTGACATTTAAATTTGCTTCTAATCCAGGTTCGAAAGTCAAGCTGCCAGCGAGCTGCCATTGCGGGGGGACCTGACCATTTGTGTGAACCTAAGTTTGTCTGGTTCTTGGGGATGTGATGCGGGCCACTGAGCAGTGCTCCCTGCTGGGGGCCTCTGTAAAGCCCGACGTGGTTTCTGGGGGGAAGAGCATGGACCTCATACTTAGGAGGAAGAGCTCCGGGAGGCTGCTGTGGTTGCAGAAGGGTCCTTCTCGGGGGCGCGGGAGGAGGGCAGAAAAGGGTTTTCTGCGGTAGCAGAGGAGAAAACTGTTACACAGCCAGCACACTAACAACAACCTTCTGCCACCTGTCCTAACCCATTTTAATCTTCATAAAGCAATTATTTTCTTCTCTTGTTTTAATGTGCCAGGGCATAAATTGTTGTGGTTTTAACATATTTAAAACTTATCACCAAGGCTCTTTTCTGATTTAAAAAGGCTTCTGTATTGGGCTGGATTAAGGTGTCACACTGGCCCCTAAGGACATGAATCATTTTGCCACATACCGTTGTTCAAAGAGCTGGGTGGACAGAGCTGACAACAATATTTCTAATCCCACTCTGGGTCCCTAGCCCGTCCCCAACCTTACCTCTTGATTGCCTGCTGGGCCAGCATGCGATTGCCAGCCAAAAACGTCAAGCTGCCCAAGATGGCCAGGTACTTCAGGGTCTGGAACATGTTGAGTTGCGTCCAGTAGACATACATGAGCCCCAGCATAGCTACAAGGACAGGCGTCATGATAGCCAATTAAGTAAAACAGTGACATTGCCCTGAGCAGAGGTCAGTTAGAAGCCAGAAACTGCAGATCCTAAGAGGTCTGTATTTATAGACCAGCTTGTTTTATTCCTTTTATCTGATGCCAGAAAATAAACAGCTCAATATACTTGCTTCTCAGCCTTGGCTACCAAGGAATCCAGAGGTAAAAACCAGATCTCAGCTACTTGGTTCCACATTCCAGCTTGCATCTTTGTTCTTTAACGCAGGTTTTGTTGTTGTTTGTTTTTTAAGTTATGTCATGTTATATTTGGGATTCAGTTGATTTTTTAAATTCTGAATGAAAGCCCATAGGATTAAAGAAATGAATCATTTTTCTTTTCATTAAAAAAATTTTTAGGGCTAATTTGCCACTGTGACTAGGAAGGAAGCAAGGAGGACAGAGGAGGAAGGTTTAGTCAAAGGGGCTCAGGTCTGGGCACTGAGAACCCTGGGTTCTGGCCCAGGCTCTGCCCTTCGCAGCCACTTAATTTCTCTGAGCCTAAATTCTCTCACCCATCAAACAAGGATCATAATTCCTACCCTGGTCACCCCCGTCAGGGTTGTGATGAGAATCAAATGAGGGAATGTACACAAAAAGCACTCTGGCCAAAAAAAGTCATGGCTCTAAATAAATTTATATTCAGGTTTTGTTCTCAGCCTGACCCGGGAGGGCTATCACTCAAATTCAGTTAACTGGGCTGGAGAGAAAGGTCATCCTGTCAATTCTGTCCAGAAGGATGACAGATGAACTACAGCAGGGGTTCTTAGCCCTTTCTGAGGTCATGGACCACTGTTAGAATTTTGATCAAAGTTACAGACTCTCTCTTTCCCCAGGAAAACAGAGATATACATTTGCCTAGAGTTTCAAGGGATTCGTCTGTGGACCCCTACAGAATCAGCACACTATGGACACGGAGAGGGTGACTCCTGAAAGAGTCAAAGAAATCAGAAAAGAATATTAAAGTCTCAGTGAAATGCAAGGGTCACCAATTCAATAGTATCAAAAGTTTCTGAAATGCCTAACTGATTTGTGAATTTACTGTCTTGTAACATTTAGGTTCTAAGTTCTCAAGAGAACAATGCAGGACAGCATGTCTGACTGTGGAAGGGACTGTTTTCTACTACTGTCCAGACACAGCCGCTAGCAAGTGTGAAGATGGATATGTTGGGGGAAGATAACCTTTGGAAACTGCATTAATGCTGTTCACTCAGGAAGATGGCTCAATGTAAAGATACAATAAGTGAGTAATCTCTGGAAATGAACAGAGCTATTAAATAAGGGTAAAACGGCCTGCCAACGGCAGCCTAGTACAATGAAACCCAATATAATGACAGCTGTTCTAAGCTGATGGGCCAAACAGGTTTATCATCGTATTAACTGTCGTAAAAGGCCAGGAGGAAGAGGGAAATGTTATGCTATTAAGTCATTATAGTTAATAGGTTGTGGGTCTACTTAACAGGGCTTTTGCGTAGGAAGGCAAAATGTCAAAGGAGGTTAAATGGAATTAGCAGCCTGGGGCGCTTACCAGCATGTCCCAGGTGAAAGATAATCGTGCTAGGAGCAAAAGTGAAGTTGGAGACATTGGCACCAATCCGGATCCACTGAACGATGGGGAGAAATAAATTAAAAAGACATTAGAACTTGAAAGGGAGGCAACACATGCCATGCCAATGCTAATCCAATAAACAGCCCTAAGGGCTTAAAAGTTCATGCATACCTGAAGAACAGGGTATTTTTCCCAGTGACGACCACCCTATTATAAGTCCTCAGGAAAAACTGTTCCCTTTTTTCTTCAGAAAGGCATTCCAACACCTGCTCTCAAATGCACTTGGGTAATTCAAACCTGAACATCATTTTTTTTTTTTTTTTAGTTGTTTTTTTTTTTTTTTTTAATTTTATTTATTTATTTATTTATTTTTGGCTGTGTTGGGTTTTCGTTTCTGTGCGAGGGCTTTCTCTAGTTGCGGCGAGCGGGGGCCACTCTTCATCGCAGTGCTCGGTCTCTCACTGTCGCGGCCTCTCTTGTTGCGGAGCACAAGCTCCAGACGCACAGGCTCAGTAGTTGTGGCTCACGGGCCTAGTTGCTCCGAGGCATGTGGGATCTTCCCAGACCAGGGCTCGAACCCGTGTTCCCTGCATTGGCAGGCAGATTCTCAACCACTGTGCCACCAGGGAAGCCCTGAACATCATTTTTAATGACAGCAAACTTTTCTATTTTAAAACAGGTGAAACCATGAGGCTGAAAGGTCAGAAACTGTATTTGTGACGAAGTAACTGGCACCGCTGCTAATTTCTCTAAGTACTGGTGAGATAAACCCACCGGCAGTTGGGAGGATGCACATGCTCTGGCTGTGGGTTCCATGCTTTTTGAAATTCTGATCACTCAAAGGAACAGGTGCCCATACCCTAGGTCTGGTTCCTGAAAGCTTGTGGCATGCCTTCCAGATTTAGATTGACCAATAATTTTATTAAAATCAATGAATGAATTAGGAACACAAGCAACTTTCCAAAAGTAAGATCTAATGAGTTTTCCATACAGTTCTCAAAATTCTCTGAACTTTGAGGATGTGCATCTATGCTTATAATTTTTTAAAAAGAGACAAGGGGAAAAAAAGTTGGTTAAAAAAAGAATTCAAACAGTACATTAAAGTATAAAACGTAAAAATGACCTTCTTCTATACTCCCTAAAAGGCCCCCTCCATAGAGGTGACCAACACTAATACATGATGCCTTTTTAAGGTTTTTAAACAAAGAGCATTGTACTAAACATACTATCCTACCCCTTGCCTTCTTCACTCAATAGGACATCTTGGCAACCTTGTCATATCGGTTGACAAGTACATAAATCTATCCATTCTTTTAATGAGCTGCATATTATTCCACTGTATGGATGTACATAATTTATTTAACACTTGCTTTTATGAGGACTTTACGTTGTTTATAGTTTTATGCTCCAAACAGTGCTGAAATACACAGCCCCTGTACACACTTTTTCTATAGCTATTAGCATCCGGTCTTGCTTTTTTCACACTTGACCTCATCTGAACGTTCCTACAGAGCATCCCCGTCTATACACTTTTACCATTTTTAACGGTTATTGGGTACTTTCTCAGGCCCCTTGATAATGGATCAGTTTTTCTCGTTGCTCCCCCATAATGGGGAATTTTAGTTATTCTAAAATTTTTTGACCATCGGTTTGGGTCACAGCTGCTGGACCCCTCTGGAGCTGTGCTGAGGCCAGAGCACAAAGCCTCCTTTGGAACAGCTACATCTGCTGAGTCTGGCGCCAGACACACGCTGCCCATGCTAATTACAGCTACTCACCAGAGCGAAGAGCAGGAGCAAGGGCGAGAGGATCAGGGCAGTGAAGGTATTAGACACGACCGTGGGGGGCCTCTTCTCCGGCTCGCGGAACAGGTGCTGCCAAAAAGAAGACAGGCCAGGAGTATTTCAAAATGTGCTCTTCCCAGCAGGGGCTGCCATGTATATGTACTAGGAACCAAACGCCAATGACAGTCAAGAAGAGGAAATGCCTCCCAGAGGCTGAAACCTCCTGGCCGTGAGTGGCCACTTGGCCTTTTGCCTCTTCTCAACACGGGCTTCTGCTTCCAGAGGTCTGCTTCCAAAGACATGACACCAGTTCACTACTCCTGACCAACCCTCTTTTTCCCTCCAAGACATATTGCCATTTAGAGGTTGGAGAATGCAACCTATCAAGCAGCATTTGCCTAGTACCAAAGATGGTGCCCGGGTATTTGGATGGCTGGGGTGACACATCCAAGGCAGGACTCTGGATTTCATAATGCTTCTGGGTTCTTAGGGTAAGCATTATCATATTTTGCTAACCAACTTAAATTAGCTAACTGGTGTATAATAATTTAAAATTTTACAATTTTCTTGCTTGCCAATGTCCAGCCAACCCAGCTCCATAACAAGGCAGCTCCTCCACCTGAGACTCCTGTTCCCAACATTTTAACCTCAGCTCCTCTTTGCTGCCACTGTCATGAAGGGACTTCTAACATTGCCTGTGGCAGTCACTGCTGCCTGCTCCACCCTATAAATCAGTCAGCACCCTCTGTCATCATGCTTATACCTTCCACTATTTAACTGCATTTGACATTCTTAAACGATGCTATAGCAACATTAGGAGGATTTTAAAAAAGAAATCCTACTACTCTAGCTTTTGGGCCCTTGTCCTTTTTCTAACAGTGAAATCAGAGTAAGTAGTCTGCTTGGAACACTTCAACATTAATTCAAATGGGGATTTCCCCGTGACTGCAGTATGATCATTTCTCACGATTGCAAAACAGTCCACCGAGTGGCTCTACCTCAGTTTCTTTAACCAGTGCTCAAACTGTTTAATAATTATTGTTTATTTTGTAAACTGCTTTAGAAACTTTTCAAAGCTTTTCTTTCCTTATCTGTGAACTATTTTGATCCTCACAACAGTCCTATGGGCTGGGCTGGGCAGGAATTGCTAATATTTGTATGCAAGGAAAGTGAGTTCCGGGAGAGAGGAAGGGCTTGCCTAGGGGAGGAAAGCCCTGTTCTCCAGTTGAGTTGTCCACCTGTGGGCTCCATCAGCCCTGGTCTATGCAGCAGCAGAGAGGAACAAAGCCAAACCCATCTGTGCTGTAGTATCAAGCAGTGATCTGAGGGCTAAACCTCCTGCATGTTTAGGAAAAACAGATTCGGGTTCTGATTTTGTCTCCAAATATCTGTTTTCTGGGAGCTGGTCAGTGGGCAGCTTGAGCCTGTTTTTTCAGCACTAGGATGGGGATGATAGTTGCCCTGCCTGATCCACAGGGTGGCAAAGACCAAACTATAAAATATCATATAAACAGGTTAAAAGAAGGGACCAGAGCCAGTGTCCAGGGGTCTGCTGCCCTCTCTCACTGTGTCCATTTCACATTTCTCTTCAATGTTTAGTGAAGAACCCCTCTGGGATCTACCTGAATTTCCTGTTTGGGGGTGAAAAGGTTCTTGGACAGGACAGTCGACGGAGCATCTTCTTCAGGGAACCTGATGACCACATCAGCCTAAAAAAATAAATGCAGCCATTAGAGGCACAGGGGCAGAGAAGGAGGTGAAACTCATCAGCAGGACAGTATCTCCTAACTCACGTCCAGGACCATAACTGAAAGAAGCTCCAAGCAGTCCAATCCCTTCTGATCCATTAGCCAACAAACTGAGGCAGTAAAAATTTCAAGAACAGGATAAGTATTTGTTGAAAATGCTTTTTAGAGCAAGAGTTCCAATTTTCTACTGGTCTGGTGAGCCCCACAGAGCTGCCTAATACAAAAATCCCAGCTGGTACTCAGGCTGTTACAGTTGCAATCAGAAACTGCTCCATGTCCCTGGGAAGTGTAATTTAGTCTCAGACCAAAAAAAAAAAAGAAATGAAAATGTGCTCTCATACAAAAAGCAGCCCAAAGTCCAAGAGAAGAAAAGGAGCTTTGAATACAACATAAGAAAATGCATCTGCCCCTTTGTCTTGCAAAGGGAGCCAACCACCACTCAAGGCCTGCAATTTGGCCTCTGCTACCTTTCCAACCTCACCGCCTACTGCTCTTGACCAGATTCAGGTGCTCCAGCAAAATGGACCCAACTCATATCTCACTGAAAGCACCTCAAGCTTTTCTGGAGGTTGTTACCCCAGCAATCAATCTATAGTCCCCCAGATACTATTCTGATAAACCCCTGCAATTCTTCCCTAGTTCAAATGCCATGTCTTTCAAGCTTTCTCTCAACACACCAGTCAAAAGTGAGTTATGTAAGTGAAACACACTATGTAAACTATTAATACACCTTGCAGATGTTGGTTATTAGTTAATTAGCATTTTGCATATCCCACAATTCACTGTCCCACACCATCCTGAATTGGAATTGGATTTCAAATCTTAGGCCCTTCCCTGGCCCACGCTGTGAGGCCACGCCATATCTCAAAGGCCAAAGCCTTTATCTCATATCTATGTACCCCCCCATAGTGCTTTGCTGTATTATGAAAACCTTCTTCTAGTACTACTTTTATAGAAATTTGCTAGAACCCATGAGGGCAAATCTATACATCATTCATTCCCTCAATCACTATATATTAAACCCCTAAGACGTGCCAGGCCATGTGCATGCCCCTAAGACTACTAATGGGGACAGCACACAGCCCCTCACCTCACAGTGCGTGTGCCCTGGGTGGCAGGGCGGGCCAGGGTAGAGAGCCCATGCCCTGGAGAGGAGCTGTCTGTGGCTGACTGCAGCACAGCCGCTCTTGCCTGGGTCAAGATACATGGAGGCACATACCACATTCCACAGGATTGGGTTCTTCAAAGTAGCATCTCCGATGATCAAGTAGAGAGTGTAGGTGCCGGATGCAGAGTCAAATTCGAGCTTTCTCTCAGAGGTATCCAGTTCAAACTTGTACACGTTCTTGCTGTCCGGCTCCGCAACAAATACCACCTCCTGGCCAGTCTTCTGGTTATGGAGTCGGACAAATGTCTGGATAGAACAGTAACGCAACCCTTCATCTGATAATTTCAAAACTCCCTCCGGGCCCAACATCAAATCAACAAGGCAGCAGGCTGTCAGCTCTTTCATCTCAGTGGGAGCTCTGGGATCTGCCAGGCCTGCCCGAGAAAGCAGGAGGAGTGGCTGTCCCACCCTGCTTACTAGCTCAGAGATCAGAGATAACTTTTTGCTAGTATAAGAAATTTAACTTAGGGGTCCAGCCAATTCTCAACGACTTGTAGGCCGAATGCCCAGTTTGTGGATGATTTAAGCCCTTTGCTTTTGCTGTAATTTCTTCTTTCTGCCAGCCTTTTGGCCACTTTGCTGCCCAATTAACTTCTTCACCAGAGGGTGAAAAGAAGGGAAATGAGGTGGAACTTTAAGAAGTTCATTTTCAATTTCCTAGTGCCTTCAGCTAAAGACTTAGGAGAGAAGGCTTGGGGATTGATAGCAAGGCAGAGTTCCAATGGAGCAGAGCAGCCCAGTGTCAGAGAGAGCATTGAAGACAAACAGATTTGGTTACACTACTTATTGGCTGAGCAGGTTACTTAACCTCCTTGAGCCTTGATTTCTGCATCTTGAAGATAGAAAGATTAACTTCTACATGTGGTATATCTGTGTGAAGAGTCACAATAACATAGGCAAAGCATTTAGCGTAGGACCCACTATATACTAGCTAGTCAACAAACATTTATCAATGATGGTATGAGTCTAATCACCTTATCCCCCCAATGGCCTAAGAAACTAAGGTTTCTGCAAATTAGAACTGCAGCAAAACTTAATATCCACTCAGCTTTTCTTTCAAGTGTTTCAAAATAAAGAATTCAACAAAGCAGGTAGATTGGTTCCATTTCACAGATCATTAAGGCACAGAGTTTAAATGAGTTGCCATGGTCACAGAGCTAGTGCTGGATCCACAGAAAAAACATAAATCTCATTTGTTACTCTACACCTGGGCAACAAAGAACAACCATCAAAGTGTTTAGGGAAAGAGGCCCAGAGCTGTGAAGCCTCCTGACTCCAGCAGTCTTGGCCAAGAATGGGATTTAGAAGCCTGGAAGCCTGATCCTCCTCCTGTCACAGCCAAGCACAGGCAGCAGCCAGGCTCATCTACAAAATGTCATCTCTACTTAGGAGGTCTGTAAGCCAGGGTTTCCAAAACTGAATCTTGGATGAGACGAGTATTCAGTTAAAGTTACACTTCCTCACTAACTCTTCCTGCCCTAACCTTAATCCCACCAATTTTGTCTTGTAATTACTTCTCTTCATATTCTGTCTTCCCTTCTGCTGTTTCATTGGCAAATGCCATTCTGAGAAGGAGCTGGGAAGTGCTAAGGGGCTGAAAAGTCAGTCGTGGCTAAGTGGCCTGACCGAGCTCTCTGGAGCTTGGGTGTGGAGGGAGGAGAAGCAGAGAAGGGCTAGGACGGCGGTGCTGGCGGCAGCCACTCCGGGCCTGGGCACAAGCACAGTAGCTGCAGCTACAAGAAACAGAAAGCAAAAAGGTTTCCAAGTTAAGTCCACTCACCTCCATGGTCTGTTCTGAAGCTGCCCCTCAGCATGGACACAAGTCCGCTAGCTCTTGCTAAAGTACTGCTACAAAGCACCTAAACCAAGGCCACTAGGTCCCACGTTCTTTCCTATCTTTCCACATTCAAAGTACTTCTCTGAATTTCCCTTTACAATACAACCGTGGATGTGGCAGGGCTCAGAGCAGTTATTCTCAATCAAGTGGGATGACAGAGGCAGGAAAGGAGGTGTCTGAGAGGACAAGGGCCATATCAGACTCTCTGGGGAAAAGATATGGTTTGAAAATCTTTTAAATAATAATTATCATTATGTTATATACGGAAAACTAAAATGAAGCCTATTGCTTTCATAACACAAAGCAGGCACAAGTTAAAAAGTGCTAGTTTTCAGATTCCTACAAAATCTGCTTTGGCCAGAACAAAAGCATACTTTGGGCTCACTTCCTAGGTTCTCCTTTTTTCAAAATTATTTTAATATATGTTTTTTAGTCAGAAAGAAAAAAGCCTCAATTAAGTGTTAATCTGCCTTAAATATATCTTTTCTATGCCAGCTAATCTCTTTAAAAGAAGAGTGCATTCCAGGTTCAGGGTTACAACCAGTACAAGAGGGGCAGAGTGTCATGTGGGAGAACCCGATGGACTGTCAGGGTTCAGAGTGAAGATCTGAAAGCAGGAATTCGGAATTTTCTCGACTCAGTGTTATATACCACATCAACAACTATCATGTACATCAACGTTTCAGGCCAAGAGAACCGTCTGCGCTTTTTCCTGACCTGGTGAGGGGTGAGTTCAGCACCAGTGTTCACATCTACCAGCTGGAAGAATAAAGCAAAGTTCTGGTGGCTGTCTGCGATGAATGTGCCCTTGGCTTTGGCTGGGTAGGTCACCCTGAAAGAGACATTTATACGATAAGTTTTCAGAGAGGAGGATCTGCAGATCTCTGAGACAAGAGGGAAGAATACAAACTTCACTTCATTGCCTAATCCTCCCTCTCCCAATTGTAACACTTTTCTGTTGTGGACAGAGTGGAGAATTGTCTGTGGCCTGAGGGCAAATTGGACTGATAAAGCCAGGACTGAGAAAAGCACAGAGAAAACTTTCATCAGCATCTGGGGAAAATGCTATGTGCAGATGCTCCAGGCTTTCACTTCAAGGACCTAAGGATATCAACTCAACCAAGTCAGGCACCAGTGGGGCTCACGTGTCCCCATGCAAGCTCACAGGCGGACTGGAGGGCTGCGCTGGCAAAACCACAAGGAGAAAAAAAATCACAGGATCGTCGTTAGCAGCATATGTGAGCAGGGTCGGGAGACTAGGAGGTAGGAGACGCAAAGGACAGAAGGGTATTTACAGTTTTTTCTTTTTTTAATGCTGCATTTTTTTTCCTGGACACTGTTTCAATTTATTTTTCTGCCTGAAATTGAGCTTTAAAAAGTCATTCTCTCAAAAGGCAGGCCTGATGAGAAAACTGTTCTTTTCACAGCTATCTCCTGGGATTTTAGGTTAAGATGGCCAGGGGATAAAAAACAAGCCAAATGATTATAGAGCTCACAATGGGCCATGTTTCATGCTTAGGCTTTATATTTACTTATGAGTAATACCAACTCTTTATCTATGTAGAGTATTAAACTTTGCAAAGCACTCTTACAGACATTATTTCAGTGGATTCTCAACAGTGCTCTCATTTCCAATGTCACTATAAAAATATCCAAGCCAGAGGCAGAAAGCCTAGCCCTTCCACGTGACTTAAAAGGAATGAACGCTTGGCTTCTAGTCTCTGGCTAATATCCCATCTTCAAAACAGCCTCGAAGGTTCCCCTACTTTCTTTGGCATCTATAGCCACCCCAGTTGAATAAATTTGGGGTCTGAACTACACCCAGATGTCTAGATGCCCCCTCCCCCCGCACCCAGTGAGGATCTGGGAGAGGGCTGAGAAATGGCTTCATACAATGTTCTGGCCCAACTCTGATCAATTACTAACGTTTACCTAGAAGTTTGTGTTAAAAAAGATTCTGAGGGACTTCCCTGGCAGTCCAGTGGTTAAGACTCTGTGCTCCCAATGCAAGGGGCACGGGTTCGATCCCTGGTCGGGGAACTAAGATCCCACATGCCACATGCGCGGCCTAAAAAAAAAAAAAAAAGATTCTGAGTTCAGCAGGGACAAATGCTGTGACTGATCAGTGATGCCCTCCATGGACTTGAGAAAGGGACTCGCAGCCCTAGCGCTGGGTATCTGCCATCTCACTTCTAAGGACCTGTGAGACGCATACTCACTCACTGACTGTGAGTGTCACTCACTCACAGTGGCTCACTGTGGGCCAAAGAGAGTTGCCATGAGGCCCCTAAAAGCAAGTTCAAGACTGTGAAGATAAAGAGATGACATCAGAAAATAAGTTAATACACTGCTTCCTCCATTAAGAAAGTCTTGTTTTAGGGAACTCCCTGGTGGTCCAGTGGTTAAGACTCTGCACTTTCATTGTCAAAGGTAAGGGTTAGATCCCTGGTTGGGGACCTAAGATGCCAAAAGCCATGCAGTGCGGCCAAAACAAAAAACCCAAAGAAAGTCTTGTTTTAAAAAGAATTGTCATCTGAACTAAATAATGTGCTTGGTAACACAGCTGACTGACGTAGACTTACATTCTGAGGTAAGCTCCTTCCCTCGCTGTGGACTGTTAATAAACAGTTTGCTCAGGGACTGATCACTGATATAGACAACCCCCAAATCTGTCTGGATGCCAAGCAGCACCCCTGATGCAGTGCCAGAGGAATGACAGCCTCTTTAATTTGGAGTACAAGCCGGGTCACTGCTGACACAGAAATGACATCTGGAGGGGCTCAGTGCCTAGGCATGCTCCGCCCAGCTCAAGCCTGGATTCTCCCTGTGCCCAGGAGGCATCCCACCTACCGCGTGGTTTTGGGTGCAATGCTCTGATCCTTATCCACAGTGGAGAGATCGACATTTGTGATGCCAACTTCAGTGGAAATCTTGACTCTGAGCTAGGGTGAAACACAGAAGAAAATCGCCAAGTCAGCTGGTGAGTATACCAGGAATTAATATAAATATCCAAATTTTTCTCTTACTTGTGAGTAAAGGCATGAAAAAAATCCTAGGACAGGAGTCTTCAATGATTTTAGTAAAACTGACCCATCCAGGTAGTATTTCTACCTCTTCCATCTTTAGGCCTAAAAGTAACTCCTTGATTCTTATCCCTTCTTCCTTTCTTTGGCTTTGAATGAATGGTATATATTAAAAAAGAAACAAAAAGAAAAAAAGTAGGTATCTTCATGTGTACTTTAAAATAAATAAGGGAGAAACTCCTTAAGTAGTAACCTTCAAATAATTTAAATCAACAAGTACTCAATTCTAATGACAGCTAATGTTTATTGAGCGTTTACTATGTGAAAGACACTGTCTTCTAAAGATGATCTCATTTAATCCTCACCACAACTCTAAGGTAGTGCTATTTCAGATGAGGAAATTAAAGATTAGAGTGATGAAGCCGTTCACTCACGTTCAGATAGCTAGTAAGGCAGAGCCAGGGTTCAGGCTCAGGCATCCTGACTTAGAGTCCATGTTCTTAGGCACCTTCCTGTCCAACTTCCCAGCCAACACTTAAGTTTGTGCCAAGCAGACTATAGGTCTGCCCAGGAAGATTTAAGAAGCTATGGCAGTCATCTGTGCCATCCACCAAGTACTTCTGCTTCTCCTTCTAAGCATGTGGCAGAAATGGACTTCCCTGCCCTCCTGGAGTCAGGTATGGCCATGTGACTGGCTGTGGCCAGAAGCGTGTCACTTCCAAGTGGAAGCTTAAGAGTCGGTTTGTGGGTTTGTGATTCTCTTCTCCTCTGACATGGACATAGACGACCTACAGAGGGGCTTGCTACTTCAGCCTGGGTCCTGGAGTAAGGGCAACGGGAAGCAGAGTCTCCAGCTGACACATTAAAGATACCTTGCATGGGCAAAAAAGAAACTTGTTGTTTTAAGCCACTGAAATTTGGAGTCTGTTACAAGCACAAACCAGTCCATCTTAACTCTTATGTTGCTTAAATTCTATACGTTCCCTATAAACATTTTCACAAAGAGGGGCCAGCCAATGCTAGTAAACAAGAAATTTTTTAAAATTAGATTAAAATAAACGTAAAATTCCAAAAGAGACAGAAAACATGCTAAAAGTCTACTTGGGAAATTTTTTATTTTTTTTATTTAAATTTTTTATTTAAAATCTAAGTTTGAATGTGCAAATTATGCAATCCCAAGGCACTTTTAATGTGTAAACATATCTGTGAGACTTCCAAATATTTGATAAGCTTGAATGTAATGCTTAAAGAAATCCTTGCCAAATACACTGGTTTACGGTCTAAGTTAGGATCAAGGAATAGAGATAGAAGCCTGGGCAAATAATTGAAGGATAGCTTCAGCATTTTTCTAAAATGCACTATCAAGGTGTGAGAACCTCAAACCAAGGGCAAAGAAGAAAAATTTAAAAGGGATAAAGATAGTTATCAAGTAATTCCTTTTAACAGCCTCCATAATAACTATTTTGTGACAACCTCAATTATCAGGTTGAATAGGGGTGTTCTGTTTTGCTTTAAAAAAAAAAAACCCTAAATGTAAAAGATTACCGAAGGCTATAAGCATATTATTACCTCCTACTTTTGAATACACAGCCGCCTATGGCAGAATTATATTTAGCATCATAGCTTGTCACTGAATCTAGGCAACTGGGTGAACTACGGTGGGGGGTGGGGGAGGGTGGGGAACAAATGGCCTTCAAGTTGAATAAACCACCAAGGAGAGAGCTGGTATCCTCCACTTTGGTTCCTGGGCACTCTACTGAGCAAACAGCTTCACAACTCATTCAGGGCTTGGAACCAGAGCCAACTTTGCTATTATAAAGCTCAACCCACAGAGGCACTGACAGCACTTCCATTTGAAGAAAAACTGGAGTGGAAGGCTCAGGCAAAGAAGTAGCCAAAGAGCTTTGATTTTTAGCAAGACACCCCACTGAGACCACTTCCCTATATCCCCCTAGAGCATCTGGAACACCTAGGTGCAGGGACAGACAGAGATGGCAAGATGCACTTCCTGTCCTAAAGGGAAGCATAAAGGCAAAGCTAAATTATAACAGACCAGGCTGCTGCTTTAATGCAGGGATGGACAAAGTGCTATGGAAGCACAGCAGAAGGAACTGTGACCCAAGTCAGCCTCGGGCAGCCCTTGTTTGGGGAGTGGGAAATGTGTAGCAGGAGGGCTTAGGCAGTCCTCCAGTTTCAGGAGAAGCAGGAGTTTAGCAATACTCCATGCTATAAAAATAATCTGTTTTCACGGGTAATTACTCTGCAATCTTCATCAACATTAACTAGATAATTCCCTCTTCACTTCTGCGACTCATTCTCTTAAGGACTCACTCATTTAATTTGTAAATGTGATTTTAAAATCATCATCCCACCTAAATGTCCATAAAGAGGAGACTAGTTAGAGAAATAATGATATATACACATACACTCTGAACTACTATGGAGCAATTAAAAAGAACAACCTAGGTGTCTATGGACTGATATGGAGATACCACCACCTACTTTTGAATACACAGCAATCTATTGGCAGAATTATATTTAACATCGCCTGTCACTGAGTCCAGGCAACTGGGTGAATTATGGCAGGGGAGTGGGGGGATGAGGGGTGGGGGGAGGCCATCAAGTTGAATAGACCCCAAGGGGAAAGCTGGGAGCCTCTACTTTGTAACAAAAGTAAAGAATACAACTGTTCATAGAATGATCACTTTTGTGTAAATAAGAAAGGATATGCATACATTCAATGATATGGGCATCCTTCTTTTTCAAAGTATACACAGTTAACTGTTACTAATGGATTCCTCTAAGGCAGCGGTCCCCAACCATTTGGCACCAGGGACCAGTTTCATGGAAGACAATTTTTCCATGAACGGGGGGTGGGGGTGGGGGTGGGGGAGTGGGCGGGTGGATGGCGTGGCTCAGGCGGTAATGCGAACGATGGGGAGCAGCAGATGAAGCCTCGCTTGCTCGCTCAGCCGCTCACCTCCTGCTGTGCGGCCTGGCTCCTAACAGGCCGCGGAGTGGTACTGGCGGTGGGGAACCCCTGCTCTAAGGAGAGGGACTGGACTGAAGGGATGAGAGAAGGCTCTAATGTTTCATTATATACCTTTTTGCAGTTTGAATTTTTTTAACTACATGCATATTTTACTCCTTTTTTTAAAAAAATAGGGATTGGGACTTCCCGGGTGGCGCAGTGGTTAAGAATCTGCCTGCCCATGCAGGGGACACAGGTTCAAGCCCTGGTCCAGGAAGATCCCACACACTGCGGAGCAAACTAAGCCCATGAGCCACAACTACTGAGCCCACGTGCCACAACTACTGAGCCTGTGCTCTAGAGCCCACGAGCCACAACTACTGAAGCCAGCGCACCTTAGAGCCCGTGCTCCACAAAAGAAGCCACTGCAATGAGAAGCCCGCACACTGCAACAAAGAGTAGCCCCTGCTCACCACAACTAGAGAAAGCCCGCGCTCAGCAGTGAAGACCCAACGCAGCCAAAAAATAATAATAAATAAACAAATAAAAATAAAATAGGGATTATCTGAGCAATGGCATTGTGTGACAAATACTTTCTTCTTTATAAACGATTTTGTATCAAAAAGTACCACTCAGGGACTTCCCTTGTGGCCAGCGGTTGAGACTCTACGCTTCCAATGCTGGGGACGCAGGTTGGATCCCTGGTGAGGGAACTAAGATCCCACATGCCATGCAGTACAGCCAAAAAAAAAGTACCACCCAATAAATATAATTTAAAAGACAATCACTCTCCCTTTCAACAGATGGATAAACACAAACATGTTTAAAGACTTATGTAAGGCTCCTCAGTGTATCCTAATTATAGTGATAAGGAAGCCATCAACTTGCGGGTTTTTACTTAGAATCCTGACTATAAACTTTCAATAATAACACGGTCACTAAAGCCTGCTAATCAAGATTCAACTGTATGTTTGTTCCGAAGACATTATAAGCGTTCACAATACAGACACATGGAATAATGAAAGGGCAAACTGCAGTGAACTCAACTCATTTTGGGTTTGCTCTCAGCCCTAATTTTAAAAGGCCTCCTAAGTTACAGCTTTCTGTGTTGCACAGAAACACCGCAGGGCTGTTCTTAAATAAGGAACCATTTAAAACAAGTCCTTCCGCTCCTAAAACCTTACTACAAATGGGTCTCTGGAAACACTGAAAAGAAAAGCATTTTTATGCTACTCTCTTAAAGCAAATTGAGGTTTTTTTCAAAACCCTGTTGTAAAGAGTTCAGAGTAGGATCCCTGTTGGTTAGCTGCTTCTTCCTTCAAACACTGCAGGATTAGTTTTTATAATAAGAAAGGGACTTGTTTAGCCACTTTAAATGCAGCTAAGCCTGCTTTACAGTGAATCAACTAGTCCTTCTTTTGCCTGTACTGCACGCCACATACACCTCAAAAAATGTTTTAACGCCAGGAAATGCAGTCTTTCTGCTGAGAGTAATAACCTCCCTGTTTAGCTCATTACTGTCAAAAATGATGGTGCATTAGGGGCAATTAATGCTAATGACAGCTTCTAAAACCCATGCTTCCCCTGACAGCAAGTCCAATGTCAATGAGTGCTATTACAGGCCCTCCACACCAAACCACCATTAATGCACTCTGACCAATGTCAAGCATCTCTCAGGAGAGTAAACAGGACCTGCTGACCCGCTCTGAGGCTCTAAGCATGACTATTACTGAAATTACAAAGTAAAGTTGCATGTGACAGAAGTCAGAGCATGCACGTGCACATAGGCAGGCATACACACACACACATGCACACACACGCATAAAGCTTAACATAATGAAGAGAGGAGATTTTTAACGCTTACTCCATCACTGGGAAGGAAAAGGACAGCAATGGCCTCGATGGGAGCTTATTATCATTGCATGAGTAACAGCTATTAGCCATTTCTGTTATTTTGTACTTATTTATTTTTCCAACGACCATAGAAACACTTGTGCAAACACCAAATTTGATGTAACAAAAAGCCAAGCTGTTACAACAATCAAGACAGCATAGTATTGGTATAAGGATAAAAATACAGATTAATGGAATATAACTGCAACCATTTATGGTCACACTGATTTTTTTTTTTTTTTTTTTTTTTGCAGCTGGCACGAAAATAGTTTACTGGGGGAGTCCCGGAAAGGGAAAGGGATCGGGGGGAAAGGGCTAGAATGTGGGGACTCTGCCCTATTCTCTTAAGGAACTAGAGCAAATGGGGAGCTGTCAAACAGTACCTGGGGTGCCAAGACAAGTCAATAGGGAAAGAACAGTCTTTTTGACAAATGGTGCTGGGACAACTGCACATCCACATGTAAAAGGAGGAAGCTGAACCCCTACCTCACAGCACATACAAAAATTAACTCAAAATTGATCAGAAACCTAAATGTAAGAGCTAAAATTATAAAATTCTTATAAAAAAACATAAGAGTAAATCTTCATGCTCTCAGATTAGGCAACGGTTTATTAGATACGGCACTTAAATCACAATCAATGAAAGAAAAATAAAGATATTGGACTTCATCAAAATTAAAACCTTTTGTGCTTCAGAAGACAACATCAAGAAAGGGAAAAGACAACCTACAGACTGTGAGAAAATATCTGTGAATCATATATCTGATAAAGAACTTGTATTAAGAATATATACAGAACTCATAACTCAAGAACATAAAAAGACAAACAATGTAATAAGAAAAGGAAAAAAGAAGTATATAGATTAGGAAGGAAGAAATAGAGACAAAATAAAATATTTAAATGGGGAAAAGACCTAAATAGACATTTCTCCAAAAAAGATATATAAATGACCAAATAGCACATAAAAAGATGCTCAATATCATTAGCCATCAGAGAAATGCAAATCAAATCACAAGGAGATACTATTTCACACCCATCTAGGATGGCCAAAATGAAACAGACAGATAATAAATAACAAGAGTTGGTAAGGATATAGAGAAACTGGAACCCTCACACACTGCTGGTGGGGATGTAAAATGGTGCAGCTTCTTTGAGAAAGAGTTTGCCAGTTCCTCAAAAAGTTAAACATGGAGTTATCATATGACTCAGCAATTCCAATCCTAGGCATAAACCTGAAAGAACTGAAAACAGGTGTTCAAACAAAAACCTGTACATGAATGTAAATAGCAGCGTTATTTATAATATCCAAAACATGGAAATACCCCAAATGTCCATCAAGTGATGAATGGATAAACAAAAATGAGGTATATCCACACGATGGAATACTAAATTATTTAACCATAAAAAGGAATAAAGTACTGATACATGCTACAGCATGAATGAACCTTAAAAATATTACGCTAAGTTAAAAACACAAACGGCTACATATTTTATTATTCCAGTTACATGAAATGTCCCAAATAGGCAAACCATAGAGACAAAAAGTAGGTTAGTAGTTGCCAGGACTGGGAGGAGGATATATTCCTATAGCATAAGGAGTGTCTACAAATAGACACAGGGTTGCTTTTTGGCGGTGGTAAAAATGCTCTGGAATTAGATGGTGGTAGTGGTTGCACAACTCTCATCTAAATATACTAAATACGCTGAATTATATACTTTTACTGGGTAATTTTACGGTATGTGAATTACATATATCCTCAGTAAAGCTGTTATTTGAAAGAAAAAAGAAAGCTACTTTGTGTAGGGTAAAAGGTTCACCCCTAGAAGATGAATTACCATAGTTCTAAGGGCCTTGGAATGTGGGGAAACATCTTTAATGTTTAGACCACTCCATCCTTTTCTTCTTTTAAGTGGTCTGAGATGGAAGCTAAGCACTGAAAAAATAAGATTTGGTCTCTGCCCATAGGGAGCACGCAGCCCAATGAAAGAGCAACACTTATAAGCAAACAATGGTAATACAATGCAGTAAGAACAATTATGGACAGGGTGTAAAATACTACAGTAACAAAAATAAACCAAGTAGACAAGCCCTAAATATATGGGGGGAAAAGACTTTAAAACTGTTAGAAGACAATATTAGAGAATATCTTTTTGATCTTGGAGCAGCGTAGAATTTTTTGAAGACACAAAAAGTACAATCTAGGGAAAAAAAGACTTTTAAATTAGGCTTCATTGAAATGAACTTCAGTGCATTGAAAGATGCCATAAAGCAACACTGAGGGATAATCTCTGATGCTTATAACTAGGAATTTACTAATATATATAGCTCCAGAATATATGTAGCTCCTAAAAATCAATAATTAAAAGACTAACAAACCAAAAGAAAAAGACAAAAGATACACAATTCACAGAAGAAGAAACCTAAATGGCCCATAGACACAAGAAAAGATGCTCAATCTCACTAGAAACCAAAGAAAAACACCGAAACAACAAGATACCATTTCCTATCCATCAGATTATCCAAACTCATAATAGCAAATACTGGTACAAATATGAAGAAAAGAGCAATTTGGCAAAACCTAATAAAGCTGGAAGATGAACATACCCTACGATCCCACAACTTCATTCTAGATAAACAAAATGTGCATGAGCAAACGTACTAGGATATTCACAGCAACACTGTCTGTAACAGTGAAAGTCTAAATCTCCAACAACAGAAAATGAATTAATAAATCTGATGCATTCATAAAAGGAAGACAATTTTATGAAAATTATTCATATTTATGCATACAGCTCTAGTTCTACGTGCATAAATATGGCTAGTTGTCTTTATTTATGTATTTATTTATTTATGGCTGTGTTGGGTCTTTGTTTCTGTGCGAGGGCTTTCTCTAATTGTGCCAAGCGGGGGCCACTCTTCATCGCGGTGCACGGGCCTCTCACTGTCGCGGCCTCTCTTGTTGTGGAGCACAGGCTCCAGACGCGCAGGCTCAGTAATTGTGGCTCACGGGCCCAGCTGCTCCACGGCATGTGGGATCTTCCCAGACCAGGGCTCGAACCCGTGTCCCCTGCATTGGCAGGCAGATTCTCAACCACTGCGCCACCAGGGAAGCCCTAGTTGTCTTTAATATTGAGTGAAATCAAGCAAGTTGCAAGAGGATACATATAGTATAATGAAGCATATAAATTTTGGTAAGATGCAAATCAATGCAATAAATTGCTTAAAAATACATATGTAGCAGAAATATAAAAACTGGCATTGGAACATACACCTCAAATCTGGGGAAAGAGGAAGAAAAAGTGAGGAATACACAGAGAGCTTAAATTCAATCTATAGGGCTTTATTTCTTACCAAAATAAAACAAAGGAGAAAAATATAGCAAAATGTTAGGGCTTGAGGGAGATGAGTGGTCGGTAGGTATATGACAATCATTATATTATTCTTTGTTCTTTTCTGTATCTTTTAAATAGTCCAAAATAAAAATTAAATTAAATTAAATTAAAATCCTATGGGAGCACAGATGAAGGAGGAATATTTGAACTAGACCTTACAGAATGAGTAGTTCAGCAAGGGAGGAGAAGAACATTCCCCATGGAAGAAACAAGAGAAGTCCAAAGGCTTTACGTGTACTGGGCACGTAAAATGTATATGAGGACGAGTATGTGGTCAAGAGCAGCTAGAGCTGAGGGGATGGGGACGCAGCCACAATGAAGGATGCGCATGTGCTCTGTGGAGGACCTTCTAAAGCCACAATGAGGAGTCTAGACCTTATTCACAGGCAATAAAGAACCAAAGAAATGTTTAACTAGGGGAACACTGTGATTTTATCATTCTAGTGGTGTTTACGGTGCTTATTAAATGGAGGGGGCAGAGACTGAAGACAGTGAAACTGGCTGGAAACTACCTATCTACCTACTTGGGATCTACCCAAGTAGGAAAACTGAGGCTGAAAAACAAAGGAATCATGCAAAAGACACTTAAAGGTGGAATCAACAGGGCATGGTGACTGACCAGAAGTCAGAAGTGGAAAGAAAGGAAGGGTTAAGAACGGCTGTGATGTATGGGTATGGCACTTATACTGGATATGTTGTTATCAAGATTGTATAGGTAGAAGGAAGGAGGTTTCAGGCCAAAAAAAAAAAGTTTGCCTTTCAATGTGTTCAGTTGCAAATAAGGCCCCTTAATGCAGGAAACTAAAATTGAAAGAATCTGGATTTTCAAGGTTCAATAATTTCTGTCCAAATCTTGTGTTAGTGAATGGACTACGATCAGATGTCTCCTGCCCAAAAAGGTCAGACATGAGGTAGAGAAAAGGCAGAGAGACTAGAGTTCCAGAAAATATCCTCCTTTCTGCCAAACTTTTAATATAAATGTTTGATCTAACTATGTTAAGTAATGCCCCACTTTTGAAAAGGTCAAACTTTCTAGCTGCCTTGTCCTTTCAGTAAAAGGAAGTGACACAGGGGCCAACCTGAGGAGCTCTCCAAAGGCCAAATTTGGGATAATATGAGCAAAAAAAATAAATGATGACAGTAATGGATTATAACCTACAGAGTAAAATAAGTATCCATGAATCCAAAGTATTATAAGTAACTGAATAACTAAATGCAGGGGAAGGGGGACAGCTTTTTCTTACAGTAGAATTCCAATTAATAAATGTAGAAAGAATGAAAGAGAAAATCACCTCTTGGCAAACACCACATTAATAACTCTTACAGGCAAGATCATCAGGATATTTGCAGAGTCTCAAAATATCACTCCACCAGACACTTAATTATAAAGCAGATAAACAGCAACTTTACAATGGAGAAACCTAGCAGACACCACCTTAACAAGTGATCAAGGTTAACATCACCAGCAATGAGACATATCAACAGCATATACTTCTTAATAGGATACACTGAGAAGGGGCATCACTTTTGGTGTATTCTTGCCAAAAATGCACGACCTGAATTTAATTATGAGGAAACATCAGACAAACCCAAAGTGAGGGACATTCTACAAACTAACTGGCCAGTACTCTTCAAAAGTGTCAAGGTCACAAAAGATAAACTATCCTAAATTGGAGGAGAGTAAAAGGGCATGACAACTAAAGGAATATGTGATCCCAGGTTGAATCTGGGACCAGAAAAGGGACATTTGTAAGATACCTAGTGGAATTTGAATTAAGGCTATATAGATTAATTAATAGTATTGTATCATTGTTAATTTCCTTGTATTGACAATAATATTACAGTTACATAAGATGTTAACATTTGGGGAAGCTGTGTAAAGGGTATACAGGAATTCTTCATACTATTTTTACAACTTAAGATTGAAATTATTTCAAGATGAAAAAGTTTCATTAAAAAAGAGGAGTGGAAAATGACATTTGAATAGCGAAGAAAATAGCTGTCACAAACAGCATATATTTAATTATTCGGGAAAGGCACTGTACTACTTCAAGTTCCCCTGACCCAACAGAATGCGTGACAATGTGGTCAAGTAGGTGCAACAAAGACACAGTGGCAGAGACATTGAGAAATGACAGCAGTAAGGACAAAGTAATATTATAAATAGGCCAGTGGCTGGAGCTGCACACAGCTCTGCAGCCTCTAAGCTAGCTCAATATTCACTAAGGCACAGTGACTAAACCAGTATTGTGCAGGGGATCCACCCAAGCACAGACAGGCTGGAGGTTTTGGACAAGTTACTCTACCCCTCTGGGTCTCGTCTGTGAAACGAAGAGGACTGCACGCATCTGCTAGGATTGTTGTAAGAATAAAATAAGCAAAAGCACACAGAACTGTACTGTTCATGTCACAGGCTTTCAATAAAGGGTTCACACTTATGATCCTAAGCCAGAATAAGAGGTTAAACCATATCCCATAGTTTAAAAAAGTAGGAAAATATGTAATTCATCTTAAATAAATTTCTACCCAAAAAGGTTAAAATGAAAGGCACAGTGCCTGAAGGGGCAAACTTCAATTAGCTAGAAAAACCACTAATGTGAAATACCACATTCCCACAAAGCATCAGATAAATGAGGCATAGCCTTCCATCCTTAAAACCACGTGGATCTTCAACAAAACTACAGTCAGCTAAACATCTGAAACATAGTTCATTAGGAAGGATTACCAATTTTCTTTTGTACTTTACCCAGACAGACTCACTATGGTGCTACAGGTCACTTGATGCTTTTGGTCCCCTAATTAGCATTAAGCACTTTTCTAAATCTATCATGGGGAATAATAAAACAAAAAAAATTTTTTTAATTAAAAATAAATAAATCTATCAAGGCCAACCACAGAAAACATCTCAAGAATATTTATATCTCAGTGGAATTATGGGTGATTTTAATTTTTTCTACTTCCTAAATTTTATGTAAGATAGTAATGCTAAATTATAATGGAAAATGAACAATTTACAAATAAAAGAAAACTTGCTATGATCAAGTTCTTGGCTAAGTCTGTCAAACAGCATAGTTCAAACCTATCCCTCTCAACATATTCACGTTAACTTGGTCATAAGTGAAGTCAATATACCAGATGGTTAATGCTATGTGCCTGTTTGGTCATTTCCTTGTGTATATTAACATGGCGATGGGGACGACAAGAAAAGCACTTACCTCTACAGTATTTGCAATATAACGGTTATCACCTTCAACTTTGACAGAGAAGTCATAATAGCCACTGGAAAATTTGACATTCACAAAGTTTAGCTCAAAAACATCCCTGTTAAGAATGACAGTGGGGTTAGCAAGAACTCACATAGGAAAGTCACAAATATAACAAACGGCCTACGAAGTGAGGCATTCCTTGAGATGGTCCAGGGTTGCACCACTTCTTCACTTTTCAACTTCCCACCCGCCTTGGGCCACCTCCTGCTCAGTTACAGATTATAATGAGGGGCAAACTTCAAAACGATCTAAAATGACCTCCTTTTTCAAGTCTCGAAAGTCTTCTTTTCATTTTTTCCCCCCTCTCAGCTCCTAAAAATCCCACCTCCTTCGGGTAAGTCTTCCACAATTAAATGCAAAACAGCTAAGTCTACAGTAGGATACCAATTACGTTTAAAAAAAAAAAAAAAAAAAAAAGAGTAGAAATGTTCAAAGAGGTTGGTGTAGGGTAGTATAATCGTAGGTAATTTTCTGCATTATTTCTACTTTCCTGTGCTTTGTGAATTTCCTAAAAAGGGCACATCTTACTTTTAATTTTAAAATATTAATAATTTTTATTTTAAAGGGGAAAAAAAAAGGTAGAGAATTCTTAACTCTAACTACATCGCAAAACCCCCAATGTCATTTACCATTTTACTGATCATTCGTAAAAATGATTTTGCTTTTTAATTTCACATATTGCCTATGTATCTTTACGACTGTGTAAGAAATGCATTTTCTCTCTAAAACTCACAGTTCCCAATCTCATTAACTTACTAATTTAATACTTAACAAAGTTTCATATAAAAATTGATCCCTAATTTTTTTTTAAATTTACATAACAATATCACAGCCACTGAAGATAAGATTACAGAAGAATATTAATCCTATGGGGGAAATGTTCATATTATTATAAATAAAGCATAATCCTAAATTTAGGTAAATTTGGTTTTATGATCGTGGTAATAACCACATAAATCTGGGTTATATTGGCTGCAGGCAAACTTTCCAAAACAAGTATATTGGCACCCTACAGAGATGTGCTCAGTTCTTACCCCACAAGGGTGAACGATGTCTTCTGGAGGACTGTGGCCCTGGAGGCAACGGATTTAGCGTGTTCTAGTTTAACAGTGGCCTGAGTCAGAGGCTGGGACAGAACATTGGTGACCTGCAACTGGAAATAAATTTTAAAATTATCTGTAGCAACAAAAGCTGAGGGAGTACAGATTTTCCTTCTAGGGTGGGTGCTTTACCCATAGGGAGCAAGCTCTGCCAGGAAAGAACCATCTTGTTTTAGGAAACCATCACTGACCTTTGGTCTACTATCTATGGGAAATCAAATACAGGAAAACACAATTAGTTTGGGAATGGGACAGATTACAGAATGTTAGAGGTGGGGAAGATCTTAAAGATGATCTTACCCAATGATCTCATTTTTCAGATGAGGAAACCAGAGCCCAGAGAAAGAAAATAACTGGCTCCAGATCACACAGTTAATGTTTCCTTCTCTCTGATCCCCTGATCTACCCACTCTACTTCACTACTACGGTATCTTTAAAAAAAAAATTATTAGCAAGAAAAATACTTTAGGACGGTATGGGCAATGGGAAAACTAAAGTAATATGGATAACAGTAATAACACTCATTTGTTGAAAGTCGACTATTTGCCAGATACCAGGCTAGGCCCTTATATATATCCTCCCACCGATCGTCTGAGACATAGCATAATCTATCTCTATTTCACAGATGAAGAAACTGAGGCCACGAAGAGGTTACGAGACTGCCAAAGGCCACATGGCTAAGGACTCAAACCCCAGCCTACCTAGCTTCAAAAGCCAGTATTTTTTTCTACTTTGCTCTCTTAGCTCCCCCTAACTCATGGTGAACTATGTTAATCAGGTTAGTTCTCACCCCAGTCTTTGATGAGGGGATGTGACTTGTAGGTAGGGAGAGAAGAGGCAACTTTGGAATACGGGGCACTCCTTCAGGAGAGTATCTGTAGGGTCCTCTGAAGCAGAAGAACTTAGGGGACACATGGAACTGTCCTATGTGGAACCCGTGTGTTTAGACATAAATAAAATGCTAATTTTTTATAAAGATTTTAGTTTATACCTGGTTTCCAAACAATAGCAACAAATGCCTCATTATGACGAATGGAAAACTCTGAACGTGTGCATTTTGCTCTGTTCAGAGAGTTAACACACCAAAACAGTCCGTGCTTATTGCTGAGTGAGAGGGATGGCTATGCTCTGAAGAGGCAGAAAGATACACTGTCGGCTCCAAGGAAGAGACCTGATATTGATTTTAACAACTGTAAGTACCAGAATTACCTGGGAATTTAAAACGCTGTCTTAAAATAACATATTTTGAAAGTCTGGGTACTGGAAAATACATTTTAGAAGTAAGACTTCTCTATACATCTGGACTTACAAATCCAGAAATGCAATTTTCTAGCACTTAATTTAGTGAGAGCTATATTATTTAAAATACTCTGATGGTAATTCCCTGGCCATCCAGTGGTTAGGACTCCACACTTTTGCTTGAAGGATTCTGTGACTAGTTCACCCAGTGGCCATCCCCATTTGCTCTTCATTTAAGGGGTCTGTCCTCACGGGGGTTACAGTCAGCTGTGTACCAGTCTTTGGATTTCTGGAAGCCTTACACTGGAAATGGCAATCGAAGCAGCGCATGTGGGGCATGGAAATCATACCCGTAGGACAGCCTGTTCCTGAGTGTAGGAAGGAGAGCCCTCAGGCACAACCACAACGGGCACATGGTAGCGATTCTGGGAGAGTGCAGCGGCAGCAGAGGCCACACTGAAGGCTTCTGAGAGTGACTCAAAGTTCTTCTTGCTGAAGATGGCATTCATTAGCTGGATGACCTGATCCTGAAAGAAAAGGGAAATGCAGCAGTCAGGCAGGTGGGACAACCACCCCTCCCTCCCCACCTGGCTCAAGTCATTCCTTATCTGTTTCTAGGCGTTCACTTGGAAGGTCTTTTAGCCATTAACCCAAACTTGTAGGGGTGGGGGAAGCACATATTCTGCATTTAAGCGTAAAACTTGAATTTGGTTGGTTTTTTCCATCTTCTAGTACAAACTGAAATTAATGCATTTATTTGTCAACCATTTATGGATGCTTACTATACAAATGCAAGGTACTTCTAGATAACTACTGAGATACGGAACTATATTATAAAACACCTATAGCAGTACCCATTTGTTCCATACCTATATGTGCCAGGCACTGTGACAGGTGCTTTACAAGCACTAACTCAAATCTTGACAAAAATCCTGAAAAGACTGATATCAATCCTTTCCAAATAAGGAAACTGAGGCTAAAGGAAGTTAAGTAACTCCTACAAGTTACGATGGAAAGAAAAAAAGAAGCAGGACCAAAATTCACATGTAGGTCTGTTTGTCTCCAAAGTCCTTCCACAATAAAATATGTCCTTTCTTGATTCCCCTCACCCTCCCACCCAAGCTCCCTTCCTTGCCAACCCACCTCTAAGCAGTATGCTGGGGCTAAGTTGGTGTTTACAAGACCAAACTTCACAGCCAAAGTGTACATTAGAAAGAAACTAAAATAACTCTCCATTAAGAACTAATGGGCTGCTTAGAGGGGAAAACTGAAAGCAATTTTTTAAAAAAGTAGAACCTAAAAGGCATTATTAAAATTCTAGAGGTTGTTTGCTTAAGAGGAAACATTTTCCACTTCAATCAGTTTTGTTTTTTAAAATCTACCATCTAACAAAAGAGTTCCCTGTTCCCGACAGTGTTATTCACAGTCGACATGAAATAATTTTCTTTAATTGTACCAATTACATTTTCCATCAGTAAGCTGTTGACATGTTAAAATGGGGGACTGTTCACCAGAATCGTTATGTCAAAAGCAGTGACAGCAAAATTATCCCAGCCAAATACCTGGTTAGTAGCAGCTTGGGAATAAAGCAAAAAAAAGTTTAAGTTGTTTTATGTAGAATATCGCCAATTCACGTACTGTACTGTGTATAGGAGAATCCCAAAATGATTTGTACCATAAGACCCACATTCTTGCACTTTCACCCATAACAGAAATTTAAATAGAGCGTGGTATCTCTAGGTCTCCTAAACTTAGGATGAAGGAAAAGACAACAGAAAAATGCCAATACATGAATAAATTATTAGATCATATCCTCCAGAGAAAATACGAAATTAATTCAAATTACTCAAGACAGGTAATTATTTACTGTTTACTTGAAACTCGGCACAGAACTCACAATGCATTCATAATTCACAAAAGAAGTGAAAGTTCTGACTTGGAACCCAAATCCTTCCTCCTAAAATTAAAACAGCAGCAGCTTGTATTTTAAGTCCTTTAGATCAAGGGATGGTAACCTTACAAACAAGTGGTACAAAGAGGGTCCTACTCACAAGACTTCCCACACACATTCCAACTAAAGGTTCTTTCAGGTTAACAAGCTCCTCTTGAAAGAAAGAAAGAAAAGAATTAACTCTTGGTGGACGTCTGGTAGACACACATGCCTCTGAGTGAACTACGTCAATCAGCACAGATTAGCTCAGACTTAGGCACTGCTGAGGGTCAGTGGGGAGAGAGGAGAACAGGGCACTTCTCAAGAGAAAGAGGATTTGCACAGGCCACCAGCATGGAAAGCATTCATGAGACAAGCAGTAAGGAGCATCAGGAAGGAATGGGGGGTGGATCGAGAGTAATACACTTGGCCTTCTTGCCACTACCTCATGACGTGTCCATACCCCATTTAAAGCAAGTATAACAATTTCTTTACATGTCTATCCCACTGACAACCAGTTTCTCAGGAACAGGCTTTACATTTTTCTGTTTCTCATTCTCAATGCCTAACCCAAGACACCCCAAAGCTAAATGAATCGCCCTCTCTGAAAAAAGCTACCCTTAGCAGATAAAGCCAACAATGCCTTTGGTTTTCACGCCCGAGAACTTCTATATAGACAGGCACCTCCTTAATGGATGGCTCGGTGCCCACGTGGTCCATGAGCTTGTAGGTGGCAGCCACAAACAATGCCGTTGTTTCCAGTCCCTCTTCAAACTGAAGATACACACCTCCCAGTTCATCCAGGCGAGCAACAAGGTCCTGTCACAACAAAACAGAGGCAGATTGGAAGTCAAGTGATAACAGAGATGAGATGTACAAACCACTGTCACCCCGGTGCGGACACAGTTTTGAGAAATCTCACTCTAAGTCCGCAGACCACCTCAGTCACTTAGTGCTTTCTCAAAAATGGTGCTTAGGCAGAGAGTAAAGTATATCATATAGGCATTTGAAGAGAACAGTATCTTCTGCAGCTCTGGGAGTGCTCCTTCCCTGACCCCTTCGACTCAAGCCCAAGCCCAGGAGTCATGGCACTGAACGCACCAACTGCTCTGGGCAGAAGGCCAGCGGGCCCAGCCACAGTTCACCCTGGAAGCATCGTGACACAGATGGATTCGATGGCCATCCATTTGGATACAACCTCCAGAGCAGAGCATTTCTCTTTCTTATTCAATGCTCTAAAGGATGGAGAGAGACATACTGCTCCTCTGCGCAACGTGACGAGGCAGCTAATGTGCCTCTGGGGCATCCAGCGATGACACTGTCAGAGTGCCTGTCATCCCCGGCTCTGCGGTCCATGGAAGCAGTCTCGGAGCAGCAGGAGGTCGTGGGCAGTGGAAAGGGTAGTGGAATAGCAAAAACCACAGTGACCACTTGCTGAGCACCAATTTTGTACTAGGCACTTTAGAACTTCGCTTGTTCCTAACCACCACCACGTAAGGAAACTGAGGCTCAGACATTAATAATTTGCCTGAGATTACAAAGTAGTAAGAAGTAGAAAAAAATTTGAATTTCAGGTTTGTTAGGCTCTAAAATCTGTAGACTATGAGACTGTACCTACAAAAGACTGAAGTGGTTTGTTGCCTAACTGATGGTGTAACTATACGAGCCTAACAAATATTCCCTAGGAAATACTGCTCTGATACAAAGAACAAAAGTGTGCCACGGATATGAAAAGAAAGGTAACTGGCCATAACAAATCATTCATGTCTATCTGCAAGACTCTTCTAAAGGGTTTCAAAGACAGAAGCTGGGAAATTCACTTGCCAAAATAAATTTGTACCTCAATCTCCTCCACGATGCTTCTCAGGTCAGCCTGCTGGGACAGGTAGGATGCCGTCTGTAGAGCCTGGACTGTTCTGAAAGGTAGAGAATAGACCCCCAATGAATGGCAAGTCCCCATTTCCCCTTCCTGTATTGGGATACCTACACAAATATCCCGCTCTTGTTCTTTAGAACTATAAGACAGCCTCGGCCCCGAAGGAGCTTGTTTACAATCTAGGGAAAGATGTAACAGAGGCCATTACATTACAGGGAATTCCCTGGTGGTCCAGTGGTTAGGAATCTGCACTGTCATTGCCAGGGCCCCAGGTTCGATCCCTGGTCAGGTAACTAACATTTTATAAGCCGCGTGATGCAGCGCCCCCCCCCCCGCCGCCCCAAAAAAGACCATTACATTACAAAGTTCACTACAGCTAGAGAGAAGGCAATCGGGGCAGCAGGATCCACGTAAGTACTGAGGGCGGAGAGAAGAGAGGGTGCACCAGGTCACCCCCCTCTGAAAATCTGTTTGGTTCCTAATGGCACCACATATTGAACACCAGACTAAGACTTAATTAGATTTAGAAGAGATATACTTTGAGGGAGAAGAGGAGTCAATTCATCAAATGAAGGTATATTTGGCATCCCCATGTTGTAAGAGGCACTGTGCTGGGCAGAGGTTGGCTGCCTCTTTTCTACTTTTCTTATTCCAAAACCAAAGAAGCACTGTGGAATCTACATATGTAGGTTGTTGGGTAGAATTTGGAGCAACTTTTCTGAAACCAGATTAATGCACTATAAACAGGAAGCATTAGGTAAACACTCAGCTAACGCTTGTGCTGTCACCATCCTGCTCGGAGACCTGAAAGCCACCCGTCCTTTAGGCATTAAATAAGATGAAAGGAATAGAAGATCTGGTTCTCAAACCAGCGTCTATTCTTTTTCTCTTTTCCTACTATTTACTCCTGATTATAAAAGTACATATTTGTCAAAAATTCAAATACATTACTAAAGGAGAAAGTTAAAATTCCTGTAATGCCTACCCCTAAAAGATAACTGTCCTGCAATTTATTTAGATTGTACAGATCTTTCCGTGAGGACACATAAATATATTTCATCCTTATTAACAACGACATAATATTGTACTGCTTAGATGAACCATAATTTACTCACTTAATCTCCAATTGATGAACATTATGTTTTACTAGGTCATACAATGCTGTAACTGTTAACCCTTATTCATGGCTGTATATGTATATATACATTTTAATTTACTGAAGTGAATTCACATAAAGTTAGCCATCTGAAAGTGAACAGTTCAGGGGCATTTAGTATATTTCACAATGTTGCGCAATCACCACCTCTATCTAGTCCTAAAACATTTCCATCAGTCCACAATAAAACCCCGTACCCCTTAAAACAGCTTCATTCCATTTCCCATCCCCTGCCCTCTCCCCTCCCCAATAGCCCCTGGCAACCTGTGTTCTGTCTCTATGGATTTACCTATTCTGGATATTTCATATAAATGGAATCATACAAATGGGACCCTTTGTGTCTAGCTTCTTTCACTTAGCATAACATTTTCAAGCCTCATCCATTCTGTAACATGTATCAATACCTCATTCTTTTTTATGGTTTATTCATACATTTTTATCCACTTATGAGTGTATTTCTGTAAGATAAACTTTTTAAGGCGGAATGTAGTAAGTACGTCCACATAAGGTTTTTTATTAGGTTCTATTCTCCTAATGTGGATAACTTGAAAAATAGAAATGGTGCTTCTCAGGGTGGAAAGGAGAAAGCTGAGGACCCCTGGTGGTTAAGCCGACTGCCGGTCAACCCCAGAAAGGTTCCCTAATTCCCAAGAGATGACCGGGCCTTTGTGTAAAACCACCATTTATCAAGTCAGTGTGTTGGGGAATGTAGAGCGAGAATTTGTCTGCTTTCGTCACAATCAGAGCAATTTAGATTCCCTCCATGGAAAACGAATTCCATTAAGATGGTAAGCTGGTAAACAGAGGAGTCACAATTCACAGAGAGGGAAGCCCCAGAGTGTTCAATGACCCCTCTGGGATGCTTGTTGTTAGAACAGACTTGAGAAAATGAAACCTGAATTCCCAAACAAGATAAAAATCCCACATCTGCCCGTGATAAATGCTGAGCCCAGAAAAGGCTGCTAGGATAGCCTAGAAAGAACTTTTCAATTAAGATATCATTTTTCTCTTCTTTGGAACGAGTGAGCGTCATGCTGGTAACAACCTCAGAAGTTTTTAGAATGAAATTAATCCACTTAGCTTTTGAAAAGTTTTGTCATTGGCTTTAATTACTTATACTCCAGTCAGCAATTTCTCTCCCTCTGGAGCACTATATTCAAACCCTAAGAAAGCAGATCCTGTCTTGCTAATAAACAGCAGATGATTCAAAGAAATTGGGTTATGAGAGACCACAAAAGCATCTTTTCAAATTGTTCATTCAAAGCTACTAATGTTTTTTACCATTCTAGACAAGTTTATGAACATTTGTTTCCCAGAATAAGTCCAGTTAAATGTAGAAGGCCCATTTAGAAGAGTCCTAATCTATATCAGATTTGCTTAAATAGGGCAAATTAGTAGTAATATTATATAAGGCATCCTGCCAGTTTGATCTTCACAATAACCCTATGAGACAGATATCATTCTCCCTGTTTTACATATGGTAACACTGAGGTTTAGGGAGGTTAAACACCCTGCTCATGGCCACAGAGGTATTAAGTGGAAGAGTCTGGACACAGTTCTCTCACCCCAAGCGTGTGGTCTTTCTACCTGAAGCTTTTTACAAGAGGATAGAATAGAAATACAAAAGTATAGTTTCAGCCTTTATTAACTCCTTCTTGGGCATCTACCATGTGCCAGGCTCTCTGAGCACTATAAGTAAAGAAGCTTAAAATCTAATACAGAAAAAAACTACAATACAACCAAGGAAGTAACCAGCTCCCTAAGAAAGGGACCTCAGAAGGAAATGCTGTAGAGAGCACAAACTCCATTTGTCCCATGCCCACTAAGACCAGGCACTGCACTAGGCTCATCACATGTATTATCTTACTTAATCTTGACATTTGTTCTATGATGTAAGGATTGTTGGTAATGTTTTACAGATGAGGCTCAGAGAGGTTACTAACTTGCCGAAAGTCACACAGCAAGGAAGAAACAGAGCTGGTGTTCAAACCCAAGTCTAACTGACTCCAAAATGGATGTACTTTCTTTGTACTTCTTTCTGTTCTGGGGTTTAGAGGAAGGAGATATTCCTTTTTGCTCAGAGAGAAAGGGAAAGATTTTTCTGTAGAAGGTGGCATCAGAGTAAGGCACTGACAGTGATCTCATGACAGGAGATATGGGATATGGTAGTGGTTGCAGAGGCATTCCACAAGGGATTATGGGATGAGATCAAAGTAATGTAACCCGAAACAGGAGGACCACAAGGGCCAAGCACTGGGCAAAGGGTGCGCAAAATGTCATTCCTGAGAAACGTACCAGCCCCAAAGTCACTGATTACTGACCACGTGAATATGAGTAGGGCATGAGAGTGACAGGGAGAAAGTCAACTGACTGTGAGCCCTGCCCTTAACAAAGCTTCAAGTTTAGAAACATTTTGGTTCTTAGCAAAAACAAGAAAAAACCCTGGGAAACAACTGAACTATTCTGCAGTAGGGAACTGGTGTCACTAACATCTTGCTGAACAATGAACAGGAGTCCAGGTGCTCCAATCTGTCTCAGGGTTGCAGTTAAATGGGGGACATATAGAAAACAAAAAATACATATACTGTGTTAAATGAGGAGTTTCAGTGTCAAAGGAAAAAAAAAACAAACTACGTATACTATTACTTTTAACTTTAGTAAACATCCTTAAGTCAGCTGCAACATTTAAATGTATAGTTCCTTCCTATAAGGTGCTTCTCCTTCACCTGAGCCTTTTGCAGAGGAGCAGGGGCTGATCCCTAGAATAGTCTCCCCTCTGAGGCCCTACTTCCCCCACCAGGTGCTATCTCCCACTCCTCCAAGGGACCCCGTGAGCTCTCCTCCAGGGTGGAGCCTCCAATGCCAACATCTCACCATGGCCTGGCCAAGCCGCAGTAAGAGACGCACGTGGCTCTCTGGCCTCACTCTCCCTCGGTCACCCCTACCCTTGCTTCAGCCCTAACCTCAAAGGCAGTCGTGTCTCTGTGGCAGTGTGTTTATGCTCGGACTCAGTATTTGCCTCTGCTGGAGCAGCTTGAGGGAGCCCGTGTCTTGGTGAGCTGCACGAGGACACGGACCTTACCTGCCTTAGCACAATACGACGTCTGCAGTGCCAGCAGAGCACCTGGCACAGAGCAGGTGCCCAGACAATACCTGTGGAACCAGTGGATGAAGCCTCTCAGGATAGTAGCCTGAGAAGCGCTCAAGATTGTGACTTACGCGAGCACGGTCTCCTCCTTGCTGAGGCGAGAGGTAAGGGCACCGAGCACTTCTTGGGAAGCCAGAGGAAGGCCAAAGCCACTTAGGGCTGCAACTGCGTGGTAGATCTGGGCCACGGAGGAGTCTTCACTGACAGCTGCCAGAAGCAGATCTTTGGTCTCATTTGAAATAGAGATCTAAGAAAGGATGGGTAGACACAGAGTTTAGAACATGTGCGGCCAGCCTGCGGTAGCCACACCAAAGATGGCAGGCAGAGCAACTGCCGAGGTCACACCACCCGCCTGGGCTGTGATCACCCCTCTTCGACCTCTCAGATGCCAGAATTAAGTATCTGTAAAACCTCAGCATAACACTTTTGAAAAGATTCTGGCAAGTCACCTGTCTACTGATATGGTTCTTCTCCTGTGTTCAAAAACATGGATTTCCAGAAATCTGGCATGGGGGCATTCTTCTTTTGCTTTAAATACTTTTAAATGTTAAAGGGAGACTGAAAGAAAAAAATAAGACTTCCCAGAAGAGAGGCAACTATAGGAAAAAGTTATTTAAAATTCATGAAAAGTGAAAACTTGGGAAAAATAAAAAGTCTATTTCTTTAAGAAAAAAAAAATCACAAGAATGGAATTCCCACCCACACTTAATGGGGTCTCACTGCTAAAAAAAAAATATTCTGACATGACTTTCCCTTTTTAAAAATACACTTGACAGTTTAAAGTAAATGTAAATGTAAGAAGCTGGACTCACCTCACACCCTGAGAGGGCCTGGCTGGACTGGGCAGCATAGAAAAGGGAATCCACGTTGCTCGGATCAAGGTTTGATTTAATGTAGGTGCATGCTTGCTAAACAGGGGAGAAAGTCAATGATAAGTGGTGAAATACACAGTGATTAGGAAAACTGTACGTGTTTTTTTTGGATGACAAATAAAATTCTCAGCAATCCATGATGGCTTAAAGTATGAGAGCTACACAAGATTTCAATTTTCAAGCAGATATTTTCCACAGAACACTGTATTATCCCAAAATGCTAACTTCATAGAAAGAGCAACAAACCTGAAGGCACTCGCGTCCTTCTGAACCTAGAAAAGGAAGGAAAGGAACCACTTCCACTGATCACCTGCTCTGGCCATAACCTGTGTGGGGTGTTTATGATGCTCTTCCTTTTAATGAACATAAGGACCCTGTGGTAGATACTATCATCCCCATTTAACAGAATAAGAAACTGATGCTTGGAGTTGGTAAGTAATGTAATGAAGGTGACAAAGCTAATAAATGGCAGTGTCTCCACTTCGATGTCTCCAAAGCTGTCAGGTTCAACACATCTAACATAAGCTAGAAACCTTCTATTTCTTCATCTGGACCTTCTGGCTCATGTACGGGCATCACCAGGCACCTACTACCTAAATCAGAAACCTAGGACTCATTCTCGACTTTTCCCTCACCCTCCAAGCCTGTCGAGTCTCTCAAACCCGATCCCCACTCTCTGGCTTCCCTCCTTGCCTTATGTCAGGCCCCTGCCATTTCTCATGGAGACTGTTACACTCATCTCCTAACTGGTCTCAAGTCATGCAATCCATACTGCATACTGCTTCAAGAGTGATCTTTACAAGGTGCAAAAGTGTAATAGGGAAGAACCTTTTGTGTCCTATTACAAGTTAATCACTAAAGGGATGCTGACTGTAAGCTTAAATTATACATGATGACCCAACTCTGGGAATGACCTCCCAGGTAATGAGCATTAAGCTAAAATCTCTGTTCAGCTCACAGGAAACATCCTGACCAGGCCCACCTGTGAATGACTGCAGGGAGGAAGAAATTAACACAACCCCTCTGGAGGCTGATGGGAACCGGGAAGTGTTTGACTTTACTCCCACCCCTTTTACTATAAAAGGAACCTGAATCCTAACTCAGGCAAGATAGATCTTTGGGGCACGAGCCCACCATCTTCTCGGTCTGCCGGCTTTCTGAACAAAGTCGTTATTCCTTGCCCCAACACCTCATCTCTTGATTATTGGCCTGTCATGCAGCCAGCAGCACAAGCTTCGTCTTGGTAACAAGTGTATCCACCTTACTCTGCTATTAAAACCCTTGGGTGGTTCCTTATCCTTCTCAGAACAAGACTCAAAGTTTCTGATCTGACATAAAATGCCCTCATGACTGGGACTTCCCTGGTGGCACAGGGGTTGAGAATCCGCCTGCCAATGCAGGGGACACGGGTTCGAGCCCTGGTCCGGGAAGATCCCACATGCCGCGGAGCAACTAAGCCCGTGCGCCACAACTACTGAGCCTGCGCTCTAGAGCCCGTGAGCCACAATTACTGAGCCTGCACACCACAAATGCTGAAGCCCGCGCGCCTAGAGCCCACGCTCTGCAACAAGAGAAGCCACCGCAATGAGAAACCTGTGCACCACAACGAAGAGCAGCCCCTGCTCGCCGCAACTAGAGAAAGCCCGCGTGCAGCAACGAAGACCTAACAGAGCCAAAAATAAATAAATAAATAAATTTATATATATATATATATATATATATATATAAAAAATGCCCTCATGACTGACCCTCACTCTCTGTGCCAGCTTCCTCACCACAGCCCCACCTCCAACTCCAAAATCTTACCCTCCACCCCACTGCAGCTCCCCAGACATAACACGCTCTCACCATTTATATTCCTGACCCTGCTACCCCCCACCCCGTGCCAGGAGCACCTCTCCCTTGTCCTTCTTGCCTGCCAAACCAGGTCCCGTCTTCATCTCTGCTCAGATGTCACCCTTTCCAGAGAACCTTCACTGACATTCACCCAGCACAGGCCAGGTGCCTTCCCTCCCGAGCACTCCCCCAAAGCACTTACCACGCTGTACTAACTACCCCCCCCAGGGACTAGTTACTTGAGAGCAGAGACTTTGAGGAACTCCCACCACAGTGCCTGGCACAGAGTGGGCACATAAGAAAACCCATGCTATTCCTACTATATCAAGAAATAACATTTAATAGCTAGTTACAGCACTAAATACTTTGGTTGAGGTAACATAAAATTCAGCTATTCAAAATTAAATGGTAATAAAAACAGTTAAAAGTGGGTGCTTCCCAGGAGTAGGACAAGGTGGGCCACGGGATGGATGGTTGCTTTTCACTAATAGCTGTTCTGTATTATCTGGTATTTTACTGTATGCATGCGCTACTTCAACCAAAAAACTTTTGTTTTTAATTTTAGGAATAACACTTAAATAAGAGTCTCAAACAAATGAGTTTCAACCAGAAGTCTGAAAGAATCCAAAGAGAAAAAGAAAAGAAACAAAATACTTCATACTGCACAAATTAGGGATCTGAAGAAAACAACCTATTCAAGGAATCCTTTCAGCAGAATGTGGGCAAGCTTAAGACATGTGCTTTGTCGCCATCTGGTGCTTTGGCAATAGAACAACACGGCCCCAAACAATGATTATGGTCATTGTTAACCAATTTTTGAGCACTTAAAGTGTGCCAAGCACTGTTGACAAGTTCTGTATACGCATTTCTCATTTAATAAAGGGATCTATGCATTAGGTCCTCCTATTACCTTAAGTTTACAGACAAGAAAACTGGGGCATTAGAGAGGAAACTGACTTGTCCAAGGTCACTCAGCTCTTAATGGAGGAGCTGGAATTCAGACCCAGGCAGCCTGGCTCCAGAGTCTGAGCTATACAACCTGTCTCTCTCTCTCAAGGGACTATTAAAAACGACCGTTCCTGAATAAAACCAGCATCATGCCTACTCGTTTGCACAGACAGATCTAGGTAAACAGTACCAAGGGTCTGTGGCTTCAAAGCTCAAAATGTCGACAGCTTAGTTTTAATAGTGGCAAAAATGAGGGACCTCACAAAACATACTCTGGACCCTCAGGAAGCCCACCCAGATCTGAGGCTTCAGCTGGCCGCTTGCAGGGGATCTGTAACTCCAACTCCTGCTGCCCTAGTTCCACACTCACCCTCGCAAGTGAAGGTTGAAAATTGCCTCCTAAACGTCCATCCCCTATCTGTTCCCCTCCAACTTTCTGTGCCCAACTATCTAAATATCCTGAGTGAAGGACATCAGTGCTTTTCTCAGTCCATTCTTCCCTACAACTCCCCAGCTCGAATCAGCAACCAAGAAGACAGTAAATCTCTCTCTCATCTGCCCTTTCCTCTCCAGTAGCAGCCCCCAACTCCCGTCTCCTCTCAGCCTAGGCTTTGTAATCTCGCCAGACTCTGTGTCAGGCTACTGCGGCACACGCTGGCGACAGCCTCCGTCCACACCAGGTCTTGGTAGCTGGGCCGGCTTTTTCCACGTGCGCTCTGACCACCCCTCTGCTCCAGCCAACTCACGGCCCCCACAACACAACAAGCACTTCTAAGCCTCTAGGCTTAGTATGGGCTGTTCTCTCCATCAGGAAGCCCATCCATCTCGTCAGTTCAGCTTCTCCCTCTCGACTGGTAACTCCTAAAGTGTCAACAAAACTCAAGACTGATTTGAAAGCAAAACTTACCTTGATCCTTCTCTCCCCTCCAGCTGCTACCTTCTCCCTCTTCCCACCAGTGACCTCCAAATTATGGAAGCCAAAGGACATTTTCCAATGCTCATGCCCTTAACACTGGATAGAGCCTTCCCTGTTCTAAAACATTCCCTTCCCTTCGCTTCCGGGATTCCCCTGCCCTCCCCCGGCTCTCTTCCTCCTTCTCAGCTGCTCCTCAAGTTTCATCCTCTTCTGCCTGACCATTTAACACTGGAGTTTTTCAACTCCTAGGCCAACTTCTCATCCATCCCCTCTCTTCCTAGGCGATCTCAATCATGCCCATGGCTTCATCCAGAACCGCTATGCAGATAATTCTCAGATTTGTACCCCCAGCCCAGACTTCTCTCAAAGGCCACTTACATGATTCAAAGGCATTTTAAGCTCAGCATCTTTAAGATCGAATTTATGATCTTTCCTGCACAAACCTAATTCTCTTCCTGTGTTCCTATCCTAAGGAATGGCCCAACCATCCATCCATGTGGCAAAAGCCAGAAGTCCAGGTGTTATCTTTTGTACCCCGCCAGCATTCAATCTTGCCCCATATTCCCCTGCGAAAGTCTGTCCTCCACAAGGCAGGAGAGAAACCTTTCCAAAATGAAAACCAGATCCTGATACTTGCTGCTTAAAATCAACTTCTCTTTAGAGAAAAAGCAAAATCTTCCCTCTGACTACCAAGGCACGGAGGCTTAGCCCCAGCCTTCCTCTCTAGCTTTCTCGCATTCTCTGTTCTTACACAACCTCCTCTCAGTCTCTCAAATGTAATCTGCTCCCTAACTGCACAGGTCCTTTGTACATGCTATTTCCTCTGGCTAAAGTCCCTTCCCTCCCCGTCTCCTGGTTAAGTCCTACTTTCCCTTTAGAATTCATATCCATCATACCTTCCTTCATTTAATAAACAGCTATTGAGTACTACCACCTGCCAGGTGCTCTCTAGGTACTGGAAATACACAACAAATGAAATCAACAAAGTTCCTGCCCTCAAGGAGTTGTAATTTAGGGGTATATAGAGTGAGATTTAAGTTCAGAGATTTCTTTAGAAGTGCCTTCCCTGACCAGGTCAAAGTCCCCTATTTCACACCTATAACACCATACATCTCACCTTCATAAAACTTACCATTGTTATAAATATTCATGTATGTATTTATTACACGACTAATGCTTGTCTCCACTATTAGAGGATACATTCCAAAAGGCAGACGCTCTCTTTGTTGTTCAATACTGAATCCCCGGTGCCTAGCATCATGCTCAGCACACAGCAGAAACTCACTAGACATCTGATGAATGACTAAAGGAATCGTGCAGCAGCAGCACACACGGTAATTCCCCCTGTACAAGGTTGGGACTAAGAGCAAGTGTTCTCAGCAGACCGGGTGAGTGAGCAGCTCCCTCTTCTGGACTCCCCTGGCACTTTCCACGCACTACACGTTACACGTGTCTCTGTACTCACACCTGGTCTCTCTGTTATGGTTCCTGTCTCTCACTAGATAATGAGCTCCTCTGCACTTAGCATAATACCTTGCACATAGCAGATGCTCCATAAAATGATTACTGCCTGAAGGAGTGCCTGCTTCTCTGCTATTCCCAGTAACTGGCTGAGTGCCTGGCCCTCAACAAGCACTCAGTACTTGTTGAATGGATACAGATATGCTTACCTTGGACTCACCATGTGCCAGATACTGAGCTAAGCACTTTACACTTATTATCACATTTAATTCTCACAACAACTCTATAAGGTAGATATTCTTATCCCCTTTCACAGATCAGGAAAGTGCCTGATTGACTGACAACCTGTGAACACTGTCTAATGTGTCCTGATTTCAGTCATTAGAATCTAATCTACCATCACAATTTTTGCATAGTATGTCTCCCATTTACTTAATATTTTCATTAAAACGAATACAAAATAACCCTCAATGTTCCTAAGTCTTATAAAAAGCTAAGCAATAATATCTATAGGGACTTCCCTGGTGGCACAGTGGTTAAGAATCCGCCTGTGGGGATTCTTAACCCCACAAGGTAACATAGGTTTGATCCCTGGTCTGGGAAGATCCCACATACCACGGAGCAACTAAGCCCGTGCACCACACCTACTGAGCCTGCGCTCTAGAGCCCGAGAGCCACAACTGCTGGGCCCATGTGCCACAGCTGCTGAAGCTGCGTGCCTGGAGCCCATGCTCCACAACAGCGGAGGCCGCCGCAATGAGAGGCCAGCACACCGCAACGAAGAGTGGCCCCCGCTCACAGCAGCTAGAGAGGGCCCGCGTGCAGCAACAAAGACCCAACACAGCCAAAAAATAAATAAATAAAATAAATTTATTTTTTAAAAAATCTATAAAATCGCCGTTCTCATGTGCTTATGTTTTTAAAATATACATACACAGTACTTGATACCAAAATGAAAGATGTTCAGTCTTCATAACACCTAAAATCAACTCTCATTCCACACTCCACTGTTCCCAGAGCTGCGCTCTACTCTCATATTCTTATTAGACCCCATTCTTCTCAGTTCTGCTGCTGAGTCTCTTTTGACAAAATAACCAAAATCTCCCCTAATGATCTATCTATCTGTGAGAACAACCAACTCAGTGCATCTAGCACAACTGAGGGAGTTCTCTCTACTCAGCTGAAAGCAACAACAGCTGAGCAGGACACGTCCCACTACATGGAAGCGACAGTAACAGAGACTCTCTCTCAATGGATTTTTTTTTTTTTTTCACATACACACACTGTATTTTATTTTTACAAGAGATAAATAGACTGACACCAAGCATTGTACATGGATGACCACAACAAAAGCAACAATGATTGCAATTACCAAACATGAAACACACTCATACTATGTCATAATATTGACATTCAGTCCAGTAATCCTCCACTGTAACAGCTCCTTTACTTTGCAGTGAAAATTGATTTGTATATTCTTTGCCTCTGAGTCCTTCGATGGATTTCTTTAGTGTGCACCTCTAATAAGGAAATTTACCAGCTCCAAAATGTCCATACAACTCCCTTCCTTCCACTGCTTACAATGTACACATCACACCATCACCACAGCACATTTCATAAGTGATTAGAATGAAGTACATGATTAACCCATTTATTTTCCAATTAAGAGGCACATTTAGAGAGCTTTCATTTCTATTAAGCTAAAGTTTACAATTCATTCATTCAACAAATATTTGTGGAACACCCTCTTCATTAGGCATTAAGCAATGGGGATGACAGTAGGAGAAAAAATAAAATGTCAATCAACATACATTTACCGCTACTACCATGTAATAGTACTACTAAGAGCTAATACTGATTACACCCATTACTACATGCCATCACCATGCCAACCAACCTACATCCATCACTTGTGAGCTGAGTACTATAACTATCTCCATCTTACAGATGAGAAAACAAAGATTCTGAAAGGTTCGGTAAGCTGCACAGGTTACTCAGTGGTGTAGTTGTGAAGTCAAGATCTTAAAGCCAACCAATGTGACTTTAGAGCCTGTATTATGAACAAAAAGCCCACAGCTAATCACGCAATTACCACCAAATCACACTGCACTGCAGCTGTCTGGATGGCTTCAGCCTACGTCTTCAGCCCTGACCAACGTGCCCTCAAACTCATTACATCAGCAGAGAACACCTATAGGGGCATGAGTTCAACCTAAATCCACGTGCAGCTCTAAATCATGAGACAGATAAAAGGCATCATTTGAGGCTTCCCTGGTGGCACAGTGATTAAGAATCGGCCTGCCAATGCAGGGGACGTGGGTTCAAGCCCTGGTCCGGGAAGATCTCACACACCGCGAAGCAACTAAGCCCATGCACCACAACTACTGAGCCTGTGCTCTAGAGCCAGCGAGCCACAACTACTGAGCCTGCGTACCACAACTACTGAAGCCCGCGCGCCTAGAGCCCATGCTCTGCAACAAGAGAAGCCACTGCAATGAGAAGCCCATGCACCGCAACAAAGAGCAGCCCCCGCTCACTGCAACTAGAGAAAGCCCACGTGTAGCAACGAAGACCCAGCGTAGCCAAAAATTAATTAACTGATTGATTGATTGATTAATTTTAAAAAGTATCATTTCAGTTAGAGTGAGAGCGCCTCACTCCTCACTCCTCCAGTAGGCCCCTGGACGGAATCCTATGGTCCCACAGAATTTTGAAACAGACCAGCAGAAAACTCTCATCATGCATTCACATCTGTCAAAATTTAACATTAGCCTAATATTCCTATTTTATCTCCTACACCTTACGATACAAAACCTCTACGGGTCAAGACTGCTCCACCCTATGTCTCCCAATTGTCTGTTCTCTCTCTTTCCCAAGCCCTTTACAGACACTGTGGGCCTTCCATACAGTATCTGCACCAGCACTGTCTGAACTCACCTGAATAAATTATAAATAGAAGCAAAACTTTTAAAATATTAATTATAATAATAGCTACCATTCAAAGGGCCTTTCGTGGGCCAGTCACTTACTAGGCATAATGTGATTTTACTTTATCTTTACAATGATCCCATGAGGAAGGCATCACAACTCCCATTTTACAGAGAGATGGAGCCAGAATTAAAAACTTGGGCTAGCGACTCTGCTGCCTGTACTCTTTTCTCTTGAACAAAACTAATTTTATTAGGAGGTACCCTGACCTGGAGAGTTTAAAACAACATGAGGGGGGCTTCCCTGGGGGCACAGGGTTGAGAGTCTGCCTGCCAATGCAGGGGACACGGGTTCAAGCCCTGGTCCAGGAAGATCCCACATGCCGCGGAGCAACTGGGCCCGTGAGCCACAACTACTGAGCCTGCGCGTCTGGAGCCTGTGCTCCGCAACAAGGGAGGCCACGATAGTGAGAGGCCCGCACGCCGCGATGAAGAGTGGCCCCCACTTGCCGCAACTAGAGAAAGCCCTCACACAGAAACGAAGACCCAACACAGCCAAAAATAAATAAAATAAATAAAAAAATAATAAAAATCAAGTGCTAAAACAACAACAACAACAACATGCGGGAAGTCTGTTTCATTAACAGTCACAAACAGGAAGGAAATATTGGGCAGCAACAAGAGATAGCTGTCAGGAAGAAATCTGAATAAGCACAGCTCTCATATAGCAGGGATTAGCAAACTTTCTGTAAAGGGCCAGAGAGTAAATATTAGGCTTTTGGGGCCAGATAAGTCTCTTCAGTAATTACTCAACTCTACTGTTAAAGTGCAAAAGCAGCCATAGCAATATGTGAGTGATGGGCATGGCTGTGTTCCAGTAAACTTTTATTTACAAAAACAGGCTTCAAGCTGGATTTGACCCTGGGGGCCGTTATTCAGATGATGGTTGGCAGACACTGGACAATTTTCTTAACCTTTCTGAGCTTGCATTTCCTCCTCTATTACAGGATGATATTTCTGACCATACAGAATGAAGACAACTCAAGATAACATATCCAGGGTACCTGGCACATATGAGACATTCAATAAATAGTAACAATTACTGATTCTAGTCTCGGCCAGAAAATATTTAAGCCAAGGACATCAGAAACCCTCAAAGACTACTGGATTACATAGAAACAAACAAAACACACACACAGAGACATTCTGGCCCACTGGCAAAAACGGGACATTTTGAGCATCAAAAACAATAACAATTGCAATGGATTGCAAGACATCAACAGGGACTACCAGTTCTGACCAGGACAGAAATAAATGTACTGAATTTACCAGCCTGTCATAAATAACTGTAAAACTGAACAAAATAGATGAAGCTGAGATGCTGGACAACAGACAGGACAAGGCTGTGACCCTTGAAAGAATGTAAAAAGTATGACAATAGTACAAGTGATGGGAGTCTAAAGAGAAATATATTGTTATAAGGTCCCTTCCTTATTCGTGATGTGGCAAAATAATAATTCAAAGTATACTGTGATAAGTTAAGATGCATATTACAATCTCTAGAGCAACCTCTAAAAAAATAAGTAAGCTAAAAAGCCAATAGAAGAGATAAACTGGAATACTAAAAAAAAAAAAAAGATTCAATCTAAGACAGGAAAGGAGGAGGAAAAAAATGGATAAACAAATAGAAAACAAGATGGTAAACTTAAACCCAACAGTATAGTTACAAAAAAATATAAATGAACTAAATCCCCAATTAAAAGACAGAGATTGCCAGAATGGATAAAAAACAAGTCCCTACTATACACTGTGTACAAGAGATAGATTAGTGTGACAACACCTGAATCCACTGATTCAACTTTATCATAACTAAAAATGAAACAATCAGATATTATGCATCCACTGATAGGAAGCACACAGCACTGCCTATGAACTATTTCTGCCAAGAAAACTGACCCTGATTATAATTAAGCCTCAAGAGCTAACTATCAGTTTATAGGAATTAAAGAGATAAGGAAATATGTTCAAAGACAGCATTCGGATGCAATCAATCAAAAGCAGAATGTGGAAAATTCTCCAGGACAAGTGACCTGGCTTGTTCCATAAATAAAAGACGGGGGCGGGAATTGTTGTAGATGAAAAGGGTCTTGAGAAACATCAACAAATGCAATGTGTGGACCTTGTTTAGACCCTGATTCAAACCAACATTTTTTGTTAGCTCAAGATGACTAAACACAGACTGGGAATTAAATGACATTAAAGAATTATTATTAATCTTGCTAGGTGAAATAAAAGGACTGTCATGTTAAAAAAAGTATAGATGTAAGTCAAATATGTCTGGTATTTGCTATAAAACACACCAGCAAAAAAATAAAATAAATAAGCAGAGGGAGAGTAAATGTAATAAAAATGGCAAAATGTGAACACTTGTTCAAACTGGCAAATGGTATGAGAAGAGCTCATTATATGTTGCCACCACTTTTGTGAATGTTTGCAAACTTCCATAATAAAAGATTGAAACAAAAAGAGCTGTTGTTCTTTTAACTCCCACTAGACTGTAAGCTCTCTGAAGGCAGTGATTTTGACTGGTTGATCCATCACTGCATGCCCAGGGCCTAGCCCAGGGCAGTAAACAACCTAGCAATAGTAGTTCATACAAAAGTGGGCTAAACTGTCAATCCAGTGGGTCAGGTACTCACCACCCTCCTCACAAGAAGAACCATTGATCTTGAAGGAAGCAAAGGGAGGGAGCTTTGAGAGCCAGGGAGGATCCCAGGACAGGCCTGAGGCAAAGGGACTAAGCTGCTAATTAGACAAGTTACTGCTCACTAAAATGCACTGTCCTCTGCAGAAGATTACATTTCCCTAACCTGTTGAACCCAGGCACGGCCAAGGGACTTGCTTTAGGCAAAGAAATAAAGATAAAAGAAGTGGCAAGCATCTCTTCTGAGCAGAAGTTTTAAAAGCCATGCTTTCATTTGTACACAGTCCAGAAAGAGACTCCTCCATCAGGCTAAATCCCTTTTATTTTTCCTTTGGTGGGGGTGGTGCCCACACCCTGCGGCATGCGGAATCTTAGTTCTCTGACCAGGGATCAAACCCGCGCCCCCTGTATTGGGAGTGTGGAGTCTTAACCACTGGACCTCCAGCGAGGTCCCCAGGCTAAATCTTAGACTGAAGAAACATGGAGCAAAGCCCCAGCTGACCCTTAATGGCCATACAGTAAAAGCAAAAAATAAACTTTAGTCATAAGTCATTCAGATTTGGGGTCATTTCTACACTAATACAAGAAAGGAGAGGCAGAATTCTAAAAATGCCATCTTTAGATATCCATCTACTGATTATTTATTTAAACTAATAGACAACTGCCATGAAGGGATTTTGCAGGTGTAATTAAAGCCCCAAATCAGCTGACCTTAAAATTTAGAGATTATCCAGGTAGGCCTGACCCAAGTAGGTAAGTCCTTTAACAGCAGAGTTTTCTCCGACTGGGAGCAGGAGGTCAGAGAGACTTGAAGAGTAAGAAGGACTCGACATGCCATTACTGACTTAAATGGGGAGGGGGAAGATGAGAAGAAATTCAGTGCCTTGAGGAGCAGAGAGCAGTCCTTGGCTTCACAGCCAGCAAGAAAACGGGGACCTGAGACCTACAACCACAAGGAAGTGGATTCTGCCAACCACCTGAAGGAGCTTCAAGTAGATTCTTCCCCAGAGCCTCCAGGTAAGAGCCCAGCCTGGCCAACACCTTCATTTCGACCCATGAGACACTTAGCAGAGAGCCTGGCCAAGCCTGCCTGGACTTCTGACCTACGGAACTATCCGGTCATAAATGAATGTTGTTTTAAGTCACTAAGTTTATAGTAATTTGTTACACAACCTTAGAAAACTAATACACAAGGTTTATGTGAGAAACCTGGCGCTAATTCCTTACCCTAGCTGTCTGTGCTGCTGTAATGAATAAAATGTAAATTCACAGTTTAAGATTGTTCCTAAATCCAAGAAAGGTTTCAGTTATGATGCATTTTCCTCCTCAAAGGTCCAAAAAGTATATCGAAATGCGTGATGCTGTGACTGTCAGTGTTCAATAAAGGTGAATGCTCCCCATCTTGAACTCCTTTATTATTTATTAGGAACACACATAGGACACTTAACAAGTACAGTCTCACTGTAAACGTTTCAGTAAAAGCTACAGTAAAAGTTTCTAAAGAATCTATGACTTGCTCTCCTTTATATTCTACTAAAACACCTGGCACGGTCCTAACATATTAGGCATTCAAAAAACAAAAAAAAAAGGGATCTGTCAGATTGATATAAATATTAATTATATTGGGTCAGCCTTGGTTATCCTCAAACGAGCAAGAGTTAGTTTTGAAGTACACAAAAGAAATCCAGTTAAGGGATGAGACCACCAAGACAAAAGTGGTCTTTACCTTTACATCTGGCACCTGGGCACCAAGGCTGCTGAGTCCCACGATGGAGTAGAAGGCAGATTCCAAACTTGTGAAAGGGCGATCCAGCGAGGCTTTCAGTCTCTCCACATCATGCCTAGTGAGGTAGTGAGTGGGCGTCAGAGCATGGGCGCTGGCTATGATTGTCAGGGCCAACAGGAAGACAGTGCTTGAACCTTGGGGGGAAACGACTATTAAATAAATACACTCCACACTATTCCAAAGTTCTATACAAAGTTCCAATGATGAGGCACACCAAGGTCTGGGAACCAAATTATGTGAGGAAGGGTGAGGGAACTGGGAGGTTCAACCTGGAGACACGCCTTGGGGAAGTAGTGGGCATGGTCTTCAGCTCTCTGAACGACAGTCCTCCCAGCAGCCTCTGTGTCTCTAAAGCAAGGGACTCATCATGGCATTCCCGTCTCAAGTACATTTGTAACTCGTATGCCTCTTAGGACAAACCCAATCCTGAATCCTCCCTGTGGCCTTACCCGGCTCCCAACTAGATCTCCTCCCCCACTCTTTCATCTGTTGCTCTCTGCCCTCCTCTCTGTTCCTCTAAGTAGTCGTGTTCTTTCCCACCCAGCTCTTTTGCATGCCTTCTCCCGCTTAATTTCGACTTTCAGATTTCGAGTATCTCTTCCTTAAGAAGCCTCCCAACAGCCCTCCTTTGGATGAGGTCCCAGTACTATAAAGTAGCAAAGAACGAGGTTTCTGGGGCCAGGTTTAAATCCTAGCTCTGTCACTTCTTAGCAAGGTGGCCATGGCAGTTACAATGTGACCAGCTGTGCCTCAGTTTTCTCAAGTGTAAAGTGGGATAATAACAGTATCTACCTCAGGGTTGTTAGGATTACATGCGTTAATACAGAAAATGTTAGTGACTGGCACATATACAGATAAGTGCTATATAAATGTTAGCTACTCCTTCTATTACATTATTGTTGTTGTTGTTCCTATATCCGCTCACAGCAACCTGCACTTCTATGTAGACTTTTTCACAACTAAAATTAGTAATGTTTGATTCCTCTGCTAAACTGTAAGTTTCATGAGGATAGAGACCGTTGCTTTTATTCATCCCAGTAATTCCAGGTCTTGCACATTGCTTGGCACATAGCAGTACTGAATTAATATTTGCTGAATAAATGGAAAGAAAAATCAATCCTCATCCATTATGCCCCAGGGGACAGAGAGAAATCATAGGAGTGGAACATTTCTACTTTTCATTTGGAAAAAACACTTTCAAATGGGCAGCTTCATGAACAGTCTGCCTTCCAAGTAACAGTAATCACAAGGTTAACATTAATGATTAATGTTCCTTTGCCCGTAGCGTCAAATTTAGTTTCAACTAGAACCCCTTAAAAAAGGTATTTTATAAATAAAAAAAACTGAGGACCAGAACAGCTTGGAGATAGCCAATCTTGGACTCAAACCCAGGTCTATCTATGGAGTTCGCACTCCACTATTTTTTACAGAATTTTGTAGAAGGGATGCCTACACTAGGGGCATGAGCGTTAGTGCTATTTAAGTCCTCGTGTGTGTTAAATAACCTAAAGAATGCAAAAGCTCTTGAAAAAAACTAGAAAGAGATCTATAATGTGGATCATCATTCATCAAATATTTATTAAAAACCTACTATGTACCAAGCACTATTTTTGGTGTTAAAAACACAACAGGAGGGCTTCCCTGGTGGCGCACTGGTTGAGAATCTGACTGCCAATGCAGGGGACACAGGTTCGAGCCCTGGTCTGGGAAGATCCCACATGCCGCGGAGCAACTGGGCCCCTGAGCCACAATTACTGAGCCTGCGCGGCTGGAGCCTGTGCTCCGCAACAAGAGAGGCCGCGATAGTGAGAGGCCCGTGCACCGCGATGAAGAGTGGCCCCCGCTTGCCGCAACTAGAGAAAGCCCTCGCACAGAAACGAAGACCCAACACAGCCATAAAATAAAAAAAAAAATTAAAAAAATAAAAATAAAAATAAAAAACACAACAGGAAACAGAACAAAAACCCCTAAACTCATGGAGTTTACATTCTAGTTGGAAAAGAAAGACATTACACAAAATAATTATGAAACATTATTTATCATCTTAGAAAGTGAAAAGTGCTATGGAGAAAAATAAAGCACAGAAGGAATATCCGGGAAGAGCTGTCATTTTAAATATGGTAGCCTGTGAAGCCCTAAGAAATAAAGATATTGTGTGTAAACCTGAAGGAAAAGAAGGAGGAAGTCATAAAGATATTTGGAGGGAAACTATCCCAAGAAAAGCAAGGGCAAATACCCTGAATCAGGAGTGCAGACGGTGTTTTCTGCATTAGCAAAGAGAACAATATGGCTGGAGAGAATTAAGCAAGGGGTGAGAAGCAAGGAGAGGTAACAGATGTAGCAGAGGCCAAATCCAGAGGGCATTATAGGGACTTTGGCTTTTATAAAGTGAGATGGGAGCCACAGGAAAATCTTGAGCAGAGGAGTGACTCGACTTACATTTTAAAAGGAACTTTGTGTTGAGAATAAACAATACTGTGTTGAGATTATAGAGAAGTAAGGATAGAAGACTACTGCCATAACCCAGGAAAAAAGATGTTGGTGGTCTAAGCCAGGGTGACAGCAATGGAGGTACTGAGAAGTGGTTGAAGTCTGGCTAGAATTCAAAGTTAAAGCCAGAATTGATAATGGGTCGAAAGATGTAAAAGAGGAATCAAGATACTTATGCTGAATCCCCAGTGCCTTGAATATACGCACGCACTCAATACCTTAAGATCTAGTGAGAAACTATGACTAGCTTTTGCCAGCTCGACTGTAAGTTCCCCTAACACAGCATCTGTGCCAGAATCCTGATATTCCCACCTCATATTAATCATAACAACTGCGGGGTCTAAAATTTGAGCACTTAACATGTGTACGGTATGCCCACACTATGCTAAGTAGTTTGCATCCATTTAGTCATTAAATCCTCACAACATCCAACTGAGTGCGGTTTATAGACCATGAAATTGAGTCTCAGAAATAGTTACCTACCCTAAGACACACAACTAGCTGAGAACCAAACTGTAGGAACTCTATTATCCTCAACCTCTCAAATAATGGAGCAGCGAGCTCACTGACTTATTCACTGTTACCTGGGGCAAGTGACTTCCCTTCTCTGATATTCCGTCTGTCAAATGGAAATAATAACAGTACACATTTCCCAAGTTGTTGTGAGACTACATGAGGTTCCATCCTGCACAGTGCCCACTAAATACCTAGCAATATAGTTAAGCTTACTGAGTGCTTACTTAGTGCAGCACTGCTCTACGCTATGCAAGGAGATTATCTGATTTAACACTCACCGTAATTCATGAGGTAGATAACTTGACTAACCTATTTTACAGATGAGAAACTGAGGGGCAGAGAAGTTAAGCAACTTGCACAGGGTCACATTAACGAATACGTGGCAGACTGCAAGTTTGTACCGGAGACTCTAACTTCAGGACTCAAGCTCTAAGCTCCCAAAGAGAGGTGACTGATTGTCTTGCCCCTTTCATTAAAGAGGAAACCATGGTCCAAAAAAAGGACGATTTGGCCAAAAGCACACGCTTATGCCTCCCGGCCCGGAAGCCCGCGCAAGTCAAATGAATGAGTTATGCCAGCCCGAACGTTATCCGCGGCCGCGGTCCCTGGCTGGGCCTCGGGGGGACCCGTAGCTCCGCGCCGCACCCCTACCCAACCCCTCCTCCGCGGCAGTCCCACCCGCTGGCCAACCCTTCGTCAGACCCTCCACCCCAAGAGCCCGAGCCCATTCCCGAGCCCATGCCCATGCCCATGCCAATGCCCCTGCCCTGCAGGGGAAGGGGTTCCCGCCTAGCCGGCTCCTGCGTGGCGAGCACTAGTCTCCCGCGGGCGAGGGGCCATTCGCCAAGGCCTGCGGGCCGCGGGACCCCGTTGCCGAGCCATGCGCAACGCCTCACCCGGCGGCGCCATTCCTCCTAGCAGGTCCCACCAGGGCCCGAGACACAGGCGGACTTCCGCTCGGGAAAGTGGCTCCAAGAGTGCGCCGGAGGGGACGCCAGGGATTCGCGGCAGACCCCGCGTGCTGTGATGGGCTCTAGGTACAGGTCAGTCCCCGCCGTCCCGCTGGGCCGGGCCGCTCCCAGCAGCTGCGGCCGGAATTCCAGTCCTCGCGCGCACAGTGCGCTACAGTCCTCGAGTACAGGCCCGCTTTCCCCCCGCGCCCTGGCCCACTTGAAACCGACCGCCTCGCAACAGTCCCATTCCGGGCGCTGCCGGCACGCGGTTGGACGAGGCCTTGGGGCGGGCTTCCTACGTGGCCTCCTGTGATTGGCCAATTGCACTGTCACTGTCAGTCGTCTCTCTGCAGCCCGGCCGATTTTAAAGGAATAGGAAGGGTCCGGTGGGGAAGGGCCAGCAACGTTCGAGGGGTTTTGGGTTTTGTTAGAAAATTAAAAATTCTGGCAACTTTTCATTAGAAAATTATGGCAACTTTCTCCAAAGATTGTTTCGGTTCTTAATAACTGACCTACGAGTGATTTTTTACTGATTTGCACAGCATTTGTATGAGGAGAATATTAGCCCAATTTTACAGACGAAGTAACAGGCTCAAAAAAGGAAGTGACTTATCTAAGAACTCAATAATAGCTAACTCCGATTATTGGGCGTTTACGGGATAGCCCGACAGTGTACTGAGCACTCCACGTACACTATTTCATTTACTCCTCATCACCATTCTGTGCAATATGCACTATTTGTATTCCCATTTTATAGAGAAGGAAACTAAAATATTTGAACCCGGACAGTCTGACTCCATAATCTGTGCTTTTAACTATTATGACCATATAAAGTATTCACTATGTGATAACTCTTACTATAATTAGTGTCCCGGAAATTACTATCCCAAATAAGGGAGAGTCAGTTCTTTCTATGTCTGGTACTGTGCTGTTGGGTATGGTATACTAGCCATTAAATATGTGGATATTTTAATTTGAATTTAAATTAATTAAAATTAAAAATTCAGTTTGTCAGTTATACTTACCACATCTCAAGCACTCAGTAGCCACATGTGGCTGGTGGAGATCATGTTGGACCGTGCAGAATTATAGAACATTTCCATTACCACAGAAAATTCTATTGTACAGCACTGATCTAGAATATATAAAGAACTCTTCCAACTCAGTAATAAGACAACTAATATGCTGAAGCCTCATACTGGCTTGGGAGAGTCAACTGTTAAATTTATCAGGAATTTTGATAAACAACAAGGTCCTATTGTATAGCACAGGGAACAGTATTCAATATCCTGTAATAAAACAAAATGGAAAGGAATTTGAAAAAGAGTATATATGTATGACTGAATCAGTTTGCTGTACAGCAGAAACTAACACATTGTAAATTAACTATACTTCAATAAACATATATATAAATAAAAGGAATTTTGCAAATTGGTTGTTAAATACAGCTATTTAGAAAAATTAAACTATACGCACGTACAATGAAATAAAGTATATTGAAAACCAAAGTCATCATTTCCTAATTATTTTGCTGTATTTTACCATCATCTTTGTTTTTGTGGTAGCTTATATCTATAGTATCTAAATAGTGAAAATCTTATATCATGGTGTGCTACTACAGATCTCTTCCCAGTAACATTGATAGCTGAATTTTGGCTACAATGGGAATATTTACCCAATGCAATCAGCACATGCTACAGACCAGAGCTTGACTTATTGCTTTGTTACTGTGTAAACTTAATGTTGAAGAAAATGTTAATAGAGATTAAACTTAAAAGTATATCACATCGATCAATTTCACATTGTCAATAGCACAAAAACTTGAGGACATATTCTTCTCCTGTTTGAAAACTATTATCCCATTCAGAAAAGAAGTCACTTCTAAAGTTTCAGTTACATCTTACTCGTTAATATAAATGAAAATATCAAACTTCAGAACTACACTTAGAGAGTCTTTTTTAAACATTTACCAACATACTTTTGCAAGCAATCCAATAAAAAACATGGGCAAAAGATTTGAGTAGACACTTCATCAAAGATACACAAATAGCAAATAAGCACATGAAAAGATGACCAACAGCACTGCATATTAAACCACAGTGAAATATTGCTACACATCCACTGGAGCGGTTAATAATAAAAAGATCAACAATACCAAATATTGGCAATTATGCGGAGCAACTGAAACTCTCATATACTGCTGATAGAAATGTAAAGTGCGGGCTTCCCTGATGGCACAGTGGTTAAGAATCCGCCTGCCAAGGCAGGGGACACGGGTTCGAGGCCTGGTCCGGGAAGATCCCACATGCCGCGGAGCAACTAAGCCTGTGCGCCACAACTACTGAGCCTCTGCTCTAGAGCCCGAGAGCCACAACTACTGAAGCCCACACGCCTAGAGCCCATGCTCTGCAACAAGAGAAGCCACCGCCGTGAGAAGCCCGTGCACCGCAATGAAGAGTAGCCCCCGCTCGCTGAAACTAGAGAAAGCCTACATGCAGCAATGAAGACCCAACACAGCCAAAAATAAACAAATAAAATAAATAAATGCAACAGGCATTTTGGAAAACAGATTGGCAACTTGCTTTTTCATTCACTAATATAGACTAAACATTCAGCAAATATAGATCTATCCAGTCATTCACTGAATCAATATTTATTGAGCATTGCCATGCGCCAGGCACTATTCTAGTCTCTTAGAATACATTCATGAACAAAACAGCCAAACATACAAACAAGAAAATGAAATAAATTTTTAAGAAAGAATAAGAAAAAATACATTAAAAAACAACAACAACAAAAAGAAAAACTAAAAAATTTTAAAAATAGCCAAAGATCCTTGCCCTCATGGAGCTTACATTTTAGCAGGAGGAAAGAGATGACAAATAATATCATTAACAAGTGAATGATATATTAGAAGGTGTTGTGTGCTATAGAAAAAAGAATGAGAAAGAGTAAAGGGGATTGAGGGAGGTGAGGATGGTGTTCTACCTCAGTCTCTTTAACAGTGGCATGGTATCTCTTACCTATCCATTCACTCCTCATGAGGCTGACAGTATGCTAGGTACTGGGGATGAAACCACAGCAATGCATTTCAGGGGGCTCCAAGGAGCTCTGGTTCTTTATGTCTCAACACAGAAAGAATTAAGTGAGAGGCAACCTGATAAGAAGTGATTTATTAGAATAGAGCACTCGTGAGGTTTACAAGTGGGCGGGCAAGAGGGTGCCATGCTGAGAACTTAGTGGGCTACAGTTTTATAATCAAAGGAAAAGTGGGGAGGGGGAGAAGACCCCCTTCTTCCTCATTCTTGAGTAGACATCAAGCTTCCATCATCAGCTCCTCCACCTCCTCCACGTCGGGTGGGGGAGTTTTCTTGTCCCTACATGGTCAAACTGGGACTGTCATGGTATGATGAAAATGAGCAAAAAGGTGGTAATATATACTAAAAATGGTAAGTCATCTCAGGTTTCAATATAATGTCACCTTTTCCTTATATTTTTATTTCTAGTGTGCCCAGAGGAGCATATTCTAGGAATCATTAACTTACTGAGCTCACTGAGCAAGATGTGGGTCTCATTCCACCATTGTTTTACTGTTTTAGGGCATGTCTCATGCTTCTGTTGCACGGTTTTGTTGCTCAGCAAGCCTGCTTGGTTTTGTGGTTATGCAAACCTGCTTCTTAGGTGATCATTAATTTACAGGGGTCTCCCAATACTTTTTCCTTTACTTACGATCCCTTAGTGGGATTAACTATTTTCATCACCCTTTACTTTGTCCCTATCAGGGATAAAACTGTGACCACATCAGCAAGGTTTCTTCCCTCATGGAGCTTATAGTCTGATGGGAGACAGTCAGTAAACAAACAGAAATGAACTTGGTGATTGTCAGTAATTGTTAAATACTATGAAAAAAATAAATGTGGGGCTAGGGTGGGAAGAAGCTTACTTAATCTAAATTGGTGATCAATAAATGCCTCTCTGAGAAGGGGACATTTAAGCTTGCACTTGAGTGATGAGACAGAAGCAGTCCTGAAAAACTAATTTTTCTAATCCCCTCTTCATCCCTAGGATCTGTAGTCGGGAAGAAGTAGTGATCCCTTGTGCTTCTGACAATGATTCAGGAAGTGTGGATTTGCAGCTGAGCAACTTAGAGGATATTAAAAAAGACCCAAGTAGCCTTGAACTTACAGGTGAAAAGGGGAAATATTAGAAAGGGGGAGGGGGCAGGGCAAAGGGAATCTTTTCAAGTCAAGTCTAGCTCTTGACTATACTTTGACAATGAATTTGGTCCCTGACTTTTAAGACCTTGGAACATGATTGGCAAAATGAGATAAGGTGCATTATTCTAGACATATAGTAATCTAAACTTGGTCCTAAGACAGATGATACTGAAGACTTGGACAGAGTCTAAGTGCTAGAAGGATTCTGAGAAGGGAAAAGTAGGTGTGGATGGAAGCTGGATGAGACTACAGAATAACTATCTTTCATTTTTTCTACAAACGTTTATTGAGAACCAGTTTCTGGGCATACAACAGTGAACTAGACCGACATGGTCTCCGCCCTCATACAATTTACATTATAGTGCTGAAAAGGACCAAAAAAAGTAAACAGACAGTAAATAAAGTAATTACAAGTTTACAGTAAATACTATGAAAAAATTGAACAAGGGGCTGAGACAAAAAATAAAGACGATGAGAACCTACTTTAAACGATAGTTGTCAGAGAACACCTGTCTGAGACGGTGCCATTTAAAGCTAAAGGAGGCCTCAAGGCCATGAAAGACCAACCCAGGTGAGAAGTAGAGGGAAGAGCATTTCAGGTGGGTAGAACAGCATGTGCATGAGACAGCAAAGACTACAGTGTCTAAGGAACTACATTCATTCACTTGTACATTCATTCAACAAATATTTATTGAAGCCCTACTGTGATCTTAACACTGATCTAGCTGTAGAACAGACACAGTGTACTTATAAACAAATGATTGGAGCTCAATATAATGTGCATGATTAAGGGTTGGGGAGGGAGTAGGGAGCAGACAGAGAAAGGTTTATTAGCAGCTAGAAGGATACTTAGCTAACAGGGGCAAAGAGGGGATTCAGGAAAGCCATCCTGGAGCTGAGCTCTGATGGATGAGTAGGGGTTAGCTAGGCAAAGAGAGGTAAGGGAAGGTGGGAGAGAGGAAGAAGAAACATGCAGGCAGCAGGAAAGCCTGTGCAAAGATCAGAGGTGAACGAGAACATGGCTTCTAGTGGACGACAGGCACGTGGCAGGGAGTAGGAGGAATTTGCAGAAGAGGCTGTTCAGGAAACCAAGAAGAGTACAAAAGTAGAGTGGTAGAAGCCCTCAGACAATAGATGTGTTAGGAAGAAACTAGGAAGACTGTGGGCCCAATAGGAATAAGGAATTTGGTATTAGAAAATGGAGGAGGCAAGGATGTAAAGCTACATGAAGAGGACGATGACGCCACCGTAATCACTGTCACTCAGTCAGCAAAAGAATAATATCTGCCAACACTTCACTGGAGCCGGCTCTGTATCAGCCAAATGAAGAAAGTTTTGTTATCATCCCCATTTTGGAAATGTAGAAATAGGCCGAGAGAAAGTAAGGTCGCACAAGGTCAGAGTGCTAGAAAGAGGCAGAACACGGATCCGAGCCGAGGCAGACTCTGGAGCCTGTGCCCAAAGTATATCCCAGGTTGGGAAGGAGATACCTCAAGCACTTACTCTGCAGCCTGCTCCAGTGGGAAGAGATCAGCACCAAGGGCTGCTATAGTTTAAGCTCTAGTCACCACAGGGTCAAAGACTTGAATTTGAATAATAATATCTACCATTTAAGTGCTTACTATGGACCACAGATTGTGATAAGTCTTTTCCCACTTATCTCACTTAATCCTTCCAATAACCCCGTTTTATTGGTATGTATTATCTCACTTAATTATCTCACTTAATCCTTCCAATAACGCTGTTTTATTGGCGAGGAATCTAAGGTTTGAAGAGGCAAACTAATTTAATAAATGTCATATAACTAGTAAGTGGTAGAGCCAGGATTCAGACTAGTCTCAAACTGAGAGAAGTCCATGCTCTTAACCAGCCTGCTACTGCTCAGTCTTAAAGGTTTTTGTAGCTTAGGAGGCCCTTAGAGTACATTGAATTTGTAATTGAGAAAACTGAGACTCAAGAGGGGAAGGGACTTGTCCAAGGTTGCAGAGGAAATAGTAAAGGTGAGAACAGGATCTGTCTATCCTGATGTACAGTAGTTCTCCCCACTAAGCCATATGACTTCACACAGTACAGAGGCGTCCTCCAATGTCTTTCTTCCGGTGTTACAGACTCAGACACCTCGGATATCCCTGGACTCCCTCGGGAATCCCTCACAGACACCTTCAGACACCTGACCCACCAGGGCCCCCTCGGTGAGGTCATTGTTGAGAGGCTGATTCAATCCATCCTGGAGTTTTTTAATGGTGAACTAAAAGGTATGCACAGCAATCCTCTGAGTCATCCAAATTATTCTTCCTTTCCAACACATATTTTAAACATTTATTATATAAATAATTTATACTGTAAAAGTTATTTGTAAAATTTATTTATATTTATACTGTCAACTGAAAAAAAAAATGCACAGCCTACAAGTTAAGAGTTAGGTTTTTTCAGAGACCTTACTGAGGACCAGAGCCTGGGATGACAGTGTCTCCGACAGCTCTGAGGGACTTTTCCAAAGAAGTAAGGGAGTAGCCAGGATAAGAAGGAGTTTTTGCTGGAAAAAACAAACAAACGTGTAGTGAAACATCAAAAGATGACTGCTAATCTCAAAAACAGACATCTCAAGTTAATGATTTTAGTGCTTTTCTACATAGGGGAAGACGTGGGGCAGCTGCAGGCTTCAGCATCCTTTGTTTACTGAAATGGCAGGTGACATTCTTTGTCCACAGTACTTTTATATTTATTTTTATACTTATAGTAAATATATTTACATATTCTTATAAATTATATTTATGTTTATACTTATGTTTATAAAAATTATAAATTTCCTATAAAAACAAAGAAAACTGTAATAAAAGTTACAGGTTAATCTTCCCTAATCCCCCTCTCCTAAGATAACTCCTGTTAACATTTTGGTATATATATTTTCAGACTTTTTTCTGTGCATACAAATTCATGTAATTATAGAAAAACACACATCAGAGATGGTGGGAGAAAAAAATTTTTCTAGGTCAGTAACTATAGATCTGTATTATCCTACTTAATACAGTATTCCTTGTTTAGGTAAAACATTCATTCATTCTATGGGAGCACATAACAGAAGAATTTATCTTGACCTGGGGACAAGGGAATGCATTTCTGAGGAAGTAACCCTTGAGGAGCTCAAATCTAAGGAATGAATAGGAGAAACTAGGGGAAGTTAGAATTGGAGGGAGTGTTCCAGAAATAGGAAATGAAATGTTTAACAACCTTGTGGCAGAAAGGAGTAGAGCATGTCTGATGAACTCAGAGAAGCCTGGTACATCTTAATCACAGTGTCAAAGGTGTCTGTCATTTGTCAACAGATACTTAGGTTGTTTCCGTATTTACTGCAAATAATGCTGCCGTGAACATGGGAGTACAGATACCTCTTTATCCAGATTTCATTTCCCTTGAGTGTATATACACAGATGTTTTTGGTTTGTGAAAATGCAACAAGCTTTACATTTTCTCTATGTGTAATGCCAATAAAATTTTTTTAAAAAGACTTAAAGCCAGAATGTTGGTCTTCACTTTTGACTTGGACTATTCTTTATACTTCATGTCAGCAGGGCTTTATAAAGGATTTCTTTGTAATTAATAATGGGGATGGATTGCTGCAGTGAATTAAAAAAAAAAAGTCTATTCTGTGCCTTGACCTAAATCCACAGCCAGTCAGGGAAATAGATGAATAAGAAGGTAATTTTATCAGAGTATCACAAATACCATGTTAGCAATATGCACATGTGGTTTATGGATATACTTAGAAGGTTACCTGACCCAGCTTCAGGAGAAAATGCATGATCCAAGTCTTTAAGCATATATAGATTTCAGTCAGTAAACAAAAAGTGTAGAGAATTCAGAAGGTGAAAAGGCCCAGAAGCAAGAAAGGGCAGCATGAAACTTAACTGGGCTAAAGCTCAGGATGCTAGCGGGCAAGGCAAAAGATGAATTTGAAGAGGTTAGCTGCCGTCACATTGAGAAGGGCCTTGACCCCCATGAGTGCTATTGAAAAGAGTTTCAGTAGGGAGTTACCTGATCAAATTTGCATTTTATAAAGATGAAACTGGTGATAGCTGGACGAATAGATTGGAAGGGGGCAGAACTGGAGTGGTGTAACCCAATGTTGGCTTGCTATACTAATCCAGGTGAGAGTCAGGACGTTGAAGTCAGCTTCTTGCTATATTTGCTGCTTACTGTCCAGAGAGCTTATCAGTTTATACCATCTACATGCAGGGGAGAAAAGACTGGAAGAAATTTTCTCAAGATATGTAGAATTATAGGTGTCTTTTATTTTCTTCTTTATACTTTATTTTTTCAAAGTTTCTATGACAGAAACTGTGTTTATAATCAGAAAAAGAGAATAATACAAAAGATTTTATTGTTCAAGTCTGGACTTGCATTTTAATAGGAAACAGAGACTCAAAATAATGACTTTAATGACATCAGGAGAGCTGGAAGTAATAGCATCAGAGGTCACCTTTAGGACCTTAATCAGACAGCAGTACACAGGGTGGGTAGGTGGGGAATCAAAGACTAAAGATGGTGAGAGCCATCATGGAGCGCTTGGTAAAATCTAGCTGGGAGGGAAAATGAGGTCCCAAACCCAGGCAGAACCAGTGGACAAGGAATTTTATCCTCTGTAACTTATTCATTCCTTATAATAAAAAACTAATCTTGGATTGAATGAGATGTCAGTTGTTTAAAACATTCCAAGAAACTTTTCAAAAGCCTTTACAACTATAAAATGAGATTATAATGCATAATTGTGTTTTTATCATTTTTCTACAAACTCAGAGTGAACTTGAGAAGCTGACATTCCTAAGATCTTTGTCTTCTCTCAGCCAAACTTCACCTTATGATGAAACCACAGAGTCATTCATTCTCAGCCACGTAGTAGACATTGTGCATATGCTAAATGTAAGTATTGTGACCTTATCACAAATTATCGGGACCATGCACATTCAGTGACTTGGCTAACAAATTTTAGTGGCTTTACCTATATTATCAATTCCCTCAACCTCTTCTTGTATCAGTATCTCTGCATGGAGGAGAAATACTCAGGGTACTCCACAAATATAGTCACCCTTGAAAAACAATTGAAAGAGGAGCAGAAAGGCGGGCAACAGCATTTAAATTTCTCAGTAAGGACAATGCTGCATAATCAAGCAGTAGTTTTGAGGCAGACTCTAATCAAATGCCTAGGTTCAAGTGCAGTTCTACCTCTTTCTAGCTGTGTGAATTTGGGAAATTACTTAACTCCTCAGTGCCTCAGTTTCCTCAACTATAAAATGAGAATAGCCATATCTACTTCACAGAGCTGTTGAGAGCATTATATAAATAAATGTAAGCCACATAACACGGTACCTAACACATATTTTGCATTTGAGCAACATAATTGTATCCTTTTTATTAGTGTATTTTGTCCTATGTGCACTTAACTCCAGCCACACTGTGCCACTAACTCATTCATTCATTGCCTTATTAAGCACTTGACAGTTCCAGGCAGTGTCCTGGGAATTGGGACGACAAAGACAAAGACATAATCCCTGTTCCTGCAGACAATCAATTGTTACAGGGACTGTAACAAAAGTTTAAAAAGGTATAGTGAGTGCACAGAGGAATAGGTGTGTGAGTGGTCACTTCCATGTCAAAGGATCCAGAAGGCCTTTAGAAAGGAGGTGATGCACTTAGGCAAGCACTTAACTTTTTTTTTTTAATCTTTTTTTATAATTATTTATATATTTGTTTATTTATTCATTGGCTGTGTCAGGTCTTAGTTGCAGCACATGGGATCTTCATTGAGGCATGTGGGATCTTTCGCTGGGGCACACGGGCTTCTCTAATTGTGGCGTGTGGGTTTTCTCTCTCTAGTTGTGGCGCGCGGGCTCCAGAGTGCATGGGCTCTGTAGTTGAGGCATGCGGGCTCAGTAGTTGTGGCACGCTGGCTTAGTTGCCCCACAGAATGTGGGATCTTAGTTCCCCGAACAGGGATTGGACTTGCGTCCCCTGCATTGGAAGGTGGATTCTTTACCACTGGACCACCGGGGAAGTCCCACACTTAACTTTTTGATGCTTTGGTTTTCTCATCTGTGTAGTGTTCCCTTCAGTTTCTCTAGAGCTGTAAAATTCTGAATCTGAGGTTTCTTATCTACTTCAGAAAAATGAGCAGCTCACTTTCAACCCACAGATCTGTAAGGCTGATTAGACTGATGATTAGTTTTCAGAATTGAAGGCTAACCAGCTAACAGGTTTGTTAAGTAATAGACTGTATCAAAGATCTTCTGTACACAGAACATTGTGGTGCTTTGAAAAAGATACAAATTTCCTGGAAGTGTTATTCCTTGCCCTCCAAGAGTTTACAATTAGTTTGGAAGTGACTACACCTGATAAATAGGTTGAGAATGATTCCAAGTAATACATCAAGAAGAACAGAACAATATAATGCAGATTAGAGAATGAGTGCAGCTTTCCGCTTGGCTCTGCTCCATGGAAAGAGGGTTCTACACAGCCATACGACTCAGCCAAAATGGCATGATTCCAAAGTCCCACTTCCACAAGAATTGGCAGCAGTGGGTTGCCACTTGGTTCAAGCAACCAGCTCAGTAGATCCACAAGGAAGTCTCAGACAACGAAAGCACACTGAATTTCCCCATGCTCTGCACCTGGATCTCTCCAGCCAGTAGTAAAATACCCACTGTCAGGTATCAACCAAAGTTTGGTCTGGCAAGGGGTTCAGCCTAGAAGGATTAAAGATAGTTGGTGTCCATGAGAAAATTGCATGGACCAGCGCATGATTGTTCAAGTCTATAGCGTCCCTGCAAGACCGTGTGCAGGGGCTAAATGAGTGCTGCTCCCAACAACCAAGAGGAGAGGCAGTTCTGCTGAGGAGACAGCCAGGGCCATCATAGAGAGAAGAATTTTAAGGCATTTTCCAGTCTTCTCATGACCCTTCCCAGTGCATGGCTCTTCAGTATCCACATTAAAAGAGCTGAGAACAGAATGTGGAAAGGAAGGTGGAAAAATCTGTTACAGCATTTCACCAAAGGAGATTTATAAATACACGCATGAAGGAACTTCCCTGGCAGTCCAGTGGGAAAGACTCCACGCTCCCAGTGCAGGGGGCCCGGGGTTCAATCCCTGGTCGGGGAACTAGATCCCACATGCATGCCGCAACTGAGTCTGCATGCCGCAACTAAGAGTTCGCATGCCGCAACTAAGAGTTCACATGCCACAACTAAAGATCCCTCATGCCTCAACAAAGATCCCACATGCCTCAACTAAGACCTGGAGCAGCCTAAATAAATAAATAAATGAGCACATGAAAACATGCTCCATCATCATAATTAGGGAAAAGCAAATTAAAACCACAATGAGATTCAACTATACACCCACTAGAATGGCTAGAATAAAAAGAAAGGTAAATGTTGGTGAGGAGGATATGGCACAACTAAAACTCCCATACACTGCTGATGGGAATTTAAATGGCACAACCATTTTGGAAAATAGTTTGGCAGTTTCTTACAAAGTTAAATATATACTTACCATATGACCCAGCAATTCCATTCCTAGGTAAAATGAAGCATATGTCCATGCAGACTTGTATACCAGTGTTTCATAGCCATTCTATTTGTAATAACTAAACACTGGAAACAGCCCAAAGGCCCATCAACAGATGAGAAGATAAACAAATTTTGGTATATCCATATAATGGAATACTACTCAGCAATGAAAAGGAATGAACTATTAATACATTGTACAACTTGGATGAATCTCAAAATAATTATACTGAGTGAAAGAAGCCAGATAAAAGAGGATATACTTTGTGATTCCATTTATATAAAATTCTAGAAAATTTAGACTTATAGTGACATCACATCAATGGTTTTCTGAAGGTAGGAGTAGAGTGGTTCAGGCAGGAGGGAGAATTTACAAGGTTACACAAGAGAACTTTGGGGAGTGATCCATATCTTGATTGTGGTGATGATTACATGCATGCATACGTATGTCCAAAATCATCAAACTATACACTTTAAATATGTACGGTTTATTGTATGTCTGTTATCTCAAAATCAGAAGAGATGCAAACAGTATGTTGAGAACTTTAATAGAAAAGAGAAGAACTACAATGACAACTGAGATATAAAGTAATGACAAGATTTAAGTGAAATTAATCCAGATAGATCTTCTGATCTAAGCCTCAAATGATGTGATGAATAGGGTTGAGAGAAGGAACCAGTGAGTAGGGGCTTTGATTAGTAAATTAATACCTGGTTATGCAAGGCCAGGGTTGTACATCCTGAAATATGGCAGAATGGCCAGGGGTGTGGTTTTTAGGTGCTGTTGTTAGCCAACAGCAGACACAGGCACCAGTACTACTGTTATAGAATTTTAATGTAGCCAGACTTGTCCTTAGTGCCTCTTAATTCTCCTCTGCCAGCTTGGGGCTCCACACTAATTCTGCATTGAGGTCCTCCACCAAACCCTACCACTATGTTGTTCTTTGGTAAATAGTTAAATGGTGTACTCAGCATTGAAGAGTCACTGTGTTACTTGAGCACTGAGGCAGGAAATGGATGAGAATGATGTTTCAGGAAGACTCTTCAGTGATACGAATAATAAATGCTGAAGGAGTTCAGAGGACAGACAGTTTACAATGGACTGAACTGATATGAAAATAATCTGTCCAGTTGGCCTAAAGCAGAAGGAGTTTGAGCTCCCTGAAGCAGAAGGATGGAGAAGAAAGGGAGCTATAGGAATCAAAAGACACAATTTCTAGTTCTAGTTCTGTCAAGCACAACCTGTGTGATCTTAGACAAATCACTTTACTTCTCTGAACCTCTAGCTCCACCCAGAAAATGGAGATAGTAATATCTGTATGGCTTTCATTAAGAACTTTGAGACAAATGTCTTATTTTGTTAAGATTGGTTAAGATTCTTCTTGAGGCAAGCAACAAAAATCAACTCTGGCTCACTTGAGTTAGAAACCAAAGGATGCTGGGATATCGCCCTTAGAGTCTAAGGAAGATGTTTAACAGTCAAGCCTCTAAAGGAGTCTGTTCCAGGACACCTCCAGGAATTTCAAAGGCAGGAGCTGCTCTGCCATCACTATGACTCTAACCTCTAGCAACTCCCAGTCTGTGTCTGTCACTCTGTAATTCCAAATTCTGGGAGAGAGAGTCTGATTGGCCCAGGCTGGGTCTCTTCTCCACTCCTGCATCAATCAAGTGTGTCTGAGGGCAGCACTGTATAGTGATGACATGACTTCTGGGCGTCCCTCCCTGTGTATTAGAGGCAGTTCCCAGAGAAAGGGTGATTGCTATGATCTGGATAGTCACCTCCCAGGAGGTCCCTGCCACGCAAATACTTTACGATCAAAAAATAGCCTCTCAACTTCTGATTCCCCATAGTAGTTAGCATAATTGTGAATATATAATAAGCCATTCATACCTAACTGATTAAAAAAAGAAAACAAAAGACATACTGAGTGAAGTAAGTCAGAGAAAGACAAATATCATATGATATCGCTTATATATGGAATCTAAAAAAAGGGTACAAATGAACTTATTTACAAAACAGAAGTAGAGTCACAGTTGTAAAAAACAAACTTATGGTTACCAGGGGGTGGGGGGCAGGGATAAACTGGGAGATTGGGATTGACATATATACACTACTATATATAAAATAGGTAACTACTAAGGACCTACTGTATAGCACAGGGAACTCTACTCAATACTCTGTAATGACCTATATGGGAAAAGAATCTAAAAAAGAGGGGATATATGTACATGTATAACTGATTCATTTTGCTGTACACCTGAAACTAACACAACATTGTAACTCAACTACACTCCAATAAAAATTAAGAAAAAAAAAAAGAAAACGAAAGATTATTCTGACAGAAGTGGTCAAGTAGATTGAGGTCAGAAAGAATTGCAGGCCTGGTGGTTTAGCTAAGATGTACCGCCTTCATCCACATGTGAGGAATATGGCTACAGGAATGGAGAATCAGAATCTGTGCAGAGCAGGGAGGAACTATCACTGTGATTGACTGGATGTGGGGAATAAATAAAGGAGTCATAAATCATCTATCTTATGAGCCCTGGGAAAGGGCACCATCAACAACAATTGAAGGCAAAGAATGTGTGTCCTTTGGACTGGGACAGTAATGAGCTCACCTTTTAACACCAAAATGCCAGGTTGTAGCTGTGATCTTAGTGGTGATGCCCTTGAGAGGACTAAATGTGGGTGAGTAGAGGCCTGTCAGGCTGAAGGCAGAGTCTTATGCTTTGTCCCTTCCAGACTATAAAACCATAAAAATAAGTAAGCTCCATGAGGAAATAAGGAAGAAGAGCAAGCAGGCCACCTGCAAGATCTGACCAGAGTTGGAAAGTGAGGAGAGAAAGAGAAAACTCAGAAAGGGGCTCAAAAGAAAACCCAGTAATGTTTGCTGAGCACTGCCTCCTGGGCACCATCCTAAGTTCCAAAAGAGGTCTTTTTGGTGGCAGGTAAGAGAAATCTACTAGAGGCAGCTGAAACACAAAAGGGGAGATTTGTTCTTAGGATAACTGAGTATTCCCTAGAATCCTGTGATAGGAAGAGCAGCCTGCTCCAGGAAGGGAATGAAACCAGAAAAAAAAATTCCAAATGCTCATTGAGAACTTTCCATCTCTTATCTTTGCTCCTTTGCATGCATTTCCATCTTCCTCCCTCTCCCTCTCTCCCTTTCCCTCCTTCTCCCTCCTTCTCCCCTTTCCTCTCTTTCTCCCCTTTCCCTCTCTCCTTTCCTCTCCCTCCCTCCCTCTCTCTCTCTCTCTGTTGCCAAAATTTGTTCTCTCAGTTCCCCTGTCCATAGGGCAGTGCTCCCAAATTTTAAGTTGTCTCCTTTTAATAGATCAGCCAAACTGAGACTGAGGCTCCTTGTCTCAGTTCCAGATTCCTGAGAGAATCTAGTTGACCTTGGTGTGTACTCCTAGACAGATGAGTTGTGGTTAGTGGGACAGAATGACTTAGCAGAAATGTGGCTGTGAGATGCCCATTCCTGATGGCCGAGGGCAGTTTCCAGAGAGGCTGGGTAGACAGTCCACTAAGGCGGCCACTACAACCATTTACATTTGCTCTTCACATCAACTCCTGAGATGTAGCTCATCTCCTCCATACAGATAAGGAAACTCAGGCACAGAGAAGTTAACTACTACACACAGGGTCACACAGAGTGAGAGGCAGAGCCAGTGCTCAAACCCAGGTGTATCCAGCTCCAAAGCCTCTTTTTGCTATCACTCTGCAGGTTTATTCAGCAGTGCAAAGCTGCTTTCCCTCTGCCAGTTTGGAATTTGGAATGTTGTTCCTTTTCTAGGACAACTAACTTAGAATAATATTAGACACTAGAGAAGAAATGGCTGGTGTAGTAGAAAGAGGAGTTAGGATTCCTAAACTGGAAATAATCACTAGTAATGAAAATAATGACTAACAGACACTATCACAGTTACTGTGGGCCACTGGGTATTATGAATTAGCTCATTTAGTTCTCACAACCAACCCATGAAGGTAAGTAGTACTGTTATCTCATTTTACAGATAAGGAAACCGAGGTACAAGGAGGTTACATAACTTGTATCAGCTCAAACAGCTAGTAAGAGGCAGAGCCAGGCCCCAGGGACTAAACTAGCCCGGCCACGGTCCTGCTGCCTGTCCTGTGAAGCCCAGGAGCAGGGCCTGCCGAAGGACCTGCCATTGTTCTTGCAGGCCGTCCACGTCTCCCGTCATCTGGCCTAATGGCTTGGCCCATTTCCAACTCTCTAAAGTTCTTTCCCTCTCATTGCAGATGCTGGTGGAGGAGGAGCCCCTGCATTCTCTCTTCAGCCCTGTGCGCTAGGAGGTCTTTGTCACCATCACTGACTTCAGGTGATGCCCATATGCCCCCTACACATGCATCCTGGTTCCTCGTTCAGGGTCAATACCAGAGCCAACAGATGTGTTTCATATTTTTAACTTGTGAAAACTATTTAGATAAGGAAGGGGAAGCCAAATCCATGTTTTTATGTACGAACTTGGACTTCATTTGTTCTACCATCTATATCTCAAAGACCCACTGGAACCTCTGTGGAGTTCAGTTTTGTCCAGAGTATATTCAGTGGAAAGTTATTCGCATATATGCGTCCTAACAGTAGAGGCCCATGGCCTGAGAAATTTGGAAGGGCTGCCTGCTGTTTACCTCTCTTAGAGATTAGTACTGCACATTAACTGACTAAAGGTCCCAAGAAGTCCTGTAGTTAAAAGGTTTTGAAACTTGGGTCAGCCCACCCAAACTAACAAGCATTCAGCAGAACACACTTTGGAAAATCATGGTTGACTATACGAGACTGTAGCAGCTTCCCTCTGTGCTTGAATTGGAGGAAAGCCTGAAAGATGTCACTCTGGTGACGTCTTGTGGATGCGGAGGGAAAGGGGACAAGGATGGAGGCTCTGAGCCTGAAACTCTTCCTCTAACCTTTTGCAAGATTGGTTTAGACAGAATGACAAACGTGCCATTTATCTCCTCCATCAGGATGATACACCAGTCAGTCTCTCCTTCCCTTTTGGGTTACTTGGATTCCTGCTTATCAACTTCAAATCAAACTCTTCCAGCTTGCTATTCCCAAAATGTCTTTTCTTAGTTACCAAGATGTCTATTTGCTGTTTGGCTCTGAAGAGCGAGCTGACCTGTTCAGTCTTGTCACCAAAAGTGTAATTGCTCTGCCCTCTGTAAAGACTCTTACCCGGCTGCAGGAAATCATGCCAGGTGGATCCTACAACTCTGAGGTAACTCACACCTTGCTTTAGTAACTTGCCATCCACAGGGTCAGCTGATGCTGACCTTTTGAAAGTGCATTTGATTTTTTGGAACTAGCCAAAAAACCATTTAAGCCAAGTCTGGTGAATAAAATAAGTGGTTAAATTAAATAGCTTTTTTTTTCCATTTTATTTTATTCTTCTTTCTTCTTCCCTTCATTCCTTCTTTTCCTGCTTTTGGCTTTAAAATAAGGTAGGAAGGACTTATAATAGGTGGTTCAGGGGCTAAGATTCCGCGCTCCCAACGCAGGGGGCCCAGGTTCGACCCCTGTTCAGGGAACTAGATCCCACATGCCACAACTAAGAGTTTGCATGCCGCAACTAAAGATCCCGCATGCCGCAACTAAAAGATCCCACATGCCGCAACTAAGACCTGATGCAGCCAAATAAATAAATAAGTATTTAAAATAAGGTGGGAGTGTTCATATGCTTAGCAGATATTTAGGGTTATCATGTATTGATACCAAGCATCATGACAGGCAGCAGAAAGACAGCAGTACACATTCTCATCAGGGAGCTTACCTCCTAGTGCAGAGATACAAACTACTAATAAATAAATATAATATTAGGTGGTAATAAGTGCTATGAAAAAATAAAACAGGGAAGAGGAGGATACATAGTACTGTGTTTGGGAGGCACAGGGGCTTTTTTTTTTTTTTACATAAGATGGCCAGAGAAAGCCTTCCTGATGAGATGACAGTTGCAGAGAGAGGGCGTGAATATCTCTGGAAGAGAAGCTTTTAGGCAGAGAGAAGAGGAAAGAAGTGCAAAGGCCTGGATTTCCTTCTGCAGCTGGTAAATTGGAAGGTGAAGCAACTGCCCAAGGAGACTTTGTTCCCCTAGGTTTCAAGGTGTCAGAAAGACTCACAAGTCAAACTTTAAAAGTATTTTGATGGGGCTTCCCTGGTGGCGCAGTGGTTGAGAGTCTGCCTGCCAATGCACGGGACACGGGTTCGAGCCCTGGTCTGGGAAGATCCCACGTGCCGCGGAGCAGCTGGGCCCGTGAGCCACAATTACTGAGCCTGTGCGTCTGGAGCCTGTGCTCCGCAAGGAGAGGCCGCGATAGTGAGAGGCCTGCGCACCGCGATGAAGAGTGGTCCCCGCTTGCCACAACTAGAGAAAGCCCTCGCACAGAAACGAAGACCCAACACAGCCATAAATAAATTAAAAAAAAAAAAAATACTTAAAAAAAAAAGTAAAAAGTCTATAAAAAAAAAAAAAGTATTTTGATGACCCATAAGTAATTTCTCAAATGTAGTTAGAGTCAGTTAACTGTATTCCCAGTAAGGCTGAGGTATCCATTTGAAATGAAGATTTATTGTTTCACCTCAGGTCACACACTGCCTGCTAGTACTACACTCAGAAGTCCTTCACCTTTGAGTAAGGTCTAAGATAACAAGGAGAGCCTTACAAGTGTACAGTGTTGGGGAACTTCACGGCGGGGGGCGGTCCTCACTAACCCTGTGCCTTTGCAGTGTCTCTACAGGCAGACGTTTCAGGCCTTCTCTGAGATGGCTCCAGAGTTTGGTGATAAAAGACCCACATTTGAAAAATCTTGACATCATTTTTAAGGTAAACAGGATATCAGGAGAGAATAGGAAACTACTCCTATTAACTGGTGAAAGTGGAAGAAGAAAATATGGAAGGATTAAGTTTTAGGAGACAGCATAATAGTTGAGTATCAGCTGTCCATTTTGAGTCAGACTTGGGTTCAAATTCTGACTCCCTGCCATTCATCAGCTATACATTCGCAAGGAATTCAATCTCTCAGTCTTTTCACCTTTAAATGGAGATAACAATTACTGAGTGTTGAATAAATGGCCTTCAATAAATGGTTTAAGTGGTTGCTATAATTATTCCTTAAATTATCACTGCTTATTATTATAGAAGGGTTTCAATCAGTGACCAGGAGAACAGAGTCAGCCTTGTGTGAGTGAGTAAATAGGCAGCTGCCTACCATGCGAGATTCAAAGGTCGTTAATAACCACCTGCCCCCACCTGTACCTGTTCCAGTAGCTGCCATTCCACCAATAGGGATTTATTCATTGGAGTGCATTCACTGCAGTTCAAGCATCTTGCTCACTTTGCCCTTTTTAAGATGCAATATTCCAGAAAGGGATAACCCTTTAAACTATTATTAATAATTTGTGCCTTTATACAGATGGACATTTGTCTTTGCCACACCGACCTTAACGTTATTTCTCATTCCTCTTCTATTTATATATCAACACTCCAGCCAGATTGGGTTTCTCTCCTTTATCTGGTTGTGCCTTGTACTTTCCTGTCTTGGCAGCTTAATGCAAGCCGTTTCTTCTACCTGAAATGCCACCCTCTTTATGAAGCTCCCACTCATGAATATTATTTTCTCCATGAATCCTTCCCTGTTTCAGGCAGATGCAATTTCCCATCCTCAGAGTTCCTTTATAGCACATCATTAATTTTCTTTCCAAAGTAGATTTCAGAAGGCTAAAAACATACAGAAGAATAGAATAAATAATTGAAGAAAGGTGGATGAAGGGAAAATAAGTCTAGACAATAAGCCCCTGTAGAAGCCTGACCACCTGATGCCCTAGATCTTTGTGCCTTGTTTGTCATCCCACTACTTTCATTTGCAACCAAAACTGGTTTATCATTTAGGAAAATATTTTCAGACATAGTAGTGACATGTGGGACTTCTCCCTCCACACTTTCTTCCAAAAGAATATAGGTGTTATCCCAGATCTTCCTGATAAACCATTCAGGCTCCCTTTATTTCTCGCAGCACATGGACCCCTGGTTACAGTCAGTCAAAGACCATGAGTGGGAACAGGCCACAGCCAGCATGGCTCAAGTTCTGAAGTGTTTATCCAGAAATCTCAGCCTGAAGGTAAGCAGCCCTTTAGTTGAAGATGAAGGATCCAGAGCCATCCTTTTACTGCCTATTTCCCGTCCTGTCTATGACTCCCCAAACTGATGATTTCTTGGTGCTTACATAATAGCCCTTAGCATTATTCACATATCTGCTCCTCTCCCATAACTGAACAGCTTGAGGCCAGGTACTGTGTTTATTAATCTTGCGTCCTCATGGGGATGCACAAGAGCTGGTGCATAACAATAGAGTATATGTTTTCAAATGAATGAGTAAATAAATGTAACCTGAAAATATCTGAGGGCCTTCAGTGGCCTAGTCTCTGTGCATTGCTTTTTTTTTTTTTTCAAATGTATCTATTTTATTTATTTATTTTTGGCTGTGTTGGGTCCTCGTTGCTGCACACGGGCTTTCTCTAGTTGCAGTGAACGGGGGCTACTCTTCGTTGAGGTGTGCAGGCTTCTCACTGCGGTGGCTTCTCTTGTTGCGGAGCATGGGCTCTAGGCACGTGGGCTTCAGGAGTTGTGGCAAGTGGGCTCAGTAGTTGTGGCTCGCGGGCTGTAGCGTGCAGGCTCAGTAGTTGTGGCGCACGGACTTAGTTGCTCCCCGGCACGTGGGATCTTTCCGGACCAGGGCTTGAACCCGTGCCCCCTGCATTGGCAGGTGGATTCTTAACCACTGCGCCACCAGGGAAGCCCTCTGTGCATTGTTATATTTGAAGTAGTAAAGTCCAGCAGGCAAATATAAGTGTGTGAATCAATTTAAATATCTCCCAGCATCAGATCAGCTCAGTGCTTTGTGACCACCTGGAGGGGTGGGATAGGGAGCGTGGGAGGGAGCCACAAGAGGGAGGAGATATGCAGGTATATGTATACGTATAGCTGAGTCACTTTGTTATAAAGCAGAAACTAACACACCATTGTAAAGCAATTATACTCCAATAAAGATGTTAAAATAAATAAATATATATCTCCCAGCATCTCAAAGAAAATAGTTCTATTGTACCTCTCTTTAAATCCCCTCATTTCCCTCTTTCACTCTCTCACTTCTCACTTGTTCTGAATCTTCTCCCATAACTCCTAAAAAGAATTCCCCAAAACTGGGATCCTCCCTCCTGATCTGTTTCTGTTTTCATCCACAAATCTCGTTCTTCTTTCCCCAGTAGATCTTCTAGGCACTGGAGCCTCTTCTGTTCTCTATCCATCATTTCTCCAATCTGCATAATAAGGCCCAGGAATTGGAAGAGAAGTTGGGGGGTAGGAATACTAGGTCTTTATGCCAGAATTCCTTAGAGAATTTGCCCTTGATATAAATATTCTAACAGTCATGTTTAAAAGGACAGCATTCCACTAACTTTCTTATTTCTCCCATTGAAAGCATATCCAAACTTTCCACCTCCTTATTGAAGCTCAGTCCCTCAAACTATGCTACTTCCCTTTTTCTCTGTTTAGTCAGTGTTAGCAAGTGACTTGTGGCCATCACTGACTACCTTATTCTGTCCTCACTGACTACCCTATTGTTATCAACAATGCCTCCTTCTTCCTCAACGTCTAATTTTGGCTGCAGATTAAAGACAAGAGTTTCAAAAGACTCCTTCCTATACATAATCTCTCTCTAGGCCCTGCAGATCTTCCTTAACATTTTCTTCCTGGGGAGAATTGCTAACGTAAGGGTGCTTAACTTAGGTGCCATTGGGGTCTGTGAACATCTAGAAAGTTGTATGCAGAATTTTGTGTGGTGCAGTCCGAGGAGGGTCCATAGTTTTTCTTAAATCAACTTTATTGAGTTAAAATTTATATATTAAAATTTATATACAATGAAATCCACCTAATGTAAATGTATAGTTTTGACAAATGTATATTCTCTGGGTCACCTACTCTTTTTATATTCTCAAATAAACCTAAAAAGATAAAGAATTGAGAAAGAGAACATTAAAGAACTACTTAGTGGTCAGACTAAGAACATAATTCTCCAATAACCTTTTCTGTCTTAATAAGGTTTGAGATTTTTTAATATTATGAATATAAATAGGCTCATTAGAGAAAATTAAAAATTTTAAAACTAGAAGGAAGAGAAACTATCTTGTCATCTGGAGATAGCCCCTGTTAACATTTTTATTTATTCCTTCTGAGTACTTTTTTCTGCATGAATGTGTTGGGATGGGGTCTTCCACTCAGTTCCTTCCAATTTTTTCTCTACATGTAGCCATAAGAGTTATCTTCTTAAAACCCATGTCACTCTTTTTTGTTGTTGTTGTTTTTTGTTTTTTTATACTGCAGGTTCTTATTAGTCATCAAGTTTATACACATCAGTGTATACATGTCAATCCCAATCACCCAATTCAGCACACCACCATCCCCACTCCACCGCAGTTTTCCCCCCTTGGTGTCCATATGTTTGTTCTCTACATCTGTGTCTCAACTTCTGCCCTGCAAACCGGCTCATCTGTACCATTTTTCTAGGTTCCACATACATGCAATAATATACGATATTTGTTTTTCTCTTTCTGACTTACTTCACTCTGTATGACAGTCTCTAGATCCATCCACGTCTCAACAAATGACTCAATTTCGTTCCTTTTTATGGCTGAGTAATATTCCATTGTGTATATGTACCACATCTTCTTTATCCATTCGTCTGTCGATGGGCATTTAGGTTGCTTCCATGTCCTGGCTATTGTAAATAGTGCTACAATGAACATTGGGGTGCATGTGTCTTTTTGAATTATGGTTTTCTCTGGGTATATGCCCAGTAGTGGGATTGCTGGATCATATGGTAAATCTATTTTTAGTTTTTTAAGGAACCTCCATACTGTTCTCCATAGTGGCTGTATCAATTTACATTCCCACCAACAGTGCAAGAGGGTTCCCTTTTCTCCACACCCTCTCCAGCATTTGTTGTTTGTAGATTTTCTGATGATGCCCATTCTAACTGGTGTGAGGTGATACCTCATTGTAGTTTTGATTTGCATTTCTCTAATAATTAGTGATGTTGAGCATCTTTTCATGTGCTTCTTGGCCATCTGTATGTCTTCTTTGGAGAAATGTCTATTTAGGTGTTCTGCCCATTTTTGGATTGGGTTGTTTGTTTCTTTAATATTGAGCTGCATGAGCTGTTTATATATTTTGGAGATTAATACTTTGTCCGTTGATTCATTTGCAAATATTTTCTCCCATTCTGAGGGTTGTCTTTTCGTCTTGTTTATGGTTTCCTTTGCTGTGCAAAAGCTTTGAAGTTTCATTTGGTCCCATTTGTTTATTTTTGGTTTTATCTCCATTACTCTAGGAGGTGGATCAAAAAAGATCTTGCTGTGATTTATGTCAAAGAGTGTTCTTCCTATGTTTTCCTCTAAGAGTTTTATAGTGTCCGGTCTTACATTTAGGTCTCGAATCCATTTTGAGTTTATTTTTGTGTATGGTGTTAGGGAGTGTTCTAATTTCATTCTTTTACATGTAGTTGTCCAGTTTTCCCAGCACCACTTATTGAAGAAACTGTCTTTTCTCCATTGTATATCTTTGCCTCCTTTGTCATAGATTGGTTGACCATAGGTGAGTGGGTTTATCTCTGGGCTTTCTGTCTTGTTCCATTGATCTATGTTTCTGTTTTTGTGCCAGTACCATATTGTCTTGATTACTGTAGCTTTGTAGTAGAGTCTGAAGTCAGGGAGTCTGAATCCTCCAGCTCCATTTTCTTCCCTCAAGACTGCTTTGGCTATTCGGGGTCTTTTGTGCCTCCTTACAAATTTTAAGATGATTTGTTCTAGTTCCATAAAAAATGCCATTGGTAATTTGATAGGGATTGCATTGAATCTGTAGATTGCTTTGGGTAGTATAGTCATTTTCACAATATTAATTCTTCCAATCCAAGAACATGATATATCTCTCCACCTGTTGGTATCATCTTTAATTTCTTTCATCAGTGTCTTATAGTTTTCTGCATACAGGTCTTTTGTCTCCCTAGGTAGGTTTATTCCGAGGTATTTTATTCTTTTTGTTGCAATGGTAAATGGGGGTGTTTCCATAATTTCTCTTTCAGATTTTTCATCATTAGTGTATAGGAATGCAAGAGATTTCTGTGCATTAATTTTGTATCCTGCAACTTTACCAAATTCATTGATTAGCTCTAGTAGTTTTCTGGTGGCATCTTTAGGATTCCCTATGTATAATATCATGTCATCTGCAAACAGTGACAGTTTTACTTCTTCTTTTCCAATTTCTATTCCTTTATTTCTTTTTCTTCTCTGATTGCCATGGCTAGGACTTCCAAAACTATGTTGAATAATAGTGGTGAGAGTGGACCTCCTTGTCTCGTTCCTGATCTTAGAGGAAATGCTTCCAGTTTTTCACCATTGAGAATGATGTTTGCTGTGGGTTTGTCGTATATGGCCTTTATTATGTTGAGGTAGGTTCCCTCTATGCCCACTTTGTGGAGAGTTTTTATCATAAATGGGTGTTGAATTTTGTCAAAAGCTTTTTCTGCATCTATTGAGATGATCATATGGTTTTTATTTTTCAATTTTTTAATATGGTGTATCACATTGATTGATTTGCGTATATTGCAGAATCCTTGCATCCCTGGGATAAATCCCACTTGATCGTGGTGTATGATCCTTTTAATGTGCTGTTGGATTCTGTTTGCTAGTATTTTGTTGAGGATTTTTGCATCTGTATTCATCAGTGATATTGGTCTGTAATTTTCTTTTTTTGTAGTATCTTTGTCTGGTTTTGGTATCAGGGTGATGGTGGCCTCATAGAATGAGTTTGGGAGTGTTCCTTCCTCTGCAATTTTTTGGAAGAGTTTGAGAAGGATGGGTGTTAGCTCTTCTCTAAATGTTTGATAGAATTCACCTGTGAAGCCATCTGGTCCTGGACTTTTGTTTGTTGGAAGATTTTTAATCACAGTTTCAATTTCATTACTTGTGATTGGTCTGTTCATATTTTCTGTTTCTTCCTGGTTCAGTCTTGGAAGGTTATACCTTTCTAAGAATTTGTCCATTTCTTCCAGATTGTCCATTTTATTGGCATAGAGTTGCTCATAGTAGTCTCTTAGGATGCTTTGTGTTTCTGCAGTGTCTGTTGTAACTTCTCCTTTTTCATTTCTAATTTTATTGATTTGAGTCCTCTCCCTCTTTTTCTTGATGAGTCTGGCTAATGGCTTATCAATTTTGTTTATCTTCTCAAAGAACCAGCTTTTAGTTTTATTGATCTTTGCTATTGTTTTCTTTGTTTCCATTTCATTTATTTCCACTCTGATCTTTATGATTTCTTTCCTTCTGCTAACTTTGGGTTTTGTTTGTTCTTCTTTCTCTAGTTTCTTTAGGTGTAAGGTTAGATTGTTTGTTTACTTGAGATTTTTCTTGTTTCTTGAGGTAGGCTTGTATAGCTATAAACTTCCCTCTTAGAACTGCTTTTGCTGCATCCCATAGGTTTTGGATCGTCGTGTTTTCATTGTCATTTGTCTCTAGGTATTTTTTGATTTCCTCTTTGATTTCTTCAGTGATCTCTTGGTTCTTTAGTAACGTATTGTTTAGCCTCCATGTGTTTGTGTTTTTTACGTCTTTTCCCCTGTAATTTATTTCTAATCTCATAGCGTTGTGGTCAGAAAAGATGCTGGATATGATTTCAATTTTCTTAATTTTACTGAGGCTTGATTTGTGACCCAAGATGTGATCTATCCTGGAGAATGTTCCGTGCGCACTTGAGAAGAAAGTGTAATCTGCTGTTTTTGGATGGAATATCCTATAAATATCAATTAAATCTATCTGGTCTATTGTGTCATTTAAAGCTTCTGTTTCCTTATTTATTTTCATTTTGGATGATCTGTCCATTGGTGTAAGTGAGGTGTTAAAGTCCCCCACTATTATTGTGTTACTGTCGATTTCCTCTTTTATAGCTGTTAGCAGTTGCCTTATGTATTGAGGTGCTCCTATGTTGGGTGCATATATATTTATAATTGTTATATCTTCTTCTTGGATTGATCCCTTGATCATTATGTAGTGTCCTTCCTTGTCTCTTGTAACATTCTTTATTTTAAAGTCTATTTTATCTGATATGAGTATAGCTACTCCGGCTTTCTTTTGATTTTCATTTGCATGGAATATCTTTTTCCATCCCCTCACTTTCAGTCTGTACGTGTCCCTAGGTCTGAAGTGGGTCTCTTGTAGACAGCATATAGATGGGTCTTGTTTTTGTATCCATTCAGCAAGCCTGTGTCTTTTGGTTGGAGCATTTAATCCATTCACGTTTAAGGTAATTATCGATATGTATGTTCCTATGACCATTTTCTTAATTGTTTTGGGTTTGTTTTTGTAGGTGCTTTTCTTCTCGTGTGTCTCCCACTTAGAGAAGTTCCTTTAGCATTTGTTGTAGAGCTGGTTTGGTGGTGCTGAATTCTCTTAGCTTTTGCTTGTCTGTAAAGCTTTTGATTTCTCCATCGAATCTGAATGAGATCCTTGCTGGGTAGAGTACTCTTGGTTGTAGGTTCTTCCCTTTCATCACTTGAAGTATATCATGCCACTCCCTTCCAGCTTGTAGAGTTTCTGCTGAGAAATCAGCTGTTAACCTTATGGGAGTTCCCTTGTATGTTATTTGTTGTTTTTCCCTTGCTGCTTTCAATAATTTTTCTTTGTGTTTAATTTTTGCCAATTTGATTACTATGCGCCTCGGCGTGTTTCTCCTTGGGTTTATCCTGTATGGGACTCGCTGCGCTTCCTGGACTTGGGTGGCTATTTCCCTTCCCATGTTAGGGAAGTTTTCGACTATAATCTCTTCAAATATTTTCTCTGGTCCTTTCTCTCTCTCTTCTCCTTCTGGGACCCCTATAATGTGAATGTTGTTGCGTTTAATGTTGTCCCAGAGGTCTCTTAGGCTGTCTTCATTTCTTTTCATTCTTTTTTCTTTAGTCTGTTCCCCAGCAGTGAATTCCACCATTCTGTCTTCCAGGTCGCTTATCCATTCTTCTGCCTCAGTTATGCTGCTATTGATTCCTTCTAGTGTAGTTTTCATTTCAGTTATTGTATTGTTCATCTCTGTTTGTTTTGTTCTTTAATTCTTCTAGGTCTGTTAAACATTTCTTGCATCTTCTCAGTCTTTGCCTCCATTCTTATTCCGACGTTCTGGATCATCTTCACTATCATTATTCTGAATTCTTTTTCTGGAAGGTTGCCTATCTCCACTTCATTTAGTTGTTTTTCTGGGGTTTTATCTTGTTCCTTCATCTGGTATATAGCCCTCTGCCTTTTCATCTTGTCTGTCTTTCTGTGAATGTGGTTTTTGTTCCACAGGCTGCAGGATTATAGTTTTTCTTGCTTCTGCTGTCTGCCCTCTGGTGGTTGAGACTATCTCCACGTCACTCTTTTGATCCAGTGATTTCCATCTGTTCTTAGAATACAAGGTCTTGTGTGATCTAGCTCTTCCTGCCTCTCTACACCCCTGACTTATTCCAGCACAGAATCTGCCACTCAGTAGATGTTCAATTTAATATTTATTGAATAAATGTAAGTCACTTGTGTCCTTTGTCTGCTCAAAACCCTCCAATGGCTTCCCATCTCACACAGAATAAAATCCAAAATCCTTACAACGTTTTGTAATTTGCTAAGCCATCTGGCCTCATCCTCATCTGCCTCCTATTTCTTTCACTCTCGATTACTTTACTCCAGCCAACCAAGCCTTCTTGTTCCTCAGAAGCACCAGACACACTCCCTTCTCTTTGCACTTCTTATTCTCTCTGCCTGGAATGCTTTTCTCCCAGATGTCTGTCTGTGTGGCTCAATCCCTCCTTTCAACATTAGGGAGGTCTTCCCTGACATTCTAAAATAGCAATTTCTGGGGACTTCCCTGGTGGTCCAGTGGGTAAGACTCTGCGCTTCCAGTGCAGGGGGCTCAATCCCTGGTCGGAGAACTAGATCCTGCATGCATGCTGCAACTAAGAGTCTGCGTGCCACAACTAAGAGGTCCACTTGCCGCAACTAAAGATCCCGCATGCTGCAACTAAGACCTGGCGCAGCCAAAATAAATAAATAAATATTTTTTAAAAAATAAAAAAATAAAATAAAATAGCAGTTCCTATCCTCGTCCCCTGCATTTTTCTGCATCATAACGTTTATCACCATTTGATGCATAATGAATTTTACTTCTTAATTTTTTAATTTTCTGTTCCTCCAACTAGAATGTCACCTTCATGAAAAGAGATGTTAGCTTTTGTTCACTGCTTGTATCCCCAGTGCCAGTCGAAGTGCCTTATCCATAAGGGCCATAGTCATAACCAGTACCTGGCTCATAATTGACACTCAGTGTTTGTTGATTGACTGAATGAATGAACGTATTATCAGAGAATGAAAGATGTTACACAGCTTTGTGTATGTGTTGCTGTGTTTACTGTAAATAGGTTGTAGAAGCTGTTGTTCACAATATCTCAATATATTTTTCTGAAAAGCCACAGAAGAAATTTCTGCTTCAGTCCTAGGAACAGTTGCGCCTCCTCTGCATGGCTATTTGCTTCTTACTTTATGGGCAATGTGAATCATATGTGTGTACCTCTGCATGAGCCCTGAGGAAGTTCAGAGCCTAGCTCTGTGGCCTAGCTCCAGCAAATAATGATGATGCATTCTGCACGCTAACAAAATCCTTAACTTCGTTTATCTTTTCTGCCTTCATTTTTTTATTTGTCCCACTTTTTCACTATTTTAAATTTTTTTAAATTAATTAATTATTTTATTTTTGGCTGCGTTGGGTCTTTGTTGCTGCGCACGGGCTTTCTCTAGTTGCGGCGAGAGGGGTCTACTCTTCGTTGTGGTGCACAGGCTTCTCATTGCGGTGGCTTCTCTTGTTGCAGAGCACAGGCTCTAGGCATGTGAGCTTCAGTAGTTATGGCACGCGGGCTTCAGTATTGTGGCTCACGGGCTCTAGAGCACAGGCTCAGTAGTTGTGGCACACGGGCTTAGTTGCTCCTTGGCATGTGGGATCTTCCCGGACCAGGGCTCGAACCCATGTGCCTTGCATTGACAGGCGGATTCTTAACCATTGTGCCACCAGGGAAGCCCTATTTTAAATTATATTTCTTTTTCTGGTGGGTTTTTGCCAGCTACCTTAGTTTTTTTTTCCATAATAGGGTAAAATATTAATAAATAAAATTTTAAAATATTGTTAAATGGTATATCTTAACTTTGCATCTAACTTTTTCACTTAGCAAGCTAGCACATTTTCCTAACTTATCATAAATTCTTGGGATACTTGATTCCTAATGGTTGTATTCATAGTTCTTGTTACTATTGGCAATTATTTTGAATATGTGGTCTTTAAAAACAGTGCTAGTATGAACATCTTTGTATACAAAGCTTTTTCATTTTTCAGATTGCTTACTTAAGTTGGAATTTGTCCTATTTAATACCATCTGCTGGATATATTGTATCTACACATGTTAACTGTTAACCTGGGAGATCCAAGGGCTGGCATGACCCTTGCACTTCTCTTGAGTAGGGGGTACAAGTGGAATTACTTCTCAACAACTTAAATCTAAGGCACCAAATGCACCTGTATTCTAATGGCATTTTTCTTTTGCTTCCTTACTAGCTTCCACTGCGATTCCAAAGACTTGGGCACCTAGTGGCTCTGATGGCCCTACTGTGTGGGGACCCAGTGAAAGAGGTGGCCGAGGAGGCTGCAGAGGGCACGCACTACCTGCTGCATATTATCCTGAGACTGAAGTGTAAGGCACTGCTGAAGGCAGCGAGGCCCTGAGTTAATTCTCCAGCACAACACGAGCACCAGCCCTCCTTGTGCACTCACTTCCCACATTCTAGAAAGACTTTTACAGTAGTACATAAAGAGAAAGGTACATACTCTATAGGCAAAGATAGAGCAACACTGACTTAATAATTCGAAGCATAACACTGGATCAGACCCAGCAGTGTCAGCCACCTGTGCGGCCATGGAGTTGGAGTAGTAAACATGTGGCCCTGTGGACAAGCTGGAATGATCAGTTTGGTCGGAAGTAGACGTTCTTGCCATCATTTGGGCCTGAATTTATTTGTTTATCCCATAAATGTTTACTGAGTACTTACTCAGATCTAATAGTAACCAGAAAATAAGTGGTCCGGTCCTTACGTAACACATAGTCTAGTGCGGGAGTCAGACAATCAAGTATCAACAGATAACTCTTCTTATAAACAAAGATGGCTGCTATGAAGGGAAATTACAGAGGCCATGAGTAAGAGTCAAATCTAGTTGTGGGGTTCAGAAAAGGCTTTTCTGAAGATAACTTAAAAAATAAGGGACATTTTGCCAAGTGAAGTGATAAGAAGAGCATATTAGGCCGAAGGAACAGCATGAACAAGGGCACTCAGCAGGTATGAGCTTGGGGAGTTTGAAAAACAGAGCGAGGGCCACTGTGGTCCAGGAGTGAATCACTGACCCCCCGCAATTGGAAGAGATTTCAGAAGATATCTAACTCAGCATCCCCCCCGTGTTTGAGTCTTAGTCTACTCTATCCCCACCAAGGAGTTGCCCTGCCTGGGCTCACTCATACCGAGGATAAGAAAGCTCTGTTCTTCCCAAAGCAGCAGTATCATCTCTGGGCAGCTCTGAGTATGAGCTTTGTCTACCAGGACATATAGCCATGGAAATACGACTGGTTGTTCATTCAACAAATATTTATGAAGCACTTCTCGTTCGAGAGATGCATTGGTGAGCAAGACAGGCAAGGTCCCTTCCCCCAAAGAGCTTATAGTTGGAGAGACGGTATCCTTAACCAAGGGCTCAAATACTTCCTGTAGATAAATTTCCAGTGAACATGAGTCACAGTAAAACATGAGGAAAACAAGGCACTGTGAGGGAGTCTGGGCAGACTCAGTAACCAGCAAAACTAGACACATGGAGAGTTCTGATAGCAGAATTATCAGACAGTACAAAATTGTGTAATTTTTTATGGGGACCTAAGCTTCATAGGGAGACTGCTCAAAAGTCATTGCCAATGGGGAAATGAATGGTTTAGCTTGCCTTGTTTATTATACTCCCAAATCACTCAAAAGCTCTGCTCTTACAAAAAGCTCTTTTCTTTTTTTTTCAGCTCTTTTTATACATTGCTGTACCACAGAGGGGAAACATATCAGATAAACACACACTCCTTCCCCCAGGCATTTTTATTCAAGTGAAAAAGACAAGAGTGAGACTGGGGATTCACTTCAACCTGGAGATCAACCAGACTTGCAAAATCAAGAAAAAAGAAATAAGCCAGAAAGTATTAATATTTTATATTTTTTCTCAGATATCACTCATGACAAGAAAAATCACCAAAGCTTGAAAAGAACAATGAAAAAATGTCGAGAACTCCTAGAACTCTACAGTATTAAACGGTTCTACAGTTGTCCTTTCAAAATTGCCCAGGTAATCAGAATGGCTAAAATTATAAAGACAGACAGCTTGAAATGTTGGAGAGGATGGGAAACAACCAGAAGTCTCATACATTTGTTCATGGGAAAGTGAAATGGTAAAACCACGCTGGGAAGAGTTCCGTTAACTTCTTATAAAACTAAACATACACGATTGCCCAGAGAATTTGCTCTCTGAATACTTCATAGTTTGGAGACGAGGCACCATGGCTGTGACTCTTACACACCTTGCCCTGTGAGTTTAGTGGTTTATGTCAGCCTGTCAGTGAGGCCAGTATCACTGTTTGGATATCTCTTCAGTCAAGCTTTGCTCTCATTGATTGCTGTCCTAACCCTAGCCAGCCTCTTGCAAATGTAAACCCTTGTCACAAAAAGGAACTTAAAGAGTGTGTAGTTGATCCAACAAGCCTTACACTTTTTAATTAATTAAGGTATTTATTCAATATCCCACAAATATTAAGCATCTACTAGGGACCAGGCACTATGTTAGGTGATACAGAAAAAGAATTACAGATCTTACTCATGTAGGGTCAAAGGTTTCAGGTAATTTAAATTGTCTTTACATCAGTTTCCTTAACTGTATGATGAGGATCTGTAAAAATTGGGATAATTCAATTGTTATAAGAGTTAAATGAGATACAGTATAGAAAATGGTTTGCTTAGTGCCTGTCACATAGTAAGTGCCCAGTAGATTATACCTATTATAATTATGTGAAAGACTTTATACAGTGCCAAGTACAGTGAAAAGCAGAATGACACATTCTTTTAATATATTATCTCCAGGCAAAGTATTTTAGCTAGGCGTGGGTCCCTGTCAGCCGTATAGCATTAGGGCCTTTCCTTAATTCCTATTCCTATAAAAGTGTCACATGTCACTGTTTCTGAGGATCTCAGTAATCAAGCTTTTTTTTTTTTTTTGGCCTCACCGCTCACCTTGAGGGATCTTAGTTCCCCAACCAGGGATTGAACCCGTGCCCCCTGCAGTGGAAGCACAGAGTCCTAACCACTGCCAGGGAAGTCCCTCAAGCTTCTTTCTAAAAGTCAGAGCTGTAAAAGACCATGCATAGTCCCTAGCATGGGACATTTGGGTTGCTTTGAGTTTTTCACTTTTGTAAACAGTATAGAAGTAAATAGCCCTGTACAGGTTTGTATGCTTCTCTGATTGTTGACTTAGAATCTATTCCTTGTTCAGGACTCTTTCTGTCATACTGTGTGTCTTTAAAGTTCATTTTCCCTAAATCATCTCAGGTCTTTGAAGTTTTTCTCAATTCAAATGAGCTCTGCCAGTTTGTAATGACTACATTGGATGGCCTGAAAAACCTGAAACATCCCTGCACCCAGCAGTCAGCAGGGGAATTGCTGATAACATTGGTGAAGAATGCGGAGTCCTGGTTTGAGAAGGTAAACAGCTCAGTGATCATTTCCTGGGTTTAAAATGCTGGCAAGAACTCTCCCCTTCTACAGATGCTGAGGTCTCTCCTGCTGCTCCTATTCAGCTGAGAACAACTACTGAAGGGGACCAGGGTCAAAGCCTTAGTGTGTTTGGTCAATGTTGAACAATCATTCATTCACCAAGCATATAATTAACATCCACTGTGTATGCAACTAGGGAGGGCAATTTTTAAAAATCTAAGGTGTGGTCCATATTTTCCAAAGAATATAGTTTTTCTGGGAGGAAACACATATGAGAATGGTAACTCCAATTTAGATCCTCATTCAGGTTAGAGGTATATAATCTTAAAAAAATCAAGCCATCAGTGATCCTAGAAGGAAGCCAACTTTGTAAACTTAAAATCAGGAGAAGTTATTTAAATGTGTCTAAAATTGATACATGAAGAGATAACAATATGGTTATATCATCTAAAAATATGGAAGGACATACTGGAAGAGGTAAATGGATGAAAGTAGTTGTCTCTGGAGAGTGGACCTGGGGAATAGGCAGGAGAGAGCCTTGAAATACCACTGGACTTTTTAAATTGTGTGCATGTTGCACTTTGATAAAAATAAAAAATAATTTTAAAATGATGAAAACCCATTTTTTAGCCTATTAAAATAGCAAAGATGCAAAAAGATGAGTACTGTGGTGAAATGGGCACTTGTATCATTTAGGTGCTTTCAGTTGTAAAAAAAAAAAAATCAATTGTCAGACACTTAAACAAAGGGTTTATCATCTCATACATTAAGAAGTCTGGAAGTAGAGTATATTTTCTAGGATTGGTTCAGTAACTCAACAATGTTATCAGAGAGGCAAGGGGTTTTCCATCATTCCAGCTTTACCTGTTCATATAGTCATATGATAGTCACCACAATTTCAAACTTTATGATCAGATAAGACTACCCAGCAAAGAAGAGAGAGGTTGCCTTCCTTTAATCAGAGAGAAAGATCTTTCCCAGAAGCCCTGGTAGATTTTCCCTCATGTTTCATTGACCAAAACTGCATCACCTGCCCATACGCAAACCGGTTTCTGGCAGCTGATGGTAATGATGGCCATTTTATATGAGGCTGCTAAGGACCGCCTCTCTGAGAAGGTGACACTTCCACAGAGACCTGAAGCCACGAGTCTATGAGCAGGAAGAGCAGTCCGAGCAGAGAAATGGACCAAAGCCCTGTGGCTCCTGCTCACTTTACCTGAACATGATAAACATCTCCAGGAGGAAGGCGTGTCTGACTCCTCTGCCATTCTCAGAGTCAGAGTGGAAAAAACCCAGCTTCCTTCCAACACTTTCATTAGTTTGTCTTATTATAAAACGAATACAGGGACTTCCCTGGTGGTCCAGTGGTTAAGACTCCAGGCTCCCAATGCTGGGGGCCCGGGTTGGATCCCTGGTCAGGGAACTAGATCCCGTGTGCCGCAACTAAAGATCCCACATGCCAAAACGAAGATCCCACGTGCCGCAACTAAGACCCAGAGCAGCCAAATAAATAAATAAATATTAAGAAAAAAAACAATACATAATCTTTAAGGAAAAATTAGAAAAAATATATAAGCCAAAAAATAAATATCCCATCACTCAAAGACATTAATATCTTTGTATATATGTATATATATATGTATGTTCTTCCAAATCCTTTTATATGCATATACATTCATACAGGTATATTTTAAGTAGTTTTGATAATAATACACTTTTTAAAAATAATAAACATTCTGTTTTAAAAGTCTCCCCGAGGATCTTTTAAAAATAACCACAGTATCCTCAGTAACTATCAGTGTCCTACAGCATTAAGGTCTTAGTGATTTCTTTCCTTTCTTCAGGTGCCAGAAATTATGGGAGTTATCTGTGCCCCGCTATCCATAATCAACCAGCCTAGAGTCTGCCAGCAAATCATAAATACTGTGAGTATGTTTATCTCCAGGCCCAAGTATACAGATATAGTGATCAGCCACCTTCTGTGTCACCCAGTACCGTATGACAAGTAACAGAATCTGATACAGCCTCTGGCTTAAATTGGGGTGTGTGATACAGCTCTGAATATTGTGGAACGTGGTTGCCCTCAAAAATCTAATGATGTTCTTATAAGATACAGACAGATGCCTTCAATATAAATCAGAATATAATGCATAAAATAAGGAAACAATCTAGAAAATCCAGAATGAAGAACATTTTACAAGATAGTTGGACTGAACTCTTCAAAAACGTTAATGTCATGAAAGAAAAAATTGTGCTGAGGGCACCGTTCTAGGTAAAAAGACACTAAAGAGACATAACCAAATACAATACATGACTTTGATTGGATCCTGGAAGAAAAACAAAAATTGTAAAAGAAAATTCTGAGGAGATTTAAATATAGACTCTATACTAGATTACTAAATTAACATAATTTTCTTAGGTGTGAAATGATAATATAGATATATAGAAAAGTGTCTTTATTCTTAGGAGATAGATAATTTAAGAGACAGAGATTTAGAGGTGAATGTCATGATATCTACAAAGCACTTGAGAAAGATTTAGCCAAAAAATAACTGTATACAAAGAAAAGGAAGTATAAATGTATACATAAATAGGAACAGAATCATAGAAAGGAACAAACAAGAAGCTTCTTTTAGATTAGTGGTTTTGAATTGGAGCCACCTTGGAAGTTCCAGGAAATGCCTTATGGGGAAGGCAGTGAGGCATCAAGCCCTTCTATTTATCTGCTTTATATAGTACTGTGATTCTGGGTAATTATCATATTGAAGGAAAGATTTCTCAGCTTTTTTTTTTTTTTTAAAGTATAGTTGATTTACAACATTGTGTTAGTTTCAGGTATACAGTAAAGTGATTCAGTTTATACATACACACACACACACATATTCATTTTCAGATTCTTTTCCATAATAGGTTATTCCAAAATATTGAATAGAGTTCCCTGTGCTATATAGTCAGTCCCTGTTACTTACCTATTTTATATATAGTAGTGTGTATCTGTTAATCCCAAGCTCCTAATTTATCCCTCCCCCCTCACTTTCCCCTTTGGTAACCATAAGTTTGTTTTCAGTGTCTGTGAGTCTATTTCTATTTTGTAAATAAGTTCATTTGTATCTTTTTTTTAGATTCAATATATAAGTGATATCATATAATATTTGTCTTTCTCTGTCTGACTTACTTCACATAGTATGATAATTTTTAGGTCCACCCATGTTGCTGAAAATGGCAATATTTCATTCTTTTTTTTAAAAATTTATTTATTTTTGGCTGCATTGGTTCTTCATTGCTGCACGCAGGCTTTCTCTAGTGGCAGCAAGCGGGGGCTACTCTTCGCTGCGGTGTGTGGGCTTCTCATTGTGGTGGCTTCTCTTGTTGCAGAGCACAGGCTCTAGGTGCATGGGCTTCAGTAGTTGTGGCTCGCAGGCTCAGTAGTTGTGGCTCATGGGCTCAGTAGTTGTGGCTCACGGGCTCTAGAGCGCAGGCTCAGTAGTTGTGGCACACAGTCTTAGTAGCTCCACAGCATGTGAGATCTTCCCAGACCAGGGCTTGAACCCATGTCTCCTGCATTGGCAGGCGGATTCTTAACCACTGCGCCACGAGGGAAACCCTCATTCTTTTTTATGGCTTAGTAATATTCCATTGTATATAAATACCACATCTTCTTTATTCATTCATCTGTTGATAGACACTTAGGTTGCTTCCATGTCTTGGCTATTGTAAATAGTGCTGCTATGAACATTGGGGTGCATGTATCTTTCTAAATTAGAGTTTTTGTCTTTTCCAGATATATGATCAGGAGTGGGATCACTGGATCATATGGTAACTCTGTTTTTAGTTTTTAAGGAACCTCCATATGGTTTCCCATAGTGACTGCACCAGTTTACATTCCTACCAACAGTGAAGGAGGGTTCCCTTTTCTCCACACCCTCTCCAGCATTTATTATTTGTAGACTTTTTGATGATGGCTATTCTGACCAGTAGGTGTGAGGTGATACCTCATTATAGTTTTGATTTGCATTTCTCTAATAATTAGAAATGTTGGCCATCTGTATGTCTTCTTTGGATAAATGTCTATTTAGGTCTTCTGCCCATCTTTTGATTGGGTTGTTTGATTTTTGGTACTGAGCTGTATGAGCTATTTGTATATTCTGGAAATTAAGCCCTTGTTGGTTGCATCGTTTGCAAATATTTTCTCCCAGTCTGTAGGTTTTCTTTTTGTTTTGTTTATGGTTTCCTTTGCTGTGCTACAGCTTTTAAGTTTGTTTAGGTCCCATTTGTTTATTTTTGCTTTTATATACTTTTGCCTTGGGTTACTGCTGTAAGGGAATATTGCTATGATTTATGTCAAAGAATGTTTTACCTATGTTCTCTTCTGGGAGTTTTATGGTGTCCTATCATATTTAAGTTTTAAGCCATTTTGAGTTTATTTTTTTGTATGGTATGAGGGAGTGTTCTAAATTCATTGATTTACATGCAGCTGTCCAGCTTTCCCAACACCACTTGCTAAAGATTCTCAGCTTTAAACTGTTTGAAAACTGTTTGAAACTGGTTTCAATAAATGGTTCTCATATAACGTCTTGGTGTAGCGCTGATGTTTTCTGTAAGCTGAACTTAGACATTTTAACCACTAAATCAAATAAAGGAGGACTTTTACCCATCCAGGGGAAAAATGAGTTAATATAGATTTTTAAAAAAATGTTCTTACTTTTGTGTATTTCTCTGATACATTGTTTTTACATCTTTACTACTTACCTCAGCTTACCTACACTAGAGTGTTATGTAAAATATATGATTTGGTACAAAATATTAAATATATCCAGTTGTTTTAAATGTAATTTTAGCATTATTTTATTTTTGGGGTTTGTTCTAGCTCTTGGAGAACTTTGAAAACTACAGCTTTAGATCATATGAGAACTGTGGAATCTGTTAGAAATGGAAAGGACTTAGGAAACTTCATTCTGATTATATTTTTGGTTATTTACCTGAAGACGTTAGTTGATTTACATGCAGATTGGGTGATTGCTCTTAGGAGTCTGTTCAGATCATCTACTATGTACATGTAGATGGGGAAATGATGGACAGGACATGGACCCTGCCCTTAAGCAGCACAGAGTCTGGTAGCAGACATAGACAAGTAACAGGATTCCAAAGCAAAATAAGAGACTTCTGTGGAAGCCCCTATGAGGGGACGGGACTCAATTTGATGAAGGATGGGGGAAGGATTTCTGAAAGATGGGCTGTCCCAAGCTGAGTTTCTAGTGTAAATTGACCAAGTAGACAGTGGGATGGGGGAGTGTAAAAGACATTCTAGACAGAAGGAATAGCAAAAAGAAATGCAAGGAAGGTATGAAGCAGCTTGGTGAATGTTCATTCTCAAAGGGATGATGGTCAAACAAAAACCATGTCACATCACAGAATCAGTATCACTGGAGGTGAGACCTGTTCCATATTTTTTACAAACTCTCCAGTTGATATTTTTCACACTAAAATTTGTGAACCGTTGGCTTATAGGCCAATGTGTGTGTTTTCCTAATTCCTAGCACACTTACAAATTTGCAGCAGTCCAAAAGCATTTTTGAAACACTTCTTTCACAATGAATAGCTTCTCAAAGTACTTCATTTACTCTTCAGGAATTCAGAGAAAAAAAACAAGGGTAGGTAGATATAGGAATTTCCTAATTTTATCCCAGGAGTGACTGTTCATATTCTACAATCTATTTCCCCAGCTATGAGCCTTTACAGCATCCCACGTTGCCTCTCTGTCCTTCCCTTTAGGAGTCCTTTAAGATCATCTACTTTGTTTTATTCACAGAGTGGAAATACCAGAGCAGGGAGTGAAATGTTGGAATAGCCTTTAAGCCTCTCAATTTTTGTAGTGATTCTGATGCAGGTAATTGGAAGACCAAACTAAAGTAAAAAACACTGACTCTCGCATGCAGAGACATCTAGGTAGATTCCAAAAATAAGACAATTGATTAAAAGCATGAGTAACTCCCAGTCTTCCCCCTGTAATGCTCCTCCACAATGTTTACATAACTCTCAGGCCCTACCTTTAGGTCGATGATGGAAGAGAAGTTATTACATGCTACCTTTCTTTAAGAAGAGATCTCTTCTAAGGAGGATCAAAGCTTTATTTCAGAGCTTGACCTTAGCCAAAATTTGAGGACCATAGAGTAGATTGAATAAATACGTCTTTGAATGTCTTCTGTGAGCCTGGCATGGTGCTAGCCCCTAAGAGATCCATAGGAGAAAAGCTGGACATAATCCCTGCCTTCAGAGGGAAGAGATAGACACACACGGAGAACTGACAATAGCACATGTAAGATTGAGGCAACCTCTATAAAGAAGAAATTTTTAAAGTGTTAGGGGAACTCTCATGAGTGACATGGTAAAGAAGCAGCAAAGACTTCACAGAAGACATGACATTGGAGCTCGACCTTGAAGGATTTTGATGGGCAGAGAAGAGTTTTGGAAAGGGCCTTCCAGTTTAAATAAATGACATAAGCAAAGATATAGGGTTTTCAAAGTCCATTGTTCGTTTGGTAAAGGTGAATAGTCTGGGGTAGCTAGAACACAGAGTATGTGATAGGAAAGTTGTGAGACTGAAAAGGTAAGTTAGGACCAGTTTGCGAATGGTCTTGAAGTCCATGCTGAGGCCATGGGAACTTGCATTTATGAAACCTTGGGAGTTACTGTTATGACATCAGATAGTAAGTCTTGATACCCTGAAGAACCAAGCATCAGAGAGGAAAACCTCTTATAGAGTAGATTCCAGACAGATTCTAGGAAGCTTGTGGTAATGGTTGGCCTAGGATAAGCCATTCTCCTGAACCCTCTTACTCTGGGATTCTAGGCATCTGGCTGAATTGTGGAGAACTCTGGAGGTGGAGCTCCCCAGCACAACCTGGATTCTCTGGAGGCTCGTGAGGAAGCTGCAGAAATGCCCTGATGTGCCCCCCCAGGAGAAGATGGCCTATGTGGCTGTCACTGTAAGCCACTGGGCCCTGCCCCGCCAGTGTTAGCCCACCATGCCCCCTCCTGGGTGACTGACCCAGCACCCCATCTCAAGAGTGTTCCTTTTGCTTCCTCTCGAAGTTTGCTTCTGTCATCCATTTATAAATCTACCAGTGTCTCCACCAAGGGATTGATGTGGAGGGGGCTGGGATGAGTGAAGGAGTCAGTATGGTTTAATATGTTTTAAACACTCCTTTCCTCATCCTTTAAAAAATGTATATCATCACAGTTAAGAGAATGCAAACTTGTAAAAAAAATTTCAAATAATATAGAAGAATATAAAATAGAAACCAAAGGTCCTGCTTGAGCAAAGTTTGGCAAACTTCTCCTGTAAAGGACCAGATGGTAAATATTTTAGGTTTTTCAGGTCACCTATAGTCTCCACCACATATTCTTTGGATATATTTTTAAATAATCCTTTAAAAATCTAAAAACTATTCTTAGCTCATGGCTATACCATCTCCCTGAAAATGAACTTTCTAGAAGTGTTTATAATATATAAACTTGTTTTGTGTGCACTTGGCATACTTTTTCCCTCCATATTTTTCCTTTTAAATAAACTTTTTTAGAGCAGTTTTAGGCTCATGGCGGAATTGAGCAGAAAGCACAGAGAGTCCCTATACATCCCCTGCCCCGCTACATGCACAGCCTTCCCCATACCCACGTTTATTTATCTTATTGGAGTAGAGTGGATTTACAGTGTTGTGTTAATTTCTACTGTACAGCAAGTTGACTCAGTTATACATGTATATGCATTCTTTCTCATATTCTTTTCCATTATGGTTTATCACAGGATACTGAATATAGTTCCCTGTGCTATACAGTAGGACCTTGTTGTTTATCCATTCTGTATATAATAGTTTGTATGTGCTAATCCCAAACTCCCAATCCACCCCTTCCCCATCCCCTTCACGACTACTTTTTACTTTATTTTCTTCCCTACCAGTTTATGGTTCGTCTTTCTCTGGCCTAAGGTATTATCATACTTTTTTTTTTTAGCTTTCAAAATTACTTTGTCTCTATTCTGCTATTGTCTCCTCTCTTATTCTCTCTGTTCTTGTGAGTTTATGCCTTTTTAAAAATCCCTGTAATGTCTTTTTAGTGCAGTTTTAGGAGTTAGGGCAGATAAAGCTATATATTTAATCACATTAGTCTATAAAATTATATACATGTATTAATAAGATCATAGTACATATAGTTTGATGACCTGCTGTTTTTCATTTAACAATATATGAACTGCTTTCCCTATCAATATATAGGGCTCTCAGTTATCCTTTTCGTGGCTGCATAGTAATTTGTTTAGTTTTAATTACCTTTTAAAAAATAGGTAATACATGATACAGAACTATTTATTTCATTATTAAGTTTCTTATTAGTGAACATTTTGACAATTTTCAAACTTTTGCCATTAAAACAGTGCTGTAGCAAACTTAATCATGCATGCATAAATTTTGTTATACATACCCAATTATTTTCTTAGGCTAAAGTCCATTGAAGGGGAATTTCTGGGCCAAAGGGTAGGCTTATTTAAACTTTTGATAATGTTCCCAAATGACCCTCTAGAACACTGCCCTTCTACTGTTGTGTGTGAGCATGCCCGTATACCCTCACCACACTGAGCATTGTTGTCTAGCCAATAGGTGAAAAAGGAACATGTTTTAATTATAATTTCATCATTGGTGAGGTTGAACATTTATATATGTTTTTCAGTTGGTCATTTATGTTTCTTTTTCTTCATGTCCTATACACCACTGCTTCTCAATTTTCATATACACACAAACCACAGTCATCTGAGGATCTAATTGAAATATACATTCTGATGCGGAAGGTTTGGGGTGGGGCTTGCGATTCTCCATTTCTACCAGCTCCAGGCGATGTCAGTGCTACTGGTATGTGGCCCACACTTTGAGTAGCAAGACTTTTCATTTTTTCTTCCTGATATGTAAGGGCATTTTATATATTAAGAATATCACATTGATGCAAATTATTTGTTGTCCAGCTTTGTTTATGAAAAATTTTGCCCTGGCTTTAAATTTGTATGTGGTCAAATATGTTAATAGTTTCCTTATAGTGTACTTCTGGATTTCAGGATGCCCCTCACTCTGGCAACTTTTAGTGACAACTTCACTCCTATTCCTTTTCCCCCTCACTTTCATGTCCCTGCATTGATTACCGCTCCCCTTCTGCCTGTGGGATAGTAGAACCAGAAAGCATGTTCTGGCACAAGCAGAAGTAAAACAAAAGTAAGGATTAGGGCTAGCGGGTGTTCAATTCTGCTGTGTGCCTTTTCTCCCACAGGCAACAGATGCCCTTTATGAGGTGTTTGTGGGAAACAGTCTCCGAGCAGCTATGTTCCGACTCTTCCCTCAGCTTCTCATGACACTGCTCATCCAGATTCACCGCAGCATCGGCCTCACCATGTCTGATGTCGCCATCCTAAGTGGCCTGTACACAGAACAGGAAGTGTCTTCAGAGGTCACCCCTCGTGGTACTGCCCATTGCGATTTCACATTCACTCGATTCTTACTAAGCACTGGGCACTGTGGTGGCTGCAAAGATAGCCAAGATGTGGCCCCAGCTGTGGGAGAGCTCCCATCTGCTACCTTCATGAGACATCAAGATGAAATGCCCGGGAATCATTCTGGGCTCTCATTGGTTGTCTTTGGTCTTACTGGTACCAAGGCAAATTTGGCTAGCTGGGTCCAGATGCCTTGCAAAATAATGTGTGATAGTATGCCAGCCCTTTCTTGATAAATCAGGTAGAGACAGAGACAAGCGAAACAGCCTTAAACCTACCTCCAAGACCATACTGATCCACAGTTGAACATTTTCTTATTTCTGCTTCATTGCATGGAGAGGTATTTTTAGTTCCCCATTAGGGTTTCAGTAGAAATTTCTCAGTGTTGCTGTGGAACATGGATTTCTTTCAGAGGAAATGCTATAATGAACACCTGACTAAGAGGCAGGAGAACTGAGTTCTAATTCTCATTCATTTAAATAACTACGTACCCTGGGCAAATCTTTCTGTTGTTCCATGCCTCAGTTTCCTTATCTGTAAGTGAGATCAGGCTAGGTGTTCTCCAAGGACCCTTCCAGCTTTAAGATTCTCTGATGTTATGTCCAGGATACTAGTTCAATAAGTAATTTTAAGAAGCAGTGGGGGTAAATTTCATAGGGTGTAAATTCTATCTAAATAAAGCTTAAAAAGAAAAGCAGTGAATATCAGTTTAGCATCCTATATTATTTGTTTTATCATAGATTTCTTTCCATACTCCCAGGGAAATAAAATTTAGTTAGATTTCTTTATGCTTAGAATTGGTGTGAAGGGCCTTTCAGGTTATTAGAGCATTGAGTCTTTTGGGAAATCTAGAAAGAAGAGAATTACAGTCCAGCAGCTATCAATGCATGGCCCTCCTCAGTAAGAGCAGGGTGATTTTTTTTTTTTTAATATTTATTTATTTGGCTATGCTGGGTGTCAGTTGCCGCACGCGGGATCTTTTTAGTTGCGGCATGCAGAATCTCTAGTTGCAGCATGCGGGATCTAGTTCCCTGACCAGGGATTGAACCCGGGTCCCCTGCATTGGGAGTGCGGAGTCTTAACCGCTGGACCACCAGGGAAGTCCCAAGAGCAGGGTGATTTTATGCTCGTAAGTTAGAGGGACCTGCACTGCACTTTTTGTTTGATTAGCTTCGCCATGCAGGCTACAAAGACTCTCTTCCTCAGAACATTCTGCTGGCAGGAATTTAACATCATGGAAAAGAATAAAGGATGGACTCTCCTGGAAGGAAAAGATTGCTGTCTTCAGGGAATATCCCTCCTTGCCAAGTAAGGCTCCCTTGCCATGCATACCTGCTCTAAATCAGGAGTGTTTTAAGGTATTTTTTTTTCCCTTTTAGTTATCACAGCCACCAAGGTTGAATAACCTTCTCGTCACAGGGTGGGCAAATGCCCATAATGCCCGCCAAATTGTTCAGAGGTGCTGGCCCTGCCATATCCTCCTGTGCACCTGAAGCTGAGCAGAAACTTCAGAGGGTGCCCCCCGACCCTGGGAACAATGTTCTCTGAACAGGAGCATTTCTAAGAGTTGTTCTGTCGGTGTTCTGTTTTGCAGTGCATTGCCGGAGGGAAATCACCTCCTTGCACATAAGGTCATGTACCTGCTAGTCCCTCTTCTTAACTGAGGGAATGATAAACATAAACCCACATCTGCAGGCTTTTTTGTGGAGGTAAGACTCATTCTTTAGAAGCTGGATTCAGGAAGCCTATAAAGCAGCATCACCTGCCTTCCTCGGCCTTATCCAACTTAGTGGCAGGCTGGGATCCTATTCAGACATGGGATAGAAATAGTTTCAGATTTAATCCTATTGAAATTCTTCTGCCCACATATTCAGCATTCCTTATGTACCTACAGTGTAAGCATCACCCTGTAATGCATGTGCTGTATAGCAGAGGATTCAAAGGAAAGTATGTGTTTTGGAGTTGGTGGGAAGGTGGCTCCCCTCATGAAAAGGGCTTAAAGGTAACTTCTTTGGCTGATTTCTGGGTTCTTTCAGCTTTTCCAGAGTCCAGTGGCTAGGAGACTGCCCAGCATATACTCTGTTGCCCGCTTGAAAGACTGGCTACTTCATGGAAATAATCTCTTTAAAATTCTTGCCCTGAGGGGACTGCACTATCTTATCAGACACCTGGAGATGGTAGGACCCCTGATTCTTCAGTCACAAATAAAACATACCCCAGAAATATACCCAGGAAACTGGTAACAGCTGAAAAGGAAAATTGGGTAGCCTGGGAACAGGAGTGGGTGGGAGTCCATCCTCTGTACATTGAATTGGGAGTACAATTGAATTTTATGCCTAGGAAATATGGAAGTACCGACAATTAAACATTTAATGAAATTAAAAGAAAGTAGAAGTCCAAGTCACATATATTTATAATTTTTGAAACCTGCAGTTTGTATAGGAGGTATCCTCATTATCTTCACAACCTGGGCAACATTCAGGTGTCCTTTTATGCTTTGTACCATGTTGCCCTATGGTGTAAATTTTGTAGGCCATTGTATCAGTTCCCAACATGCTTATCATCCAAGACAAAGATCACCCACATTCATGTTGGAAGTTTTCCACAAGCCTAGCTAGAAACTATTGATAAAACTAGGTCAGAAGAGAAGATTAACCCCTGAGCCTTCAATTTTATCACTTGAGTTCTCTTTCTTTTATGTAAAAGATAGACAGATCTGAAACAAAAATGGCAAATGTTAACATAAGTTAATTCTGGTTGATTAGATACTTGAATGTTTGTTGCCTTATTCTATTTACTTTTTAACATGTATGATTTAAACTTTAAAATGCTGAGACTGCCTCCTTTTGGGGGTTTCAGAAGAGCAGAATCCCAATTCAGAATTTAATTAAGAATGAATTAAAATTCAGTTAATTTCTGCTTGAATTCCTACAAGGAGTCTTTTAGCCTCTGTTTGGTTACACCTTCCATGTTCAGGAATTGCTATGACCTGAGCTAGCCATTCCACTTTCTCTCACTGTTAGGAGAGCAATTCCTTATATTAAGCCCAAGTCCGTGTTGCTGGACCATCTCCACCTAGTCCCACTTCTGTCCTGTGAGGCAACTCACAACAGCTCTGCTCCCTTCTCTACATATCAGCCCTGCCAATACTGAGAGAGGGCATCAGGCCCTCTTTACTCCTTTTCTGTTCTTGACTGGCCAGCACTATCAAAAACTCAACAAGCACCAGGTACAGGGTACAGGCGGGAAGCCCTACTTTGGTACCAGATGAAGTGCTATCAAGAGGGGTGGTGATATGCTCCCTTTGGGCACACAGAGGGAAGACATCAAGAGTTTGTTGCCGTGCGTCTTAGACTTCTTATATGAATCCGACGAGAAGATTGTTTGTTGGCCATTCAGATACTCCTGCAGTTCGTCAGGACGATGGATTTCACCACCCCAACTGCCATGATGAGGACCCTCTTCTCCTTATTTGGTGATGTAAGACAAGGGGAGAGGAGAGACTTTCCTAGGGGGAAGGTAATTGGCATAACAGCAAATAGAAGTTGGTAATAAATATTCTCTATTTTAGATAGTACTTTTATGTTCAGAGCACTTTCAAATCTCCTCTCTTAAGACCCTTCCAGGTAACCCATGATGTTGTTAGGGCTGGTGTTACCGTTTTTCAGATTTAAAAAACTGAGACATAGAGACTTCCCAAGGTACTCCCCTGCTTCATGGGATGAGGAAGGAGTTTATATAAGAAAAGACATCGTCTTTCCTTTCAAGGAACAATCAGAACTGCGTCAAGATGGTGGACTATATGTATGTCTCCATCCCAAATCCCAAAGACTTCTCAAAAAGAAATACATGGGGAGACTTCTCTGGCAGTCCAGTGGTTAAGACTCTGCGCTTGCACTGCAGAGGGCGCGGGTTCGATCCCTGGTCGGGGAACTAAGATCCTGCCTGCTGCAAGGTGCGGCCAAAAAAAAAAAACACATGGGACACAGTGAACCACATTCTGAAGAGTCAAATATGCCAAGGCTGGGATTTTGAATTTCAGCAAAACAGCTTGCATGAATGGTTAATATCAGGAGCAGGTACAAGCTGTGATGACTACAGGTAGGAGTGACCTGTTTCTCATTTGTAGAGTGAGAGATCAAGTCGTGCGAAGCAGCAAGTATGGCTATCTCCACATATATTTGGTTTCTTATCCTCAGCTACCAACAGCTAAATATCCTTATGTTGGGACTGACATTTCAGCTGACCTAAAGCTCTTACAAGTTAAGCATGAACACTTTCAGTGAGTCGCTTCCCTTTGAACACTCCCTTCGTAGGTAAGACCTGATGTTCGTCGTTTCTCCATGACCCTCTTTGGAGCCTCCATAAAGTCTGTGAAATACACAGATAAGAAGGGTGTAGAGAGCCAAGTCCTGGACAGCTTGGTCCCACTTCTTCTGTATTCTCAGGATGAAAATGATGCAGTAGCTGAGGTAATGTCTACTGTCAACTTCTTTCGGCCCTGAAGAAGTTCAAATCCAGAGCCAAATGTGCAAGCAGGTATTCATGTCTTTGAGGGCAGGGACTTTGTGGTACCATCTTTATCTCCCATTTCCTCTGGCACAGGCTTCCTTTCAACTATTTTACCTAAGTGAACAGCGCGAAAAATCTTACTCCTTATTTCTGTATAGCAAATCATGGCCCTTTGTGGGTAAGAATCATGTATTATACCTTTTTGTATCCCCTCCCCAATATTCAACCTAGCACAGAGCCCTAAACACACTGCCCAATTCAACAAACTCTTTCTGTTAATGATGATAATATTCTATTGTCTTTCCTCTTTTGTTCAAGAACTGTCTCGTGGCCTTGAGACAAATAGACTTGTGTTGAGGCTAAGTCAGAAACAGTAGCTTCTCTGACAATCTGGAGCCGGCTTTACCTCACCTTAATCTTTCTGCCATAAGAATTGTGGGAGGGATGTCATCATCTTTAGTACTGTCCCATACCTCAGAAGCCTGTCCTTTCCAAGGTGCTATGACCACCAGTTAACAGCAAACCAGAGAGGTAGGTTTAGGCTGCAAGGATTCTGGAAGAATGCTGGAGCTCTCACCTACCTATGCTCCTTACAGAAAGATTCAGAAACGGGACTTAAAATTACGGTGGACCTTGGTACCTTGTTATGGGGGAAGTTTTATGGCCTTGTGGCCATAAACATAGAATATTTCAGACCCCAATGAAGTACAGAGCAGAGCTGCCCAAACAAGTGCTGGGAAAGTATGCCCCGTGGAGGTTACGGATATGTGGCAGTATTGATACCCACCGCCCCCCCGACCCCGTCCGCCTGTGCCAGCCTCTGGCAATCAGGCAAAGCATAGAGCAGCCAAGGCTCTGGGTTTATTTTCCTTCAAACCTTGAACAACCTCTAGCCAGCTCTTCAAGTCTTCTCAGAGGGTAGCCTAAGCAGAGGGGAGGGATCTAACATTAAACAGGTTCGGAATCACTGGCACTGGCAATGTGATAAAGACCCACACATCTACCACCTACTCTGAGAAGTAAAACCGGAAAAAATCACACACCTATCCCCAGTTGAATTACCCCAAGAAGTACCATCCTAAGTTTTGTTTTTATTATTTCTGAGGTATTATTTTTCATGTTTTAAAACTTTCTGTGAAAAAAAAGAAACTTTATATATTAAAAAACTTTATATCATTTATAAATCTTTCAGCAACTTGCTTTTCTTTGTTTAACATATTTATAAGATTTATCCATGTTATATAGCTCTAGTTCATTTATTCACTGCTATATAGAATTCCATCATGTAAATATCCTACAACTTATCCCATTCTTCTATTCCTGGACATTTAGATAATTTTCATTTTTTTCCTTATTACAATGCTGCAGTGAGCATTTCTGTACATATTTCTTTGTGTACACGTGTGAGAGTTTCTTGAGGGCATCAACCCAGTAGTGGAATATCTGGGTATCTTTAACTTTACTAGATATTTACAAATTCCTAACTAAGTAGCTGAACTAATTTGTATTCCCATCAGTCCCCAGAGGAATTTTAATGGCCCAAATATCTAGTGGATCTGGGACAAAATACTTATTTGGAGCCTCACCAGGGATGTCATACGGTACATGGGAGCCATTCTGCTGAGAGCAGTGAGTAGAGGAGAAGCCGACTTGCTAAATTTTGCTCAAGTATGGCAATCAAGAAAGGATCGGTACTCTCCAAAGTTTCTTCCAAGCTAGAGATTTCACAAGGACTGTGAGAACGGGAGCTACCCTCCCCTGTGTAGAGTGAGAGGGAAATGACATAGGAGCAGCGAGTGGGCATAGGAGCCCCATCTCTAGAGCACGGGGTAGTGGGAACTCCTGCCCAAATCTCTGGTCTGGGTAATACACTTGATAGCTCTCACTTTTGCCCTAGACCAGTGGTTTCTACATCTTCCCCAGAACCCTGCAGATTTTATGGGTTCTCTTTAGGGACTGTTTGGGAAAGTTGAAGGAGGGCAGAACTCTGGTTCCCTTCCATCTCCCCCCTCACTTGAACCAGGATAATTCTGAGTTTATTAGCTTTTCATATTGGACTTTAGTGTCAGTTTTATTCGAAGAAAGGTAACCTCAGCTGAAAAATGCTGATCTCTGATAATCCTTTTCATAGGAGAGCAGGCAAGGCCTAACTATATGTGCCCAGTTCCTGAAGTGGAAGCTGCCCCAAGAAGTGTACTGCAGAGATCCCTGGTACATCAACCCTAGTGAAGCTGGAACAATCTGCAGGTTCTTTGTATGTGAACAATATGGCTTTGCTAACTTCTTAATATGCTGACATGCTTATTTTTTTCAGACATAGTTTTTAATGGAGGAATATGACATAAAGGAAACACTTCCCATCCCTTCTCACATCAACAGTTGATATCTATGAACTGTCTTGTTCTGTGAATCCATTTTTCCATAGCTTCCTCCCAAATGAATCAAAATTCACTTTCTATTACCACCCTTCCTCACAAAAGAGACTGGTGAACTCTTAGGAACTCCACTAACCTGGGTCAGAGGCTACAGAGTCAGGGTGATAGTATATGCTCAAAAAACTACTTATGGAGTGAATGGAAATGAGGTTATGTATTGCCTTTGCAATGATCTCTAATCCTTTCCTTGGATATGGTGGATTGTTTACCCCCCATCAGAGCATGAGCCCCAAGCAAGGGATGCCGTGCTGTTGTACGCCATGCAGCACGACAACAGCATGCCACTGGCTCTGCCAGGACCCAGATGGCATCCTTTCTCTTCACAAACTTGACAGAGGCTACTGTGGCTGATCTTAGAGGCAGGTTTGAGCCAGGGCAGCCCAAGGAGGCCCATCCTTGGTTTTCTAGACAACTGAGTCTAGAACCACTGGGATCCTATTATGAAGTCCCTAGGACTGACTATTCCCAGGGATCTTCCATATGTGTAGCCATTTAGGACCCAGTATGGGCTCCTCTGACCAGACTTGCAGGTCTAGGAAGCCCCACAGTGCTGTCATGTCAGGCTCTCCACTGGGGATTATCTCTCTGACCTGCAACCAAACCTATAGCTGATATACTGATGACAGCATTTGCAGCAAGAAATTCAGTGCTCTCAATGGATGAGACTACAGCTTGTCCATGTTAAATTGTAAGTTCTATGAGAACGAATTCCTGTCCTCCTCCTTCTGTCCCTGAGGTGCCTATCCTTGTAAGAGATCCACTGAGGGGTGAATTCATTTATCCAATAAGCATAACACATCCAATGTGCAACAGGCCATGGAGAACCCAGAAATGTGCCAAGGATTAAATCTTCTTAAGCGGAGCTTACAAGCTAGTGAGGGAGATCAAACCTCTGTGAAACACTGAATGGAAACTCAATGTGGAAAATTGGTATGTGCCAAGAGAGGAGGACCTGCAAAAAGCTCAGAGCAGGGTTAGGTCAGGACAGCAAGAGCTGGCGGGGAAGAGCTCATAGGGAGGCAGAGCTCAAGGCTGAGCTTAGAGGCCCGAGAAGACTTAGGTAGAGAAGTGAAGGCAGATTAGAGGCAGTACAGGCACAATATGCAGAGTGAGTGGGTGTGAGCAAGATGTGTTCAGAGGATTTAACATTGCCGTGGGCCTTGGTATTGTGGCATGATACTCGCTGAGCAACTGTAGTTATTTCAACGATGATACTCTATATGTGTATCTGACGTTGTCCCTGACTCTAGAAACTGTAGTGAGGCTGACAATAATAGTGCTGCTACTTCACTCCTTTATACTCTGACTTTTTTTCCCCACTTAGGGAAAAAAATGCAAGGGGAAGGTTAACATCTTAGCCCAAACTTTGACGTTCTCCAAGAATGCAAAACTTCCTATCAGAAGAGCAGCAGTCTTGTTTGTAGGTACAAAGAAAATCCTTTCATTTTTACAGTCACTTTTATCCTGTACTTTCCCAAATGGTGTTTCTGATTATCCCCATTCTTTATGAAGATGACCTTGAAAATACTTCTTTGGAGAAAGGGGCTATGTTATCTATAGGTAACTATCAGGCACTTGGAGGAGTTCAGTTTTTAGAATCTAATTATCAAAAGGCCAGTTCTACCAGCTGCTTAAAGCCACATCCAGATCACAGACTCACTGACTTTATCCTGCATTTAGGGCTCTTATCAAGGTACGTGGATCACAGTGAGCTCAGGATGAAGACTGACTGGATAGAGGATGGTAAGTGATAAACACTTGGGTTTGGGGTGCCCTATACTTTGGAAGGTATCTGAGGCAGTGCCTGTGGGCAGGCTCTGTGGCAGAGCTGAGCCTCTGGGAACCAGAAAGCCTGACTTTTGTGGTAAAAAAGCCCTTGAAGAATTTAACTGAATGCCAATACAATTCCTGAACTTTGTCTGTCAGAAAATAAGAAACTATGTAGAAATACTATCTTAGTAAATTATGATGACACCCTATAAGTACCACAGAAATTGACTGCAGCACTATTGTCTATAAGTCCTGTAAGGTGGGGGGACTTGCTAAGAGAGTTTTGTAGTCATGTGAGGCAACCATCATGCAAATGATTTTCTATAATTGTACAGCCTTGAGGATTTAACACTCAAAGAATTATCTATTTCCATTGAATAAGTAGTCCTACAATTAGAAAGTGCCATGAAATGCTAAGTCTCACTATCCAAAAGCATGTACTTTGAGAACCAAATTAAAGTCCTGAGCAATTCACTTCTTTTAAAATAAAAATATGTAACTGGTAAAAGAAGCAGAAGCTAAAACTTATTTAAGAAAGATCATGCCACTTTTCTCTAAGGTCTCCTACTTCCTCACAGATATCAGAAGCAAAAAATAAAGTAAAACACAATAAAATAAAATAGGAAAAGTCAGTAGATTATCTTATTCTATGAGGTAGGATTCCACGTGGTTGATTCTGGTCAATTAAAAGGAAATTATTTTCTAATCTAAAACACTGGGGAACGAAAGTTCCTTTTCCATTCTAAAGTTATCTATATAGAAGATTTAGGATATGTATATTTAGGATATGAACCACAGAAAATTTCCATTTTATAAAGCAAGAACAGTCAAGTATCAGCAATCTTACATGGTTAAACCTAATGGAATAATCCCGCCCTCTTTATTCCCTAACAGTGGTTTATCTGTCTTAGAAATAGGGTAGAACATCCTAGCACTCTATTTTGAAGAAGTTTATGTAATTTATCACAGGTAATTTTAAGTTAAATTTAAACAAAAATAACAAAAATTTAAATATGACTTTAAATCAATTTCATGACAAAATAGGTTTCAGTTCCTTTGGATTCCAAAATTGACGTCTGCTCTCTTGTGTTCTGCAGAACATGTAGACAGATATTAATGCAAGAACTGAAAGAAACTAAAGACTAGTCAGATATTCCATTTTGGAAATAAACGTGATGAATGTAAAGACTAAACTACTACTTAAATAAAAAACTCCAACTATGAAGAGGTCCTGAGCACTTTTGAAATCTTGGAAAATTAGAAATTAAAAAGAGAGCTTTTTCTAGTATGATACAAACACAGATGCATAAGGTAAAGGAATGATAAATTTGTCTACGTAAAAATTTTAAAAACCAATTTTGAAGAAAAAAGAAGCATAAAACTGAAAAATTATTAATAATATGGGGGGATATATTTGCATTAAAATAAAGGATTAATATCCTTAAATCAGTACTTCCTCAAAAGAAGAGTGGCAAACAGTATGAATAAGTAGTTCATAGAAGACAAATAGCCAATAAGTATATGAAAAATATTCAGTATTACTAGTAATCAAAAGTTTGCAAAAGAAAACGATGATGAGATAATAGTCTGTGTTTTTCTTTCAAAATGGCAAAGATTACTAGTTAATACTCAACATTAATGTGTTAAGGGAAAACTGATATTATCATACACTGTGCTAGTATGAGCATAATTTGATACAACTTTTTTATAGGGAAGTTTGGCAAATATGTATCAAAACCCTTTAAATAAACATATACTGGACTTCCCTGGTGGTGCAGTGGTTAAGAATCCGCCTGCCAATGCAGGGGACATGGGTTCGAGCCCTGGTCCGGGAAGATCCCACATGCCGGAGCAACTAAGCCCATGCGCCACAACTACTGAGCCTGCGCTCTAGAGCCTGCAAGCCACAACTACTGAGTCCACGTGCCACAACTACTGAAGCCCGTGTGCCTAGAGCCCATGCTCCGCAACAAGAGAAGCCACTGCAATGAGAAGCCCACGCAACACAACGAAGAGTAGCCTCCACTCGCCGCAACTAGAGAAAGCCCCCACGCAGCAGCAAAGACCCAACACAGCCAAAAATAAAGTAAATAAATAAATAAATTTTATTAAAAAAATATATATACTATGACTTATCAATCCCATGTCTAGGAATTTAAACTATGAAAATAAGCAAAAATTGTTATAGGAATGTTCATTTAAGTGCTATTTAAAATAGCAAAAATAGGAAACATCCAAGATTAGAAAAAATAGGAAATTAGTTAAATAAATTAGAGTATATCCATATTGTAGAATCATGTGTAACCGTGAAAAATGTTGTAGAAAAATGTTTAAATGACTTGGATAAAAGATGATGCAATATTATTAAATAAAATAAGCAGTGATTAGATAATATGTATAATATGGTTCCATTTGGACAAAAAATAAAAGCATACCTGTGTAAATGAATGAATAGAGAAAAGACCAAAAAAGTAACAGTGGTTTTCTCTGGTGGTAGGAATATCAGTGACTTTTTGATTTTCTTCTAGTGCTACATGTATGTATTGTCTAAATTTTCTACACAATGAACGTGTATTTCTTTTGCAATATGAAAACATATACAAAATTTTTTAAAGAAAAATTAAAAGGGAATAATGATTTAAGAGTAACCTCTAGGACCAACACAGGAACTCAGAAATTAACAGTGTTACACATAGCTTGTCAGGTCCATATTATTTGACTCTAGACTACTTGGCAGTGTGATTATTGTAAAGGAGTAAAATATTTGGCAACTCGGAAACAAGTAAGTTTTGTAGGTCAAAAATTGGAATTGATCTACAAATGTACAAACTTTCACACAGAGGCTTGGAAAAAGTTAGGCCTTCATCTCAGCTGCTCTAGGCATATTGGCTGTTGTGTCTGGACCAGTGATCATTTCCATAGATCTTCACCTCCAACCTGGGTTTTCTTGCCACTTTAGATCTGAGAAAGCTGCTACATGACCCTGAGCCCTCTCTACACATCATCACCTCCCAGACTCTGTTCCGAGTCCAGAAGGTGGGAGCTGAACAAGATCCCAGGCAGACAGTTTGCGGGTTGAGGAAGCTCATAGGTTGTGTTCCTACCTAGAAGTGCAAGGCAAGCAACATCAGGTAAAAACTAATCCTTTCAGAAGCCACGGAAGCAACTGGTGCTCCATTAGCAAGAAGCTTCCTCCAGCAATTTAATTACCTCAGAACGTATTTTTTGCGGTCAAAACCTTTAAGGAATTACAATATATAAGAGAGAGCAGCTCTTGGTTTACATTTGCAAAATGCACTGAGTTTATGAGGCATGCCAGAACATCCGTAAAGTTCTAGTCTTCATAAACATGTCTAGGACAACTTCAAGAGATTCTAAATCAATGTTAACGTTGCAGTGTTTGTATTGTTGGCTCTTTTATCAAGGCCCAGTCTACTTGTCAATAATCTTAAGAATAAAGTAACAACCAGCTCTTATAATATGATACTAATGATGATTTTTATAAAATTCCTTACGGCCTTTCTCCTTCCTTTCTCTTTCCCTTAAAAACATTCAAGCAAGAAACATTTTCTGAAGGGTGTAATACTAAATCTATTCCAATATATGTGAGGTTTCCACTCCTTACTTTCCCTTTTTTATTTTCCTGATCCCTCTCCTACAACTGCTGTCATCAGATCCTCAAATGGCTCTAGGATGGGAACTATTATTTGTTGAGTACCCACTGTCTGCTTGAACCTTTAACCATAGTTAGAGAAAACTTTCTTACAAGTAGAAATTTTCTGAGGAAGAGATTAATTTGTACTGTGTGAATACTTTGATAAGCTGCAGGTGGAAGGGTGGAAACTCCCTGAGAGGTATGCTGGATTAATTAGAAATGGTCTGTAGTGGTCTAATTCCCAGGCTTTTGTTTGGTTGAGGAACATAAGTGGAGAATCAGAGCTGAATTATTTAAGGCAAGGGAGAGGCCTCTTGGAGGTGGTATGGGAAAAGAGAAAGGAAATGAGGCAACTGGCATATGTAGAAGAGACACATCCAATGGTGAATTACATAAAGTTTTTGTTCTAAAGTAAACAGTATGAATCCTTACCCCTATCCCCCCACCTTTCACCCCGTCCCTCTGCTAAGACATCTTTAGAAACAAATTTCTCCATGATTCATGATAAGTTGGATATGTTTTGAGGGATGTGAAAGAATGCCAAGGGTGGCTTCAGGAGGATTCCTGCCCAAGAGAGGTCTTCATATTTGGGACTAGCAGGAGTTTTGAGCTAAAATGCAGGCCGTGCCCGGCTGCCTATGGACTAACTCTCCACCCTTGAACAGAGCTAAGAGTACACCTTGAGGGTGGCCATTGATGCTAAACTTCAGTGCAACGAGCACATTTGAGTTACATGCATCCCTCACTGCTTTCTCTTTGGTCTTGCTGCATGCAACCAACTCCACTCTCCACTTTTGAACTATCCATTTTGTGGATCATGCAATAAAAATGACTAACATTTATTGAGTGCTTACAGTGAGCCAGACTCTAAGTACATTATATGGTAAACTCTTTTAATACTCCAACCACTCCATTATTGGAGTGTGTATTATGTATTATTATTTCCATTTTGCAGGTGGGGAAGCTGAGGGACAGAACGTGAAGGTGACTTGCCCAAGGTCACACAACTAGTAAATGCCAAACGTAAGTAGTCTGGCTCCAAAGCCCACATCCTTGGCTGGTCTGCTCTGTTCCTCTCCAGTCTGCTTTCCCTTTAGTGTGAATAAAGGTTTCCTCTACATTTCATCTCAGTTGCTGAATTCATGCCCCAAACTCATGTAATCAAACAAATGTTGTAAAATGTTATTGAGCCTCAAATTATAAAGTTTGAACACTTCTTACCTAAAAGTTAGTGCACCTCATTTTATTTTTTAATGGGATAGAATGCACATGCTACACTGTAAAGAGTGGAGTTAGAGCAAAAAGTGGTGGTTATTCTTGAGGAATATTTTTGAGTCCTTGGTTTGATTTCATGAAATATCTGTGTCTCACTGCAGGAAACAGACCTTTAGGTTTAGGATGCAGCTTAAATCTCCAGTGACATGTAAGAGGTTCAGTGAATCCTTTCTCTTTACTCATATTTACACTGGTGTCCCTTTCCCTCCAGGCGGTATGTTATTTTCTGAGTAATACCACTAACAGGGAGTAGCAAGCACACCAATGCTTATTCTATTTTATTTATGCTTTATTGTGTTAAAATTCACAGAGAGAAGCATCCATTAAGAGACAGAGGACTGCTCTTTACTGAACTACCTCAGCAGTTTGGGGAGGGCTGAAGAAGCGCTTAATAGTGATTGTGTTAACAAGTCTATTCTAAATATCTCCATTACTTTTATATAAGGCTCTCCTCAGAGATAGGTTTATGTTTTCATGGAATTTTATTTTTATTTTTATTTTTATTTTCTTTAAATGGGGATAGTAGTTCTTTTTTTTTTTTATTTTTTATTTATGGCTGTGTTGCGTCTTCGTTTCTGTGCGAGGGCTTTCTCTAGTTGCGGCAAGCGGGGGCCACTCTTGATCGCGGTGCGCAGGCCTCTCACTATCGCGGCCTCTCTTGTTGCGGAGCACAGGCTCCAGACGCGCAGGCTCAGTAATTGTGGCTCGCGGGCCCAGCTGCTCCGTGGCATGTGGGATCTTCCCAGACCAGGGCTCGAACCTGTGTCCCCTGCATTGGCAGGCAGACTCTCAACCACTGCGCCACCAAGGAAACCCTTTATGGAATTTTTTAAACATACAAAACAAATATTTCTGGACATTTAATTTTGTTGTAATATGTTGATATAAAAGTTCATATAATTAAATATCATTTTGGCTTTATTTTCATCATATACTATTAAAATGTATTGTTCGTCATCTATTACTGGCCCAACAGTGTCTTTATTATTTTATATTTTCCCTTTTTTAAAACTTTGAGTATAGCTTTTCCTCCTTATACTGAGATACCTATTTTATAAATTTTTCTTCTCTTATTGAAAGATTAAACTATCATCTAAGTAAAAGATGGGATTGGGGAAGGGGAGAATCTTACAGGTATCAGCTCTGGCAAGTAAAACTGTAGTAGATAAAGTTGTAAAACAGGTCAAATCTCTGCGCCTTCCAGCTTTCCCTTCTCCCTTCTCCCAGGTTCTGTGCTCCATGCTCTTTTTTTCTCTCTCTCCCTCTCAGGAAATAATCTGATGAACTCACTGTTAGTGTAAATGATTAATAATGTGAGACTTAATGAGGTTAACTCTTCCAGAGACTTTTGCTTTTTAACAAAGCAGAGTTCTTAAGCTAAGGGCATGAACCTCTAATTGAGAAAGTTTATGCATTACTGAGCAGGATGGAGAGGGGAGGTATTTGGAGATGAGGTTGGAGGTGATGGTGGGGAATGGAGATTTTTCCTGTCATCCCTGAAACCATATCACATAAGCAGCTGCTTTCCCTACTTCTTCCCAAACCGTCCTCAGAACACGGCAGAGGAAAGGGTAGAAAGAATAATTAAGAATATGCAAAATACAAAGGGAAGTGCTGGAGTCTATCGTTCCTGAAAAACGGTGATGACTTCCCCTTCTTAAACACCAAGTGCCAATTGCCAAATGATTCCATTATGTCTTCTTCACTTCACTTCTCACTCTGTAGTTTATCATTTGATGTACAAGGAAGACAGCACTGATTTAAAATGGTTCTTATGGATACTGATAAAGTTAATTTATATATAAGGACCCACAAAATGGAGGCCACCCCAGTGGCCTGACCCACATCACAAATCCTTGATACCTGTCAAGGAATCCTAAGATGTACCAATTACGATCTTCCAGCTCAACTTTAGCTAGCTTAACCTTATCCTAGAAAATAGGACCTGCTAGCCTTATAAGGAAATCCCCAACCTCCTAGTTAATCATGCTGTTTCCACGTTGCCTCTGCTAATTCTATAAAACTTGCTCTTGCCCCAAATCCCTCAGGAACGGTGCTCTACTACTGTGAGGCACTGTACTCCTCCGATCCATGAGCTGTTTTCCCTTGAATAAAGGACATCAAATTGTTGCTAAATTGTGTTATTTTTGTCACTTGACAATACCAGAGAATCTTTATGAGGGAAATGTCACACACACACACACACACACACTTTAATAGAAATGGTGGCGTGAATATAGAACGGGAAAATTTATTTTATTATTTTTTTAATAAATTTATTTATTTTATTTACTTTTGGCTGTGTTGGGTCTTCGTTGTGTGCAGGCTTTCTCTAGTTGCGTCAAGTGGGGGCTGCTCTTCGTGCCGGTGCACAGGCTTCTCACTGCGGTGGCTTCTCTTGTTGCGGAGCATGGGCTCTAGGCCTGCGGGCTTCAGTAGTTGCGGCTCGTGGGCTCTAGAGCGCAGGCTCAGTAGTTGTGGCGGACGGGGGCTTAGTTGCTCCGCGGCACGTGGGATCTTCCCAGACCAGGGTTCGAACCCGTGTCCCCTGCATTGGCAGGCGGATTCTTAACCACTGCACCCCCAGGGAAGTCCCAGAAAGGGAAATTTTAAAAGAGAGCAGGAATATGGGAAGAGGTTTGAGGAAGATGGAGCTGGGAATCTAGAAAGGATGTCCACCTGTGAATGAGATTAAAAGGTATAAAGTTTTGATACTATAGAAGAGACATCAAAATAGAGTCTAGCCTTATTGGCCCCTAGGACTGGTTTTCAGTAAAATCTTACCCCAGACCACGTCAGAAGGGTGGGTAAAGACTGCTTATATGGCATGGGTTTAAAAGATTAGGTCACAGTCCTACACATGCCATTTAAGGGTGCATCTCCTGAGCAAGTCTTTCAACCAACCAAACCAAACCCACTAAATCCTGCTGAATTTAAGTTCTGACTGTGTATTACTTGATCTCAGGAAATCATTTTTGTGGCCAGAAGGGCATGACACTAAAAAGGAAAAGAATTTATAGGCAGTTAAAGTGTTGTGACCTTAAAACTAAAGAAGTTGATTTTTCCAAGAAAGACCTCAAAGCTTTCCCCTGCGATAGCCTTGGTGATTTCTAAAGAGTCTTTGTGTTGTATTATTGCCCAGATTATGATTTCAGCTCAAGAGCCCTTAGAATTATAAAGTCTGGCCAACCAATTCCACTGCATTTTAGTAATTTTATATGAAAAAATTTTTTACAAATAGGTTTTAAGCCAAACACATTTCTGTAACCTCCTTTGTGGTAATCTGATTTAGAACTTCAAATAGTCTTGTCAGGGACTTACCTGGTGGTCCAGTGGCTAAGACTGCACACTCCCAATGCAAGGGACCTGGGTTCAATCCCTGGTCAGGGAACTAGATCCCACCTGCTGCAACTAAAGATCCCGCACGCGGCAACTAAGAGCCCGCATGTAGCAACCAAAAGATCCCACATGCTGCAACTAAAAAAAAAAAAAAATCCTGCATGCCGCAACTAAGACCCGGCCCAGCCAAGTAAATAAATAAATAGATATTTTTTTTAAAAATAAATAGTCTTGTCAGGTTGTCGTTGTTAAGATTTCTAAGCCAGAAGTCCTTGCAAAACCATTTCTATCCACTGCATTATTAAAATAATTGAAATTATTATTTAAAAAATTGAAAATTTAAAAAGTTATAAAAGGATTTTCTAATTCAGACCTTCAAAGTTTTTACTATTTAACAAGTAATGAAATTGCTACAGCATCCTGATTGCTAAAAGAACCTTTTAAGATGTTTGAAATATTATACCACCCAGGCCTCATCACTGCCAAAAGTGAAATAAAAGCATGAAATAGACATTAGTTAAGTGGTCTTGTGTTGAAACAAAATCAGTAAATGACTGAATCTGAAAATAATCTCAAGTAGTCATCTCTGCATCTGATTCCTTGTATGAAAGCCCTGACCTCAACATACTGTTTTGAAATCAGAATATTAAGTCAGTTAGGGTTATTTAAAATGAAAATACGGTACTTAAAAAGCGAAAAAGAGAGAAGATCAGAAAACACTTTTGTTTTTCTTATTACAGATTTATTAAAGTGGTAATGCGTATATATGTTCAAAATGCAAAAGTTATAAAATATTCCCAGCCATCTACTTCATCTTCCTGAAGCAATTATACTCCAATAAAGATTTAAACAAAGACATAATTATGCATTTATGAGCAAATATGTACATTCTCTTCCCTACTGTTTTCACAGATTATAGTATTCTATATATACTGTTCTGTACCTTGCACCTTTTCTCCTTAATATCTGAAATTTTTCCATGTTAGTCCAAAAAGAGCTTTCATTCTTATTTCCTGCCCAGTACGTTGCCTTTATTATATTACTGGACATTTAGGTAACTTCCAATCTTTGGCACAAACAATACTATAGTAACTACAGACATATGTATGTCATACATGGCCAAGTGCATCTTCAGGATAAAATCCTAAAAGTGAAATTACCAAGTTAGGATATGTCATTTGTATTTTCAAATTAAAATATTGCCTAATGACTTCCATGGAGGTAGTTAGGGTTACACCCCAGGGATGTAAGAGCGTGCTTTTCTCCCCACATTCTGGCCAGCACAATGTGATATTCATTCACTCTGCAGAGATTTATTGGACTCTGGCTATGGGCCAGGCACTGTCCTGGGTAATTAGGAAACATCAAGGAATAAAAGAGAACGAAATCCCTGCCCTAGTGGGGTTTATATTCTAGCAGGAGGAGAGAAATAATGTATAATAATATACAATACAAACCAAACATAACATCATACAGTATGTTAGAAGCTGGAATATGCTCTGGAAAAAAGAGCAGAGTATGTAGAATCAGGAGTGTGGTGGTTGTGGGGAGGAGGGGCTGGAATTTTAAATAGGATGGTTAACAGTAAGCTTCATTGAGAAGGTGATATTTGAGCAAAGATTTGAAGGAAGTGAGGGAGGTGGCTATGCAGATCTAGGGAAAGAACATTCTGGGCAGAGGAAATGGCCATCTCAAAAGTCCTAAGGCACTAGGGTTGCCTAGGGTAGTCAAGGAACCACAAGAAGGCCAATATGACTAGGGTGGGGTAAGAAAGGAGAGAGTAGCAAATGAAGGCAGAGGGAAGTGAAGTTATATAAGGGACCAGGGTCCAGATCCTTAGTGACCTGTAGACCATGACAAAGAGTTCACCTTAACTCTGAAAGAAATGGGGAGTCACTGAAGCATTTTCAAACTTTTGGATTTTTGCCAATTGAATAGTTTAAAAAAATGGCTTTTCAGTGGTTTAAGTTTGCATCTTTTATTAGAAAGGTTGAGCACCTTTTCGTGTCTACATGCCATCTATATTTCCTTTTCCTAGACTGTATTCAAATCCTTTCCCCATTTTGAGGAGATTTGTTAGTCTTTTTCATGTTGATTCATAGGAGCTTTTTATATTCAGGAAATTAGCCTTTGGTCTGTTACTTTAGTTACAAATTCATTTAACACCTGAAATGGTCTGACCACATGGGTTTTGCTTTTATGTGTTGCATTTCAAACTTTAGGACCTTAGCAATGGCACTGCGATTGTAAATGGAAATTAATTCATGATTCTCCACCCCTGTGTCAAATCAAATATACAGAGAAAAATCGTTTCTTAAATGACAAAATGCTAAGAAGTTCCTAGGTGCAGTTTTTAATTAACTGACCTTATCAGTAAAAACAGGTAGTAAAAAAAGTATCTTAAGTATCATAGCATACATATGTGATGGTCTCTTCCCTTTATTTTATAGCATTCATTTTATTTACTAAGTTAGTTTTTGGTGTAACTATAAAGTTCAAAAGATACACAGTAAAAGTAACTTTATTTTTATCTCACCACTATTGAATTCCTCTTCCCTTACGCAACTACTGTTCCCACTTTCTCATGTATCCTTCCAGGTATTTTATACAGATACCTATGTATATATAATCTTCGTCTGTTTGCTCTAAGGGAACCCATTCCTAATCTCCGTTAATCTGCATTTAGGAATCAGTTATATTGATTGAGATGACACACTTCAAGATGTGGAAACAAAGTAGGTTAGAGTTGGTTGTAAAGCAGCCACTTGTTTCTGGTGCAGTAGAAAAACAGTAGAGGAAATAGTTATAATTGTTCTTCGTATAGAACTTTCATGTTATTTTTCTACCTTGCATTAATTATGTAATTTAGTTATTATTATCGCAATTTTACAGATGAGGAAACAGGCTCAGAGAGGTTAAATAACTTGCCAGAGAGCACAAAATCAGTAGGCAGCAGTGCTAGGACTTCTTAGACTCAAATCTCTTGATTCCAATCTTCTGTACCTTCTTCAGTAGCTCCCTAGGTAATAGCCTTAGCTGTTTCAAAGAAGAAAAGGAAAATACCAATTTCTCTAAACTGAATGAGGAAATCGAAATGAGGAAAAAAGCAACAGGGATAATCTCGCGAAGACTGTTCCTGCTGTTGCTATCTTTGGGTGTTACACATATCCCTCTCATATGAATGACTTTTCCACAAAGACCTTCTGATTAAAAGGCTATTCTCTGGGGGGCGGTAGGGGGTAGGTTAAACCATTGTTCACTTTTCCAACTTCTCTGAGAATACAGGGGAGCAGGATTAACATAAGTATGTATACATTCAGGAAACAAAAGTGATCGTAAGTTTTGGTTCTAGGTAGAATGAAGTCTGTGTCAGGACAGTCTCTTAGAGGAAAACTTAAAAGAAAATGCTATTCTGAAATATCTTCTTGTGACTAAATCGAGTGCCCTGGACATAGATTTTGATGGATAAATGCCTTAGAATTAACATTAAGTTAAATTGGGCTTTTCGGTTTTTAATTTCTTTATCTAAAGTCTAAGCGAGGTAGAAAAATCATTAATTATCCTTTTGAGTAGGGCTGGCATTACTTTCTCTGTAGGGACTCAGCTTAAGGACCACCACGTTAGTTTTTCCTTTGAGGAACAAGAACCGTAAGAATGATGAGGGCTGGTCTTGCCCCTCCCCGACAACTATTAACTGCTTTTTTTGACAGTTAGAAGGTTAGCTGGTAGTAGTTTTTCCTAAGAGGGGCATGTGCAGACTAAGTAGTTGCTTAGGGCAGAACAAAGTTGGGGGGAAAAAAAAATTTTTTTTTTTTGGTAAAGAATTTCAAAATGAAATAGTCATGTTGGGAAAAATAATCAGAACTTTGTTGTACTTTCTTACCCTTATTTTGGGGTTTGGAATTGTTTATATTTTGAATTACATTTGGAAGGGTGTATACTATCATCTTTTTAGTCTTGGAGCCTCTAAAGGTCTTCATCAGGCTCTCGACACATGCTCTGGGGAACTATGAAATACTAAACCAAAACTGGGAGGCTAATCATAGAGGCACAATGGGATCAAAATAGAAACAACCTTCATGATGTATCTGGATCAGAAATGAAGGGCAGAGTAAATCTATCTCACCACCCATACTTCATTTTCTATTCAAAAAAGCTCAGTTGAGTGTTAACACGGCAGGCCATTGGATAATAACGAAAAATAAAACCCAACATGTACCCTGAGAAAAAGTAGGGAGAGCATATTGACAAAAGAAAAAAAAAAAAAAAAAGCATGCAGGTGAGGCTGGACCTGACAGATGTGCTTCAATGCTTAGCTGCCTAAATTTGATTCAACTGGTAATAGTGAAGCCCTGAAGAGTCTTGAGAAAGAGACACGTTACAGATGCTGCTTGAGAAAGACTAGACTAGTAAGTAAACATAAGATGGATTGTAAGAGACAATATAACATGTTGAAAGACAGCTAGAAATCTGGTGGAGGAGGAATCCACAAGATTTAGTAATTAGGTATAGAGGATGAAGGAGCAGGGGAGTCAGTGATAACAAAGAGGACAGCATGGGCTGGGTTTTGTTTTTGGTGAGTTTGGCAGTACTGTTTACTAAAAACCAATGATATAATAGCAGAGGGAGGAACACTCCCAAACTCATTCTATGAGGCCACCATCACTCTGATACCAAAACCAAAGATGTCACAAAAAAAGAAAACTATAGGCCAATAACACTGATGAACATAGATGCAAAAATCCTCAACAAAATACTAGCAAACAGAATCCAACAGCACATTAAAAGGATCATACACCATGATCAAGTGGGGTTTATCCCAAGAATGCAAGGATTCTTCAATATATGCAAATCAATCAATGTGATACACCATGTTAACAAACTGAAGGATAAAAACCATATGATCATCTCAATAGATGCAGAAAAAGCTTTTGACAAAATTCAACACCATTTATAATAAAAACTCTCCAGAAAGTGGGCATAGAGGGAAGCTACCTCAACATAATAAGGGCCATATGTGACGAACCCAAACCAACATCATTCTCAATGGTGAAAAACTGAAACCATTTCCTCTAAGATCAGGAACAAGACAAAGGTGCCCACTCTCACCACTATTATTCAACATAGCTTTGGAAGTTTTAGTCCCGGCAATCACAGAACAAAAAGAAATAAAAGGAATCCAAATCGGAAAAGGAGTAAAACTGTCACTGTTTGCAGATGACATGATACTATACATAGAGAATCCTGAAGATGCTACCAGAAAACTACTAGAGCTAATCAATGAATTTGGTAAAGTAGCAGTATACAAAATTAATGCACAGAAATCTCTTGCATTCCTATACACTAACAATGAAAAATCTGAAAGAGAAATTAAGGAAACACTCCCATTTACCAATGCAACAAAAAGAATAAAATACCTAGGAATAAACCTACCTAAGGAGAAAAAAGACCTGTATGCAGAAAACTATAAGACACTGATGAAAGAAATCAAAGACGAGAGAAACAGATGGAGAGATATACCGTGTTCTTGGATTGGAAGAATCAATACTGTGAAAATGACTATACTACCCAAAGCAATCTACAGATTCAGAGCAATCCCTATCAAACTACCAATGGCATTTTTCACAGAACTAGAACAAAAAGTTTTACAATTCATATGGAAACACAAAAGACCCCGACTAGCCAAAGCAATCTTGAGAAAGAAAAATGGAGCTGAAGGAATCAGGCTCCCTGACTTCAGACTATACTACAAAGCTACAGTAATCAAGATGGTATGGTACTGGCACAAAAAGAGAAATATAGATGAATGAAACAGGATAGAAAGTCCAGAGGTAAACCCATGCACATATGGTCACCTTACCTTTGACAAAGGAGGCAAGAATATACAATGGAGAAAAGACAGCCTCTTCAATAAGTGGTGCTGGGAAAACTGGACAGCTACATGTAAAACAATGGTATTAGAACACTTCCTAACACTATACACAAAAATAAACTCAAAATGGAGTAAAGACCTAAATGTAAGGCCAGACACTATAAAACTCTTAGAGGAAAACATAGGCAGAACACTCTATGACATACATCACAGCAAGATCCTTTTTGACCCACCTCCTAAAGAAATGTAAATAAAAACAAAAATAAACAAATGGGACCTAATGAAACTTCAAAGCTTTTGCACAGCAAAGGAAACCATAAACAAGACGAAAAGACAACCCTCAGAATGGGAGAAAATATTTGCAAACGAAGCAACTGACAAAGGATTAATCTCCAAAATATACAAGCAGCTTATGCAGCTCAATAAAAAAAAACAAACAACCCAATCCAAAAATGGACAGAACACCTTAACAGACATTTCTCCAAAGAAGTTATACAGATTGCCAACAAACACATGAAAGGATGCTCAACATCACTAATCATTAGAGAAATGCAAATCAGAAGCACAATGAGGTATCACCTCACACAGGTCAGAATGGCCATCATCAAAAAATCTACAAACAATAAATGCTGGAGAGGGTGTGGAGAAAAAGGAACCCTCTTGCACTGTTGGTGGGAATGTAAATTGATAGAGCCACTATGGAGAACAGTATGGAGGCTTCTTAAAAAACTAACAGTAGAACTACCGTATGACCCAGCAATCCCACTACTGGGCATATACCCTGAGAAAACCATAATTCAAAAAGAGACATGTATCACAATGTTCACTGCAGCACTATTTACAGTAGCCAGGACTTGGAAGCAACCTAAGTGTCCATCGACAGATAAATGGATAAATAAGATGTGGCACATATATACAATGGAATATTTCTCGCCATAAAAAGAAATGAAATTGAGTTATTTGTAGTGAGGTGGATGGACCTAGAGTCTGTCATACAGAGTGAAGTAAGTCAGAAAGAGAAAAACAAATACCGTGTGCGAACACATATATATATGGAATCTAAAAAAAAAAAAAAAATGGTTCTGATGAACCTAGGGGCAGAACAGGAATAAAGATGCAGATGTAGAGAATGGACTTGAGGACACAGTGGGGGCGGGGGAAGGGGAAGCTGGGACGAAGTGAGAGAGTAGCATGGACATATATACACTACCAAATGTAAAGCAGATAGCTAGTGGGAAGCAGCTGCATAGCACAGGGAGATCAGCTCCGTGCTTTGTGACCACCTAGAAGGGTGGGGTAGGGAGGGTGGGAGGGAGACGCAAGAGGGAGAGGATATGGGGATATATGTATACATATAGCTGGTTCATTTTGTTATATAGCAGAAGCTAACAAAACATTGTAAAGCAATTATGCTACAATGAAGATGTAAAAAAACAAAACAAAACAATGATATAGTTTAGTTACAGTCCAAAAGAGGAAAAAAAAAAAAAAAAGAGTACTGCTTAAATCTGCTTTATTTCATAAGGGAAATAAGGGAACTCAAGATTTTTTCCCTTTTATTGTGGCCTCATTTCCAAGGCCTGCACTTCCTAATAATTCAATTCAGGACAGTCTGAGAATTACAACATGGCAAAAGGAAAAGTCATAGACGTGAGTGGTTAATTGGATGTAAAGGGTTACAGATCAGATGAATCAAAACATAGGAGGGGAAATTGGAAGGCTTTACATATAGGATATGACTTACTGAAAATCCAAAGTTAGAGCCCAGATTCACTCCTGAGGAGAAAACAACAACAACAGATAGTGTTTCTCAGTTTTTGTTTGTTTGGTGGATGACCTTTGAGAGGTGTTTCTTCTGTTCTTGGATCATTTTCAAGCCAGCAATGCCCCTCAGTTCAAGTCTGGATGATCTGAAAGTCACAGCAAAGGAAGAATCAGTATCTTGCACATAGCAGGCATTCAGTAAACAATTTTGGAATGAAGAAATGAAGGGTTTTCAGGACTTAGTATGCATGCAGTGGGACAAGAATCAGGAGAATCAAATCCAGCTGCAAAGAAGAAATGGGCTATAGTACGTACTGCAACTCACTGAAAACCCAACTACTTACTAAAGGGATGAAAAATGGGGCAATGAGTCTCAGGTTCTATTTGATTTACAATTCCTGAGAGCTGTTTCCTTTTCTCTTGGTTTCTTTTCAAGGCCAGAATGACCCTCTGAAGTTCAGATATGGATAAAAAGGAGATTGATTAGTTATGGCAAAGGCAAAAAACTTGAGGCTTCTCAGCTCTTGTGATCTTGTCCAGGACTAGCTACGAAACCCAGGATCTCATGGGGTAGACTTACTTTTACTGCATTTTTCCTCAAAAAATTCCAACCATGATGTCTGCATTTGACAGAGCCAGTGATATTTCTCAAGTTGTTCCAAACCTTTCCCACTCTCAACTCCCAACTGCATGTTGCTATTTTGCTCTCATCAGAGCACCTAGCAGTTCTGCTTAATCTAGATGTGAGGTGACCCCCTTCCAGACAAGAGCTATGAAGAGGAAGGGCAGGCTCTGGATCCCCGGCTTGGCCACTTTCTCCAGAGCCTGACTATATTGATGATCTTTTTTTATTTTCAATCTCTGCCTGCTGCCTGTCTCTGATTACTCGCATGCTTGCGTTTCCCAGTCCTAGAAAATACCCTTCCATTTGGCTCTCCTCCACCAGACTACTTAAAGTTTTTACTTCCTACTTCAACTTTCTGACCTTCCTCCCATTAGCCCCTCAATCACAGTAATCTGGCTTCCACTCCCACTGTGCTAAAGGCAGCTGCTTCTGGCAAAGGTCACTGAAAACATATGAAAGATAATACATGAGGTCTTCTTTGAATTCCTCATCCTATTTGAATTCTCTGTAGTGTTGGTAGTACTCTATGGAGTACTTCTTTCCTGGCCTCTGAAATATTGGTCCTTGTTTTTATACCTCTCTGGACAGTTCGTTTTTTTTTTCATTCACTCCTAAAATTTTGCCCATCCCTGAAATGTTGGTGTTCCTAAAGGTTCTACCCCTGAGTCTCTTCTCATGCCAACACATTCCCTGAGTGATAAGAACCTGCTCCCTTAGCTTCAGGTACTGCCTGAAAATTCCCAAATCTTCATGTCTAGGCTGTCTCCACTCCTGGAGTTCTCTCTTAAAGAAGCACAGTAGGTTAATTAGAAAACAAATGAGCCAGTACAGGAAGACCTTCATCCATTTCACCTCCACTAATCCTGACATTTCTTTGCTGACAGGAAAGGAAGTTAGGAGGAGGGACGATAAGCCCTGTTACAGAACCCCTGGCACTGGCAATAGACCGCCCCTTAACGGCCCATAACCTCTAAGTAAAATCTCATGGGAGGTAAGTCTCTGTACGGACACTATGTGCCAACATCCCTTTCAGAAAATAATAATGAGATGGCCCTGAAGTCAGCTAGAAGAAAGCAGAGTTGCAAGTACCACATGGGTGGTTCAGTTTGTGTTTGAGTTTTTAGGGGGAGTTTGAGTTTTTACTCATTTGAGACCCAGCTTGCCACTGGTTCCCAAGTCCCACCCCTCCCCACGTGTGGAGAATGTAGAAGACTGGGAAATTGCCCAGGAGAGAGGGGCTACGCTCCAGGATCCAACAGCCTCCTTTTAAACTGCCTGCAAGCATCCCATACACAACAGTTCCAGAACTGATCCTATCCCTCTGGCTGTACTCCCATTCTAGTTGACAGTATCACCTTTCACCCTCTTGGCCCAGATGGAAACCTGTTATTGGAGACTTCTCCTCTTCATTAGTGCCCCCTTCAGTTCTAGGACACAGATGTCTCTCCAGACTGGCTCCTTTCTACTCTGGACCAACCTCCCACCATCTTCATCCCTCTACTCTCTACCCCATCCAATCCACGTGTGACACTGCAGCCAGAGGAACCTGTCCAAAACACATACCGATCATTCACCTCCTTTCATTAAAACCCCCACTGATAATGTGCACGCTTTTACCTTTATGAGATCCTTTGCAACCTAACTTGACCTGTCTTCCATTTTCATCTCTGGTGACTCCTTCCCTCATCCAAGCAACAAAGGTTTTCTTTGTAATTTTTCAAACACACCATGCTAAGTACTGAGTGCCAACTACAAGTTGGCCACTCATCTATAAACTTTGGAATACAGTGAACATGAAAGGAAGGCCCCTGCTCTCATGCAGCTCACATTTTAGTAGGAAGAGCCAGCGAATAAACAAATAGGATAATTTCAGATAGTGATAAGATGCTATGAAGACAATGAAATGGGGTGGATGGGGGGAGATGCGGGTCAGCTATTTTAAATACAGTGTTCAGGGGTGGCCTGACAAGACGACTTTTAGCTGAACTTGAAGGATGAGGAGGAGCCAGACAAGCAAAGATCTGGCAGAGAGTATGTGGGGCTGTTCGAGCAGCACGTGCAACATGCTCTGAGGCAAGAACTAGTTTGGCAGCTTGGCATTTCCAAGGTTCCAAAACAAAGCAGTGAGGTTGGATCTTGTTATATACCTGCGGAGGGGGACAATGCCCTAGATGAGGTGAGGCCAGGTCACATGGGGTCTTATAGGCCAGGTCAAGAAGTCTGGATATTATTTTAAGGGCAAAAGGAATCTACTGAAGGATCTTGAGTGAAGTACTGACGTGCTCTGATTTACCTTCTCAAATGATCACTCTGGCTCTTCTCGGAGAAGGTGTTTTTGGTGAAGCGGAAGGGTAAGCCTCGAGACCAGCTCCATGCCTTCAGGCTTGTGCTCAGGCCATTCCTAAGTCTGGAATAACAGTCTTTACTGGGTTCCAGGGTCCCAGCTCCCAGGAAGCTGAGAAAGTGGCCCCTTACTGCATTTCTTTCAGCCCAGGTCAAGCCTCGTTTAGCGATCAAGAAGAGATGGACAGGTATCCCCCAATAAACCTTGCCTCACCAACCCTTCAGTCATTCAAAAGACCACTCACTAGGCGCTGGAGACACTGAGGAGAGTCCGACGAGGCCCTCCCCCGCCCTCGCTGTCGAGAGACCACTTTTTTCAGGTCCCTCCTCCATCTCCTAACTCAAGGGGCAATTCTCGATCAGACTGTGTTTGGCGTCCCGGGGCAGGGACAAACCCAGGCCCGTGGGTTGGCCGGGCAGAAGAGGCTTCTCCCTAAGATGAACGGGGCCGCCTCGCAACTGGCAGCCCAGCGGGGCCCAAACCAAAGAGACACCAAGAAAGGGCGGCGCAGCCGGCTCCAAGGCAGGATACGGACTACAACTCCCAGCAGATCCTGCGCGCGGACCGCCGATCCCTCCGCTCCCAATTTGCCCTGCCGGCGGTTCCACCGCTGTCCGCCAAGGGCCAAGTCCAGGTTTTCTAGGCCCCGAAGTCCGTCTTCTTATCACATATCCGGAGAGGGACGGCTGGGAGCCCTGGAGGAGAAACGAACCTTTTTGAGGAGAAACGCGGATGCAGACCATCGAGGAGACGTCGTGCGGCGGTTCCCGATTTTCGCGCGCTTTTGGCGCGGGGGGTTGTGGGTAGCGCGCCCAGGAGGGAGAAAGGAGCTGGGGGGCCTGTGACCGCGCCGCCCGCCGGGCCTGAGGGGATGGACGAGGACGATCCCCACGCTGAGGGGGCGGCGGTGGTCGCCGCGGCCGGGGAGGCGCTGCAGGCCCTGTGCCAGGAGCTGAACCTGGATGAGGGGAGCGCGGCCGAAGCCCTGGACGACTTCACCGCCATCCGGGGCAACTACAGCCTAGAGGTGAGCGGCGGCAGGTGGGGCAGCGGGACCGAGCTCGCCAGGCCCCACCCCCGCCCCGCCCCTACCCCACCCTATGGGGCGGTGGGAGTTTCCCCACCGGGAAGGGTCTTTGCCCAGCCTCGCGCCGAGGAGTGCGGAGCTGGAAGGGCGAGTGTAGATCAATCTCTCCATTTATTTTGAGGCGGGAAACCGAAGTCCGGAAAAGGAGTGGCTTGTCCAAGGTCACGCGCCACTCAGGGGTCCCCTAGTCTTCAGACCAGTGCCACAAACGTCATGGGACTGCCCTTAAGTCTGCTTAAACAAACAGTTACTCTAATGGCAGAAGCTTACGTGAATTGTGTGCCCAGACGCCACTGCCCAGCGCTTTAAATATGTCATCTCACTTGGTTCTCGCCGCCACACCTCTTCGAACATGTTGTGATCCCCGTTACACAGATGGGGAAGCTGAGCCCCGAAGAGGTTAAGCGCAAGGTCGCACCGTTAGAGGTGGAGCCGGAGTAAGGAGTCTGAGCCATCATCTCTCCACCCTTCCGCCTCGAGGTGTGGGTTGCTCTTTCGGCAGTATTGCCGCTGTACAGCAGTTTGATCAGAGCCAGTGTGCACACAATGCTTATCTCTCGGCCCCAGCTTCCTCCTCTCTCAGATGGGGATAATTAGGTTATCCTGATGATAAGCACAGTGTCTGTCTCTAAACAAAATAAATGTAGGCTATCATTAGATTTTCCCCAACCGTTCTTGCATTAAGTCCTCACAACAGCCCCGTGAACATGGCAGGGCAGCGAGTATTAAACCTGCTTTGCAGGCAATATTATCAAGGCCCAGAGGATTGTCATGACCAGGGTCGTTCTGCTAATTGTCCTAGGAACCCAGACAAGCATAAGCCCAGTATAGAGGTAGAATGGTGGGGGAATGTATTTGCAATTGCTCCAGCAGCCTTATGGTCAAAGGTTTTCGTGATCCAAGAGGGCTGGACTCACCCAGAGTGCTCTCCTGACTCATCACCTGGTGAAATAATTAATCGGTGGGCTCTAAGGCATAGAGTTGGAAATTTGGAGGTGTGCGTGTGTGTGTGTGTGTGTGTGTGTGTGTGTGTGTGTGTGTGTGTGTGTATGAGGGAGAAGAAGAGAGACTCTTGCATGTCTCCAGGGTAGGACTGGATAGACTGGATGAAGGACAGTGATGTGCATCTCTGGGTGACACAAGAGGAAAGCTGAGGAAAGAATAAGAAACTAAGGGAGATTATAAATTATGTCCTCTAGATTGGAAACAAACTTTTTAAAAGTCTGAGAAAGCATTTCTGACATCGAGTCCTCATTTGGTCTGTCACTGAAAAGCACTGCTGAGTGCAGGCGGTGGTCAAGGTATTAAACTGGGCACCTCTTTCAGATTCTTGAATATGCCCAGCTTGTTCCTACTTGTGTGCTTTCTCCATGCCAATCCCTCTGCCTGGAAACTTTTCCCTCACTCCCGACTCCAGTGAAAGTTGAAGAGCTGAATCTCCAGTTAGGCTGAGTTGATCAGGATATCTTAAATGTTTGACCGAATTCACAGCTGTGTGAATTAAGATTTTGTGAGTGTTTATTCTATCTAGAGTGTTTTATTTTCCTCTTCTTTTATGCTTTGTTTTTGGTGGAGGGCATTTTTATGTATCTGCTGCTTCCGAAGAACCCCTCTGCCCAGCCCCTGTCCCCTCTAGTCTACCTGACAAGCTCCTGCTTACCCACCCCACTTCCCCCGTACATTTTGGTGATTTTTCACCACTTAACCACTTTTGTCTCCCTCTGTGAACCCTTCCCTGACCCCCAGTCAAAATCAGTAACTACACTATATTCTCCCATAACACTTTCTCTTCAATTCTTTTTAAAACATATATCTCACCAATTATAGATAATAGTATAATATCTGTTCTTCTTAGCTCTACACTTGGAGTACCCTGAGGTTAGAAACTGTTTTTGTATTTCTAAGGCCTAGCATAAAGGAACTAAATTAAATACTATAGGTGCTTTTTTTTTTTAAAGGAAAAAAAATCAAAGCAGTAATTTTGGTTCTTAAATTTTCTCTGTCTTAATAGTGTTTTCATCTAGTAGCCTGTATCCAAAAGCTGTAGAGTACTTGGATGCTATACCCAAACAGTTAGTTAATCAAGACTTCTAAAAGTATTCAACCTTAAGCTTACCTGCCTCCTTTAATGCCTTGAGCAAATGAGACTTTTCACTATAGTACTTTAGGGTAGGAACATTAGGTAGCTTTATTGGTGGCTACCCATCTCTACCCACCCCTTTCGGATTATTGCGAGAAATCTTTATCAATCATTTTATTCTTTTAGAGTCTGATCTTAAAGAGGATCTGCACAACAGTATTGTATTGTGCTATGAGATTTGAGTCTAGTTCTTAATTTTATGTAAAGCTCAGCAGTGAAGTCATAAAGTGAATCTAGCTTGGATATCTCAAGTCTAAAGCAGAGAATTAAGTGTTGAATTCCCAAATGTCACCTTTTTTGTAGCATTGTAAATTGAAGTGTCTGCTAAGATAGAGAGCCATACTTACTATTTTAAAGATTAGGGTAAATAATTCCCCAAATTTTTACCTCACAAAACTGACAGTCTCCTTTGTGTTGTGATGGGTATTAATTTTTATATGTGTAATTCTCTTGCCATCTTCTACTCTTTTCTTTCCTTTCTCTGCCAAACTGGTTAAAAAAGAAACCTAAAACTAAAATGGTAGGAACTTCAGCATCATCAAGGCCATGACTGGTGTTATAATATTGAGAAAGCTAATGCTGAGAAATTGAAAACTCTTCAATAATATTAGATTTGGGGTATAGGTGAGAGATCTATCTTTAGATTAAAACGGATTTAGCGTGTTACACAGGACTAAGAGTAAGGAGTTTTATACCCATTACTGCAACCAACTAAGTTTTGTGACCTTGGGCAAATATCTTCATTTCTCTGGCCTGTTAATTAATACAGGATGAAAATTAGACCAGATAATTCTAAGATCTCTTTTGATTCTAGAATTCAAGCATTTTAACGTAGTATATCCATTTTGCTGTTTTATCTTTTGCCTGCCAGGGAGAAGTTATACACTGGTTGGCATGTTCATTATATGTTGCTTGCCGCAAAAGCATTATTCCCACAGTTGGAAAGGGTATCATGGAAGGAAATTGTGTTTCACTTACCAGAATACTACGTTCAGCTAAATTAAGGTAAAGCACTTTGATTTTTCAAACATTGTTTTATAAGTCCTAAATTTAATTTTAGGATTTAATTTCTCTTTATTTTAAATCATTTAGCTTCATCCCATTCGAAGTTTGTTATCCATATAGGTATCCTTTCCCAATTCTCACATTCTTTCTCTGCCTTTCTTCCTTAAATTCTAACTTCAACCAGAGGCCTCTAAATCTTTTTAGATTTAGAGGTTCTAAGTCTTTTTTCTCTGTAACTTTTTCATTAATATTTTAAATTTGAGAATAATTTCAAGCTTTCAGAAAAGTTGCAGAAATAAGAAAACTACAAAGAACATCCATGTACCCTTGACCTAGACTCACCTTTTATTGATATTTTACTCCATTTGCTTTATCATTTGATCTTTTTCTCTTGAATAGTATTTTTTTTCCTCAGCTATTTCAATTTAAGTGGTGTCCATTATAGCCCTTTACCCCTAAATACTTCGTGTGTATTTCCTTAAATAACTGCAGTACAGTTATCAACTTCAACAAAGTTAACATTGATACAGTAATTTTATATAATCTAGCATCTGTATTCTAGTTTTATTGGTTGATCCAGTAGCATTCTTGATAGCATTTTTTTCCTTCAGGATCCAATCTTAAAAAAAAAAAAATCCGATCTAGGATCAGGTATTGCATTCACTTACCATGTCTTTTTAGTCTCCTTTAAACAAGAACATTTCCACAGCCTTTGTCTTTTATGACATTGACATTTTTGAAGAGTATAGTTCACAATCACCCTGCCCCCCTTTTTAATAGATTGTTCCTCGTTTTGGATTTGTTTCATGTTTCCTTATGATTAGGTGCAGGTTTTACATTCCTAGATGGAAAACTACATAAGTGATTTTGTGTCCTCAGTATATCACATCTAGAGGCACATGATATCCTTCTGCCTCTCATTGGTGATGTTAATTTTGATCATCTGCTAACGATGTTCTCTTGTTTCTCTACTGTATGGTTAATATTTTGTCCCTTGCAAATACTAAGCAATTGGTGGGTCTTAGCTATAGCTTTTACTCTCTCTGGTATCAACTGTATGGAACTATTTGCCTGAATACCAAACAACAGAAATGGAGTGATTCAGATTTGGATAGTTGCTTATGTTCATAATGACTATTTGAGGTCATTGTCTATTTGCTATCCTGGGTTTCCAGGACAGAGGCGAAAGTGTAAAGCCCTATCCAGAGAGGGTTAAGTTTCAGTTCATGCTAATTTAAAAAAAAAAAAAAAATCCTCAGAACAATTTTGGTTTCTATAAATGGAAAAAGAATTAAGTCAAGACAATTTTTAAAACTTTAGTAAATATAATTTTTGTCATTCATGTTAAAAACAAAATGAAAATATAAGATAAAAGGAGTTAAGGTAATTTTTTTAAATTGAGCAAAACCTTGTCCATTGTCATATGATCTTTTTCTATTGATGTTTCTCTTTTAAATTTATTTATTTATTTATTTATTTATTTATTTATTTATTTATTTATTTATGTCTGTGTTGGGTCTTCGTTTCTGTGCGAGGGCTTTCTCTAGTTGCGGCAAGCGGGGGCCTCTCACTATCGCGGCCTCTCTTGTTGCAGAGCACAGGCTCCAGACGCGCAGGCTCAGTAGTTGTGGGTCACGGGCCTAGTTGCTCCGCGGCATGTGGGATCCTCCCAGACCATGGCTCAAACCCGTGTTCCCTGCATTGGCAGGCAGATTCTCAACCACTGTGCCACCAGGGAAGCCAGGGAAGTGATGTTTCTCATCACTGACCATATTAAATTTTTAAATCTTTGTAATAATAAGTTGTTGCAGAAACTGAACAGTACACACTCATGATAAAAATTTCAAATAATGAAAAGAGTTCTGGAGGTAGATAGTGGTAATGGTTAATGCCACTGACCTGTACACTTAAAAATGGTTAAAATGGTAAATTTTATATTGTATATACTTTTACTACAATAAAAGAAAAAAGGTTTAAAAATTTTCAAATAATACAGAAGGGTTGAAAATAGAAAGATATCTCTTTCTTTTTCCATCCCCCAGAATTTACCACTATTAGCAATTTACTGTTATTAAATTGTTAAGCAGGAAAAAATCTGTTTTTCAGCTTTTTGCATTTTATTTGTAAGCATAAATGAGATCATTGCTATATGTATTTTTCTGTTGGTTTTCTTACTTTATATTCTGGAAATCCTTCTATATCACCATGTATAGCTCTACCTCATTAATTTTTTTTAATGACTGTGGGATATTTTAAGTTATAAGGATGTTTTATATATTTAGCCAGCCCCCTTATTGATGAGCATTTAGATTATATCCAGTCCCTTGTGATTACAGACAAGTGAACATTATTGTAAGTGTGTATTTCAGATAAATTCCTAAAAGTGTAGTGATGAGTCAAAAGATACTTTTAAAATGTGGATTGGTTTTTAAAAAATTGTTTAAGTGTCACATTCCTAATTGCTAAAAGAGCGGTTGACCAACATCAATATGTTCATTCAGACAAATAAAAAAGAATTTCAAGTGATCGTTATTATTTACATTGATTTATAATAATTTGGACTATTTTCAAAATTTCAACTTTAAATGTAATTTTAAATGACTAGATCTTTATAGATATGGGAGAATATCCATCAAATATTGTTAATAAATTATACTGCAAAATACTGTTTAAGTATAGATTTATACATACACATGTAAAACTAGCAAATTTTTATTGAATATTTACCTGTGTGACAGACAATATGTGCTAATAGTTTGCATATCTTTATTCATTTAATCCTCACAGTAATTGTATTAAATAAATCTCATTTTAAAGATGAGGAAACCAAGTCACCAAGAGATTAAATTACTTCCCAGAGGTTATATACCTAAGAAAGTGGCAAGCCTCCCAAGTCATGCTGTGTTACATATGTATCTATATACAAATATACATTAGTATGTCTCCTTTTGAACTGTATCTATATTCAGCTTCAGTCTACAAAACAAAAAAAATTTAACCAAAGCAACTTCCAACTTAAAAAGAAAGTTTCATGTAAAAATTTGTTCTGCTATTAAGGGTATTAAAAAATTATATCTATTTTATAATTTTAATTTTAAATTCATTTTAATAAAGCAGTTAGTTGTCTACATCTTATTATTTTAAGTATTGAGAACTAATTTTTCCCTATTTTTTACAAGTTTTTCAGTAACTTAAATCAAGACAACTTTCATTCATTCATTATTTTATAGTATAATAATAGAACGTGAATGAAAAATGAGTTTTCATAATTTTAATTGGAACATTGATGATACTAATTTTTACAGAGTAATTTTCTTTTTTTTTTTTTAATTAATTAATTAATTTATTTATTCTTGGCTGTGTTGGGTCTTCGTTTCTGTGCGAGGGCTTTCTCCAGTTGCGGCAAGCGGGGGCCACTCTTCATCGCGGTGCGCGGGCCTCTCACTGTCGCGGCCTCTCCTGTTGCGGAGCACAGGCTCCAGACGCGCAAGCTCAGCAGCTGTGGCTCACGGGCCTAGCCGCTCCGCGGCATGTGGGATCTTCCCGGACCGGGGCACGAACCCGTGTCCCCTGCATTGGCAGGCGGATTCTCAACCACCGCGCCTCCAGGGAAGCCCGCAGAATAATTTTCTCTTTTATCTTTTGCAATTAAAATTAGGTAGTGTGCCACTATTGGAACGTATGTTCCATATTACCATCCCTACTCTATACTTTGCTTTTGGTGGCAGGGTTTGGGGGAAGTGTATGTGTATGTGATAAGATTTGCATTACATAAAATTTACCATTTTAACCAATTTTAATTGTACAGTTCAGTGTCATTGAATACATTCACATTGTTGTTCAACCCTCACCACCATCCATCTCCAGAACTTTTTCGTCTTCCCAAACTTAAACTCCATACCAGTTAAACAATAACTTCCCTCTTCCTCCTCCTCCTAGCCCTCGACAACCACCATTCTACTTTCTGTCTCTCTGAATTTGACTGTTCTAGGTACCTCACATAAGTGGAATCATACAGTATTTGTCTTTTTGTGACTGGCTTATTTCACTTAGCCTAATGTCTTCAAATAACAGCATAATATCGCCAAGGAAGGACACAACAAATGAATACTTAGCATAATGTCTTCAAAGAAATGGCTGATTCAGAAGCTGGGGCAGACCTATTTTTCTAACGCACCTGGAACAACTTATGCCAGAAAGTAAGGAAGTGCTCAAAAAAATGTTGGGGACATGTCCAGGGGACAAAGGAGCTAGTTTGAAAAGGCTCCCATTTGTAACCATACCTGGGATAACTTGAGCATCAGAATGAATAGGGACAGTAATGGATTATAACTCACTGAATAAAATCTATACTGATGATAAATAGGGGAGAAGGGAAATCTCTTCCTTATATTAGAATGCCAACTAAATATTTACATAATTGTAGAGTATCTCCCGACAAGTCACTTATCAATTACAAAGGGAAAAATAGTAACTTTGAAGTGGAAAACCTGGCAGATACCACCTAAATCAAGTACAGAGTTATTATCAATGATGGGACAAATGGTTATGACCCACTGAGAAGGATATAACATCACTTATGTAGTACTCTGTCAAAAATACATAGCCTAAATCTAATAATGAGGGAAGCATGTAGTGACATACTATAAAATAACTGACCTGTCCTCTTCCAAAATGTTGGTGTCACAAGAGACAGTAACGAACTGATGTAGACTGAAGGAAACTAAAAGGAAATAACACATAAATGCAGTTCATGCTACTAGATTACACCCTAGATTGGGAAATTTAAGATTGCTGTGAAGAACATTCTTGAGACAGTTGGTGAATTTTAAATTTAAATATGGACTAATAGTATTTTATCAATATAAAATTTTCTGATTTTGATAATTGCACTTAATCATGTAAGACCTCTTTCTCAGGAAATAGAAACTATATTTTTGAGTAAATACATTTTCTCTTTATGAAAATAGAAGAGAGGGCACGATATCTACACCTTACTCTCAAATGCTTCAGAAAAAAATTATATGTATGTTATATTAGGGTTCACCAGAGGAACAAAACCAATAGAATGTGTTAATATGTGTGTGTATATATATATATATATGTAGAGAGAGAGAGCGCGCACGCACGCAAAAGAGCATGTACACACACATGCACAGGTTGGGAAGAGGAGAGGGAGAGGGATTTTAAGGAATTGGCTCACATGGTTGTGGAGACTTGGAGAGTCTAAAATATGGGGTAGGCCAGCAGGCTGGCAACCCAGGAAAGAGTCGCAATTTGAATCCAAAGGCAGTCTGCTGGCAGAATTCCTTCTTACTTGGGAGGAGGTCAGTCTTTTTCTGTTAAGACCTTCAAACTGATTTGATGAGGCCCACCTACATCATGGAGAGTAATCTGCTTTACCGAGAATCCACCAATCCAAATGTTTATTTCATTCCAAAAAATACCTTAATGGAAACATTGGAATAATGTTTGACTGAGTATCTGGGCGCCCATACACATCTCCTTACACCATACTTAATCTGCAAATAAAAGCCATAACAAGATCATACATTAGCCTAACATGACATAAGTATCCTTTGTACAACCAAAAATGCCTTAACCCTTTCCCCAAAAGAGGATGCAAAATCCTTGGGTGATGTTTACTCTTCTTCTTGATATCCTGTAACTTAAATACTCGGAAGTAAAGTTAACAATACTGTGGTATAAAGTCAGTACATGCTATGTTACGTAACAAGTGGGTAAGAGAGGAAGGAATACAAAGATTTAATACACGCACACAAACACTTGTAGCAAAATAAGAAATACTCATTACAATTAGAGTCCTCGTTTCGTAGCTGGTCACGTGGTTGTAGTTGGTATTAATAACCTTCTTCCACTGCCCGCTCCATATTTCCTTTGCCTTCACCAAGCACCTCAGCTGGTCGTGGTTTTTTACCTGGTGAGGTGACCCGAAACCTTCATTCCTGAAGAGTCTGGGCCATTAGTAGTCCTGCCTGGATTAGATTGTTGTAGTTTTCCATTGACTTCAGTCACAGGGCATGGTAATAGTAAGAGCTACCCTAAGGGATTCTTGTATTCTATTCTTTACCTCCATTCTGGAGTAGCAATCCAATTTCTCCTTGGTCATCAGGATCAGTGACTCCAGCCAGCATAGTAACTCCCTTCTTTGCCTGTTGCTTTAGAGGCATGAGGAGCCCAAAGTGGTTGGATGGCAGTCTTAACTTCTAGTTCAATGGATTATTGTTGTATCTCTTGGTGGAAGCATTACTCTCTCTGGAACTAAGACCTCTAGGCCAACAGAGTATAATGTGACAGGGACAGGAAGCAAAAATTTTGCTGGTGGGTCAATAGGGGTAATAGTGAGTGGTGCCACTCTCCCCCCACCTCTTGATTCCTGGACCTGTGAATCCTGGCTATGGAAGAAACAGCACTATATTGTTTGCTGATTCAGAGCATATACAGCCTCCTAAAGAACCTTGCTCTGCTGCTGGCTGATTGGGCACTCAGCAGTGACTGTAGGCAGATTAGCTTTGGTCCAGATTGGCAGTGGAAATCCATGAGCCTGTACATAACTTTTCTAAAAAATTTTAATCTCATCAAAAAAACATCTTCACAGAAACATCCAGAATAATGTTTGACCAACTATCTGGGCACCGTGGCTCAGTCCAATTGACACCTAAAATTAACCATCACATGTGGATACATATACAGATGATGATTCGACTTAAGATTTGTGACTTGATGGTGTGATACTGTCTCATGATGCTGGGCAGCAGCAGTGAGCCATAGCTCCCAGTCAGCCATGCAGTCAGGAGGGTAAACAACCAATACACTTACAACCACTCTGTACCCATACAACCATTCCGTTTTTTACTTTCAATAGAGTATTCATTAAACTACATGAGATAGTCAACACTTTTTTTTATCAAATAGGCTTTGTGTTAGATGATTTTACCCATCTGTAGGCTAATGGAAGTGTTCTGAGCACATTTAAGGTGGGCTAGGCTAAGCTATGATGTTTGGTAAGTTAGGTATATTAAATGCATTTTCAGCTTATAATATTTTCAGCTTACAGTGGGTTTGTCGGGATGTAACCCCATGATAAATCAAGGAACACTTGTATGCACATATATACACAGAGAGAGAGATGGATGACAAAGCAAATACACAAAATGTTAATTATTGGTGAATAAAGGAGTTCTTGTATACTATTCTCGCAACTTTTTTGTAAGTTTGATGCTATTTCAAAATAAAAAGATTAAGGGATAAAAGGGAATGTTTAAATACATTTATGGTACATTCATATAGTGGAATAAAATGCAGCTCTTAAAATTATGGAAGGAGTATAACATGAACTGATATAAAAAGAGCTCCAAAATAAATTACAGGAAAAAAAATGAAGTGCAGAGTATTGTAGGTAGTATGGTATCATTTGAGTGGGAAAAAAGTTTAAGTAGGTATATGTTTATAAATGCCTTAAAAAGCTCTGCAAGGATAAATAAGTAACTAATAACAATGTAATTAGTCACTAAGGCAAAGTTGATTGCTTTAGTGGAAAAAAACTGGGAGGGCGGTGATAGCAGACATCATATATCCTTTAGTACCTTTTAAATTTTGTAATTATGCATATTACCCGTTAAAAAAAGAAAACCAGAAAGGAGAATTCTCACACACAGGGTATCATGATATACTTTTTTTTTTTTTTGGCTGTGTTGGGTCTTCATTGCTGCGCGCAGGCTTTCTCTAGTTGCAGCGAGTGGGGGTTACTCTTCGTTGCAGTGCGGTGGCTTCTCTTGTTGCGGAGCATGGGCTCTAGACGCATGGGCTTCAGTAGTTGTGGCTCGCGGGCTCCACAGCGCAGGCTCAGTAGTTGTGGTGCACGGGCTTAGTTGCTCTGCGGCATGTGGGATCTTCCCAGACCAGGGATTGAACCCATGTCCCCTGAATTGGCAGGCAGATTCTTATCCACTGTGCCACCAGGGAAGCCCTGATAAAGATCTTTTAAAAAAACTCAGATTCTTAGATTTCAATCAGCATGTCTGGAGTTTGAACACCTATGGACAACTAGCTGATGATTTCTTCCACCACCTTTTTAAAAAAAAAAAATTACAAGTATCGTTCTGTATATAGCGCTAGACACTTAAATGAGCTTTAACACTACAAAATTTCAGTCTAAGACCATACTAACATGAGGACATAAAAAAAATGCACTCATAATTAAATAAGCCAGAAAGGTAGAGCCATTATCCATTAAGTGATATTCTGGGTATGTACTACCTTCTAAGTTTATGTTTGGTGGTAGAACCACACGTTGGAACACAAACATTTGAATTTTATTCCTGCCCTGTAACAGTCTGGTGCTTTGTGATCAAATTCCAGAATCCAGTATTGGGAGATTCTGTCTTTCCTCAAACTAGTTTTGTGAACTCATCAGTCTGATGCCTAACATTTACTTTGTAATTTATATGCAGAGTATTGTATAGGTGCTGCAGGGAATAAAAGAAGTAGATAGGTACTCCCTGCATAGTAGAAGGTATTTTATGTATTGACTACTAATTCAAAATCTACATTCCCACAGTGATTCTGGGAACCAAAGTAATTTCATAGCACTTGGAGTGAGGTTTTTGTTTTTTCGCTCTCTTTTTTTTTTTTTTAAATAAAATCAGGCATTTAATAAAGATTTTTAGGCATAAGTAGAGTGTCTTCTTTTCCTTCCCTTATATGGACTCATTTTAAAGTTGCTTTTTTTCTGTTTTTTTAGTTTAATACAGTTTTTTAGTAAAATGAAGAAGTGGATGGACATGTCAAACTTGCCACAAGAATTTCGTGAACGTATAGAAAGGCTAGAAAGAAATTTTGAGGTGTCTACTGTAATTTTCAAAAAATTTGAGCCAATTTTTTTAGATATATTTCAAAATCCATATGAAGAGCCACCAAAGTTACCACGAAGCAGGAAGCAGAGGTGAGACACTTAATCCTCATATAATTAACATAGAAATTATGATACAAACTTATTAAGGGAATTTGCATTTTTAAAAGTCTACTTTTTAATTCCATTTAATAAAACATAGTTGTCTGTCCTTTGTGAATGAGATTTTATATGTAATTTGACTTTACTATTTGTTATATTTGCTGTTTCAATTTACGTGACAAATGTGGAATGATATTTAGTAAGTTAGTCAGATAAAAAGTACATTTTTCCCCCTTTTTAGGAGGATTCCTTGCAGTGTTAAGGAGCTCTTTAATTTCTGTTGGACACTCTTTGTTTATACTAAGGGTAAGGTGACACTTTCAGGTGTTTTACATTTCTACTGTGGGAACTTGGTGCTATTTGACCTGAAAGGTTTCTGGGTTTTGTGTCTCTTTTCTTCTAAAGGTAATTTTCGTATGATTGGAGATGATTTAGTAAACTCTTATCATTTACTTCTGTGCTGCTTGGATCTGATTTTTGCCAATGCCATTATGTGCCCAAATAGACGAGACTTGCTAAATCCGTCATTTAAAGGTAAGACCTTATTTATTTTTGAAAACTGATTATCAATTTTTAGAAAAAGAGTTTCAAAAATTGACCATATTCTCTTTTCCCTCCATTGCTCTTTATACCCTGTCAAATTAGGTTTACCGTCTGATTTCCATACTGCTGACTTTAGGGCTTCTGAAGAGCCTCCCTGCATCATTCCTGTACTGTGTGAACTACATGACGGACTTCTGGTAGAAGCCAAAGGAATAAAGGAGCACTACTTTAAGCCATATATTTCAAAGCTCTTTGACAGGAAGGTACTATACTTACAATTAAATGACTCAGATTTTGGGGGGTCAGCAGCAGCAGCCTCAAGGGGACAAGCAATATTTTAAGCAAGTTCTTAACATTATAGGACTCAGGGTCAAGATTCCCAGGTTTCAGTCTCTGATGTGATGTGGAGTTGTCCTGTGATTTTCTGTGATGTGCAAAACTGAGCTGTTGAAGAATGTGACCATCTGTATGTACTGTCAAGTAAATGCACTGTCAGAGGCAACTATAGGAGGTTCTGATAGAGAATTATAAAGAACAGAACATCAGAGTAAGCCTGATAAAGAATTATGAAAAGCAGGAGGTCAGAGTAAGCTAGTTTACTGCCACAATTTGAATAACTGCTGACTGTTTACTGAAAGTAGGATGATGTATCAATATAACAACTGTAGCTTTAATTCAATATGAGTAGAGCAGAAAATCCCTTACAGTTGTGGGCTACCTACATGCATTCTGGATTTTTTTTCTCAATAATTTACCTTGCTATTTCTATATGTTTGAGTTGGCTTTTTCCTTTGGGTCTCAATTTATTTCCCCAACGCTGAGCCATTTAATCCAGCTACGACTTGAGTTTTCTCTTCGGTTGGAAAAAAAAAAATAGGAATATGGATTAATTAGGTCATTATTATAGTTCCCCTCTTTGCAAATACTATTATGAGATTTTCCTCTGAGCATAAAGTCTTCCCTAACTGGTTTCTTCTCTTACACATACTTCTTCTTCTTTTTTTTTTTTTTTTAATATTTATTTATTTATTTAATTTTATTTTTTGGTAGCATTGGGTCTTTTTTTTTTTAATATTAGAATTTTATTTTTTACACATATTAGTGTATATATGTCAATCCCAATCTCCCAATTCATCACACCACCACACACCCTGCCCCCCACCGCTTCCCCCCTTGGTGTCCATATGTTTGTTCTCTACAACTGTGTCTCAGTTTCTGCCCTGCAAACCCGTTCATCTATACCATTTTTCTAGGTTCCACATGTATGCATTAATATACAATATTTGTTTTTCTCTTTCTGACTTACTTCACTCTGTATGACAGTCTCTAGATTCATCCACGTCTCTACAAATGACCCAATTTCGTTCCTTTTTTATGGCTGAGTAATATTCTATTGTATATATATACCACATCTTCTTTATCCATTCGTCTGTCGATGGGCATTTAGGTTGCTTCCATGACCTGGCTATTGTAAATAGTGCTGCAGTGAACATTGGGGTGCGTGTGTCTTTTTGAATTATGGTTTTCTCTGGGTATATGCCCAGTAGTGGGATTGCTGGGTCATATGGTAATTCTATTTTTAGTTTTTTGAGGAACCTCCATACTGTTCTCCATAGTGGCTGTATCAATTTACATTCCCACCAACAGTGCAAGAGGGTTCCCTTTTCTCCACACCCTCTCCAGCATTTGTTGTTTGTAGATTTTTTGATGATGCCCATTCTAACTGGTGTGAGGTGATACCTCATTGTAGTTTTGATTTGCATTTCTCTAATAATTAGTGATGTTGAGCAGCTTTTCATGTGCTTCTTGGCCATCTGTATGTCTTCTTTGGAGAAATGTCTATTTAGGTCTTCTGCCCATTTTTTTATTGGGTTTTTTGTTTTTTTAATATTGAGCTGCATGAGCTGTTTATATATTTTGGAGATTAATCCTTTGTCCGTTGATTTGTTTGCCAATATTTTCTCCCATTCTGAGGGTTGTCTTTTTGTCTTGTTTGTAGTTTCCTTCGCTTTGCAAAAGCTTTTAAGTTTCATTAGGTCCCATTTGTTTATTTTTGTTTTTTATTTCCATTACTCTAGGAGGTGGATCAAAAAAGATCTTGCTGTGATTTATGTTGAAGAGTGTTCTTTCTATGTTTTCCTCTAAGAGTTTTATAGTGTCTGGTCTTACATTTAGGTCTTTAATCCATTTGGAGTTTATTTTTGTGTATGGTGTTAGGGAGTGTTCTAATTTCATTCTTTTACATGTAGCTGTCCAGTTTTACCAGCACCATTTAGTGAAGAGTCTGTCTTTTCTCCATTGTATATCCTTGCCTCCTTTGTCATAGGTTAGTTGACCATAGGTGCCTGGGTTTATCTCTGGGCTTTCTATCCTGTTCCATTGATCTATATTTCTCTTTTTGTGCCAGTACCATATTGTCTTGATTACTATAACTTTGTAGTATAGTCTGAAGTCAGGGAGTCTGATTCCTCCAGCTCCGTTTTTTCCCCTCAAGACTGTTGGCTATTCGGGGTCTTTTGTGTCTCCATACAAATTTTAAGATTTTTTTTTCTAGTTCTGTAAAAAATGCCACTGGTAACTTGATAGAGATTGCATTGAATCTGTAGATTGCTTTGGGTAGTATAGTCATTTTCACAATATTGATTCTTCCAACCCAAGAACATGGTATATCTCTCCATCTGTTTGTATCATTTTTAATTTCTTTCATCAGTGTCTTATAGTTTTCTGCATACAGGTCTTTTGTCTCCCTAGGTAGGTTTGTTCCTAGGTATTTTATTCTTTTTGTTGCAGTGGTAAATGGGAGTGTTTCCTTAATTTCTCTTTTAGATTTTTTGTTGTTAATGTATAGGAATGCAAGAGATTTCTGTGCATTAATTTTGTATCCTGCAACTTTACCAAATTCATTGATGAGCTCTAGTAGTTTTCTGGTGGCATCTTTAGGATTCTCTATGTATAGTATCGTGTCATCTGCAAATAGTGACAGTTTTACTTCTTCTTTTCCAATTTGTATTCCTTTTATTTCTTTTTCTTCTCTGATTGCCATGGCTAGGACTTCCAAAACTATGTTGAATAATAGTGGGGAGAGTGGACATCCTTGTCTTGTTCCTGATCTTAGAGGAAATGCTTTTAGTGTTTCACCATTAAGAATGATGCTTGCTGTGGGTTTGTCGTATATGGCCTTTATTATGTTGAGGTAGGTTCCCTCTATGCCCACTTTCTGGAGAGTTTTTATCATAAATGGGTGTTGAATTTTGTCAAAAGCTTTTTCTGCATCTATTGAGATGATCATATGGTTTTTATTCTTCAGTTTGTTAATATGGTGTATCACATTGATTGATTTGCATATATTGAAGAATCCTGCATCCATGGGATAAATCCCACTTGATCATGGTGTATGATCCTTTAATGTGCTGTTGGATTCTGTTTGCTAGTATTTTGTTAAGGATTTTTGCATCTATATTCATCAGTGATACTGGTCTGTAATTTTCTTTTTTGTAGTATCTTTGTCTGGTTTTGGTATCAGGGTGATGGTGGCCTCATAGAATGAGTTTGGGAGTGTTCCTTCCTCTGCAATTTTTTAGAAGAGTTGGAGAAGGATGGGTGTTATCTCTTCTCTAAATGTTTGATAGAATTCACCTGTGAAGCCATCTAGTCCTGGACTTTGTATGTTGGAAGATTTTTATCACAGTTTCAATTTCATTACTTGTGATTGGTCTGTTCATATTTTCTATTTCTTCTGGTTCAGTCTTGGAAGGTTATACCTTTCTAAGAATTTGTCCATTTCTTCCAGGTTGTCCATTTTATTGGCATAGAGTTGCTTGTAGTAGTCTCTTAGGATGCTTTGTGTTTCTGTGTTGTCTGTTGTAACTTCTCCTTTTTCATTTCTAATTTTATTGATTTGAGTCCTCTCCCTCTTTTTCTTGATGAGTCTGGCTAATGGCTTATCAATTTTGTTTATCTTCTCAAAGTACCAGCTTTTAGTTTTATTGATCTTTGCTATTGTTTTCTTTGTTTCTATTTCATTTATTTCTGCTCTGATCTTTATGATTTCTTTCCTTCTGCTAACTTTGGGTTTTGTTTGTTCTTCTTTCTCTAGTTCCTTTAGGTGTAAGGTTAGATTGTTTATTTGAAATTTTTCTTGTTTCTTGAGGTAGACTTGTATTGCTATAGACTTCCCTCTTAGAACTGCTTTTGCTGCATCCCATAGGTTTTGGATCATCGTGTTTTCATTGTCATTTGTCTCTAGGTATTTTTTGCTTTCCTCTTTGATTTCTTCAGTGATCTCTTGGTTATTTAGTAATGGATTGTTTAGCCTCCATGTGTTTGTGTTTTTTACGTCTTTTCCCCTGTAATTTATTTCTAATCTCATAGCGTTGTGGTCAGAAAAGATGCTTGATATGATTTCAATTTTCTTAAATTTACTGAGGCTTGATTTGTGACCCAAGATGTGATCTATCTTGGAGAATGTTCTGTGTGCACTTGAGAAGAAAGTATAATCTGCTGTTTTTGGATGGAGTGTCCTATAAATATCAATTAAATCTATCTGGTCTCTTGTATCATTTAAAGCTTGTGTTTCTTTATTAATTTTCTGTCTGTATGGTCTGTCCATTGGTGTAAGTGAGGTGTTAAAGTCCCCCACTATTATTGTGTTACTGTCGATTTCCTCTTTTATAGCTGTTAGCAGTTGCTTTATGTATTGAGGTGCTCCTATGTTGGGTGCATAAAAATTTATAGTTGTTATATCTTCTTCATGGATTGATGCCTTGATCATTATGTAGTGTCCTTCCTTGTCTCCTGTAACATTCTTTATTTTAAAGTCTATTTTATCTCATATGAGTATTGCTACTCCAGCTTTATTTTGATTTCCATTTGCATGGAATATCTTTTTCCATCCCCTCACTTTCAGGCTGTATGTGTCCCTAGGTCTGAAGTGGGTCTCTTGTAGACAGCATATATGTGGGTCTTGTTTTTGTATCCATTCAGCGAGCCTGTGTCTTTTGGTTGGAGCATTTAATCCATTCACGTTTAAGGTAATTATCGATATGTATGTTCCTATTATGATTTTCTTAATTGTTTTGGGTTTGTTTTTGTAGGTCCTTTTCTTCTCTTGTGTTTCCCACTTAGAGAAGTTCCTTTAGCATTTGTTGTAGAGCTGGTTTGGTGGTGCTGAATTCTCTTAGCTTTTGCTTGTCTGTAAAGCTTTTGATTTCTCCATCGAATGTGAATGAGATCCTTGCTGGGTAGAGTACTCTTGGTTGTAGGTTCTTCCCTTTCATCACTTGAAGTATATCATGCCACTCCCTTCTGGCTTGTAGAGTTTCTGCTGAGAACTCAGCTGTTAAACTTATGGGAGTTCCCTTGTATGTTATTTGTCATTTTTCCCTTGCTGCTTTCAATAATTTTTCTTTGTCTCTAATTTTTGCCAATTTGATTACTATGTGTCTCGGCCTGTTTCTCCTTGGGTTTATCCTGTAACGGACTCTCTGCACTTCCTGGAATTAGGTGGCTGTTTCCTTTCCCATGTTAGGGAAGTTTTTGACTATAATCTCTTAAAATATTTTCTCGAGTCCTTTCTCTCTCTCTTCTCCTTTTGGGATCCCTATAATGCGAATGTTGTTACGTTTAATGTTGTCCCAGAGGTCTCTTAGGCTGTCTTCATTCCTTTTCATTCTTTTTTCTTTATTCTGTTCCATGGCAGTGAATTCCACCATTTTGTCTTCCAGTTCACTTATCTGTTCTTCTGCCTCAGTTATTCTGCTATTGATTCCTTCTAGTGTAGTTTTCATTTCAGTTATTGTATTGTTCACCTCTGTTTGTTCTTTAATTCTTCTAGGTCTTTGTTTAGCATTTCTTGCATCTTCTCGATCTTTGCCTCCATTCTTTTTCCGAGGTCCTGGATCATCTTCACTATCATTATTCTGAATTCTTTTTCTGGAATGTTGCCTATCTCCACTTCATTCAGCTGTTTTTCTGGAAGTTTATCTTGTTCCTTCATCTGGTACATAGCCCTCTGCCTTTTCATCTTGTCTATCTTTCTGTGAATGTGGTTTTTGTTCCACAGGCTGCAGGATTGTAGTTCTTCTTGCTTCTGCTGTCTGCCCTCTGGTAGATGAGGCTATCTACGAGGCTTGTGCAAGTTTCCTGATGGGAGGGACTGGTGGTGGGTAGAGCTGGCTGTTGCTCTGGTGGGCAGAGCTCAGTAAAACTTTAATCCGCTTGTCTGCTGATGGGTGGGGCTGGGTTCCCTCCCTGTTGGTTGTTTGGCCTGAGGCGACCCAACACTGGAGCCTACCTGGCCTCTTTGGTGTGGCTAATGGCAGACTCTGGGAGGGCTCATGCCAAGGAGTACTTCCCAGAACTTCTTTTGCCAGTGTCCTCGTCCTCACCGTGAGACACAGCCACCTCCCACCTCTCCAGGAGACCCTCTAACACTAGCAGGTAGGTCTGGTTCAGTCTCCTATGGGGTCACTGCTCCTTCCCCTGGGTCCCGATACGCACACTACTTTGTGTGTGCCCTCCAAGAGTGGAGTTTCTGTTTCCCACAGTCCTGTCAACGTCCTGCAGTCAAATCCCGCTAGCCTTCAAAGTCTGATTCTCTAGGAATTCTTCCTGTTGCTGGACCCCCAGGTTGGGAAGCCTGACGTTGTGCTCAAAACCTTCACTCCAGTGGGTGGACTTCTGTGGTATAAGTGTTCTCCAGTTTGTGAGTCACCCACCCAGCAGTTATGGGATTTGATTTTATTGTGATTGTACCCCTCCTACCGTTTCACTGTGGCTTCTCCTTTGTCTTTGGATGTGAGGTATCTTTTTTGGTGAGTTCCAGTGTCTTCCTATTGATGATTGTTCAGCAGTTAGTTGTCATTCCACTGCTCTCGCAAGAGGGAGTGAGAGCACGTCCTTCTACTCTGCCATCTTGAACCAATCTCCAGCCTTGGGTCTCAGTTGCGGCATGAGGGATCCTCCACTGCAGCGCGTGGGCTTCTCTCCAGTTGTGGTGCATGGGCTCCAGAGTGCGCCGGCTCTGTAGTTGTGGCCCGTGTGCTCAGTAGTTGTGGCGCACAGGCTTAGTTGCCCCACGGCATGTGGGATCTTAGTTCCCCGACCAGGGATCAAATCCCCTGCATTGGAAGGGGGATTCTTTTTTTTTTTTTTTTTTTTTTTTTTTTATTTTTGGCTGTGCTGGGTCTTCGTTTCTGTGTGAGGGCTTTCTCCAGTTGCGGCGAGCGGGGGCCACTCTTCATCGCGGTGCGCGGGCCTCTCACTATCGCGGCCTCTCTTGTTGCAGAGCAGAGGCTCCAGACGCTCAGGCTCAGTAGTTGTGGCTCACGGGCCCAGTTGCTCCGCGGCATGTGGGATCTTCCCAGACCAGGGCTTGAACCCGTGTCCCCTGCATTGGCAGGCAGATTCTCAACCACTGCGCCACCAGGGAAGCCCGGAAGGGGGATTCTTAACCACTGGACTGCCAGGGAAGTCCCTCTTGGACATCCTTTTGTATTTAGTCTTATCTTTCAGCAAACAAACAAGTATTTATTTATGTGTATATATACACAGTATATATTTTTGTGTGTATATGTTATGTCTGTGTAAAATATCTCTTTGTAGAACTTTAATCTCCAGCAAAATAAACTTTTAAAGGAACTCAAGGATTATGTCTATTGTGCTTTGCCGAAGCAAGGCACTAGTGGCCCCTGGCTAGGATGACCATTCATCTTGGTTTGCCTGAATTATCTGGGTTTTGGCTGTTGTCTTGGCATAATTATTATAATGTCTTATTTCACTCCAAAAGTATCCTGGTTTGGACAGTGGTTCTCCTGCCCATGGGCCAGATGCTTTATTTGTCCTGTTTAGGGTGTTTTAATTTTTTATTTCATTTTTATTTTGTTCAATTTTTAACTTACACATAAAGATCTTTTGTATGAAAATTTTGTAAAAATCAGAAGCTATGGCAATACTGGTTTGCAATTTCTACATGGTAACTGTTGTCAAGCTAAATGATGGCCACCTCTTTTGGCCACCTCTTGTAGGATGGGAAGTGTGCTTTCTGCCCTCTTCATTTATGTATGTTGATCCCTGACCCCTGAAATCATTTGAGTTTGCAACCCTTGTTATGTAGTAATCTAAGTATAGTGTGGATACACAGAAAGTATTGCTAACAGTGTAGTTTTCCTCTGTCACCAGTAACAGTACCTATATTCCTTTCAAATCTTTTGCTTGCCTGACATACATTATCATTCAGTAACTGTTAGTTTCCATTTTCCATAGACCAATGTTTAAAACTGGACAGCTTTCATGAGAATCACTTGAGGAATTTGTTAAAACTGCTGCCTTAGTTCAGACCTTGAGGTCTGTCAGTCTGCATTTTTAACAAGTTCCCCTACATGATTGTTATGTCACTAAAATTTGGAAACCACTGCTATAGACTACAAAGTATTTTCAAAACTTGACTTTAAATGTTTTTTAATATTTTATTTGCATACTAAATAGGATTTACAGGTCTGAAAGAAAGATTTAGTAATTCTATTTTGTGTGTGTGTGTTATTTATAATAACTACCAATGTGAAAATTTAGATAAATGTAGTATTTTTGTGTGTATGTTAATATGCTTACTTACATGAAGTCACAAAATGGCTTTTTTCCCCCAGATTTTAAAGGGAGAATGCCTTCTGGACCTTTCTAGTTTTACTGATAATAGGTAAGTGTCTAGCACTGATGGTATCTGGCATATCATAAGCTGACAATATGATTTGTTGCACTTTGTTAAGTGAAATGTTGTATGAAGGTAACTGCTCCAAATTCAAGTTCCTTCTGTTTTGGTGGCATTGAGTGGGTGTTATCACTAAGCCTTGCTGTCTTTAAGTACATTTATTTTAAGATCCCATTGGCTCTTAAAACAGCTGCTCTCCTGAGAAACTCATAAACAGACCCAATGACTTCTGTATTTGACTTTACATTCTTTCATTAATCAAATATTGGCAAATTCAGAATGTGCTTATATTTCAAGGCCACACACAGTTGTTTCCTCAATGATCAGGTCTTAATTAGGTTCAACTAGTTTCCAGATTAAGTGTATATTCTTTTCACTCACCTTTCAAAGTAATTTATTGCCATGTATGTGAATGTGAAGAATGTCTGTGATCGGATAGAAACCTCTGATATTGTTAGATGGGCAAAGTTAATAAAAACTAGAAAGTCATGAGCTTTTCTAGTCTGTGGAGTCAAAAATCTATCAAGTCAAGATAAATCCATTGTGTAACTTAGTTTTATTCTAGCAGCTTAAAATAATTCTCTTTTCAGCAAAGCAGTGAACAAGGAGTATGAAGAATATGTTTTAACTGTTGGTGACTTTGATGAGAGGATCTTTTTGGGAGCAGATGCAGAAGAGGAAATTGGAACTCCTCGAAAGTTCACTGGTGATGCCCCATTAGGGAAACTGACAGCACAGGCTAATGTGGAGAGTAACCTTCAACAACACTTTGAAAAAGTAATTAACCTAGCCTGGCCTCAGTCTTGAATGATCTTTTTCTCTGTGTGTGTGATTCTACTAACAGCAGAAGCATCTTTCAAGTTAAATCTTGAGTTTCTTCTACTAATTCATATTTCCCATGAAAGCCTTAAAAGGTATTTTTCAAAACTATGGCATTTAGTATTTTTACCTCATTTCTTGCAATTTTTCATATTTGGATATTTTCCCAGAATGTCTGGGTTTTCAGTAGAGTATGTGTCTTTGGATATGAAGAAGGATTTATGCTTTCTTCTTATTTTTTCTTTGCATCACTTTAGCCACTCTTCTCTTGCCTTAAAATTTAGTTTGCTTTCCTACCCATGACGAACTATGTGCTCTTCCCAAACTTTAGCCATATAACTCTGGATTTGATTGTTAATAGCCAAGGCTTAATTCTGTATTTATGTGTTAGGTGGGTTGGAGGATGAGGTCTAATGGAAAATTCACTGGTCCAGAAGATAGAAACCTAAGTTTTAGTCCCAGCTCTGCCATTACCTTTGTCAGCTTAAACAAGTTTTTTAACTTCTCTGTGCCTATTTCCTCATATGTAAAATGAAAATGTGCCTGTTATATTTCAAATGAATGTTATGAAGATAAAATGAGATTATGGATAGAAAGCACTTTGGGAAAGTGTTATTTAAAGGTAGGATGTTATTAGCATAATATTGCTAAAAATTTGGTGGGTAACCAGAAGAGGGGGAAAAAGTAACCTACTAAACATGAATAGAGAAGATGGTATATGTACTGAATTAAGCACATAATGGGGAAGAAGGTAGCTTTTTAATCTCACATAATTTTCTTTTCTGACAGAAAACATCATTTGCACCTTCTACACCACTGACAGGACGACGATATTTAAGAGAAAAAGAAGCAGTCATTACTCCTGTTGCTTCAGCCACCCAAAGTGTGAGCAGGTTACAGAGTATTGTGGCCGGACTGAAAAATGCACCAAGTGAACAACTTGTAAACATTTTTGAGTGAGTACAATACTAGTATTTTTCCAAATGTCTCTTTTAAGTTAGATTCTGTATTCCATTCTTTTTTCAGTACTTCCAAATTCTGGAGAGAGTGGATATACATCTGGCAAGTTTTACTGTACCATTTCAATCACAAAGTATGTTGACCTAAAATCAGATAGAAGTACCTATTAAAAATTGTATATAAATTTTATTTCATATTACTATAGACTTTCAAGGTTAAATGCATCTTAAAGGTTATTTAGCTCCAACATTCCATTCTGGTAACACCCCTAATTTATGCATAACTGTTTTTCTTTTTACATTGGTTTTAAATGGGTTCAATATAAATGTCCATCAAATGGGAGACTGGTTACATATTGATGGTACAGCTGTAAAATGGAATTTTATGCAATTGTCTAAGAAAAAGAAGCATATTTCGTAGTAAAGATGATAAAGTCAGGCCAGATTAGAGAACCTTATTTCCTAATACCTAATGAAATAACAGAATAGTAAAAATCAGCAAACTATCTATCAGCAGAAACCAAATGAAGAGAGGGATATGATTTCGTGCTATAATTTTCCAAAGTGGTGGTCAGGAAAGGAAATGAATGCTTCTGGTATGCCCATCCCCAAGAAGCGTTACTGGGGGAAAAGGGTATGTTGATGGGACTTTTTTATTTATTTATTTATTTATTTATTTATTTATTTATTATTTTTGGCTGCGTTGGGTCTTTGTTGCTGCACGTGGGCTTTCTCTAATTGTGGCAAGCGGGGGCTACTCTTCATTGCGGTGCACAGGCTTCTCATTGCGGTGGCTTCTTTTGTTGCAGAGTGTGGGCTCTAGGTGCGCAGGCTTCAGTAGTTGTGGCACGCGGGCTCAGTAGTTGTGATGCACGGGCTTAGTTGCTCCGTGGCATGTGGGATCTTCCCGGACCAGGGCTCGAACCCATGTCCCCTGCATTGGCAGGCAGATTCTTAACCACTGCGCCACCAGGGAAGTCCTATTGATAGGATCTTGAAAATACTCATTAATACCCCAGATGTGGAGAGAAACAAATGGAGTGAGTAGGCAGATGAGTAAAAAGTCATAGAAACCTCCCCAAGTGAAAGTCCCTGTATACGACCAAGATAGCAGTCCCTATCAAAATCCCAATGGCATTTTTACAGAAATAGAAAAAAAAAAAATCTAAAATTCATAAGGAATTTTGAAGGACTTTTAATAGCCAAAATAATCTTGAGAAAGAAGTAAAAAGCTGGAGGCCTCACATTTCTGATTTCAAAACACACTCCAAAGCTACAGTAAGCAAAACCATATGGTATTGGCATAAAGACAGACATGTAGACTAGACATAGAATAGACTAGAGTCCCAAAATAAATGTTCACATATATCATTAAATGATCTTTGACAAGGGTGCCAAGACTACATTATGGGGAAAGCCAGATATCCACAGGCAAAAGCATGAAGATGGACTCTTATCTTACACCATATACAAAAGATACTTTAGATACCTGTTATAGGTGGAATCATGCAGTATTTGTTTGTGTTTGGCTTAATTCACTTAGTATCATATCTTCAAGGTTCATCCATGCTGTAGCATATGACAGGATTTCCTTCTTTTTAAGCCTGAATAATATTCCATTGTATATATATACATACCACACTTCCTTTATCCATTCATTCATCAATGGACATATAGGTTGCTTCCACATCTTGGCTGTTGTGAGTAATGCTGCAGTGAACTTGGGTATGCAAATATCTCTTTGAGATATCCACATGCGAAAGAATGAAGATGGACTTTTATCTTACACCATGTACAAAAGTTAACTCAAAATTTGTTAAAAACCTAATAAACATGAGACCTGAAACTGTACAACTAGAAGAAAACATAGGTGAAAAGCTTTATGACACTGAAATGGGCAGTGATTTCTTGGATGTGACATCAAAAGTATAGGTAACAAAAGCAAAAATAGAAAAATGGGACTATATCCCACTTAAATACTTCTGTACAGCATTGAAAATAATAAGATGAAAAGGCAACCTACTAGAATAGAAGAAAGTAATTGCAAACCATATATCAGATAAGGGGTTAATAGCCAGAGTATATAAAGAACTCCTACAACTCAAACAACAAAAAACAAAACAAAACAAAAAAACAACAAACACCTGATTTGAAAAAGGGGCAAAAGACTTAAATAGACATTTCTCCAAAGAAGACATACAAATAGCCAACAAGCATGTGAAAAAATTCTCAACATTACTAATCATCAGGTAAATGCAAATTAAAACCACAATGAGATATCACCCGTTAGGATGGCCACTATCAAAAAAACAGAAAATAACAAATGTGTTGGTGAGTATCCGAATTGGCACTCCACTGGTGGGATTATAAATGGTGTAGCTGATATGGAAAACAGTATGGAGATTTCTCAAATAATTAAAAATAGAATTTTTATGACCTAGCAATCCCACTTCTGGGTATATATCCCAAAGAGTTGAAAACAGGATCTCAAAGAGATATCTGCACACCCAAGTTTATTGAAGCATTACCCGTAAGAGCCAAGATATAGAACCAACCTAAATGTCCACTGATGAATGAATGAATAAAGAAAATGTGGTATGTACAACAGACTATTACTCAGCCTTAAAAAGAAGGAAATCTTGTCATATGCTACAATATGGATGAATCTTGAAGACATTATACTCCAGTGAAATAAGCCAATCACAAAGAGACAAATACTGCATGATTCCACTTATATGAGGTATCTAAAGTAATAAGACTGATAGAAACAGAAAGTAGCATGGTGGTTGCCAGGGGATGGGGGAGGGGGGAAACAGGGAGTTGTTGTTTGATGGGTATAGAGTTTCATTTATGCAAGATGAGAAAGTTCTAGAGATCACTATACAATAACATGCACATAGCTGACAATAATGTACACTTAAAAATTAAGAGGGTAAATTTGTTATGTGTTTTTACCACATAACAAAATTTTAAAAAGACAACCTAGTTGGAAGAAAATATAACTCAAGAGGCACAGCTTTGCATTAGAAGAACTTGATAAGAACATAAAATGTTTTTGCCATGTATGCTACATGGCGCATGATGCTGGTCTTTTTGAACATGGGACTGGGAATTCTGAACCCTGCACTAGTTATTTGGCTTTGGGCAAATCACATTGTTTCTCACAGTCTTGGATTTGTGTCATTTCTGAATTAAGACCTGTATTCTGTGTTTTATTGATAGAAAGTTAACAGAGTTAATAATATAACAGGATTAATTGCTTCTTGCCAAATGTCTTTCTTTTTTTTTTTTTTTTTAATTTATTTATTTTTGGCTGCGTTGGGTCTTCATTGCTGCGTGTGGGCTTTCTCCGGTTCCGGTGATTAGGGGCTACTCTTCGTTGCAGTGCATGGGCTTCTCATTGCGGTGGCTTCTCTTGCTGTGGAGCACGGGCTGTACGCGCGTGGGCTTCAGTAGTTGCGGCTTGCAGGCTCTACAGTGCAGGCTCAGTAGTTGTGGCGCACGGGCTTAGTTGATCCGCGGCATGTGGGATCTTCCTGGACCAGGGCTCAAACCCATGTCCCCTGCATTGGCAGGCGGATTCTTAACCACTGTGCCACCAGGGAAGTCCTTTTTTTTTTTTTTTAATTTTTGGCTGCATTCGGTCTTCACTGCTGCAAGCGGGGGCTACTCTTTGTCATGGTATGCAGGCTTCTCATTGCAGTGGCTTCTCTTGTTGCAGAGCACAGGCTCTAGGTGCGCGGTCTTCAGTAGTTGCAGCACTTGGGCTCAGTAGTTGCAGCACGTGCACCCTAGAGCGCTAGTGCTTCAGTAGTTGCGGTGCATGGGCTCAGTAGTTGCGGCATGTGGGCTCTAGAGCGCAGGCTCAGTAGTTGTGGCACATGGGCTTAGTTGCTCTGCAGCATGTGGGATCTTCCCAGACCAGGGATCGAACCCGTGTCCCTTGCATTGGCAGGCAGATTCTTAACCACTGTGCCACCAGGGAAGTCCATCTTGCTTTTTAATGCTACATTTTTTTTACTTGTTATTCTTTTGGCTTTGATAAGAACTAAATGCAGTTTATTGTTCCAGCACAATATATACATAAACACTGTCTATCATTTTTCTTAAATCAGATGAAGAAATCTTTCTTAAATCAGGTTTATTGAAGTATAATTTATATACAAGAGTCCTCCTTTTTACTGTACAGTTGTATGAGATTTGACAAATGTATACAGTTGTATAACCATCACCACCATGATCAAAACATAGAACAGTCCCCCCAAATTTATGCCCCTTTGTAGTCAATCCCTATGCCATCCCCAGCCTCTGGAAACCACTGATATGTTTTCTGTCCTTAGAATTTTGCCTTTCTAGAATTTCATATAAATGGAAGCATAATAGAGATAACATTGACTCCCCTAATGTTGAAATTCCAAAACAATATGCCAAATGATTATATTTAAAGGCTGTAGACTGGTTTGAAATATGCTGTGTTTACATATCTAGGTTTACACCTGAGAATAGGACTTTGGTCACTAAAAACTAGACTAATTCTTGACTGAAGAAATGTTGGTACTCTGGAATTTTTTTTCTGTTAATTAGGTTCCTTTTGTATTTTTTAGATCTTGTATGCGTAATCCTATGGAAAACATTATGAAAACAGTGAAAGTAATAGGAGAGACTTTCTGCCAACACTATACCCAATCAACAGATGAACAGCCAGGATCTCACATAGGTAAGAAGACAAAACTGAAACTGATAAAGCATTGAAAGTAGATAGATTGTTCCAAGAAAAATAGAAACTCAAGGTTTTTCTTTCCCTGCAATTTTTAATATATCTGATTGTAGCTTATGTAAGTTTTGCTCTTTAGTTCTTAACAGCTACATTTATTTAGCACATGTTTTCCCCTTGTTTCCCCCCGTAGATTTTGCTGTAAACAGACTAAAGCTTGCAGAAATTTTGTATTATAAAATATTAGAGACTGTAATGGTTCAGGAGACACGAAGACTTCATGGAATGGATATGTCAGTAAGTAAATTCACTCTCCCAGCCACTGGCAAGGTCTACAGAACCTAAGCGTGGAAGCAATGTGTTGAGAGCCTCTGTAGTTCATTGTGGGGCTTAGCAGTTAATGGCAAACTTACCCATGATGACATGTTAATTGGCCTTAGTTGTCTTTGGCACACCCAGTGCTAGCCACCTCTAGGCAGAAATGTGAAATTTGTAAAATTTTTCTTTGATGCATCATCATTATCCTTTCCCTTTGGTCGGTTTTTTTGTCCTTCATTCCTAGCTAGCTAATAATGAAGTCCCCCAACTATTAAACCAACTGATAATTAAGATATCTAGCCATACTGCTCAGGGAGTTTTGAGGAATAAAATGTTGATGGCTTTTTTTTTTTTATTGCTTCATTTTCTTTGGACATTTGATCAAGTCTGATCACTCTCTCCAATAGCTATGTAAAGGAATTTTTCTAAGAAGTCAGACTTATCATATGATCTTTGTTTCCTCCTCCTCCTCTCTCTTGTCACTCTTGGAGCCTTCTGACCTTCAATTCCAGTAAGAAAAATTGATGTTTGGAGGTGCTGCTTAACTAGTGTAATAAAATTTCTCTGTGTTTGCACCCTGGAAGTTTTCTTCTGTGTTGGTTCCCCATTTTTCCTGTATGCCACGTCTTTCTTTTTCATGATTTACTAATACTTGATAGAGCTTATGCTCCCATAGCTTCCGGAGAAAGAAGTAAATTTTCAACTTTTTATTTTGAAATAACTATAGATTCACAGAAAGTTGCAAAAGTAGTACAGAGGGATCCCATATATCCATTTGCCCCCAGTGGTTACATTTTACATAGTATATCAAAACTAGGAAATTGACATTAGAACAATGTATGTGTCTTGCTCTTTACCCTTATATCACATGTGTAGATTAGGTAACCACCACCAAAATCAAGATACAGAACTGTTCTGTCGCCACAAAGATCTCCCTCATACTACCCCTTTTTAAGTGACACTCAGTCTCTTTAGCCACTAATTTGTTTTCCATATCTAAACTTTTATAATACACTCTTATGAGTTCTTTTTGTTTATATTTGTTGAGGTTTATTTTATGACCCAGGATATGGTTTTTCTTGGTAAATGTTCTGGGCACTTGAAAAGAATGTGTGCTGTTGTTTGGGTGGAGTGTTCTGTAAATGTCAGTTCTATCTTGTTGGTTAATGGTGTTGAATTCTTCTGTATCCTTGCTAATTTTTTGTTTAGTTCTATCAGTTATTGAGAGGAGAGAAAGGTATTGAAGTCTCCAAATAAAATTGTGGATTTGTCTCTTTCTCCTTTCAGTTCTATCAGATTTTTTTTTAATTCATATAGTTTGAAGCTCTGCTGTTTGATGCATAGACATTGAGGATTACTATGTCTTCTTGGTGAATTAATCATTTTATCATGACAGAACATCCCTCTCTGAGTCTGGTAATTGTCTTTGTTCTGAAGTCATCTGACTGATGTTTATACAGGCATACCTAGTTTTATTGTGCTTCACTTTTTTGCGCTTCACAAATAGTGACTTTTTAATAAATTAAAGGTTTGCAGCAACCCTGCATCAAGTCTGTTGGTGCCATATTTCTAACAGCATTTTCTCACTTCATTTCTCTGTGTCACATTTTGCTAATTGTAGCAATATTGCAAACTTTTTCACTACTATTGTATTTGTTATAGTGATCTGTGATTAGTGATCTTTACTATTGCAAAAAGATTACGACCCACTGAAGCCTCAGGTGATGGTCAGCATTTTTTAGTAATAAAGTACTTTTTAATTAAGTTATTTTTTTAGACATAATGCTATTGCACACTTAATAGATTATAATATAGTGTAAGCATAACTTTTATATGCATTGGGAAACCAAAAAATTTTGTGTGACTCACTTTATTGTGATATTTGCTTTATTGCATATTCACTTTATTGCAGTGGTCTGGAACCTGGTATGCCTGTATATCTTTTTCCATTCTTTTACTTTCAATCTACCTGTAACATCCTTTGAAATTAGTTTCTTGTAGGCAGCATATAGTTGAGTCATGTTTTTTTTAATCTACTGTGTCAGGCTTTTTGTTTTAATAGGTAAATTTAATTTACCTATTAAATTAAATTAAATTATTGATTTGTTAGGGCATAAGTCTGCCATTTTATACTTTGTTTTCTGTTTTGTTTTTCTGTTTTCTTTTTCCTACCTTCCTGTGGGTCACTTTGAACATTTTTAGACTGTATATCTTTGTATAGATTTTTTCTTTATTGGTTGCTCTAGGTATTACTTATACATACATAATTTCACAATCCAGTGGTATAGACATTTTATCGGCTCAAGTAAAGGGTGGAAACCTTACCTTAAGTATCTTTTTTAAAACTGCATGAATGTCTTTATTTTATTTTATTTTTTAATTTTTTTATTTTTTGGCCACACCACGCGACATGTGGGATCTTAGTTCCCTGACCAGGGATCGAACCCACACCTCCTGCATTGGAAGCATGGAGTCTTAACCACTGGACTGCCAGGGAAGTCCAGAATGTCTTTATTTTAGACTCACACTTGATTAATAGTTGTCTGTGTATAATTTTATGATTTAAAAGGCATTGCTCCATTATCTTCTAGATTCCAGTATTGCTAATTAGAAATCCAGTGGCATTCTAATTCTTTGTATTGGTATGTGACATGTTTTTACCTTCTGGAATCTTAGTTATCATTCTTTTATCACTAATGTTCTGAAATTTATAATAGAGTGCCTTAATCGTGGGTCTTTTCATTCATGTGTTGGGCATTCCTACAGAGTTGCTCTTTTAGCCCAGAAATTTACGTCCTGCAGTTCTGGGTCATTTTATTGCATTATTTCTTAGATAATGTATTGCCCACAATTTTATCTTTCTGGAGCTTTTATGATTCAGATAAAGAACCTTCTGGATTAATCCTCTTATTTTCTATTTCTTTGTCTTTTTGTTCTACTTCTAAGGATATTTACTCAATTTTTCACCATCCAATTCTAAAGAATTTTTTATTTTAGCTATATTTTCATTTCTATGACTTATTCTTTGAGGTTAATTTAGATTTCTTTGAGGTTTTCTTCTGATGCCTGCATTGTCTCTGTTTCCTCTGAGTTTCTTTTCCATTTGTTTTGATCTTTGTTTTTCAGTTGGAGGCTTTCCTCAAATGTTGGATTATTCCTCAAATATTGGATTACACCTTTGTCTTTCAGTTGGAGGCTTTCCTCAAATGTCTACTTTTTGAATGAGTCACTAAAAATGAGACATTAATAAACCCTTATGTTGACAAAACAGTTTGGCTCAAAGCTCTGTGTGCAAGAGTGAGAATAAAAGTCCAGTAGCCTCAAATGATCATGTAGTATAGGGACCCTCAACTGTTGGTGTCTTTCAGACTTCTCTGGAATATTTCAGTTTCTTTAGAAAAGTATCTGCCTGGCTGTTGGTGTTACAGAGCAGAGCAAGGAAGGGAAACTTGGTCTCACAATTCAGTCTGCAGACTTTCACCTTAAACCACGGTCTCTTCTATACCTGGTGTTCTCAAGCTCTGATTCTCTCTAGTTCAGTTTCTGTAGAGAATAATTCTCTAGATCCTTGTTGGGATAGACTAGAGACCTATCATCTGACTCCTTAGAGTGGTTGTTGGGTGGGGACCTGAGGACTTCTAACTACCATAAACTTAAAAATCACCCATCCATGTCAGCCCCTGCCTAACCTCTACTTTCCATTCTGCCTGTGCCTTCAGTTGCTGTGTTTTTCCCAAGTTGAGTGGAGCAGATTCATTTGTTTTAAGTGTCTCTCTTCAGGCCCTTATGTTTGACCATCCTACTTTCTGCTGAGTAATTTGTCATCCTTTCATCCAGTTTCAGTTTTCATATATGGTTTGCGGTTACAGTTAACTCCTTGTTCTATCCAAGATATTTTCTATTGCTTATTCTCTTTGTTGATTTGGAATGGTATTTGAAAGAAGGATGGCAACAAACACCATTTATAGAACTGAAAACTTATGTTAAATTTTAAACTCAGTGGCGAAATAGGACTTTATCTTTTTCTTTTTCTTTTTTTTTTTTTTTGCCACGCCACGTGGCATCGGGATCTTAGTTCCCTGACCAGGGATCGAATCCATGCCCCCTGCAGTGGAAGCATGGAGTCTTAACCACTGGACTGCCAGGGAAGTCCCAGGACTTTATCTTAGTAAAATATTTCTTTCTCTGAACTTTTAAAAATCTTAACTGTGATATACTACACCTTTGATTTTAGTGTTTTGATTAATAAACACTGCCCTCATGTTGACAAAACAGTTGACATAAAACTGTCATTTAAATAAAGGAGCCCAATTCTTATGCTTTTCTCTTGGCAGGAATATTAATTATTTTATTATTTACTCCAGTTTCAAAGTAGATTGTTGTTTATGCCTCATTTGAATTTAACATCTATCACTGAGCAAGATTATATCTTATAAGAAAATTATCAGTTTAAGAACTCAGATTTTTATCTCTGGTAATCTAGTATAATATAATGTGCACTTATATAAGTTATGGTTTATAACTTATATAAGATATAAGTTTTTTTCTTGTTTCTATAGTCTTCTTTATATAATGGCAGAGGCTAAAATTGCTGAGAAATTTATTAAACTGTGGTCTTTCTCTTCCCCAAGGTTCTTTTAGAGCAGGATATATTTCATCATTCCTTGATGGCCTGTTGTTTGGAAATTGTGCTCTTTGCCTATAGCTCACCTCGTACTTTTCCCTGGATTATTCAAGTTCTTAATCTGCGACCATTTTATTTTTATAAGGTGAGATGAGAGCAAAGTTCTGTTATGGTGTGCCTCAGGTAAACATTCTGTTTGTCTTAATGCTGAAGAAGTGAGCTGTAGTGATGTCTGGAAAATATTTCCAGAGGTATTGTGAAAGCATTCCTTTTAGGGTGGAATCAAGGACAAAAGGGAGACGAAGAGAGGGAATCAGTAAATTAAGCCAATCACACAGCTTCAGTTTTTGCATCACTGACTTGCAAATGTGGCCAGGAACTAAGTAGTTAAGTTTGAATTTCCATATTATGAATGAAAATCATAATCCTGTTAAATAGATGTATGATGAAGAACAAAAACTCTTTATCTCAGGAGAAAGAAAAGGTCTAAAATTAATTGTGGTCATGGTCTAGCTAATGAGGCTGTAATAACAGATGGTGCTCCTTCCCCAAATTTGAGCTAATTCATTGTGGATGAATCTTACTTACTTACCCTTTTGTACCTGCTAGAACCTTTTTCTTACAAAACACAGAGGTCAAGCTGCAGTAACATTTAATGTTACCTGATGTCTGAATTTAAGACTGATGCTATTACTATACTGGTTGGCATAATTTAGTTAATATTTTGTCATCTGTGTTACTTGCAAATTATTGATTATAGAAAAGTTAGTTTGATGAGTTAAATTTTATACCTAAATATACCTAAAGTTACAGAAATGCAGATCACTGAAAACCCTATCCATTTTAATTGTTGACTGAATGGAATTTAAATTCTTTTTAGTTTTGTAAAGAAAATTGCTTCTCTATATTTACTTTAATGTTTATGTATGTGTTTCCAATTTTCCATTAGGAAATATCTGTAGTTTTATCTGAGGAAAAAGTTTAGTTTTTGCCCTCACCTAATAACAATTCATTTTTATTTGTAACATCCTTTTTTCATTCAAGAAGTTAAATGCCGTTGTTTTTTAACCACATAAATAATATATACTCCTTGAAGAAAAACAGAAAATACACACAAATGTAGATATTAAAGTCATACATTATAATCCTAATTACAAATAATAATCACTATTAATATTTTTATACATATGCTTACAGACTTTGCTCTAGATATTTACTCTTATTAAAATGGAACTATAGTGTATATAAGCAAAGTTCCTTTTAAATATGTTATTCATTCTTTCTTTTGAGCTGTTGGGAGGAATAGTCTGAGAAGGGGCAGTGAATTCAAAATAGCACTGGACTGGGAACCCAAGACCTGACTTCTACCACTATTGGGCTGTTGACCACTTTCACCTATCATTGCCTCTGTTTTCCGTGTATAAAATAAAACATGAAAACCAGAAATGTATGTGAAAGTATTTTGAAGATCTTAAAAACTTCTTTATAAATTAAAAATATATTAATAAGCCATAGAATTATGGTTCAAAGGTACTCTTGGTTCTGTGTCATTAATAACAGCAGAGCTAGCCATACATGTAAGCCTAGTCTAGAACTGACTACTTGAGACCACATGACTTTCTCAGTTTTCTCTTCTCCAGGTTATTGAGGTGGTGATCCGCTCAGAGGAGGGGCTCTCCAGGGACATGGTGAAACACCTGAACAGCATTGAAGAACAGATTTTGGAGAGTTTAGCATGGAGTCATGATTCTGCGCTGTGGGAGGCTCTCCAGGCTTCCGCAAACAGAGTTCCTACCTGTGAAGAAGTGAGTTAGGGCAAGGCTAATAATCCCATCATTTTATGAAAGCAGCTTTATTGAGACGTGATTCCCATACCATACAGTTCACTCATAAGTATACGATTCAGTGGTTTTTAGTATATTCATAGGTATGTGCAGTCATCACCACAGTCACTTTTGGAACACACCACCTCAACAGGAAACTTTACGTATCACTTCCCTAACCTCCATCTTCTTGACCTAGCCCCTAAGCAACCAAGTAATCTACTTTCCATCTCTATTGATTTCCCTATTCTGGACATTTCATGTAAATGGAATCATACAATATGTGGTCCTTTTTAACTGACTTCTTTTTTTTTTTTTTAAACATCTTTATTGGAGTATAATTGCTTTACAATGGTGTGTTAGTTTCTACTTTATAACAAAGTGAATCAGCTATACATATATCCCCATATCTCCTCCCTCTTGCGTCTCCCTCCCACCCTCCTTATCCCACCCCTCTAGGTGGTCACAAAGCACTGAGCTGATCTCCCTGTGCTATGCGGCTGCTTCCCACTAGCTATCTATTTTACATTTGGTAGTGTATATATGTCCATGCCACTCTCTCACTTCGTCCCAGCTTACCCTTCCCCCTCCCCGTGTCCTCAAGTCCATTCTCTACATCTGCCTCTTTATTCCTGTCCTGCCCCTAGGTTCTTCAGAACCTTTTTTTTTTTTTTAGATTCCATATATACGTGTTAGCATATGGTATTTTGTTTTTCTCTTTCTGACTTAGTTCACTCTGTATGACAGACTCTAGGTCCATCCACCTCACTGCAAATAACTCAATTTCATTTCTTTTTATGGCTGAGTATAACTGACTTCTTTTATTAGCATAATGATTTTAGGTTCATCCATGTTGTTGTATATATCAGCACTTCATTCCTTTTTATGGCTTACTAATATCCCATTGTATGGATATACCAGTTTGTTTATTCATTTATCAATGGATAAACTTGGGTTGTTTCCACCTTTTGACTATTATGAATAATGCTGCTATGAACATTCATGAACAAGTTTTTGTGTGGACATATATTTTCATTTTTCTTGAGTATATGGCTAGCAGTGGAATTGCTGGGCCATATAGTAACTCTCTTTAAACTTTTGAGGAACTGTCAGACTGTTTTCCAAAGTGGCTGCACCATTTAACGTTCCCACCATCAGTGTATAAAGATTCTAATATCTCCACATCCTCTCCAGTGCTTATTATCTGTCTTCCTGATTCTAGCCATCCTAGTAGGCATGAAGTATTATCTCACTGTGGGGTTTTTTTTGCATTTCCCTGATGGCTAATGATGTTCAACATCATTTCATGTGCTTATTGGCCATTTCTTTATCATCTTTGGAGAAATATCTATTCAGATCCTTTGCCCATTTTTTATTTGGGTTGTCTTTTTATTATTGAGTTATAGGGTTCTTTATATATTTTAGATACACTCCTTTATCCGATATATGATTGGTAAAACTTTTCTCCCATTCCATGGGTTGTCTTTTTACTTTCCTGATGATGACCTTTGAAACACAAAAGTTTTAAATTTTGATGATATCCAGTTTATCTATTCTTTTGTTGCTTGTGCTTTCAGTATCAGATCTAAGAAACCATTAATCCCATCATTTTTAATTTTTTAAATATCCATATAAAGAATTAAACACTTTTAATTAGTAGTATTTACAATAAAAAGATCAAAAGCTTCTGCCTAATGCACACAAATTGCATATTTAACTGTTTAGTATCATGAGAAATTGAGTTTTTTCCCTTCACCTCTGTGTTATTCTTTTTTAACTCTTGTCTATACATCCTTCTTTGCTTTTCTGTGTCTCCTTATACTTCATTAATCTTCTTGAGTTTTCCCCTAATCTCAAACAACTGAAAGAACTATTTAAGACTAGGAAGAACTGAAAAGATGATTTCTTAAAGCCTCTCTTCCATGCTTCTTTGGTCTTTTGCAGCAGACTGTGATTAATTGGGCAATCTTCAGTATTCATCAATATTTCCATTATGGAATCCATTGGGAATGGAAAAAAAAGCTATGAACTTAAAAGAGAAGGATTTGGGTTGAAGCCCTCGCTCTAATATTTAGTAGCAGTGTGTCCTTGGGCAGATTTCACATTTTAGAGCCTAAATTTTCTCATCCATAAGTGAAGAATAGCAGTGCCTACCTCATAGGTTTACTTCTAGTGGTCAGTAAACTTTACTAGATATAAGAGTAAGTGAGATGAACTCTTTACATATCTTTAACAACATTAACTATTGAGCACTTTATGCAAGTTGGTATATTTTGTGAAGGACAGGGAAATAAAACAGTAAAAAAGTTAAGACTTTCTCATTTTTTCTGTTATGTTTTGATCAGTGGGTTTATCTGTGTGTAAAGCAGAGGGTTTTTGTTTTCTACAGGTTATATTCCCAAATAATTTTGAAACAGGAAATGGGGGAAATGTACAGGGACATCTTCCCATGATGCCAATGTCTCCTCTAATGCATCCAAGGGTCAAAGAAGTTCGGACTGACAGTGGGAGTCTTCGAAAGGGTAGGTTCAACATTGGTAAAACAATGAAAAAATAACAAAGATCTTTTTTTTTTTTAATTTTTATTTATTTATTTATTTATTCATGGCTGTGTTGGGTCTTCGTTTCTGTGCGAAGGCTTTCTCCAGTTGTGGCAAACGGGGGGCCATTCTTCATCACGGTGCGCGGGCCTCTCACTGTCGCGGCCTCTCTTGTTGCGGAGCACAGGCTCCAGACGCGCAGGCTCAGTAGTTGTGGCTCACGGGCCCAGCCGCTCCGCGGCATGTGGGATCCTCCCAGACCAGGGCTCGAACCCGTGTCCCCTGCATTGGCAGGCAGACTCTCAACCACTGCGCCACCAGGAAAGCCCAAAGATCTTTTTTTAGAGAAAATTTCAAGTCTTGCCTAACATATTATTAAGAAATACAATTTTTTTATCAAGATTTGAAAGGGGATTAATGTTTATGCCAACACCCCGTGTGGCTCATTTTATACTTTTTATATTAAAGTAATAAGATTTCCACTCTGATTTTGAATCTAATCTATTTTTTAAATTGCAATGTCTATTATTGTGGAAATAGTATTTTGGCTTTTTCATAAATATACACAGCTTTTCCTCAATGCTAATGGAAAACTATTTAAGCTAAATACCTACTTTTCCAAATGTGACAAAAGTTATATTCTTTATCTCTGTGTCTTTAAAGAAAAAGAAACGTTTAAAGCAGAACAAAGAACTCTATGGGATACTTAAATTCATCTAATAAATTACTTATCTATACTCTCTCAAAATAGTTCATTTGAGCCTTACTAATAGGAAGATTTTAGTGCATTATTCTTTATTTTCTCTTGTGATGTAGCAAACTGATGTGTGCATCTTCTGGATTATTTAACTCTTGGATTTTTAAAAATCACTTAAAATCTTCTGATGACAGTATCCCTGAATAAACCTCAGATGTACAAGTATTCAGGTTACATAGTGAGGTAGCTCAAGACCCACTTTTGGACTATAATTGTGTGTGTGTGTCTTGCTTTACATGTAGTATAAGGTCATAAAAATGTGCACGCTGTGCATGCAAAACAATCTTCATTAAGCAAGGGGAATAATTAGGATTGTTTTATGACCTTTAAAAATCTTGTCAAACCTAAAAACTCTCTTACTGTCAATTATTAATATTTAAACAAATTTAAAAATAGTAAAAATATTTACTTAGTACACTACAATTTAAAACATTGGAAACATTGAGAATGAAAATGTTTTGTTTTTAAAAAAGTCATAAAGAATCGTTTACATGGTGCTTGCCACTTTCTTATATAACTTACAATACTGAGTGAGCTTCTTTCCTGTGCCTTGGTGAACTGTCATGTTTCTTTCTAAGTTTGGACCAGCTCTTAACATTTTATCCTTTGTGCTTTCAGTGTTGTGAAATATTTCTGAGAGTTCCTTTAATGTGAAGTTTTTTGCCATCATAACTTCCTGTTGGATGTCTTCATCCTATTCATCTTAACAACTTTTCGCATTTATATCAATAAGTCTCATCTTCACACAGTTCTTCTGGCTGTATATCTAATCTCTTGAATAGCAGCAGTGTCAACATTCCTACGGTCAGCTATTTCTTCTATAACTTCAGTAACAATTTTAATTTCACTTTCAGCATTATCACTTTTCATTTCTTTGTTGGACTTTCACTTTTATGGGGGGGCCATTCCCTCTTTCATTTGTCTATTTTCATTTGTCTATTTTGTAAAATGCGGGTTTATCACTGGGAAATAAGGAGACAACATAACCATATGCTTTGCTGCCTGCATGAATTAAACCAGCAGATTTGCCCTGACCAATCACCAACAGACTTTGAAAGAAGTAACAGGATTGGTCACTGATCATGATGCACATCTATTTTTCACACAATGATTTATGTAAATCCTCATGGGAAAAGTTTGTAGTTTATGCAGTTACTCACAGTTAATATACCATGGCAACTGAAATCTGAACCTTTTTGTTAAGGCGGTCGTTAATTTATGCTATGGTAACTGAAACTCATGCATACTTTAACTGTACAAAGCCTGAACTCTGTGCGTATGTGTGTGTGTGTATCTGACTATAATGTGTATGTGTATATAATATATATTATATATATAATATATGTTATATGTGTGTGTGTGTGTGTGTGTGTTTGCAGCCTAGGTAGAGATCTCAGAACTAAGATCATGAAGAAATGGTCACTAAAATGTAATTCTGTCCTGGTGGTGGAATTTTGAGTGTTACCTTTTTCATTACAGTTTTTTGGTATCATTTGAGTTTTTTCAATGAGCTTTTAAAAATTGAGATATAATTCACATCCCATAAAATTCACCCTTTTAAAATATACAATTCAGTATATTCACAAGACTATACAACTATCACCATTATCTAATTCCAGAACATTTTTATCACCCCCCCAAAAAAACCTGTATCCAATAGTAATCGCTCTCTATTTCCTCCTCTACCAAGACCCTGGAACTACTAATCTATTCTTTGTCTCTATGGATCTTCCTGTTCTGGACATTTCATATAAATGGAATTATATAATATGTGACCTTTGTGATTGGCTTCTTTTACTTATCATGTTTTCAAGGTATATATATGTTGTCGCATGTGTCAACACTTCATTACGCTGAATAATTTTTCATTGTATGGATATACTGTATATTGTTTGTTCATTCGTTTGTTAATGGACATTTGGATTATTTCCACTTGTCTTTTATGAATAACGCTGCTGTGAACATTCAGGTGATATATTATTTTTATAATTAGAAGAAAAAGGTATTTTCTTATAGGGGTTCAGGCAAGAGAATCAAATAATGGAAAATCCTTAGAAAACAATAATATTGAGCCTTGACTCTGGGAGAAAAAAGACAATTTATTAACTTATATATTTGTTAAATTTTTATTGTCTACTGCAGCTTTTCCAGTACTGTGCTAGGCAGAGAATCATTTCAAGGGTCTTGCAGCTAACTTCATGGCTATAACATGAGTTTTCCCTTGAAATGTCAGCTCTGAACATTCCAAGTCAGATTCAAGGGCTGCATTGGTTTTCTTAGATATAAGGTATCCAGGTAGACTTCTGTTAAGGGGTAATGGGAGCTACAATAGAACTTGCCACTTTTTTTTACTAAGACTGGAAGTCAGAGCTGCTTTTTTAACCTCCAGAATTATGGAGAGATTTTTATTAAACCATGACTATTCCCCACTTACCTCAGTAATACAGAGAGCTGTCAAATTATTGCCAGAGGTAATTTTTATACCTTTTAAACATGTTTTGAAAATAGATGACATGGCTATCTAATTATCTAGTAATTGTAAAAATAATTAGTGAAACGTTTTTACTTTAAAAACATGTTATATACCTGTAAAGAAACAGTGGGTTGAGGGAAGTAGGGGGAAAATGGTGGGAAAAGATGTAGGGTTGGCTAGGAGAGGCTTTGCACCTAGTGGAGATGGAAGGGAGAGCAGTTTCTGCAGAAGGATAGCACTGGAAAAGAGGTTTAATCCATACCTTACTTTCTTTTTTATCAACACACTAATGCCTCAGATTAAGGCAAGTTAAGCAGAGTCATAACACTTCTACTCATCTTTATCTTCTAGTGGACTTATAAAAGATGATTCTGCCTCTACTAAATCAGAAAGCCACAGCTACTGCCTTAAACTGTTTGAAGTGTGGGCATGTGGCGAAGGCAAAATTGTGAACCAAATCACTGATTTTTCCTTCTAATCAGGAGTTATTTACTAGATAAGATTGGGAGACAGAAGCTAGTTGGACTACTTTTGAAATTTAGCAGTCACCACATTCTACCTCTCACCTTCTACTTTACCCTTAATATTTTGCTTCTTTAATATAGGCAGAGGTTCAAGAAACCAGGAAGGTGAGCTCTCATAATTTTATTTTAAGACTTACTTCATTCTCCTCTCTCCCACTAGACTCGATTATTCCATGAGGACAGAGGCCATGTTATTAGCATAGTAACTCAATCTCTATTTGTTGAATGAGTGAGTAAACCTGACTTATTATTTTGGAATACATGTCAAACTGTTATAAATTTTTCTCTTTATTAGATACGCAACCATTGTCTCCAATTTCTGTCCATGAACGCTACAGTTCTCCTACCGCTGGGAGTGCTAAGAGAAGACTTTTTGGGGAAGACCCCCCAAAGGAAATGCTTATGGACAGGATCATAACAGAAGGAACAAAATTGAAAATTGCTCCTTCTTCAAGCATTACTGCTGAAAATATATCAATTTCACCTGGGCAAAGTCTTCTAACAATGGCCACAGCCATAGTAACAGGGACAACAGGACATAAAGTTACAATCCCATTGCATGGTAACATTTTGATGCATTTATTTTATATTTTTTCTGAGTTGGATGAAAATTTAAGAAATGTCTTATTGGATTGATCACATGGTCTTATTATTCCAGTATTTTTTCTTGAAACTGTATACTTTTTTTTTTCTTTGGCTGCGTTTGGTCTTCGTTGCTGTGCACGGGCTTTCTCTAGTTACAGGGAGCAGGGGCTACTCTTCATTGCAGTTCACGGGCTTCTCATTGCGGTGGCTTCTCCTGTTGCGGAACATGGGCTCTAGGCATGCGGGCTTCAGTAGTTGCAGCACACGGGCTTCAGTAGTTGTGGTGTGAGGGCTCGGTAGTTGCGGCTCGTGGGCTCGAGGGTACATGGGCTTCAGTAGTTGTGGCTTGTGGGCTCTAGAGTGAAGGCTCAGTAGTTGTGGCGCACAAGCTTAGTTGCTCCGTGGCATGTGGGATCTTCCCAGACCAGGGATCGAACCTGTGTCTCCTGCATTGGCAGGCAGATTCTTAACCACTTCGCCACCAGGGAAGTCCCTGAACCCATACTTTTTTTTCTCTAAGAGCAGTTTTAGGTTCATGGCAAAATTGAGCCTTCCTTGCCATCGACATCCTGCACCAGAGAGACACGTGTTACAATTGATGAACTTTCATGGACACATCATTATCACCCCAAGTCCATAGTTTGCATTAGGGTTCACTCTTTGGTGTTGTACATTCTATGAATTTTGACAAATGTCTAATGACACATATCTACCATTATACTATTATACAGAATAGTTTCACTGCCCTAAAGATCCTCTGTGCTCCACCCTTTTGTTTTGTTTTGAACCTATAGAGGCATTCCTAGTATTATTGCACTTTGCTTTGTTGCACTTTACAGATACTATTTTTTTTTTTTTACAAATTGAAGGTTTCTGGCAACCCTGTGTTGTCAAATGATGATTAGCATTTTTTAGCAACAAAGTATTTTTTAATTGCGGTACGTACATTGTTTTTTAGACATAATGCTATTGCACACTTAATAGACTGCAATATAGCATAAACATAATTTTTATGTGCACTAGGAAACCAAAAAATTCACGTGACTCACTTTATTATGATACTCAATTTATTGTAGTGGTCTGGAACCAAACTCGCAATGTCTCTGAGGTATGCCTGCACTGTTTTTTGAATTTTCACATTCTATAAATTTACAACCCTCTTTGTTAGGACTTATTTTATTTTCTTATCTGAGTTTTACAAATAAGTGCATTGAGCAAGAATTTTGTTTATTGATTAAAAACATCTCCTTTAGAGCTCAAAAGAAAATAATTTTATTGTTTCAGAGCAGAAATAGAAAATAAGAGTATCATAACCTAGAATTACTATTTTTGTGGCTTTCTTCTAACATATTCCTATGCATAGATAGATAGATAAATAGATAGATAGATAGATAGATAGTAAAGAAAGGAAGGGAGGGAGAGAGGGAGGAAGGAAGCAAGGAAGGAAGAGATGACAACTTTTCTGGGGCACATTTCTAAAACTAAGAACTCTTGCTTGTACATTCAGGTATTGCAAATGATGCTGGAGAGATCACACTGATACCAATTTCCATGAATACAACTCAGGAGTCCAAAGTCGAGAGTCCTGTATCACTTACGGCTCAGTCATTAATTGGTGCTTCTCCAAAACAGACCCATTTGACTAAAGCACAAGAGGTACATTCAGTTGGAATAAGCAAACCAAAGAGAACTGGGTCCTTAGCACTGTTTTATAGAAAGGTACGTGTTTTTATAGCATCTAAAAAGGTCTCCTTTAATCAATGCAAGAAAGATTGAGTAACAGAGGGCAGCTTTAGCCTTCTTTTTTTGTGTGTGGTAAAATATACATGAAATTTACTATTTTAACCATTTTTAAGTGTACAGCTAAATGTCATTAGTACATTCACGTTGTTGTGCAGCTTCCACCACCATCCATCTCCAGACTTTTTCATCTTCCTAAACTGAAACTCTGTACCCATTAAATAGTAACTCCTCATTTCTTCCCCCCACCCCCAGCCCCTGGTAGCCATTATTCTACTTTCTGTCTCTATGAATTTGACTACTCTAGGTACCTCATATAAGTGGAATTATATAACGTTTGTCCTTTTTTGACAGGCTTATTTCACTTAGCATAATGTTTTCAAGGTTCTTCAATATTGTAACATGGTCATAATTTCCTTCCTTTTTAAGGCTGACTAATATTCCATCGTATGTATATACCATATTTTGTTTATCCATTCATCTATAGATGGACATTTGGGTTGTTTCTACCTTTTGGTTATTGTGAGTGAATAGTGTTGCTATGAACATTGGTGTACAGGTATCCAAGTCTGCTTTCAATTCTTTTGGGTATATACAGAAGTGGAATAGTAATTTTAAATTTAATTTTTGAGAAAATGCTATACAGTTTCCCACAGTGGCTGCACCATTTATATTCCTGCCAGCAACATACAAGTGTTTTTCACAATATTGTGAAATACAAGTGTTTTTCTCTTTCTGACTTACTTCACTCTTTATGACAGTCTCTAGATCCATCCACCTCACTACAAGTAACTCAATTTCGTTTCTTTTTATGGCTGCGTAACATTCTGTTGTATATATATGCCACATCTTCTTTATCCGTTCATCTGTCAATGGACACTTAGGTTGCTTCCATGTCCTGGCTGTTGTAAGTAGAACTGCAGTGAATATTGTGGTACATGACTCTTTTTGAATTATGGTTTTCTCAGGGTATATGCCCAATAGTGGGATCGCTGGGTCATATGGTACTTCTATTTTTACTTTTTTAAGGAACTGCCATACTGTTCTCCATAGTGGTTGTATCAATTTACATTCCCACCAGCAGTGCAAGAGGGTTCTCTTTTCTCCACACCCTCTCCAGCATTTATTGTTTGTAGATATTTTGATGATGGCCGTTCTGAAGGGTGTGAGGTGATAACCTCATTGTGGTTTTGATTTGCATTTCTCTAATGATTAGTGATTTTGAGCATCCTTTCATGTGTTTGTTGACAATCTGTATATCTTCTTTGGAGAAATGTCTATTTAGGTCTTCTGCCTATTTTTGGATTGGGTTGTTTGTTTTCTTGATATTGAGCTGCATGAGCTGCTTGTATATTTTGGAGATTAATCCTTTGTCAGTTGCTTCATTTGCAAATATTTTCTCCCATTCTGAGGGTTGTCTTTTCATCTTGTTTATGGTTTCCTTTGCTGTGCAAAAGCATTTACGTTTCATTAGGTCCCATTTGTTTATTTTTGGTTTTATTTCCATTTCTCTAGGAGGTGGGTCAAATAGGATCTTGCTATGATGTATGTCATGGAGTGTTCTGCCTATGTTTTCCTCTAAGAGTTTTATAGTGTCTGGCCTTAAGTTTAGGTCTTTAATCCATCTTGAGTTTATTTTTGTGTATGGTGTTTGGGAGTGTTCTAATTTCATTCTTTTACATGTAGCTGTCCAGTTTTCCCAGCACCACTTATTGAAGAGGCTGTCTTTTCTCCATTGTATATTTGTGCCTCCTTTATTAAAGATAAGGTGACCATAGGTGCGTGGGTTTATCTCTGGGCTTTCTATCCTGTTCCACTGATCTATATTTCCGTTTTTGTGCCAGTACCATATTGTCTTGATTACTGTAGCTTCTTAGTATAGTCTGAAGTCAAGGAGCCTGATTCCTCCAGCTCTGTTTTTCTTTCTCAAGATTGCTTTGGCTATTCGGGGTCTTTTGTGTTTCCATGCAAATTGTGAAATTTTATGTTCTAGTTCTGTGAAAAATGCCATTGGTAGTTTGATAGGGATTGCATTGAATCTGTAGATTGCTTTGGGTAGTATAGTCATTTTCACAGTGTTGATTCTTCCAGTCCAAGAACATGGTATGTTTCTTCATCCGTTTGTATCCTCTTTGATTTCTTTCATCAGTGTCTTATAGTTTTCTGCATACAGTTCTTATGTCTCCTTAGGTAGGTTTATTCCTAGGTATTTTATTCTTTTTGTTGCAGTGGTAAATGGGAGTGTTTCCTTAATTTCTCTTTCAGATTTTTCATCATTAGTGTATAAGAATGCAAGAGATTTCTGTGCATTAATTTTTTATCCTGCTGCTTTACCAAATTCATTGATTAGCTCTAGTGGTTTTTTGGTAGCATCTTTAGGATTCACTATGTATAGTATCATGTCATCTGCAAACAGTGACTGTTTTACTTCTTTTTTTCCAAGTTGGATTCCTTTTATTTCTTCTTCTTCTCTGATTGCTGTGGCTAACACTTCCAAAACTATGTTGAATAATAGTGGTGAGAGTGGGCAGCCTTGTCTTGTTCCTGATCTTAGTGGAAATGGTTTCCGTTTTTCACGATTGAGAACGATGTTGGCTGTGGGTTTGTCATATATGGCTTTATTATGTTGAGTTAAGTTCCCTCTATGCCTACTTTCTGGAGAGTTTTTATCATAAATGGCTGTTGAATTTTGTCAAAAGCTTTTTTTGTATCTATTGAGATGATCATATGATTTATATTCTTCAGTTTGTTAATATGGTTTATCACATTGATTGATTTGTGTATGTTGAAGAATCCTTGCATTCCTGGGATAAACCCCACTTGATCATGGTGTATGTTCCTTTTAATGTGCTGTTGGATTCTGTTTGCTAGTATTTTGTTGAGGATTTTTGCATCTATGTTCATCAGTGATATTGGCCTGTAGTTTTCTTTTTTTGTGACATCTTTGTCTGGTTTTGGTATCAGGGTGATAGTGGCCTCATAGAATGAGTCTAGGAGTGTTCCTCCCTCTGCTATATTTTGGAAGAGTTTGAGAAGGATATGTGTTAGCTCTTCTCTAAATGTTTGCTAGAATTCTCCTGTGAGTCCATTTGGTCCTGGGCTTTTGTTTGTTGGAAGATTTTTAATCACAGTTTCAATTTCAGTGCTTGTGAGTGGTCTATTCATGTTTTCTGTTTCTTCCTGGTTCAGTCTTGGAAGGTTATACCTTTCTAAGAATTTGTCCATTTCTTGCAGGTTGTCCATTTTTTTGGCATATAGTTGCTTTTAGTAATCTCTCATGATCCTTTGTATTTCTGCAGTGTCTATTGTAACTTCTCCTTTTTCATTTCTAATTCTATTGATGTGAGTCTTCTCCCTTTTTTTCCTGATGAGTCTGGCTAGTGGTTTATCATTTTTGTTTATCTTCTCAAAGAACCATCTTTTAGTTTTATTGATCTTAGCTATTTTTTCCTTCATTTCTTTTTCATTATTTCTGATCTCATCTTTATTATTTCTTTCCTTCTGCTAACTTTGAGGTTTTTTTGTTCTTCTTTCTCTAATTGCTTTAGGTGTAAGGTTAGGTTGTTTATTTGAGATGTTTCTTGTTTCTTGAGGTAGGATTGTATTGATTGCTATAAACTTTCCTCTTAGAACTGCTTTTGCTGCATCCCATAGATTTTGGGTCATCGTGTTTTCATTGTCATTTGTTTCTAGGTTTTTTTTGATTACCTCTTTGATTTCTTCAGTGATCTCTTGGTTATTTAGTAGTGTATTGTTTAGCCTCCATGTGTGTGTATTTTTCACACATTTTTTCCTGTTATTGGTGTCTCGTCTCATAGCATTGGGTCGGAAAAGATACTTGATACAGTTTCAATTTTCTTAAATTTAGCAAGGCTTGATTTGTGACCCAAGATATGATCTATCCTGGAAAATGTTCTGTGAGCATTAAATGTATCATTTAAAGCTTGTGTTTCCTTATTTATTTTCATTTTGGATGATCTGTCCATTGGTGAAAGTGGGGTGTTAAAGTCTCCTACTATTATTGTGTTGCTGTCGATTTCCCCTTTTATGGCTGTTAGCATTTGACTTATGTATTGAGGTGCTCCTGTGTTGGGTGCATAAATATTTACAATTGTTATATCTTCTTGGATTGATCCCTTGATCATTATGTAGTGTCCTTCCTTGTCTCTTGTAACATTGTTTATTTTAAAGTCTATTTTATCTGATATGAGAATTGCTACTCCAGCTTTCTTTTGATTTCCATTTGCATGGAATATCTTTTTCCATCCCCTCACTTTCAGTCTGTATGTGTCCCTAGGTCTGAAGTGGGTCTCTTGTAGACAGCATATATACAGGTCATGTTTTTATATCCATTCAGCCAGTCTATGTCTTTTGGTTGGAGCATTTAATCCATTTACATTTAAGGTAGTTATCAGTATGTGTGTTCCTGTTACCATTTTCTTAATTGTTTTGGGTTTGTTATTGTGGGTCTTTTCCTTCTCTTGTGTTTCCTGCCTAGGGAAGTTCCTTTAGCATTTGTTGTAAAGCTAGTTTGGTGGTGCTGAATTCTCTTAGCTTTTCTTGTCTGTAAAGGTTTTAATTGCTCTGTCAAATCTGAATGAGATCCTCGATGGGTAGAGTAATCTTGGTTGTAGGTTTTTCTCTTTCATCACTTTAAATATGTCCTGCCACTCCCATCTGGCTTGCAGAGTTTCTGCTGAGAAATCAGCTGTTAACATTATGGGGATTCCCTTGTATGTTATTTGTTGCTTTTCCCTTGCTGCTTTTAATATTTTTTCTTTGTATTTAATTTTTGATAGTTTGATTAATGTGTGTCTTGGCGTGTTTCTCCTTGGATTTATCCTGTGTGGGACACTCTGTGCTTCCTGGACTTGATTGACTATTTGCTTACCCATATTAGGGAAGTTTTCAACTATAATCTCTTCAAATATTTTCTCAGTCCGTTTTCTCTTCTTCTTCTGGGACCCCTATAATTTGAATGTTGGTGCGTTTAGTGTTGTCCCAGAGGTCTCAGAGATTGTCCTTAATTTGTTTCATTCTTTTCTCTTTATTCTGCTCTGTGGTAGTTATTTCCACTATTTTATCTTCCAGGTCACTTATCTGTTCTTCTACCTCAGTTATTCTGCTATTGATTCCTCTAGAGAATTTTTAATTTCATTTATTGTGTTGTTCATCATTGTTTGTTTGCTCTTTAGTTCTTTTAGGTCCTTGTTAAACGTTTCTTGTATTTTCCCCATTCTATTTCCAAGATTTTGGATCATCTGTACTATCATTACTCTGAATTTTTTTTGCGATAGACTGCCTGTTTCCTCTTCATTTGTTTGGTCTGGTGGGTTTTTACCTTGTTCCTTCATCTGCTGTGTATTTCTCTGTCTTCTCATTTTGCTTAACTTACTGTGTTTGGGGTCTCCTTCTCGCAGGCTGCAGGTTCATAGTCCTCGTTGTTTTTGGTGTCTGCCCCCCAGTGGGTAAGATTGCTTCAGTGGGTTGTGTAGGCTTTCTAGTGGAGGGGACCGGTGCCAGTGTTCTGGTGGATGAGGCTGGATCTTGTCTTTCTGGTGAGCTGGACCACATCCAGTGGTGTGCTTTGGGGTGTCTGTGACCTTATTATGATTTTAGGCAGCCTCTCTGCTAATGGATGGGGTTGTGTTCCTGTCTTGCTTGTTGTTTGGCATCGGGTATCCATCAGTGTAGCTTGCTGGTCATTGAGTGGAGCTGGGCCTTCACGTTGAGATGGAGATCTCTGAGAGAGCTTTCGCCATTTGATATTATGTGGGGCTGGGAGGTCTCTGGTGGACCACTGTCCTGAACTTGGCTCTCCCACCTCAGAGGCTCAGGCAGGACACCCAGCCGGAGCACCAAAGCCCTGTCAGCCAAATGGCTCAGAAGAAAAGGGAGAAAAAAAGAAAGAAAGAAAGAGAAATAAAATAAAGTTATAAAAATGAAAAATAAAAAATATATTACTATAAATAAAAAAATTAGAAAGTAAAAAAAGAAAAGAGAAAGAAAGAAGCAAGCAACCAAACCAAAAAACAAATCCACAATGATAACAAGTGCTAAAAATTATAGTAAAAAAAAAAAAAAAAAAGGACAGACAGAACCCTAGGACAAATGGTAAAAGCAAAGCTATACAGACAAAAATCACATAAAGAAGCATGCACATACACACTCGCAAAAGGAGAAAAAGGAAAAAATATATATATAAAAAAAGGAAGAGAGCAACCAAATCAATAAACAAATCTACCAGTGATAATAAATTCTAAATACTAAACTAAGATAAACATAAAACCAGAAACAAATTAGATGCTGAAAGCAAACCCCAAGTCTATAGTTGCTCCCAAAGTCCACTGCCTCAATTTTGGGATGATTCGTTGTCTATTCAGGTATTCCACAGATGCAGGGTACATCAGTTTGATTGTGGAGATTTAATCCACTGCTCCTGAGGCTGCTGGGAGATATTTCCCTTTCTCTTCTTTGTTCACACAGCTCCTGGGGTTCAGCTTTGGATTTGGCCCCACTTCTGCGTGTAGGTCGCCTGAGGGCATCTATTTCCCTCCCAGACAGGACAGGGTTAAAGTAGCCGCTGATTAGGGGGCTCTGGCTCCCTCAGGCCAGGGGGAGGGAGGAGTATGGAATGCGGGGCAAGCCTGGGGTGGCAGAGGCCAGCATAATGTTGCAACAGCCTGGGCACAATGTGTGTTCTCCCGCGGAAGTTGTTCCTGGATCATGGGACCCTGGCAGTGGCGGGCTGCACAGGCTCCTGGGAGGGGAAGTGTGAATAGTGTCCTGTGCTTGCATACAGGCTTCTTGGTGGCTGCAGCAGCAACCTTAGCGTTTCATGCCCGTCTCTGGGGTCCGCGCTTATAGCTGCGGCCCGTGCTCATCTCTGGAGCTCGTTTAGGCAGTGCTCTGAATCCCCTCTCCTCGCACACCCTGAAACAATGGTCTCTTGCCTCTTAGGCAGTTCCAGACTCTTTCCTGGACTCCCTCCCGGGTAGCTGTGGCTGACTAGCTGCCTTCAGGCTGTGTTCACACAGCTAACCCCAGTCCTCTCCCTGGGATCTGACCTCCAAAGCCCGAGCCTCAGCTCCCCGCCCCCACCTGCCCTGGCGGGTGAGCAGACAGGCCTCTCAGGCTGGTGAGTGCTGGTCGGCACTGATCCTCTATGCGGGAATCTCTCCGCTTTGCCCTCTGCACCCCTGTGGCTGCGCTCTCTTCTGTGGCTCCAAAGCTTCCCACCTGCCATCTCTGCCAGTGAAGGGGCTTCCTAGTGTGTGTAAACTTTTCCTCCTTCACAGCTCCCTCCCAGAGGTGCAGGTCCCATCCTTATTCTTTTGTCTCTGTTTTTTCTTTTTTCTTTTGCCCTACCCAGGTACGTGGGGAGTTTCTTGCCTTTTGGGATGTCTGAGGTCTTCTGCCAGCGTTCAGTAGGTGTTCTGTAGGAGCTGTTCCTCATGTAGATGTATTTCTGATGTATTTGTGGGGAGGAAGGTGATCTCCATGTCTTACTCCTCCACCATCTTGAAGCTATCTCCTTACTGTAGTTTTGATTCGCGTTTCCCTGATGATTAGTGATATTGAGCATCTTTTCATGGGCTTATTGGCAATCCTACCTTCCTCAGAGAAATGTCTATTCAAGTCCTTTGCCCATTTTTTGAGTTTTTTATTGGTGAGTTGTAGAAGTTCTCTATATTGTCGGGATATTAATTCCTTATCAGATACATGATTTGCAAATATCTTCTCCCATTCCATGGGTTGCCTTTTCACTATGTTATATATTAGTGTCTTTTGACGCACAGAAGTTTTTTAATTTGATGAAGTCTAATTTATCTATGTTTTGTTTTGTTGTCTTGTTCTTTTTGGTGTCATATCCGAGAAATCATTGCACATTCCAGTGTCATGAAGCTTTTCCCCTATGTTTTCTTGTAGGATTTTTATAGTTTTAGCAATTACATTTAGGTCTTTGATCCATTTTGAGTTAATTTTTATATATGGTATAAGGTAAGGACCCAGTTTCATTCTTTTGCATGTGGATATCCAGTTTTCTCAGTAAGTCTTGTTGACAAGACTGCCTTTCTCCATTGAATGGCCTTGACACCCTTGTCGGGTTACTCATCACTATATATGTGAGGGTTTATTTCTGGGCTCTGTATTCTATTCATTGGTCTCTTCATGCCAGTACCACAGTTTTGATTAGAGTAACTTTGTAGTAAGGTTTGAAATCAGAAAATGTGAGACATCCAACTTTGTTCTTCTTTTTCAAGATTATTTTGACTATTCAGAGTCCCTTGACATTCCATATGAGTTTTAGGATGGACTTTTTTCTATTTCTGCAAAAAAAAAAAAAACTTTGGGATTTTAATATGGATTATATTGAATCTGTAGATTGCTTGGAGTAGGTTGACATCTTAACAATATTAAGTCTTCCAGTCCATGAACATAGTATGTCTTTCCATTTATTTATATTTTCTTTAATTTCTTTGAGCAATGCTTTGCAGTTTTCAGTGTACAAATTTTTGCCTCCTTGGTTAAGTTTATTCCCAAGTATTTTATTCTTTTTCATGCTATTGTAAATGGAATCATTTTCTTAATTTCATTTTTGGATTGTGCATTGTTAATGGTATAGGAATAAAAGTGATTTTTGTGTGTTGATTTTGTATCCTGCAACTTTGCTGTATTCATTTATTAGTTCTAACATTTTTTATGGACTCCAGGGTTTTTGGGTTTCCTACACATAAAGTCATGTCATCTGCAAACAGAGATGGTTTTACTACTTTTCTAATTTGAATGCCTTTTATTTCTTTTTCTTGCCTAATTGCTCTGGCTAGAACTTCTAGTATGGTGTTGAATAGAAGTACTGAAATTGGGCATCTTTGTCTTGTTCCTGATCTTAGAGGAAAAGCTTTCATTGTTTTACTTTGAGTGTGATCTTAGCTATGGATTTTTCATATATGGTATTTATTATGTTGAAGTAGTTTCCGTCTATTCCTAGTTTGTAACAAAAGGGTATTGAATTTTGTCAAATGCTTTTTTTCTGCATCAAATTTTGAGATGATTATATCATTTTTCCCTTCATTCTGTTAATGTAGTGTATTACACTGATAGATTTTCATATGTTAAATTATCCTTTCATTCCATGAATAACTCCTACTTGGTCATGGTGTATAACCCTTTTAGTGTATTATGTTCCATTCAGTTGCTAGGGTTTTGTGGAGGATTTTCACATCAATATAATAGATATTGGTCTGTAGTTTTCTTAGAGTGTCTTTGTTTAGCTTTAGTATCAGGTAATGTACCTTTAGCCATTTTTAAAAACATATTTGACGTTCTAAAAGAACATTATGATCTTGATGAGCTATGTTTGGACTCAGGCTCATAGAGTTTTAATTCCATTTCCTGCCAGCTTGTTTTACATAACTTTGATTAAGCAGTTGGCCATCCTGTGGAATTTACAGGAACTCCATTGTGTTATATTGCTTTAGATTGGAGTTTATTGTGGGACAGGTACATTGGATCTTATGGATAAGTTTAAGTTACTGAAGATTCATTATTAAGATTGGTGGGATACTGCTGGGAGTCTACATAATTTTTATCATAAATCTAGTTTTTTACCTTTTACGAATTGACCAGTTCTCATTATAATGCCTAAATTATTTTAGTATTAATGCAAAGATTTAACATAGAAATAATTTCAGCTTATCCTGCCTAGCTTTTATAAGCACCATAAAGCTTCTGATAAGATAGACATGTTAATCAGATATTTGTGACCAAACATGCCGCTTCTCTAAAATAAATCCCAGAATTGGAAGATACCTCTTCAGTCTACCCTATAACTAGTGGCTGTCTAGCCCACTCTGAAAAATTGTAAATGAAAAAAAAGGCACTGTTTTTTGTTTCTTTCTAGCATTATGATTAGGGTTTAAGGCTTAAAATTTTTAAGAAATTCATGTTTGTTTTTTCAAATTATCTCTTCATGCAAATTTATTTCCTCTATCTCGTCTTTCTTAGAATAATTCTTGAGACACTTGCCCTTTTTTCCACCTCCCACTGCCTTCTCTACTCTGTCCCACCATCTCCACTCCTGCCTACATCTTGTGCCTAAGGCCTGTTTTAAAAACAGAGCTCCAAATGTAGTATTTTCCCCATTCATTCCCTATTTTTAATTTTCAAAATGACACATTGCTGCCTTTGATAATGAATCTAAGATTGACAAAAATAAGGCTTTATTTATGAATTTTTAGTTCTGAATTTATTTCAGAATCTAGCTTGTCCTTTTCTTTTTAATTATACCCTACTTAGAAGCTAGAAAAATTTTACCCTAAAAGGGAATTGAAACGTCCATATCTATAATGAGTTCAAAATAACCATTTCTTGAGTAAATTGCAGATGTTATCCATGCTGAACTCAGTGTGATGCTGATATCCTATGCCTGAGTAGAATTTACTGTGAATTTTTTGTTAGAAGACTTCCAGAATATGTGTACCTTTAAGGCATTGGATTAGCTTTGTAAAAGATACTTAACAAGTATTACTTTTTTTTAAAAATTTATTTATTTTATTTATTTAGTTTTGGCTGCATTGGGCCCTCATTGTTGCACGTGGGCTTTTCTCCAGTTGCAGCAAGTGGGGGCCACTTCTTACCACAGTGCGTGGGCCTCTCATTGCGGTGGCCTGTCCTGCTGCAGAGCACGAGCTCAGTAGTTGTGGCTTGCGGGCTCCAGAGCGCAGGCTCAGCAGTTGGGCACACGGGCTTTGCTGCTCCGCGGCACGTGGGATCCTCCCGGACCAGGGCCCAAACCTGTGTCACCTGCATTGGCAGGCGGACTCCCAACCAGTGCGCCACGAGGGAAGCCCCACAAGTATTACTTAAAGACATATTTCTTAATCCTTCTACATAGGACTGTATCTGTTATCTTCTCCTATCATGAATGTAAAGTTCCAGCATCTTTCCCACTGCTCTGACCCTAGTGGTTCCTGTTTATCTCTTGGCCAACAAGACCAGAAACAAAGGGTTGGGATGCAGAAAATGAGTTTGTTATAGAATGAATCACTGGTGGCTTTGGAGTCAACCCTTATCTCTCTTTCTATCAGATTAGTGTATTGGATGGCTAAAGTTCATTTTTCAGCTTTAATTTGTGGATTTTTTTCCCTCTCAAAAGATACTTTGCTATAAAGAATGCCTTACTCTTTTTCATTTTTTTTACCCTGAACATTTAGATTTAAAGACTTAGTTCACACAGAATAGTCTAGTTTAGGAATATCACAGTAGGATTACCAGTTCTTAAGATGATAAAACATAATGCTTTTTGGATGATCAGAAATCATTTTAGAATGTTTCAGGACCTTTGGGGCATTTGCATTAGTATCAGTTCATATAAAAACTCTATATATGAAAGGTTGAAGGCATTGAACTGAATTTACTCTGACATACTTAAAAACAACAACTTGACTGAGAAGGACAATACTATATGATATTTATATGTGGAATCTAAAAATCAAAAAGAAGCTTATAAATACAGAGAACAGGTTAGTGGTTGCCAGGGAGCGAGGGGGTGGGTGAAATGGATGAAGGGAGTCAAAAGGTACAGACTTAAAGTTATAAAATAAATAAATCATGGGGATATAATGTATAGCATGGTGACTATAGTAATGCTGTATTCCATATTACAGTTGCTAAGAGACTAGATCTTAAAAGTTCTCATCACAGAAAAAAAAAATTCTGTTAACTGTGTGGATATTAACTAGACTTATTGTGGTGATCTTTTCACAACATATACAAACGTCGAATCATGTTGTACACCTGAAACTAATGTAATGTTGTATGTCAGTTATACCTCAATAAACAACAACAACAACAACAAAATCTGGTATCTCGTTTACTTAACATTCCTTTCATGTGCTCATAAAAACAATGTAGACTATTGGGGAAATTTTTAAATGATTTTGCTTTCTGACTCATTTTTGGAGTCAAACATTTTAGTGTATTTGACGTTTTAGGCTTTCTGGTCATTTTACCTGAACCAAAAAAAGAGAGAAACTTCTGAACACTTGAAAAATTATGTATTCATAATGATCATGATGCTGGTCAATCAAACCATTTAATTTTAGTATTTCTCACTTTACATAGTTGACAGCATAGAATAATAGCATATAACATCTTTACCAAAAAAATGTTTAAGGTAGTTTTCCAAAGAGAATTTTGTTTTAATATATTTTCTTCTGCCATAGCAGTGAATTAGTACTATAAAATAAAAATTTTATGTAATTTAATGTATCAGCAGCCTTAGGTGTATATTAATCTTGGCCTAAAAGCCCATGTTCATGGTAAGACATAAATTTGAGAAATTATTTACTTGTTTTTTTGCATCAATGTGCTATCTTTCATCTTAGGTCTATCATTTGGCAAGTGTACGCTTACGTGATTTATGTTTAAAACTGGATGTTTCAAATGAGTTAAGAAGGAAGATATGGACATGTTTTGAATTCACTTTAGTTCACTGCCCTGATCTGATGAAAGACAGACATTTGGATCAGCTCCTCCTTTGTGCCTTTTACATCATGGCAAAGGTAATGTATAAGTTGGGGGAAGCTCTTTGCCGTAGTTACCTGTATTTGAAGCCTGAGGTGAAAATCTGTTGCACTTGATTGTTAGTTTGCCTTAAGTGCTATAAGCCAACAGTGGTAAATTCCAGCTACTATATCTATTTCTATAGACTCTTCATTACTTTCTTTTTTTTTTTATTTTATAAATTTATTTATTTTATTTATTTATTATTTTTGGCTGTGTTGGGTCTTCGTTGCTGTGTGCAGGCTTTCTCTAGTTGCAGAGAGCAGGGGCTACTCTTCCTTGCGGTGCACAGGCTTCTCATTGCGGTGGCTTCTCTTGTTGCGGAGCACAGGCTCTAGGCGTGCAGGCTTCAGTAGTTGCGGCACGCGGGCTCAGTAGTTGCGGCTTGTGGGCTCTAGAGCGCATGCGCAGTAGTTGTGGCTCATGGCTTAATTGCTCCGTGGTATGTGGGATCTTCCTGGACCAGGGATCAAACCCGTGTTCCCTGCATTGGGAGGCGGATTCTTAACCACTGTGCCACCAGGGAAGTCCTTCATTTACTTTCATAATAATCAGCCTTCTCGCTTCATAAGAATTCACTGGTTGTAAAAAAAATTGGAAAAGATCTTAGAGACCATTTGTAGTAAAATGGTTCTCCACACTATTAATGGAGAACCATTTCCACCGTCACCCCGTGATACCTCTAATCTTGTACTTTAAAGTAAAATGATCGTTACATTTTAGGTGAGTAACTGAGGCCCAGAGCTGAAAGTAGCTTGGCCAAAGTTACACAATAAGTGACAACCTATGTTCTCCTGATTCAGAATCTGGTATAAAATAGCTTCTGTACTATATTGCTTTCCAGTGATTTATTCTGTTGCCTCAGAAGAGCATTCTACTTTCTAGTTGCTACAATATGTTTTAAGTCACAAAATGGCATATCTTACTTGTTTTTAAAAATTCTAATATGTCTGAAACAATCATCTGTAACTTTGGTCTTGATCATATTGGCCACACTACCAGTCCTAGCAGATGTACATGTTACAACCTAATTTTTCAGCTTTTTGAGGCAGAGGACATGTTTTCAAACTCCTTTGTGACTTCCTTCTCACATTACCTCTTTAAAATCTCTATACAAAACAGGTATTAATAAATGTTATTAACTAATCTTTTTTTTAAGCTGTTACTATTTTTATTATTTCTCTTAAGGATACCAAAACCCTAAAAAGCAGCCTTGGGTTTATAACTTACAGAGAGTTAAAAATATTTCCTTCTGTGGTTACGATTTTTATACATTTATTCCACAACAACTAAATAACATACAGCACGAAAAAGACCACGTAGTTACTCCCCTTTTATAGTCACATTCTACATTGGCATCCATACTAATAATCCTTTATATTGGTATCACTCTTTCCACTTTTAAAACCACACCATTTATTTTACCATTCCAAGAATCTCTAGGGTTAGGACTCTGCGCTTTCACTGCCGAGGGCGCAGGTTCAATCCCTGGTCAGGGAACCAAGATCCCACAAGACGCACGGCACGGCCAAAAAAAAATCTCCAAAGTCAAAACAGTAACAATAACAGCAACAACAAAACCAAAAGTTGTCCCAGAGCTCATAATATCACTGGGGTTCCCAGCAGAAGCAAACTACTTTGAGGTATGAAACACTCAACCCTGAAGCCATTCAGTATTCACACAAATTAAATCCTTATTAAAACAGAACTAAAAAATCCAAAATTATAAAACAATCAAGGAAATAAGCCAATGTGAGTATGTCAACAGATAAAATTTAGAGCAGGTTAGATATTCAAAAATTTCAGGTAGGGCTTCCCTGGTGGCACAGTGGTTAAGAATCCGCCTGCCAATGCAGGGGACACGGGTTCAAGCCCTGGTCCGGGAAGATCCCACATGCCGCGGAGCAACTAAGCCCGTGCGCCACAACTCCTGAGACTGCGCTCTAGAGCCCACGAGCCACAACTACTGAGCCCGCGTGCCACAACTACTGAAGCTCGTGTGCCTAGAGCCCGTGCTCCACAACGAGAGAAGCCACCGCAATGAGAAGCCCGCGCACCGCAACGAAGAGTAGCCCCCTCTCGCCACAACTAGAAAAAGCCCGCACGCAGCAACGGAGACCCAATACAGCCAAAAATATATAAATAAAAATAAATAAATTAAAAAAAAAATTTCAGGTAATGGAATTATTGATCTCAAATTATGCAATTATATGTTTAAAATGATTCAATGTATAAAGGAAAATTCTTTTTATGAACAAAGGCCAAGTCACTTTAAAAAGGACCCAAAAGATGTCAAAAAGAACTGAATGAAACTTGTAATGGAAACCAAATTCCAACCCAAAAGACTCAATGGGTTAGAATATAGAGCTGAGGAAACGAAAAAACAGCTGGAAAATACAAAAAATCAAGAGACATACAGTTACGAAACATTTTTTCTTGTTCCCTTCCTCTTTTGTTCTCTTCTCTTGTGATTTGATGACTAACTTTAGTGTTGTGTTTTGATTCCTTTTTCTTTTTTGTATGTGTATTTATTGTAGATTTTCGATTTGGGGTTACCATGAGGATTTGATATAGCAATCTATATATAAACAAGATTGTTTTAAGTTGCTGGCCTCTTAATTTCAAATGCATTTCCAATATCCTGCATTTGTGTTCTCCCCTTCTCGTAATTGCTGGTTTTGATATCATATTAGCGTGTGGATGATTTCCTACCTTTACTGTATGTTTGCCTTTCCTGGTGAGCTTTTCCATTTGTAAGTTTCTTGTTTCTAGTTGTAGCCTTTTCTTTTCTGCTTAGAGAAGTTCCTTCAGCATTTGTTGCAAAGCTGGGCGGGTGGTGCTGAATTCTCTTAGCTTTTGCTTATCTGTAAAGCTTTTGATTTCTCCATCAAATCTGAATAAGAGCCTTGCTGGTTAGAGTATTCTTGGTTGTAGTTTCTTCCCTTTCATCACTTTAAATACATCATGCCACTCCCTTCTGGCCTGCAGAGTTTCTGCTGAGAAGTCAACTGATAACATTATGGAAGTTCCCTTGTATGTTATTTGTCGTTTTTCTCTTGTTGCTTTTAGTATTTTTTCTTTAATTTTTGTCAGTTTGATTACTTTGTGTCTTGGTGTGTTCTTCCTTGGGTTTATCCTGCCTGGGACTCTCTGCCCTTCCTGGACTTCGGTGACTGTTTCCTTTCCCATGTTAGGGAGGTTTTCAGCTGTTATCTCTTCAAATATTTTCTCAGGTCCTTTCTGTCTCTCTTCTCCTTCCGGGACCCCTATAATGTTAATGTTGATGCATTTAATGTTTTCCCAGAGGTCTCTTTGACTGTCTTCATTTCTCTTCATTCTTTTTTCTTTATTCTGTTCCACGGCAGTGATTTATACCATTCGGTCTTCCAGGTCACTTATCCGATCTTCTGCCTCAGTTATTCTGCTATTGATTCCTTCTAGTGTATTTTTCATTTCAGATATTGTATTGTTCATCTCTGTTTCTTTGTTCTTTAATTCTTCTAGGTCTTTGTTAAACATTTCTTGCATCTTCTCTATCCTTGCCTCTGTTCTTTTTCTGAGATCCTGGATCATCTTCACTATCATTTTTCTGAATTCTTTTTCCGGAAGGTTGCCTGTCTCCACTTCACTTATAGCTGTTCTTCTGGGGTTTTATCTTGTTCCTTTATCTGGGACATATTCCTCTGCCGTTTCACTTTGTCTAAGTTCCTGTGATTGCGGTTTCCATTCTGCAGGCTGCAGGATTGTAGTTCTTCTTGTTTCTGCTGTCTGCCGTCTTAACTAATCATTTGTGTTTTTTTGAAAACTACCATAGCTCAGGCTTTGCCATTTCTGCGGAGAACATCATTATGGAGAACAGGTTTAGTGCTAATGGACAGTGAAGGAGAAGAAAAGAGTAATTTAAGTGAACTCTGTGATAATAAATAGACTAGAAGGGATTCCTTTATGGATCACTAATTTATTTTCTTTCTTTTGGCCACCACTGTGACTTTTCTAAGTGTTAAAACCCTACAGTCTGTTCTGAACTATGAAAAGCCAATCCTATAATAACCTCTGTCTTATTGTGAATCACAAGACATTTTCTATCCTTTAGTATGTGGTTAATTTTAAATAAGTACTTAAAAACTAATACAACTGGAGACTGCAGGGGATTCAGCAGATCTGAGTTTTCTTATATCATTCTTTTTTATAAAGAAATGCATTTTTGGTAGTTATACCATAGCAATCTTAGTGCTTTTGATTAATGAAACTATTAGCTGAGTCCCCACAGGCCACAAAGCCTGAACTTTTAAGGTAGTAAAAGTCATAAATGGTAGTGGATTTTAGTTATTGAGTGGCCTGGGGTTAATGGCTTTCTGCAAGACTGCTCTCAATGCCAACCTGTAATTGAAGTTTTTGTTCAGAACCATTTTTCTTTCAAAAGCAATTGATAAATGCAGTTCTTATTTTCCTTAGGTAACAAAAGAAGAAAGAACTTTTCAAGAAATAATGAAAAGTTATAGGAATCAGCCTCAAGCTAATAGTCATGTGAGTTACATTATTTTTCCTCCTGTCCCAAAATAGATTTGTACTATTTCTCTGCTGACAAGTCATGTAAAAGGTAAACTTCTTTTCTAGTTTTACTATAGATTTTTTGGTTTAATGGACACCGTTAAACTCGAGACAGCTTTAATTAAAAAACAGTTTCAGTGGAAGCCAAAAATCTTGCTGTTTCTGACTAATCTATATTATTTATTTGTTTATTTATTTATTTATTTATTATTTATTTATGGCTGCATTAGGTCATCATTGCTACACACAGGCTTTCTCTAGTTGCGGCGAGTGAGGGCTACTCTTCGTTGTGGTGCGCAGGCTTCTCATTGCGGTGGCTTCTCTTGTTGCGGAGCACAGGCTCTAGGCACACGGGCTTCAGTAGTTGTGGCACACAGGCTCAGTAGTTGGCTCACAGGCTCTAGCGCGCAGGGTTAGTAGTTGTGGCGCACGGGCTTAGTTGCTCCACGACATGTGGGATCTTCCCGGACCAAGGATCAAACCCATTTCCCCTGCATTGGCAGGCGGATTCTTAACCACTGTGCCACCAAGGAAGTCCCTATATATTACATATGCATATACTTCTCACACGTTCTCTTATTCCATTTGTTCATTTATTTGAGTGGGGACATTTTTCACTAATGAAAAATATTTATAATAATAATATTCCTTAATTGTATAAGACTTGATTCTCTGATGATGTTTAAATCCAGTGAAATTTGAGGATATATTAACTTAAGTCTAGCTTCTTTTTCCATCTGATAAGAATCTTAATGTTTGCATCTTTGAATAGATATCAGGCATTTCTGATATAATAGCCCTGGTGAGAATTCTGTACAACCTTTCAGTCATGGAAATATAAAATGTTAGCGTAGTGACCTGGCACATAGTAAGCATTTAATAACTGTTAGCTCTGTATTATTGTTATTATTGTAGCTGAAGAACACAGGATTAGGTTACCTTAAGGCCTTGGTCATTCAAGAACCTGATTGCTCTGCTCTAAAGGAGCATAATGGCCTCTTCTCTGGCCCAGTGATCTGCCACCTTAGACAAAAAGAGAGACGTGGTAGCTCAGATATCCCTGGTCCCAGTACTAGTAGCCATACCCCCTTCTATGAGAGCCCAACAGATAGTTTCACTTCTTTACTTAAGCCCCAAATACACTGCTAGCAATATAGAGATATTAGAAGAGCCAAATATAGGCATTTCTTACATCCTGTGACAGGGTGGAAGAGGCCTGGTTTCCAGGCCTCTTCAGAAAAATCCCTTAGGAGCAGAGCTTAGAGAGGTTCAGAGTATCCCTTAAGATCATTAAGATGAAGTTAATATGGGTCAAAAATGGTTTAAGCCACAGCTTCCTAAATATTCTCTCAATACCAATATCCATAGGATGAGGGGGAATGGATCATTCCTTTCAGCTGCCTTGGAGGTTAAAAACAGTTTAGGGGCAGGGAGGGGAACAGATTTTCATGTGGCCATCTGAAAGGAGATGGGCATGGGATGGGAGCAGGAAAACAAGCCCCAGTGAGATCAAATGAGTCTCATGTAAGAAATTAAAAAGAAGAAGGAATAGGTTCATATCTTTTAAGTTGCTTTTATTTGGCAAAATCTGCTCATCATTGTTTAGTTGCTCCTTACTTAATTCTTCTATTTTGTAACCTTCTGCAGTGGCTATATTTCAGGTGGTAAGCTCTGCTTCAGTATCCCCTCTTCTAAGATGTTTGCCATAATCTGCATTTACCAAAGGCTACTAACATCTTGCCCTTGATTATCACCCATACAGACAAATACTTTTTAATTGGCTTGATATCTTGTCCTTATTTTGGTTTTGCTTAACCTGTGCCTCTTTGTGACACAGCAGTCCTTTTTGTCCCCTCTGATCTATATAGGTTTACAGAAGTGTACTGTTGAAAAGTATTCCAAGAGAAGTAGTGACATACAGTAAAAACCTGAATGGTGATTTTGAAATGACAGATTGTGGTAAGTTGCCCAATTTAAGATTCTATATGTAGTACACTATTGGTTACATTGTATATAATACGGTGGATATCCTGGAGTTAATTGTGTAGGTGGGGTGGATGATGCATATGTGTTAGGAAGAAACAAATGACTTTGAGATAAGTATGGGTCAGGTACCTCCCTCCACAGAGGTTGTGTATTGAAACCATTAATTTATCCCATGTTAATTGTGTTTTAGAAGTTTTCTAGTATACTTATACACATTAATAAAAACTCATAAAAGACAATAAAATTCAAAAATAAATCTGAATGACAGGGAAAGTAAGATAGCTGTCAGTGATCTGCCTATGGAGAACATTAAGGAAATGTCCTGTTCATTAATAAGTGTATAGGTATTCTGCCACCATCAGCAAAAGCAAGGTCGCCACCTTGTTACTACCATCATGCTAAGACTTCAGGCACTAGTAATTTTTTTTAAAGAAAGAAGAATCAAATGTTCAGTATTCATATGTTGATAAGTTGTAAAAATGCCTTTTCAGCCCATCTCTTTTCCTTGTCTCATCTGTCTTCTTTTCCTTGTCTCACTTTCCATTACTTAATGTATATATATGTGTACATGTGTATATAAGTACTGTAATTTATTTAATTTCACCATGTGGGACTTTTAGGTTGTTTCCAATTATACACAGCTTTGTGAGGAACATCATTGTAGGCTGATCTTTGGTCCACATCCTTAGGGTAAATTCTTAGAGAAAACTGACTGGGTCAAAGACATTTTTTTTTAATTACCCAAATATCCATGATCATTAATGTATCTACTGGGATCTGAACTTTTAAGATCTTAACAAAAAAAATTCTTGAATAATAATGTCCTAGAATCTGATCCCATCTAAGGTTACACAGGCCAAACTCAATTCTTTTTACATAGATAAATTATCCCTGAGCCTTTTCAAGGCAATGAGAAGAAGTACATTAGGAAGTAAACCTGACAAAATACAAAAAAAAAAACACCTTCCTATTTTTGTTATACATGTTGCTCACCTGTCCTGGGTGGTTTTTCTGTCCTTGCAAAACCAGGCATCAGGTTAGCTGGGAAACTGTGTGTTCTATGAGAAACAAAGTAACTGCTGGCGAGAGTATTTGGGATACAAGGAGCAGTGAAGTTCAAGACAGAATTTGATAACTTTGATGATAAAGTTTGAGGTAACTGAAGGTTAGCTACCTTCTCTACAACATAAAGGTTTCAGGTCTAGTTTTGTATACATTTATTAACTAGATATTTATTAGCAGGCAAACAAAAAACCATTCTTAAGATCCTGTCCAGTGGTGATGGCACAGAGCAGGGAGAGTATCCAGTGATAGTAGACTGAGGAATTCTGGCACCAAAAAAGGGACAAAGTTATTGAGGAGCATACAGTCTCGCAAGTCTGTGTTCAGATAAGACAAGTTCCAGTTCCTGGAGCTGTGGCTAGATGCTATGACCTAGACTTGGACACACCAAAGAACACCACCTTGGGAAGAACAGTTCTGGTTCTATAAACAAATTCATAATTAGGAATAAAATAATTACTATTTTAAAAAACACACAGTTTATGCATCCTGTGCCACCTGACCAACCACCTCCTCACATAAAAGGTTCACTCAAAGTAGATGCCAAGATTCCAGAGCAGGATTCTGTTAAACTTAAAGCCAGGATCAAGCAGACAACATGCATCAGAGTTCAGGCCTGGGCATCATTCATAATAGTAAAGCCCCACAGACCTCACTGGATCTCTCATGTCTATCATGCTGTTGTGGGTAGTGTCTCAAATATGTTAATCAATCTGCTTTTTTTTTTTTTTTAATACATATATATTCTTTTTCATATTTTTTTCCATTATGGTTTATCATAGGATATTGAATATATTTCCCTGTGCTACACAGTAAGACTTTGTTATTTATCCATCCTACATACAGTAGTTTGTATCTGACTTTGTTATTTATCCATCCTACATATAATAGTTTGCATCTGCTAATTCCACTCCCGATCCTTCCCTCCCCCACTCCCCCTTGGCAACCACAAATCTGTTCTATACATCTGTGAGTCTGTTTCTGTTTTGTAGATATGTTCATTTCTGTCATATTTTAGATTCCACATATAAGTGATATCATATGGTATTTGTCTTTCTCTTTCTGACTTACTTTGCTTAGTATGATAATCTCTAGGTCCATCCATGTTGCTGCAAATGGCATTATTTCATGACTGAGTAATAATCCATTGTGTCTATATACCACATCTTCTTTATCCATTCATCTGTCGATGGACATTTAGGTTGTTTCCATGTCTTGGCTATTGTAAATGAACATATGAGTGCATGTATCTTTTCAAATTATAGTTTTGTCTGGATATTTGCCCAGGAGTGGGATTGCTGGATCATATGGCAACTCTATTTTTAGTTTTTTGTGGAACCGCCATACTGTTTTCCATAGTGGCTGCAGCAATTTACATTCCCACAAGTAGTGTAGGAAGATTCCCTTTTCTTCATAACCCCTCCAGCAATTGTTATTTGTAGACTTTTTTTTTCTTTTTGGCTGCGCTGCACGGCTTGCAGGGTCTTAGTTCCCCAACCAGGGATCAAACCCGTGCCCCCTGCAGTGGAAGCGCAGAGTCCTAACCACTGGACTGCCAGGGAATTCCCCATACGTTGTCTTTTTGTTTATGGTTTCCCTTGCTGTGGAAAAGCTTATAAGTTTAATTAGGTCCCCTTTGTTTATTTTTGCTTTTATTTCTATTGCCTTGGGAGACTGACCTAAAAAAACATTGGTATGATTTATGTCAGAGAATGTTTTGCCTATGTTCTCCTCTAGGAGCTTTATGGTGTCATGTCCTACATTTAAGTGTTTAACCATTTTGAGGGGTTTTTCTGTGTATCCTGTGAGGGTGTGTTCTAACCTCATTGGTTTGCATGCGGCTGTCCAGCTTTCCCAGTACCACTTGCTGAAGAGACTTTCTTTTCCCCATTGTATATTCTTGCCTCCTTTGTCGAAGATTAATTGATCATAGGTGTGTGGGTTTACTTCTGGGCTCTCTGTTCTGTTCCATTGATCCATATGTCTGTTTTTGTGCCAGTACTATGCTGTTTTGATTACTGCAGCTTTGTAGTATTGTCTGAAGTCTGGGAGGGTTATGCCTCCTTCTTTTTCCTCAGGATTGCTTTGACAATTCTGGGTCTTTTATGGTTCCATATAAATTTTAGGATTATTTGTTCTAGTTCTGTGGAAAATGTCATGGGTTACTTGATAGGGATCGTATTACATCTATAGATGTAATATTTGCTTTGGGTACCATGCCATTTTAACAATATTAAATCTTCCAATCCAAGAGCATGGGATATCTTTTCATTTCTTTGAATCATCTTCAGTTTCCTTTATGAATGTTTTGTAGTTCTCAGCATGTAAGTCTTTCGCCTCCTTGGTGAGGTTTATTCCTAAGTTTTTTTTTTATGCAATTTTATTTTTTTAAATTAATTTTTATTGGAGTATAGTTCCTTTACAATGTTGTGTTAGTTTCTACTGTACAGCAAAGTGAATCAGCTATGCGTATACATATATCCCCTCTTTTTTGGATTTCCTTCCCATTTAGGTCACCACAGAGCATTGAGTAGAGTTCCCTGAGCTATACAGTAGATTCTCATTAGTTATCTATTTTATACATAGTAGCAATAGTTTATATATGTCAATCCCAATCTCCCAATTCATCTTACCCACCCCCCTTTCCCCTTTGGTATCCATACACTTGTTATGTACATCTGTGTCTCTATTTCTGCTTTACAAGTAAGATTATCTATACCATTTTTCTAGATCCCACATACATACATTAATATACGATATTTGTTTTTCTCTTTCTCACTTACTTCACTCTGTATGACAGTCTCTAGGTCCATCCACATCTCTACATAAGACCCACTTTCATTCCTTTTTATGGCTGAGTAATATACTACTGGATATATGTACCACATCTTCTTTATCCATTCCTCTGTTGATGGATATTTAGGTTACTTCCGTGTCCTGGCTATTGTAAATAGTGGTGCAGTGAACATTGGGATGCACGTGTCTTTTTGAATTATGGTTTTCTCCGGGTATATGGCCAGTAGTGGGGTTGCTGGGTCATATGACAGTTCTATTTTTAGTTTTCTAAGGAACCTCCGTACTGTTCTCCATAGTGGCTGTATAAATTTACATTCCCACCAGCAGTGCAAGAGGGTTCCCTTTTCTCCACACCCTCTCCAGCATTTATTGTTTGTAGATTTTTTTTTTTAAGTGAATGGTGGGTTTTTTTGTGTTTTTTTTATTTTATTTTTGGCTGCGTTGGGTCTTTGTTGCTGTGCACGGGCTTTCCCTAGTTGAGGTGAGCAGAGGCTACTCTTCGTTGCAGTGTGCAGGCTTCTCATTGCAGTGGCTTCTCTTGTTGCGTAGCACGGGCTCTAGGTGCGTGGGCTCAGTAGTTGTGGCTCACAGGCTCTAGAGCGCAGGCTCAGTAGTTGTGGCACACGGGCTTAGTTGCTCCACGGCATGTGGGATCTTCCTGGACTAGGGCTTGAACCCTTGTTCCCTGCATTGGCAGGCAGATTCTTAACCACTGCGCCACCAGGGAAACCCTGTTTGTAGATTTTTTGATGATGGCCATTCTGACCCATGTGAGGTGATACCTCATTGTAGTTTTGATTTGCATTTCTCTAATAATTAGTGATGTTGAGCATTGGTCATTGATGGAGATATGCCTAACATAAACCCTTACAGTAGCCACCTGTGGAGAATGAGCTTCCTGATTAAAACACCAGCTGGATACTCATGGACTGTGCATTCATTATCATATTAGCAGAGCACCCCAGACTGACATTCTTTTTTTTTTTTTTTTTTTAATATTTATTTATTTACTTGGCTGCGCCAGGTCTTAGTTTCGGCACGCAGGATCTTCGTTGCAGCATGTGGGATCTTTTTTAGTTGCGGCATGGGGAATCTAGTTCCCTGACCAGGGATCAAACCCAGGCCCCCTGCATCGGGAGCACGGAGTCTTAACCACTGGACCACCAGGGAAGTCCCCAGACTGGCATTCTTGATTAGAACATTTGAGAGACCCAGATTATAGCTTAATATAAGTAACACAAACATAATGCCCAAGTGTATGATAGTAAATTGAAAACTTTACAGTACTTCCTCAGAGGCTTGTTTTGAGAATTAAAAAAAAACTGATGCATGTGTGTGGTGTTTAATACAAGTCCTGCTCATAGTAAGGCCTCAGTAAGTAGTAGTTATTATTTATTATTTTGTTTATAAGCAATATAAAATTTATTGTATTTTATTCATGAGTATATGGCTCTTTAAATGTCTTTTTTTTTAAGCTAATTTTTCTAAGGCCATATTCCTTACATAAAATCCTTTAAATGTTGAAAACTAGGTCACACACACAAAAACAGTTAAAAGCAAATCCTCTCAAGGGACAAAAATTCTGTTTCCATGTGAGATGTATAAAATTGATAACTGCAAATTGATAATTAAGTGACTTTATTCACATTAAAACTATTTTATAGTCACCAGATAGACAACCAAGATGTGGATGGAGCACATTTTCTTTCTAGACTGTTTAAACAAGATTTACTTGGTTTTAGATTATAATGTTGCCCTTTAGAGCTCATGAGAAACTGCCAAAACAGTCTAAAACCACTGTAGTAGTTTTAAATTGGTCTGTGGTCAGTGGCTTTTGCATAACTCGAGCTAAATGGCACTGCCCTCTCAATCAGAAAGCCAGTCTGAAATATTTACTGCACACTGTTAATGGTGAGGAGCAAAAATGGTAAGGAAGGATGTGGTAGCAGAAATATAAAACAAATACTAAATGCTTACTCCAGGGAAGTACTGCTGTGCTGATCAAGCCCATCATATCTCAGCCTGACCCTTGGATTTATAAATAAATTGTGATCTTCTTTCTTACTTTCATCTTAAAATAATTTTGCTTCTTTACTTTCTCCATTTTTAAGTGGTAAGAATCACTATTTATACCTCTTCTCAGACTGAAGACTAACGACAATATACAAAGAAGCCAGCGTCACTCACTTGAGCAGCTCCTCTGGGGGTGATGGATGGGGGTTTCATTAATTTGTGCATCCCAAACAATTTGGGTGTGCCCATCCTCTGAAACCAGTTCCCCTGAGAAATGGATATCTACTGTGCCCTCAATGTCTTTTCCCCTGAATGCATTTATATTGTCCTGGGATATAAAATTAAGCATGTATTATGGTTGCAGTTGTTGGCCACCTGCAGCCCTGGGGTAATTTGCCTTCTCCCTTCCCACTTTCACTTCAGATCCTTGGAAAATTCTGAAGCCAGAGATCCAGGCTAAAAATTTCAGCATGTCTCTCTGGAGCTCTGCAGATAATATCTCCTTTTTTCTAAGGACTAGTCTCATTCACTGGTAGTTTATATAAAACCACATTTTAATTGCTTGACAGTGTTGTATGATAATCCAAAAAAGACATTCCTCTTATTCATGGGAACAGTAGGGAAAATTATGAAACCATAATAGTTCATTTGTTCGTTTCATGAATGTATATCAAATGTATACCATGTGCCTCAAATTATGTTAGGCAGAGGTCCCTCCTGCCCTCTGAGGAGAAACAGATTTGAAAGAATTATAGCACCAGGCGGGAGATCTCATTCTCTTTCCCAGTCTTTCATAAGTTCCATCTCCTAATGTATATGTGGTAAGATGGTCACCAGGCCTACTGAGGCTTTGATTTCTGAGTGCTAAAGAGCTGGGAAGGTAGAGATCTTTTTCCTGCTTAAAGGACAACTGACATCTTTTTTTCTGTTTTGAAATGAAAAAATACTAAACAGCTAAATAAAAATAGCTAAATAAAATCATGTTTAGTTAGAATCCAAGGTCCCAGAGAGTTTTAAATGTTTGGTTCCTTCAAATTAAATATAGCTCCTTACCTTATGTAACTATTAACAACTGGAATTGGAATAACACAGAAACATGAAGAAGTAACTGCCTCCAGAAATTTCTAATCCAAGGAGGACATATAATAATTTTAATTCATCTGTATAACAAGAATAACCTACGACAGCTGTTATTAAGCCATCGTTTACTGCCTTGGGACAGTGTCCCCCAGGATGGTAGTAACTGTTATGGGGAAGAGCGACTGTGCGTAGAAAATTTGAGAAGTATGGAATTAAAGTGAACATGTGTTTTTTCTAATTGCAAAAGTTCTCAGAACCTTTAATATACTAACATGTATTCTGAATTCCTAAGAGGAGGATATACTACTATGCAGCATTTTTTCAACTTATTTGATCACATAGCTTTTTTCTGCCCTATTAGGATGCTGCAAAAATAGCAAGAGTAAAAAGGACATCCAAATGGAGATCCCTATGGAGGTTCCCTGTGGCTGCCTGGCCCTTGGACCATGTTTGAGTTTTCTGGTTTTCCAAAGGTGGAAGCATGTTTCTACCCATATTTTCAGTATTGAGAATGAGAAAGTTTTTTCACATGTTGAATTCTTTTTAATCACTGGTAGTTTTCTCAGCTCCTGTGCATAGATGATTCTTGTAGGTACAAGGTACAATGGTTTGTAATACTCTTTCCCAAAAAAGAATAGGATAAAGTTCTGCCTGGTGTCACAGGCTACTCCAGAATCACAGTAATAAACAGGAAAGTACCTTGGGGCAAGCTGTCATTTTACAACTGAGGACGCCGGTTATAGACAGCACTAAGGTTCCTGTTGTGCGTGGGAAAATAAGACTTTTTGAACACCTGTCATCTGCCATGTATTTGCAGAAAAATAAACATAAGCAATTCACCTTGCTTCTTCCTTAAACTATGAGGATACACTTTACCTTTTAGAGTCTTTCCACCTTTTTCAAAGAGTCAATATGAATATCTGCAGGCCCTTTTGTTATCTGAAACTCAGGGTTTGCCACTGCTACCCATACTCTGAAGCTCAGTTTAGGTAAACTTCAACCCAGGGCTGGTGCCCCTCTAAGAGCCACCAGTGACAGTGAGCTCAAAAGGTAGGGTTGTGAAAACATTCTTGCTGAAGTGATATCTAGAGAATAGAGTACCAGCTTAAGTTTACGTGTTTGCATTTCTAAGATTCCAATTTAATTTATCCATAATATAGATGGATTTCTGAACCTTTTCTAAAAACATTAATTGTCTTACATAAAGATTTGGGTTTATTTGATTTTTTTTCCTTTTATATTTTAGAGCGAGTTGTGATTCAAATTGCCAACTTATAGATTAAGGTACACCTATCACAACACTGAATTCTTTTTTTTTTTTTTTTTTTACATCTTTCTTAGATTATAATTGCTTTACAATGTTGTGTTAGTTTCTCCTGTACAACAAAGTGAATCAGCTGTATGTATACACATATCCCCTCCCTCTTGAGCCTCCCTCCCACCCTCCCCACCCCACCCCTCTAGGTCATCACAAAGCACCGAGCTGATCTCCCTGTGCTATATGCAGCTATCTAATTTATACTTAGTAGTGTATATATGTCAATGCTACCCTCACTTCGTCCCAGTCTCCCCTTCCCCCACTGTGTCCTCAAGTCTGTTCTCTACATCTGCATCTTTATTCCTGCCCTGCCACGAGGTTCATCAGTACCATTTTTCTAGATTCCATATATATGTGTTAATATACAGTATTTGTTTTTCTCTTTCTGACTTATTCATTCTGTGTGACAGACTCTAGGTCCATCCACTTCACTACAAATGACTCGGTTTCATTCCTTTTTATGGCTGAGTAATTTTCCATTGTACAACACTGAATTCTTTTAACAGACTTGGAAGATGCTACAAAAACACCTGACTGTTCCAGTGGACCAGTGAAAGAGGAAAGAGGTGATCTTATCAAATTTTACAATACAATATATGTAGGAAGAGTGAAGTCATTTGCATTGAAATACGACTTGTCAAATCAGGACCATGTGGTATGTTTTATATTTTACTACTTTATTAATATCTGTACTCATAATTGGATTACTATGAGTTTATTTTGCTAGATAAGTGTTTCAAAGCTAAAGCCTTACTGATACATTTTATAGGAGAAAACATACTGGTAATTAGAGTGATTAAGGCTGTGATACTACAGAGACCAGAGGAAATCATGGAAATTTTATCCACACTGTGATTATGTTGTTAGAAATTATGGATGCATATGGGCAAGGACTAGATGGGAACATGGAAAAATGAAAACAATTCTGGTGGTTTTTTCCTTTGTTTTTGATTCCTATTGTTATATCTCTGAGATAAGTGTTTTTCTCAAGATAAAAAGAAAAGGAAATAAATAGGCTTGAATCAATAATAGAAGCAACACTAAGAAATTTTTATGCAGACTCTAGATTTGACAGTACCAGCAGGCCTTTGAAAGTATTATCAGTGTATAAGCTGAAGTTGGTTCACAGGAGACCAGACTTCAGTTATAAGAAAGAGGGACCTAGTAGAAGCTGCATCCAGGCAGTAGCCATATATGTGTCTATGTATCTCTCTATATTTCTGTCTTTGTCCCTTTCAAGGAATATAGTCTATGATTATCCTCAGACGCCATGACTACTCATTCTGTTCCCTCAGTTCCACCACCCCCACCATGTGCTATACTGTGAATATCTCTATTATCAGCCAATTAAAAAAAAAAACTAGTTTTCCTAGCTTCAGGTGGAGATGATGAATGAAATATTAATTAAGGAGTCATCTCCATTTATTCTTGGAATAGAAACATTGTATAGATTATTAAAAGTGCAGTCCCTTCTCACTTTATCTCTAAATTTTTTGCATTTCAGTATAAAGTCTTAACCATTTCATTAAGAGATTTGTTCCATATTGGACTCATCCTGCTGGCCCACAGAATGCTCTGCCTCTCTTTTATTCTCTGTGCTACTAATTTGGTTGTGGGTATGTGCGTGTGGAGAGAGATTGTTACTGCAAGTGTTAGGACGTAGATTACTCTTTGCTCCACTTTCTGAGCATTGACATAAGGTTCCTATGCTCCTGGCGTCTTGCTCAGAATTCTTCAGAATTCCCTGAAAGATCCAGGAAAATAAATTTTAGTTTATCTATTAGTAATTGTTGACAAACAAGGGTTAATGAACCATTTTTTGATTTTCTTTAGCCATAAATAACCTCTTACAGTATAACTGACTCCTAACTAGGAGATAGCAATAAGAATAAAAACAGGGCTTCCCTGGTGGTGCAGTGGTTAAGAATCCGCCTGCCAATGTAGGAGACACAAGTTCGAGCCCTGGTCCGGGAAGATCCCACATGCCGCGGAGCAACTAAGCCCGCGTGCCACAACTACTAAGCCTGCGCTCTAGAGCCCGCAAGCCACAACTACTGAAGCCCATGTGCCTAGAGCCCATGCTCCACAACAAGAGAAACCACTGCAATGAGAAGCCCACGCACCACAACGAAGAGTAGCCCCTGCTCGCCACAACTAGAGAAGAGCCCGTGTGAAGACCCAATGCAACCAAAAATAAATAAATAAATAAATAAATTATTTTTTAAAAAGAATAAAAACATGGCAAAGAAAAAGTTCCATGTTGACCCTTCACCTGGCTTGGGGCTAGGGTGGGACAGGGTGGATAGTGCAGAATAAAAATGGTGGGATTCAAAAAAAGAAAGAAAACCTTTTATCTTATAAAAACTTTACTTTTGTATTATTTCAGATGGAAGCTCCACCACTGTCTCCTTTTCCACATATTAAGCAACAGCCAGGCTCCCCGCGCCGCATTTCCCAGCAGCACTCCATTTATGTGTCCCCACACAAGAATGGGTCAGGCCTTACACCAAGGAGTGCTCTGCTCTATAAGTTCAACGGCAGCCCTTCTAAGGTAAGTTGCACACAAACTTTACTCCAAAACAATGATGTATATGTGTTAAATACTGGATTTCAGATTTCCAATTAGTAATCTTTACTCTTACCCCTTTGTTTGCAAAGTTACCGCTAATAAATATGAACTGTTACTATGGCAAGTTTCCTGTGATCAAGAGCAATGTATTCAGTTGAGGTAGTTTAATCCTTTACGATTGATGTGGTATCGGGGGAGTTCACTCCAAGAGCCCAGTGTGTCCCTGCTCAAGCACGATCTTGAGAAGGACTAGTAAGGCAACACCTGCAAGTGGTCAGACATGGGGAACACTATGTGTAAAGAAAGGCCTTGGAAGTGAAAGTTCATTTGGTGGATGGCAACCAGGATAGTGAAAGGTCTGAAAACAGACCTCTTCTTACTTACACAGACAGCTCTGTGGTCATCTCCATCTTTATTCCCATACAATGATGAAGATGTGATAGGGACATGATTGCTGTTTTCAGATAATTCAAGGGCTATCAAGTAGATACGCTCAGTATGTCTCCAGAAGCCAGAATCACTACTAACTGGAAGAAATTGTAGTGGGACAGATTGTATGTAACTCAGTCCAAATACATGGCAGCTCCTTAACTCATTAGTTTCTCATTTAGTTCCACAGATATATATTAAGTTCCTGCTATGCCTAGCAAACAAAGTTGACTGAGATATACTGCACAGGCTTGCATTTCTTCTTTATAGAAGTTGATTTCATATGAAGACTTTTAGAAGAAATTCTTGCATAAAATCAGAAATGGGACCAATTGAATTGTAAGGCAATGATTTCACAGTCATAGGTCAGAATCTGGGGAGCTTGTTGAACACAGATACCTGTCCCATAGACTTCCTGTATCACAGAGCTCTGGCAGGCAGGTCCCCTAGACTGTTGTGATGCACAGCTTTCAGGAACAACTTCTCTAAGGCTGCCTTACAGACCAGCAACATTCAGCATCACCCGGGAGCCTGTTAGAAACGCAGACTCTCAGGCCTCACACCAGCCCGACTGAATTTGAATCTGCATAGTAACAAGATTCCCCAGATGATTAGTAAGCACATTAAAGGTTGAAAAGCATTGCTTCAGGAGGAGGATCTCAAACTTTAGGGAATATCAGAATCACCTGGAAGGCTTGATAAAATATAGATTGCTGGGCCCAACCCCCAGAATGTCTGATTCAGTAGGTGTAGGGCGAGGCTTGAGAATTTGCATTCCTGATAAGTTTCCAAATGCTTCTGCTGCTTCTGGTCTGATGTCCACATTTTGAAAACTACTGCTATAAGGTAAATCCAATTTTTAAAATCACCTGAAAAGATTAGTTCTAATCACCCTTATTAGGTTGGCCTAGATTCAAAAAATAATCTCTACCCCAGTGTTTAGCTTTGGGTAGAGGATAAAGGGCAGGAAAAAACAGTTAGCTTAGTTCTTGGCTGCTGTTTCTCCCTTTTCCCCTTTTACTCACACATGTCCTCTATTTTTGCACAGAGTTTGAAAGATATCAACAACATGATAAGGCAAGGTGAGCAGAGAACCAAGAAGCGAGCAATAGCCATCGATGGTGATGCAGAATCACCTGCCAAACGCCTCTGTCAAGAAAATGATGACGTTTTACTTAAACGACTACAGGATGTTGTCAGTGAAAGAGCAAATCATTAGTGCCCTTCCCATTTCTATGATAAAAGCACTTTCGGTTGTTTTCCAGAAAAGTTGGGGCTCTATCTTTCAAAACATTCAGCCCTGTAGGTAGTAAATATCACTGAGTTACAAGAAAAGTTACACCAAAGTTGGGGGTTTTTTTACATTTATCCAAAATGTAGTTGACAGATGTATTTTGAGTTGGATTGTAAAGGAATGTTTTAAGTGCCTTTTAAACATATTAATAGTCATAGAATTGTTAAAATATTTGTTCCCTGGGTTTTTCAGGTGAAGTAAGAAGAAACCTCATAATTTTTCAGCTCACTTTTTAAAATAATTAAATGTCTTCTTCTTCTGGGCTTTGTAATATGAGGGTGAATAATCTGGTTTTGGTAAGTGTCATTTGAGAGGTTTGTGTTCCTAATTTAGTATTGAGTAGGGGTTGGGTTCCATGGCATCTGGGCCAGAGGATGATGCCCAGCCTGTCTCTGACCCAGTGTGGTAGCTCCACATCCAGGTGCCAAGACCATTCTGGGTTGTCCAGACACTTCTCGTGCCCTTCCTCTCCTTGAGCGGAAGCAGATTTGTACCTGAACCCCTGCACTACCCCCACTCCTTGCTTTCCAGCCCTAAGCCCTCTTAGCCTGGTGTCACAACCTGATAAAAGAGATACTTGCTCCTTTTTAAAACTACTATCATTTTGTTTTCCAAACCATTAACTTAGTTATATATGATTATATTATGTCATATAATTCTCAAAATAGGAAGCTGCTTCTCAAGCCAGTAGAGTAAAATACAGAAAAGAGTTGTTAGAAACCATATTCCTACTAGTAAGGTAGCACCATGATGATATGTGAGATACTGTTTTTGAGGTCATCATGAGATTGGTCATTCTCAATGTCTAATTGATTCCCTAAGAATAGTTGAAACCTTTTTCAAAACCACATTAATGTCACCTCATGCCATATTACTTCCCCCTCTTTGTTCTCAGTATCATCAGTGCATTATGAGTTTCCCATTAGGGTTTGATCACTGGGCCCCCTTAAGGGTGTTTTCCGGGACTTGGGGTGCAACTTTCCAAAGAGTCGGCTGTTCGGTATTCACTTTTTCTAGTATGTTTCCAGAATCTGGAAGGACATGGATAAGCCATTCTTAATTAATTTTGAGAAAATGTTATCAAATGTATGTTTTTTAAACCACAAACCTTATTTTTTTAAATGCAAAATATTTAACAAATATTTAACTTAACCTATGTCTAACCCTGGCTAATTTGAATTAGTCTGAGATTTGAGTATGAACTAGTAATTACAATTGTTAGGAATTTTATTTTTAAATTTTAAGATGAAAAGTGATTTTGGTCACATTTTACTTTTCTGAAAATTACATCCTCATTTTTTGTGTAGTATCTACACATGTTATAAGCCAAATAACATCGTCTGTTTGAATCCTTGTATATATTTTTATGTAGCTATAACTATTGTGTCATTTTCATCATCGTTATTAATGTGCAGAATGTAAATGAGCATTTGTACGTTGTCTTTATAAGAAACTCTGGACGTGTTTTTATCAGTTTTCAAGACTGAATATCAATGTACATAAAATGGTTAATAAAATAATGGAGTTTTTTGAGATTATTGGAAAAACTACACTTGAGCTCTTCTGTGTGACTAGATGCAATTGTGCAACCATCTAGAATCTGTATCTCTTTAACTATCTGCTTTATATCTTTAAAATATCTTAGTGTAACTTAAAAGTTAATGTTCCTGGTGCTTTCTAGGAGCTAGGAAGATGGGGAGTGAATGACTGCTTGATGAGTATAGGGTTTTCTTTTGAGGTGATGAAAATAATTTTGGAACTTGATATAGGTGGTGATTGCATAACATTGTAAATTTATTAAATGACACTAAATTTTACACTTTAAAGTAGCTAATTTTATGTTAGGTGAATTTCACCTCAATTGAAAAAATGCCTTAGACACATATAAAAAAACAATTATTTCAAAGCCTTGGAATGGACTAAATTATGATTCTGAATCAAGGAAAAGGCTTCTCTCTATTTCTTCATTTGAGGATCACAGCTTAAAAGTTTTTTGGTTTTTTTTTAACATCTTTATTGGAGTATAATTGCTTTACAATGGTGTGTTAGTTTCTGCTGTATAACAAAGTGAATCAGCTATACGTATACATATATCCCCATATCTCCTCCCTCTTGCGTCTCCCTCCCAACAAAAGTTCTTTTCTAATTAAGATTTTTATGTGGTTAGGTTATGTCAAATCAAAAAAAAATTTTTTTAAAGAAGGTAATATTCCCGCTTGTTTTTATTTTGTTCCTTACAATATTTTCACTAAGTCAACAGACATTATTGGCTGTTTACTGTATGCCTGGCCCTTTGCTAGGTGCTAGGGATATAAAGGTGAACCAGGCATAGTTCCTGTCCTCAAGATATAATATTTGTAGCCTATTAATATACTGGAATAAATACAGTAATACAAGTCTACACAAAGACGGATGGTGTTAGCACAGAGAAGGGAATGATTCACTTTGCCTGAATGAGTTTGTCAGGGAAATCTAAAATCACCCTAGGGAATTCCCTGGCGGTCCAGTGGTTCGGACTCCACACTTCCACTGCAGGGGGCACGGGTTCGATCCCTGGTCGGGGAACTAAGATCCGGTGTGCTGCGCGGCACAGCCTTAATTAATTAATTAATTAACTCTAAAGTGGGGGCTAAGTGGTAATTTAGTCATTAGGGATGAATAACTGTTCGCCAGGGCAGTAGAAGACAGCATAACCAGTAGAAAGGCCCAGCGACTTGAAAGTACTATAGGTGTAAGAATTGCAGATAGTTTAGTGAAGCGGGAGTAAAGTGTACATATGTAAAAGTGCAGTGCAAAGCAGAGCTAGAAAGGGACCTTTCTAGTTGGGCTTTAAGCCAGGCTGAGGAGCTCAGGCTTGGTAATTTCCAGTGGTTCTCAACATTGGCTGCAACTGGGGAGTTTTAAAACACACATCAGTGAATGGGTTTCTCCCCCAGAGATTTCTGATTTAATTGGTTTGGGGAACAACCTAGTATTAGGATTTTCAAGTACTCCCTAGGTGAGTACCTAAGGTTGAGAACCACTGCTCCAGGTCATGGGGAGCCACAAAAGAGGTTTGTTTTTTTTTTTCACAAAAGAGGTTTTAATTTTATGTGGATAATGACAAAATCTGAATTTTTTTTTTTTTTTTTTTTTTTGGTGGCCAAGCAGCACAGCGTGCGGAATCTTAGTTCCCCAACCAGGGATTGAACCCAGGCCCAGCAGAGAAAGCGCCGAGTCCTAACCACTGGACCACCGGGGAATTCCCTAATGTTTATTTTGGCAGTTCCTTAACTTGCCCAAAGATAAGGATTACCTGAGACACATATTAACAATGCAGGCTCCTAGGCCCCACCCTTGACCAATGGAATGAAATCTCCAGGAGAAGGACTTAGGAATTTTGTTAACCTCTGTTCCAAGTGATATTAACCCTCAGGCAAGTTAGAGACTTTCTGGCAGTTCTTCTCAAACTTTAAGAGCATAGGAATCACCAGGGACTGTTAATCTTGTTAAAAATGCAGAGCCTGGAGTTGGGCCTGAGATGTTTTTCTAACAAGCTCTTATACCTAACACCAGTGCTGCTGGGCTAAGGACTATGCTTTGAACTGCAAGTTTTAGAAATCTGGAATCTATGCAGAGGATTGATTAGAAGATGTTTAGACTGACACGGGAGACAAGTTAATGGTTCTTAACTTGGTTAATTTTGCCACCTTCAGGGACATTTGACAATGACTGGAGACATTTTTGCATTTTTGGTTGTCACAACTGGGCATGGGAGGTTGGTGCTACTGGTATCTAAGGGTAGAAGCCAGAGATGCTGCTGAACATCCTACAGTGCACTGGACAAACCCCACAGCAAAGAATTTATCCAGCCCCAGTGTCAGTCGTGCCAATTAAGTAAACACCTGGGCAAGAAGAGCTATATGCTTTACTGTACTGGTAATGGGGATAGAAAAGGAACCACCAAGGGTCACCCAACTCTGGGCAGGTATGGGGTCCCAGTTAGGGATAGCTTCATAAGGAAGATGTCTTTCCAGGAAAGATTAATGGTAATAGATTCCAGGTGGGGTAACTAATACACATGTGGGATTATTTGGCATCAATGACAGACCCTTAATATAAAAGAAAATGTTCCTGAGGTTTCAGATTCTGCATGTAGGCAATGGTTCCATCAAATTTCCCCGTGGTAAGAATCACCTTTGAGGGCTTATTAACTATGCAGATTTAAAAGTGTAGTATACAAACAGTTCTGTTAAGCATCCCAGGCTATTATTCTTATCCTGGAAACTTGGAATGTACCTGTATAATGGCCAAGAGTATAGAGATCCAGGTTCAAACATCCACCCTGACGCTGTCTCACCAAACCAAGTTGGGCTTATTTACTTACTTCAGTTAGGTCATCATCACTTCAAGAAATAATTGATTAATTATGGAAAATAACATTCATTGTATAACATTCAATATATGTAAGCAAAATATAAAAACTATATTCCCACCAACCAGAGGTCACCTGTTCAAAGTTTTTAAAATTTTTATTATTTTTTCACATGAAGAAAATTGTGTAAATCTTAAGTTTTATGATGAATTTTTTCCAGCTTCACTGAGGTATAATTTACATAGAATAAAATGTACCCACTCTAAGTGTATAGTTTGTATAATCATAATTATATATGATTGTATAACTACCACTACAATCCTCGTTTTATTGTGCTTTGCCTTATTGTGATTCACAGATACTGCGTTCTTTTTACCAAATTGAAGGTTTGTGGCAACTCTGCATCAAGCAAGTCTATTGGCGCCATTTTTCCAGCAGTATTTGCTCACTTCATGTCTCTGTCACATTTTGGTAATTCTCACAGCACTGCAAATTTTTCATTATTATTACATTTATGGTAATCTGTGATCAGTGATCTTTGACGTATGATATTATCATTGTTTTGGGGTGCCATGAGCCACACCCATGTAAGATGGCAATGTTGTGTGTGTTCTCACTGCTCCACTGACCTGCCATTCCCCAGTCTCTCTCCCTCTCGTTAGTCCTCCCTATTCCCTGAGATGCAACAATATTGAAATAGGCCAAGTAATAAGTCTAAATGGCCTCTAAGTGTTCAAGTGAAAGGAGGAGTCAATCAATGTGGCAAACTTTATTGTTGTCTTAAAGACATCGCCACAGCCACCCCAACCTTCAGCAACCACCACCCTGCTCAGTCCGCAGCCATGAACATCGAGGCAGGACCCTCCACCAGCAAAAGATTACAACTCACTGAAGGCTTAGATGATGGCTAGCAGTTTTTGGCAATAAAGTATTTTTTAATTAAAGTATGTACACTTGTTTTAGACAATGCTATTGCACACTTAATAGACTACTGCATAGTGTAAAAACAACTGACTTTTGTAGGTACTGGGAAGCCAAAAAAATTTGTGTGGCTCACTTTTTTGCAATATTTGCTTTATTACAGTGGTCTACAACTGAACCTGCAATATCTCTGAGGTATGCATATATAGAACATTTCCATCACTTTAAAAAGTTTTCTTTTTCCCTCTAATATTCCCCACCCTCCCCATATCCTCCCCACCACTTACCCAGGCAATTGTTGGTCTGCTTTTTGTTACCATAGGTTTGCCTTTTCTAGAATTTCATATAAATACATGTATGCACAGCATGTAATCTTTTGTATTTGAGTTCTGTCACTTAGTATAATGTTTCTGAAATTCATTCATGTGGTATGTATAAATATTTCTTTTTATTGCTGAGCAATTTTCCATACCTTGGTTATACTCAATTTGTTTTATGTCATTACCAGTTGATGGACATTTGGGTTGTTTCCAGTTTGAGGCTATTAATAATTATGAACATATGTATGCAAGTCTTTGAACATATAATTTTATTTCTCTTTTATTCCTTTATGAGTTGCACTGCTGGGCCAAATGGTAAGTACGTGTTTAACTTCGTAAGATATCCATGTCTTTTTTCAAAGTGGATCATTTTGCATTCCCACCAGCACTGTCTAAGAGGTCCATTTGCTCCACATTACAGCCCCCCCCCTTTACTTTAACTATTAAAGTATAGTTAACTTAGAATACTGTGTTAGTTCCAGGTGTACAGTAAAGTGATTCGGTCATATATTTTTTTCAGATTCTTATCAATTATAGCTTATTACAAGATATTGAATATAGTTCCCTATGCTGTACAGTAAATCCTTGTTGTTTATTTTATATATAGTAGTGTGTATACGTCAATCCCAATCTCCCAATTTATCCCTCTGCCCCACCCTTTTCCCCTTTGGTAACAATAAGTTTGTTTTCTACATCTGTGACTCTGTTCCTGTTTTGTAAATATGTTCATTTGTACCATTATTTTATTTAATTTATTTATTTATTTATTTTTGGCTGTGTTGGGTCTTTGTTTCTGTGCGAGGGCTTTCTCTAGTTGCGGCAAGTGGGGGCCACTCTTCATCGCGGTGCGCGGGCCTCTCACTATCGCGGCCTCTCTTGTTGTGGAGCACAGGCTCCAGACGCGCAGGCTCAGTAGTTGTGGCTCACGGGCCTAGTTGCTCCGCGGCATGTGGGATCTTCCCAGACCAGGGCTCGAACCCGTGTCCCCTGCATTAGCAGGCAGATTCTCAACCACTGCGCCACCAGGGAAGCCCCGTACCATTATTTTAGATTCCACATATCAATGATAAGATATTTGTCTTTCTCTGTCTGACTTACTTCATTTAGTATGGTAATCTCTAGGTCCATCCATGTCGCTGCAAAAGGCAATATTTCATTCTTTTTTGTGGCTGAGGAATATTTCATTGTATATATATACACCACATCTTCTTTATCCATTCATCTGTTGATGGACACTTAGGTTGCTTCCATGTCTTGGCTATTGTAAATAGTGCTGCTAGGAACATTGGGGTGCATGTATCTTTTCGAATTAGAGTTTTCATCTTTTCTGGATATATGCCCAGGAGTGGGATTGCTGGATCATATGGTAACTCTATTTTTAGTTTTTTAAGGAACCTCCATACTGGTTTCCATAATGGCTGCACTGTAGCCACCTCTTGATGTGAATCTTCCTAGACTTTTTTCAATGCATATTGAAAAAATCATTGTATTTTTAAGGTAAAAATGGATCATATATGTCACTTAATATATCATCTTTGCAATGTCTAAATGTTACCTTTCTGACAATTTTTTTTTTTTAATAGAAATTCACGTTCTTTTATTTATTTATTTATTTATTTATTTATTTATTTATAACTGTGTTGGGTCTTCGTTTCTCTGCGAGGGCTTTCTCTAATTGTGGCAAGTGGGGACCACTCTTCATCGCGGTGCGCGGGCCTCTCACCATCGCGGCCTCTCTTGTTGCGGAGCACAGGCTCCAGATGCGCAGGCTCAGTAGTTGTGTCTCACGGGCCCAGTTGCTCCGTGGCATGTGGGATCTTCCCAGACCAGGGCTCGAACCCGTGTCCCCTGCATTGGCAGGCAGACTCTCAACCACTGCACCACCAGGGAAGCCCCTTTCTGACAATTTTAATGCTTCTGTTCCAATGAATTATTTATGTTATCATTAAACAAGGAAAGATTAGTGCAGTCTCTACAGTCACCGCAGGAGGTGTCCTCAACAAGATGAAGCTCACCATCCTGGACTTCTCAGGCCAGTGAGTGGGTGGCCAAATACATCAGGAACCGCATCATCCAGTTTAGCCAAGGGCCAGACAAGTACTTCACCCTGGGGCTCCCCACTGGGAGCACCCCACTTATCTGCTACAAGAAGCTGATTGAGTACTATAAGAATGGAGACCTGTCCTTCAAATATGTGAAGACTTTCAACATGGGTGAGTATGTGGGCCTTCTTTGAGACCACCCAGAGAGCTACCATGCCTTCATGTGGAACAACTTCTTCAAACACATTGACATCCACGCAGAAAACACCCACATTCTGGATGGGAATGCAGCTGGCCTACAGGCTGAGTGTGATGCCTTTAAAGAGAAGATCAAGGCTGCGGGAGGGATTGAGCTGTTTGTTGGGAGGCACCGGCCTTGGTGGACACATTGCCTTTTACAAGTCGGGCTCCAGTCTATTATGTAGGACCCGTGTGAAGACACTGGCCGTGGACACCATCCTGGCCAATGCTAGGTTCTTTGATGGAAATCTCACCAAGGTGCCCACCATGGCCCTGATGGTGGGAGTGGGCACTGTGATGGGTGCTAGAGAGATGCTAATCTTCATCTCAGGTGCTCACAAGGCGTTTGCTCTGTATAAGGCCATGGAGGAGGGAGTGAGCCATATGTCTGCCTTCCAGTAGCATCCCCACACGGTGTTTATGTGCGACGAGGATGCCACCCTAGAGTTGAAAGTGAAGACTGTCAAGTATTTCAGAGGTTTAATGCTTGTTCATAACAAGTTGGTGGACCACTTGTGCACTATGAAAGAGAAAGAAACAGAGAAAAGCCAGTCTTCTAAGAAACCGTACAGTGATTAGCCTGTGCTAATCCTAGTGTCAACTACCTCACTGGGACAGGCGGGTCTTTATGGAAATTGTCTTTAGGAGGACAGAATTGTATTGCTTTAATCTAGTGTGGTTACTAGTTGAATGGGTGAACTTGTTGTTCCTGGCTGTTCAGTGTGGAGTCTAGTCATGGAATTTAGCTACTTATTTGTAACTTAATGAGAAAAAAATTCACTATATAATTTTGACGTCTGCCCCACAGATTAGGGGTTTTTAGCTTTTTGTTGTGCCTCTAACACTGTTCAGATGTACAATATACTCCCATCAGGAATTTCTGTCATTACATGCACTGATCTCAATTGAGAGGGAGTTTGGGGCTTATGTATATTGGACAAAACCTCTTTGGAGAGTCTTAAGAGCCCCTCTTGGGAAGGCCTTCCCCTTATTTGAGAATCAGTGTTCCAGATTAAGGAACAAACTCTCTCAATGTCTAAAGTCACTATAAGGAAGTAGTCACTCTGGTCAGTAACAAGTGCCACAGGAAGAAGACTATCCCTTACTTTCTTTCCCCAGCTGTTTTTTTCTGTTCTCTCAGTTGGCCTTTCCATGAACTCAGAGCCTCCTTGGGGAAGGATTTGGGTGGGTGGGGCTAAAGAGAAAGTTTTGCTGATGAACTCAGAGCCTCAAGGGGCCCAGCCACATCAAACTCTTATCCCCCAGGGACCCTCCAGCACCAGGAGGAAGGCAGAAACCCTTTTCCCAAGAGAGCCCTGTGTTTTGTTCCAAGGTCTCACTGTGGCGCCTCTCTTATACATACTCATTCATAAGTAGGACGTCCACGGAAGCAACAGACACGGCCAAGATTCAATGTTATGTTCAGCCAAGGTGATGGGGTCAGGGCAAGCAGCTCAATTATGAGTTTAGAAACAACACTAGAGTGACGTGTTTCCTGTGTCCCTGAGAGTTGAGTGCCAAGAAACAGACCAAGTGCTTCTAAAGTTGACTAATATCCTTTCCCCACTTAAAAAACTGTCCTTCTAACCCACCTGTGTTCATGTGGCGTGGTCTGATGTTCCCAGGACATCAGGAAGTACGCTTTTACCCTTTTATCCTTCACCCCCCTTGTTCACAAGATGAGTCTATTGCTCTGTTTTTTTTGTACTCTTATGCCTTGATGGTTTGAATGCTGCCTCCTCCTTCTCCCAATTTTTGTGCCTCTTTGAAGCTGCTGCTGCCTCTATTTCTGGGCAAGATCTTTCAGAGCCTGGCTCAGGCCTCTCTTTAACTGCTGTGTTTGGTACCAGCGTTTCATTTTTAGGTTTTATAATGTGATTGTGCTGTCATTCTGTTTTAAGCGAATGGATCACTGGACTTGTTTACAATGTGACATTTTCTTTTAAATCTAGTATTTTCAAGAAAAAAAATACAGGAAAGATTAAAAGGTTTTGGATTTTTTTTATTTCTTTGCTGAATTTGTTTCAGATACTGGCATTTGGAATAAATTTTGTTTAGTGAGTCTAATGTTCGCAAAGTTAAGAATTAGGCAGTATTTAATCTATAACATTATGATACAAGGTTGCTAAAATAGTAGATATTCATTACACAGTGGAGTACCCCACAGGCTCCTTACTTCATTTGTGTTCTGCTCAAGTGTCAGGTCACAGCACTTCCCAGCCTTTCCTATACTCTTAACATGTTTTATTTTTCTTCCCAGAATTTATAATCTACTCATGTATTATCTGAATCCACCACTAGTAATTAAGCTCCATGTAGGTGGAACATTTTTTCTGTAGTTTTCCCAGAGTGTAGAATGATGCATTGAAGGAAGTATGGGCTTGACATTTGTCAAATTCGTGAATTGAAGAAAGAGACTTAGGGACATTTTTTGTTTTTATTTTGGGGGGTGGTTTGTCTTGATTTGGGGTTTTTTTTTTTTTGCCACACTGCGCGGCATGCAGGATCTTAATTCCCCAACCAAGGGTCAAACCCTCGCCCCCTGCAGTTGAAGTGTGGAGTCCTAACCACTGGACCACCAGGGAAGTCCCAGGGTTGCTTTTTATAATAATTATATCTCACATGTATTAAGCATTTTCTATGTGCCAGACTCAATTCTCATAAAGCCCTGTAACGAAACTTTACAGAGGAGGAAATTAGAGCTCATAGATTTTAAGTAACTTGCCCAAGGTCTCAAGAGTCAAACTCAAGCACTCTGGTTCCCAAATTTTTTTTTTTAATTCAATGAAATTAGGAGGTTTTTGTGTGGTAAAATATGTATAACATAAAACTTACCATTTAATCATTTTAAGTATACAGTTTAGTGGCATTAACATTCACATTGTCGTGCAACCAATCTCCAGAACTTTTTCAAAAATCTTGCAAAACTGAAACTCTATACCCATTAAACAACAACTCCCTTTTTCCCCTCCCTCCCTGCCCCTGGCAACCAACATTCTACGTTCTGTTTCTATTATTATTTTTTTTTTTAAATTTATTTATTTATTTATGGCTGTGTTGGGTGGTCGTTTCTGGGCGAGGGCTTTCTCTAGTTGCGGCAAGTGGGGGCCACTCTTCATCGCGGTGCGCAGGCCTCTCACTACTGTGGCCTCTCTTGTTGAGGAGCACAGGCTCCAAACGCGCAGGCTCAGCAATTGTGGCTCATGGGCCCAGTTGCTCGGCGGCATGTGGGATCTTCCCAGACCAGGGCTCGAACCCGTGTCCCCAGCATTGGCAGGCAGATTCTCAACCACTGCGCCACCAGGGAAGCCCTGTTTCTATTATTTTGACTACTTTAGATACTTCATCTAAGTGAAATCATACAGTATTTTTGCTTTTGTGCCTGGCTTATTTCACTTAGCATAATATCCTCAAGGTTCATGCATGTTGTAGCATGTGTCAGAATTTCCTTCTTTTTAAGGATGAGTAATATTCTATTGTGTGTATAGACCACGTTTTGTTTATCCATTCACCCTTGGATGGACTACAGCTCAGTTTTAATCTGTAAGCTATACTGTGTCTTTTGATATTAATCTTGAGGTGACAGATTTATATCCGCCGTATTCTGGGAAGTCCTGGGCTGTCTTCCTTAAGCTTCTCTCTTCCTTTGCCATGTGAAACATTCTCATTTCTTGTTTCTGTTTGTTTTGGAGCAGATCTTCTCACCTGCATCACACACAGAGGAAACTCAGCTTGTTGAAAGATTTCCTTTACAAAAAGTTGCTTACAACAAATATTTGGGGGGGGGAGGGGTTATTAATGTGGTCCAATAACAATCTTCTCCCTTCACTCAATCCTTCTCTTCCAAACCCTCTCTCCCAGTTGCCTCCTGGGAGCCCTAGATTACTTGCCTTTAATACATCTTCCCTAAACTTTCCACCTTAGAAGCCTTAGCACCAGCTTTCACCAACGTCCTGAAGATTGAGTCAAGGTGGCACTGAAAAGGGTCTTTTTCTCCAAGGAACACTGCTCTCCTTCTCAGAATCTACTGCCAGCTTATTCCCAGATACTCAGAGCACAGTAGATAGGGGAAAGTTCAATTCCCTTGAAGCCACCTCACATGTAAATTATACTTCTCATTAGCAGGGATAATTGAGGTTTTCTCAGTCTTATAAACAATGTAAATAAGAGCATCTTAAACACTACTATGTGTATTGGTGTACTCTAACTCACGATATAGGGAACTACAATATATTTATTATGCAAATGCAACTCCAAAGACAACCCTCCAGTCCCACCCAGGTTACTGGCTTTAAACCCCACCTTTATAAAAATTCTGAAACTATTTTCCTTGTTAATCACAGTGATTAACAAGTCCCAAACACTAGAATGCCTTCAGACCTTCTCCTTGAGATAAGGGTCACTTTTTTTTTTTTAAAGAGTGAAACAGAAAGTCTTTTTATTTATTTATTTATTTATTTATTTATTTATTTATTTATGGCTGTGTTGGGTCTTTGTTTCTGTGCGAGGGCTTTCTCTAGTTGTGGCAAGTGGGGGCCACTCTTCATCACGGTGCGTGGGCCTCTCACTGTCGCGGCCTCTCTTGTTGCGTAGCACAGGCTCCAGATGCGCAGGCTCAGTAGTTGTGGCTCACGGGCCTAGTTGCTCCGCGGCATGTGGGATCTTCCCAGACCAGGGCTCGAACCCGTGTCCCCTACATTGGCAGGCAGATTCTCAACCACTGCGCCACCAGGGAAGCCCCAGGGTCACGTTTTTAGATGAGAAGGATTACTATGTAACAAGATATTTAACTTTGAGGAAAGAATATTTTTTAAAAGATCAGGGGACTTACCTGGCAGTCCAGTGGTTAAGACTCCACACTTCCACTGCAGGGGGCGCAGGTTAGATCCCTGGTCAGGAAAATAAGATCGCACATGCTGTGTGGTACGGCCAAAATATTCAAAAAAAAAAAAAAATCAAAGCCTTCCTTAACATTTGAATTAATATCTACTTTGTTAATGATAGCACACTCATAGTGGAGATATAGACAAGTATATATGAGACTTTATTTTGCATGATATCCAATAGCACAGGGGTTCCTGGTTGTAACCAGCTCCACAGTCATCAGAAGCAGAAGCCTGGGGCCCAAAGACTGGGAACCACTAAGTCAAAATGCCCAAACTTAGGCCATCAACTCAGGAGTAGATGTCACATAGTACAAACATGTTGGCTGTGTGTATCAGTCTGCTAGGGCTGCCATAACAATACACCATGGGCTGGGTGGCTTAAACAACAGAAACTTATTTTCTCATAGTTCTGGAGGCTAGGAGCCCAAGATCAAGGTGATAGCACAGTTAGCATTACTGAACCAGGTCCATTTGCCCAATGTGCAGCAAGCCAAACACTGAGATGCCAAGGTTTACAGCCAAGAAGGAGTTTATTCACAAGGCAGCCAAGCAAGGAGATGGGAGAACAAGTCTCAGATCCACCTCCCTCTAGGCAAGAGAATTGAAGTATTTATTGGATAAGCAGGGTGGTCTTGAAACTGAGCAGGACACTGCAGGGCCCTCCTGGGTACAAAAGCCCTTCCATGTCCCCCACTTTTCATATGTAGGAAAAAGGCTTCAGCCTCCTAGACCTTCTCTGAGTTCCAAAGGGCAGATTCAAGCAGGTACTAACTAGAGAAATGAGGTAATGCAAAAACAAAGGAAAAGCAGTTAAGCAAGAAAAGTAATGACAACAGGCAGCAATAAAACAGAGTCCTAGTTCCTCCTCAAGAGATATTCATAACAATCTGATACATATCTTGAATTGTTTTATAGGAACTAAGGCCCCCCACTCAGGTGGAGGATGGTGACTTCATGCAGAGCACAAGATTCCTGGAACACCACACGTTACCTCACCATCCACCCATCAGAAGAAAGCTATGCATCCTGCAGCCCTCGCCCCAAAAGTTGCCTTTAAAAACTCTTCTCTGAAACCCATCAGTGGAGAGTTTGGGCCTCTTGAGCATGAGCCTCCCATGCTCCTTGTTTGGCACCTGCAATAAAAGCTGTTACTTTCCTTCACAACAACCGGATGTCAGTAAATTGGTTTTGCTGTGTGGCAAATGAGTGGACCAAAGTTCATTTTGGTAACACTCTTAGGTATGGGGAAAGGTGACTTGAAGTAGGGAAAAAGGTGAGGTAATCAGTGTTCTGCACAGGTGCTTCTGGGTTACATGCTTCTGCATATTCAAAATGGAGGTGCTTAGCATGATCTGAGGGTGGAGTTTTCCAGCCCTCTAACATCAAAAGGCCCTTCACTGGACAGCTGTGCAGGCCCAGTTTTAGGGCTGGTGGTCCCAACTAACCCCCAGCTGGCTCATACTGGGCAGGAGCTGACTCCAACTTCCTGTAAAACAACTGGGCTTTGTGAAGCTTGGAAGGTGTGCAATTAAAGAGAGGAAAAAAGAAAGAAAGAAAATGAAAGTGAAATTAATCAATGAAGGCAGTTTTAACAAGCTGTTCCCTTACCTGTTGTTCTGTAAAATAAGTTCAAAAATTTCTATTAGTTATCAGCTTCTGTTAACTCCATGGGGCATGGTTTTATTAGTTTCTGGTAAGATCTCTCTTCCTGGCTTCCAGACAGCTGTCTTTTTGCTGTGTCCTCACATGGCCTTTCCTCTGTGTGCACAAAGGGAAAGAGATCTCTGCTATCTCCTCCTTTCTTATAAGGACACTAGTCCTATCTATTGGATTAGGGCCCCACTTGTATGACCTTATTTAATCTTAACTACCTCCTTAAAGGCCCCATCTCCAAATATAGTCACATTGGGGGCTAGGACTTCAACATGTGATTTTGGGGTGACACAATTCAGTCCGTAATACCATGGATCCACTCAGTGAGTGGCACGGTGACTTTCTCAGAGAAAATGACCTTTGTGAACTTGGCTGACAGGCAGTGGTATTCACTAGGGACTGCAGGGCATGAGTGTTGAGGACTTGACTAGACTGGACTAGATACAAGTGTCACTACAAGCTAAAAATCAGCCAGATAACACTGAATATCTGAAACAGAGTCCTGTTGGATGCTGAAGTTGTGTATCAGTGATGCTTTCGGCTATAACTGAGAGAAAAATCCAAAAATTCAAAACACACACACATGGGACTTCCCTGGTGGTGTAGTGGTTAAGAATCCGCCTGCCGATGCAGGGGACACGGGTTCGAACCCTGGTCTGGGAAGATCCCACATGCCGCGCAGCGACTAAGCCCGTGCACCACAACTACTGAGCCTGCACTCTAGAGCCCATGAGCCACAACTACTGAGCTCGTGTGCTGCATCTACTGAAGCCCACACTCCACAATAAGAGAAGCCACTGCAATGAGAAGCCCATGCACTGCAACGAAGAGTAGCCCCCACTCGCCACAACTAGAGAAAGCTCACGTGCAGCAACGAAGACCCAACACAGCCAAAAATAAATAAATAAATAAATTTATAAAAACAAAAATAGAAGAAAAACAAAACACACACACAAAAGAGAAAATCCAACTCAACCTGGCTTAAGAACTAAGAAAGTTTCTTGGCTCACGTAGTTGGAAGTTGTCAAACCACAATCAGTATCATGGCTGCAAAGAATAAAGACCTTTATTTGGGGTGTTAAGAACTGCAATTCAGGGATTTCTCTGGTGGCACAGTGGTTAAGAATCAGCCTCCCAATGCAGGAGACATGGGTTCGAGTCCCAGTCTGGGAAGATCCCACATGCCATGGAGCAACTAAGCCCGTGCGCCACAACTGAGCCTGCACTCTAGAGCCCATGAGCCACAACTACTGAAGCCTGCGCGCCTAGAGCCTGCGCTCCGCAACAAGAGAAGCCGCTGCAATGAGAAGCCCGTGCACCACAACGAAGAGTAGCCCCCGCTCACTGCAACTAGAGAAAGCCCACGTGCAGCAATGAAGACCCAAAGCAGCCAAAAATAAACAAATAAATAAATAAAAAATTTTTAAAAAAAGAATTGCAATTCAGGAGACACAGATTTGGGTAAAAACCAAAAGAGCGCTCAGGAGAAGAAATGAGTCAGAGGCTTATAAAGACAAAAGCCACAAGGTTGTTAGAGTTGTCTGGTGAGAATTGTGATTGACTGACACAAATAAGGAAACATTTGTTCTTAAGGAATAGGCTGTCACTAGTTTGTTTAGGGTAACGTTAATAAGTATCTTGAGTTTCTGGCAAATGTTCTGGATGCCTGTGTTAAGATTAATAAGTGGTCAGAAGTTCAGATTCCATCCAGGCTGAGACATGCATAAGTCCTATTTCCTCAATGTCCTCCCAGGTCCATTTTAGAGACCTCTCTTAGCAATACCTACTCCATATTTATTTTTCTTTCATGTTTCCCCCTTTTGATCAAGATCTTTCTTTGGGAGGCATCAATGATCAACCATTTGGTTATCTGTCATTGGCTTCGACTTCCTCTGTGCTGGGAAGGCTCATTCCCAGAGAGTCATGTCCCACAGAGGAGGGAAAGAGGTGGCTGTGTGAAATGTACGCTTTTAGCAAGTTTATGGCCATATATGAGCAACAAGGAGTCATCTAGGAAGCAGGTCCTCAGTGGCATTCAAAATAAGAGAAGTTCATAAATCTTCATTAGTTAGAATCTTATAGGAGTGGTCAATCATCTCCAGGTGTCTAGCTATCATTTTTCCTTTTAGTATTTCTCCAAGACTTGGTATTAGGTCATTCATAGCAGTTATTTGCTTTTTCATATGACTCATTAAGTGGATGACATTAGATGATTCATCTGGTCCTGAATCTTGGGAAAACTGTCTACAACAGATGTCATCTGCTTCATTATCCTGGCCTTTGTCTGGTTAATTTCAGTTTCAGGTCTCTAGACTGTTGTGAAGTCCAAGCAGGACATGGTGCCTCCTTTAAATGAGAAACATGAATCCATGAGTCAATGCCCTTAAGTTTAGCAGCACAAGTTTAGTTAACAATACCTGGAAAGGTCCCCTCCAACAAGATTGGAGGACATTTTTGTGAAGGTGTCGTTTCCAATAGACATAGTCACCAGTCTCTTTTTTCCTGAGGGAGTGGACCTGAGATTAAGCAAAACCAAAGGCAGTGCTTTGGGCCACAGCAGCTTAAATGATTAGTCATTGTAAATGCGCTATGGTAGGTGAAGGAGTGCAAAGACTGAAAAAATGAGTTTGCCAGGGAGCCGCAGTTGTCTTGGGTTTCCCATAGCCCCCACTGTCAATTTAATTTACAGCCATTGTTTACCCATCTTAATTTATCTGATTCAGAAGCAGTCTGTTGCCATGTTACAAGTTATCAGGATGGCGAAAGTCTGGCAATAAGGGTAAGGGGTCAATTCTTCTGTAGAAGCAGAATGGACTTCATCTACATATGTCACAATATTTACAGATTCTGTTGCTGCCTTTGCACGAAAGTCAGCTAGGGCATTTCCCTTGTACTCAGTCCTTTTAGTGTTAGCCTCAGTTTGATGACAGACAACATTTTACGTCAGGACATATCCGACTTCCAGGAATTTCACACAATTTCTGGAACGCTTATAACACATACCTATATAGACACAACATAAAGAAGTCTTAACATTACTTCTTATTTGACAATGCTTCCCCTACAATTTAAAAATATCAAATACACCTAATTAGTTTAATATCTCTTTCTTTACAAGGAGAAAGAACAAACCTTTGAGATATTTCAGAGACCCTTTGAAATATATCTCTAAGTTAGTTCTAAGTCAAAAAGAATTCATTTAGAATTTAATTTGGGGAAGTTTGTCAAAAATATCCAAAAGGTGCTAAAACAGTTAGTCAAATAGGATCACAGGTCACTGGGAAACAATGCTTAGTTATCCATTTAACCAAAGTAACACTTAAAGACTTCATAGGCAAATATAGAAGGTTATATAGTTCTGAGCAAAACTTAATACCGAGAGGACTAGGATTACTTAAGTAATCATCTGATAAAGACAGATGATTATTCTGACAAGACACAATATCTTTGTTTTCTTCCTAGGCACATTACTTAAAGGTAAAGAAAAACCTTCCTTATCTCTTATTATCAAGAGCAGACAGATAGGGAAAAAAAACAAAAAAAAAGTTTGTCCTTTTAACAGAGGGAGAAAACCAGATTACTTAAAGGTAAAGAAAAACCTTTCATAATCTCTCATTTGAAGAGCAGACCAATAGAAAAATATACTCTGTCCTTTTAACAGAGAGAGAAAAACAAATTCGAATTTTGTACCAGTTTACTTTTGATATTAAAACTCATTCACTTAATTAAATTCATTTCAATCTTTTCCAGTACTGACCTTGCATAAAAGTCCTTTCCAAAGATTCCTTTTTCATAAACTTTCTTTTATGGAAAACACACATTCTACTTTCCTCACATACGGAGATGTTTCTATTTATCTATTTGTCTATCTATTTATTTAGCTTTAATCACATATATTAGAATTTTTTTTTAAAAATCCTTAGAAACCTTTACTTTGAAAATGAATGAGAACTAAAAAGTAAGCAATTATGAACTGTCTTTTACATAGGCATTGTGTAGATTGGCACACATAAATACTTTTTATAATTTCTAGAAACATGTGCTTTCTCATAGAAAACTTCTCAGCCTGGCATTAGACAACATCAGTCATCATCCTAAGTTATTTTTCTGACTGACAAATTTTTTTTTTTTTTTCCTGACTGACAAATTTTGTAACAGAGATAACATGAGCTTATTTGACTTTCAGTAAACCTAAGTAGAATAAAAGTGTTATACTTAACGTTGCTAATGCTAAAGATATGTCTGTATTAATTTAACCAACAAACTTAAACTAGCTTTTATTTACTAAAGATTCATCCCAGATCATGTGAACTTGAGGAACATTTCAGTTAGTTTCTATTATATTTTTGCAAGTATACTTAATTTATATAGTGCTTGTTTGTTTTAAGCCAATTACATAGAACTCTTTTACAAATTAATTTTAGCAATACCATCCAAAGAAAAAATACCATGTAGCCACAACATATTTATATATAGACACACATGAACATACAGACAGATGCAAACAGAGGCCTTACAGTTTTTGTTTTAAAATTTTCCTTGAACTAGATTTCTGGGCAAAAGTGCTTCTATAGCAACTTGTTTTTTTTTTTTTTTTTTTTTTTTTTTTTTTTAATTTATGGCTGTGTTGGGTCTTCGTTTCTGCGCGAGGGCTTTCTCTAGTTGTGGCAAGTGGGGGCCACTCTTCATCGCGGTGCGTGGGCCTCTCACTATCGCGGCCTCTCGTTGCGGAGCACAGGCTCCAGACGCGCAGGCTCAGCAATTGTGGCTCACGGGCCTAGTTGCTTCGCGGCATGTGGGATCTTCCCAGACCAGGGCTCGAACCCATGTGCCCTGCACTGGCAGGCAGATTCTCAACCACTGCGCCACCAGGGAAACCCAGCACCTTGTATTTTTAAAAGCCCTTTTCATGCTCTCTCTTTTTTTTTTTTTCCTTCTGGTTTTAGGAATTGGAGATGGTCTAGATAAGAGTTCCCAGAGAGGTTACAAGCCTTTTGAGATAAATAAGGGAGGTGTAGGGAATGATGAAAAGAAATGGGTGAACTGTCTCTAGAACTGCATTTCCAGTTTCACAAAGATTCATAAGGTATAATTTAAATGACATCATAGGCTGATCCACCCATCCAACTACTTTATCCTCAATTTGCTTCTTTATATTAGGGAGATTTCTGAGATGTAAGTCAAAAAATGTTTATGTTTTGCCCAGGCAATGTTGTTGGTTCCCTTTAGCACGTCCAATTAATAGTGCTTGAAGGGCGGATTTACATGCCTTAGTCCAGGGGGTATATGTGATGGTGTTGGTGCCATCCTCATTGGACCTGGCTTTAAAAGGGGCTGCCATTACAGGATGGGCAGTATGGATGGTCTTCTGCAGGGGATCAACCTCAGTGTTACAAAAAAGGAAGTTCAGAGAGAGATGGATAGAAAGAAGGAGAGCCTTATGGCGGACATTCAGAGGGACAGAAAAAAGCAGATTTGGAGAGAGAGAGTTCTCAGAACCCTCAGAGGATTTTTCTAGTTTGGAAATTTTTTGAGAGTTAGTTTCTCTGGGGGAAGCAATAGTAGTGGATTCATTATTACAATTGGAGGCCTCAAAATACCAATTGAAATATGCTTCCCATTCTCTTTGTCTTGTTCTATAGCTTTTCTCCAATTGAGCACACAAACTAATTTAGAAATTTTGAATGAGCCACAAGTGGACCAACAGAGTTTCAAGTTGTTGTGGGTGATTTTAGTCCAATGCGAAAGAAATTTACAAGAGGAAGGCCCATAAGTTTTAAACATAAATTGATCTGGAGTTCTGGACGGTGGCAGTGCCTGTAGAAACCCAACTCCCCATAACTGAGTACTCACCAAGATGAACCATTCCCTTCCCAGATAAATCCAGCAACAGAGGACACCCAAATAAAGGCTCAGAACCTCAACCATATTGGGAGGTTCAGAACCAAGAAGACTTACCCCTAAGACCCAAGACCACTGAGGAGATGATTGAGTACAAAGGACTCCTGTAGGTGCCTTACTTGTGCCTGCAGCAGCTCCAGGGGTAGTCACTTTGGCTCCCACTTTGGCTCCCACTTCTTTTTTTTTTTTTTTTTTGAGTTTAAATGCATTTTATTTTTAGACAACCTACATGACATGTTATTTTTTTCCTCAAATCAATGCCTCCGCTCCAAACAAATCAACATCAAAACGAAGAGCTCAAGATGCCATCAGTCCCATTTGTCTAAGTCCTGGTGTCGTGTGGATGAACAGCAGCAGCCAGCCAGTTATGACGAGCAGGTGACAGATCCAAACAGCCAAATCTGTTAACATTTTTCCATTTCTAGACCATCCTTAAAGAAAATCATATACGGGGTCACACCATCCTCGCGGTAGTCCAGCAGAGCAACCATGCCATCTGGATTCATGTTTTCACCAATAAAGAACTGATAGTTTTTGAAATTAGCAAGGATATGCTTGATTTGTTCTGCAGCCCCTGTCATAAAAGGTTTTACTCTTTCTGGTCTCTGTTCTTCAAACTTCCCTTTGATTGACTTCATGTAATCTTTGATGTACTTCTTGTAGGCTTCTTTTGTGAAGCTGGTTTCCTGCAAGTGATGGTTCATGACAATATCCACACCAGTGACTACTGTGCCTTCGGTACCTTCGCCCTCGGGGCCTTCAGCGGAGGCATTTCCACCAATGAGCGAGTCATCAATGTTACCCTCTGTCCTACTGACCATCTTCCCCTCCACCTCCAGACACAGCCCGTCCGCGACCTCCCGGATCTTGTAGATGTCGGAGAACATCTCATCATGGCTGGTGAGGTCCCAGTAGATGACCATGATGGCGACAGGAGGGAGACAACGGTGGCACTAGCTTAGGAGCACGGAGCTCAGAGCGAGCGCGGTGCTGCCGGAGCGGCGCTCGGGGGGAGGGGGGAGTGGGCGGAAAAGGCCGACTCTGCCGCTCCCTAACCTCATATAGCGAGCACGTCGGCTCCCACTTCTGACACCATGAAATGTCCAACAATAATCAGTTTCAAGGCTGCAAAGTACAAAGAGTGTTATTTGGGGTCTTAGGCATTGCAATTTGGTAGAAAATTGCAATGCCTAAGATTCAGGTAAAACCGAAAGAGTGTTCCAGGGAACAGACAGAATCAGGGCAAAAGCTACAAGGTTCAAGTTGTAAGAATTATGTTTGGCTCTCAAGCAAAAAGGAAATATTCATCCTTAAGGGACAGCTTTCATGAATTACTTAGGGTAATGGTCTGGTAAGTATCATAGACTGTGACAGGTTATTTAGGGTAAGGGTCTCATAAGTATCTTGAGTTTCTAGAACATTGTGCAGATGTTCTGGATCACTGTTTTAAAACAATAAGTGGCCAAAGTTCAGATTTCATCCGGGCTGAGACATACAAAAATCCCACTTCCTCAGTGGCCTCTCAGCTCCATTTTAGAGAGCTCTCCTAGTAATACTGACTGCATTTTGATTTTCCTTTCACAAAGTGCAGCGATAGGGTGCATTTTTGGGTTGGTTGATCAAGTGGCTGAATAGTCTCATCAAAACCCAAAGTCTGTTCCACAGTTTTGGCTTCTATCAAAAGCTTTCCTCCTAATGATTTCAGGAGAGCTAACCATAGCAATGGCAAATTCACCTTTTGTCATATCTTAGCGGCTCCCAAGCAAATCTATGTTGGAATCAGGCTGGCTGATGCAACTACCATTTGAATTTAGGAGCCAATGCTCCTAAAATATGAGTTGAAATACGTGTTGAGATTGGCTGTTAGCAATGAGTTTAAAAGGATTCATCAACTATGTTTACTCAGGAGTACCCCACTGAAGTCTGGCCACTCCCTCATGTGTTTGAGCATCCCAACCCCCAAATACATGGTCACCCCACCCCAAACATTGAGGCACTCCCGGGAAGTCACCACAAGCAAAACTCTATAGGATGGGATGGCCTCTCTCTGTGACTGCCTAAAAGCAATAGAATTTGTACCCAGCTCAAGTTACAGAAAAGAACAATGGTTTTCAAGGCTGACCTAGGTTAAAATCCCAAAGCACTTAACACATGCGTGTGACCTTTGGCAAGTCATTTCACCTCCCTGGGCTTCATTTCCAAATCTTTTAAATAACACCTGGGGTCTTTATCCAAAACCAATTCTCTTCTTCCTGATACTAGACCTTACCCTCTAACCCAAGGGTAACATGTGACCTGTTTGGGTCGATCATTTTATAACACAGCAATTGGTCCAGGAATGAATGCAATCAGACTTGTTGAAGTCATTCACTTACGTTGGAACTGGAGGAGCAGAGGCTTTCTTTCATCTCTAGATGTGAAGCCATAAAGATGGGACCTCAAAGCTGCTTGCAGCGGGTAGCCCTCGTGTTCCCACATGGTTTGCACCCTCCTTGACTTTATCTCTTAACACTTCCCCTTTACTCACTTTGCCCATCCAAACTGGCCTCTCTGCTATTTCTCAACACCAGGCATGCTCCTGCTTCAAAAGCCTTTGCACTTGCTGTTCCTCCAGGCACCTGCACGTCTGGAATGGTTTTTGTCTGGAATGCTTTTCCTCCAGACACCTGCATGGCTGACTCCTTCATCTCCTTCCAGTCTGCTTAAATGTCACTTTCTCAAAAGGCCTATGACCACCTTTTATGGCTGTGACTCTATCCTCCTCTACTCCTCTTTAAAATAAATTTTTTTTCCAAAGTACTATCTTCTAAGTTTATTACTGTTAATTATATTGTTATTCACTGCCAGTCTCCTCCCACTAGAATATGTTTCACTAGGGCAGGGATTTTTGTTTCTTTTGCTCATCGATATGTCTCAGGTGCCAGGCAAATTAGTAAGTACCCAGTAAACATTAATATTTGTTGAATGAATGAATGTATTTATAACTAAATAAGCCCAGCTAGTATAATACCACCTAATGACATTGTTATGAGGATTAGAAATTATAGATATAAAGTAAAGCACAAATCTGACTCATAGTGAAGCAGGAGATAGATGGGCCCCAGGTTGAACAGCTGGAGCTCGTCCCCTGTGGACAGAAACTCCAAAATAGAAGCGAGAGAAGAGCTGAGCCCTGCCCAGATAAAAGATAGAGACCACATATTTCTTATTCTCGAGGTCAAGGAGACCTTCCCAACTATACATTCGCAGAAAGGTTCCTCGGAGGTCAAAAGGGAGGGGGGGGCGTCACCTCATAGTAAGTGATGTCAACCTACCCATAGGCCTCTTCGCTAGAATCCATCTTGGCTAAGAGATGCGTGTGCACACATGGAAAAACCCTGAGATATACCAAATACAGACACAGAACCAGGAAAAGCAAGATGATTGGCCAAAGGAAACCCGGAAGAAATGCCCCATAAAAGTGATTCAAACTACCACGAGGGTGCGACTCTCTCTCTGAGCCCGCCCGTGTGTCCATCCACACTTACTCTTTTTCCTCCTACTAAACACTTCGTTTCACTACTTTCCATGTATGGTGGGAATTCATTTCTGCAAAGCCGAAGGGCCAGGTCCTTGTCACTGGCCACTGGTCTAGTGGCTAGGATTCAGCATTCTCACTGCCACTGCCCAACCTCAGTCTCTGGCCAGGAACCGAAACCCTGCTTCAAGCCGCTGCAGGCTGTGGCCACCCAAGATCAATAGTAGGTACTCAAATATGGTAGCTATTATCATTTTGCAAGGTCTCTTTTTTTTTTTTTTCAAAGAATTCCTTGACAGATCTGGAGATAAGTTTCTACATTACGAACAGAAAAAGACTTATGAAGAAAAAAAAAAAAGAAAAAGACTTATGGGGCACACACCAGGAGGTGATCTTTGGATCTGTATGTGTGTGTATACACATTTTGTTTTCCAACTTTTCTTTCTTGAGCATTATTTTTATCAGACAAGAAAACCAATACTTTTTTAAAAAAGAATTTTGGCTTGCTTTGGGATTTTTGACAGATGGAAAAAAGAATGTCTTGAGGAGGTTATATTCAAAGAAAGAACCAAGGGTTGGTGGTAGGTGGCACTGAGAACTAGCAGCACTGGTTTAAGAGGAAGTTGTGGAGAGATGTAAAACCACAAGGTTAATACTGCCAGAAATAAAATTGCCCAACTCAGCTGGGTGTATGGAAGCAAGGAAGGGCAAGGAAGAACTGCTGGGGGTATTCAACGTCATTAAGCAATGGGCCTTAAATTAATTGAACTTAGAGATTTTTCTAGTCCTAACTATGGTGAGACTGACATCAGAGGACAGCCTGAATAGTCATTTCTCTCAGTACAACCAGAGCAGAGGGCCTGTGTCTAGCAGGCATTTGTTTCCACGTTGTGGAATGACTGAATGGAATAGGATCACCAGGACCAAGTGGAAGTGAAGTGGCAAACTCGGAACCACCCAAGTTTTGGAGTCAGCTTTGAATGTTGATTCTGTCACTTGGTCAGCAAGCCATGTGACCTTGCTCAAGAAACCACCTTGTGCAAGATCTAGGGCCCCTACAAAGTAGGAGATTAGGGGAAACATCATAAATATGGCATTAAATTATACCCTTTAACAAGCAAAAACAAATAAAAATTAAATTCTCAAAACCAATTGCTTTGAACAAACCCAACTGATTAAACTTAAAACCCTGCTTATTATCACCTTCTACTGCCCAAGAAACCTTGCTTTCAGGGCAGATTTTCCCACAAGTCTTATAAACACAAATTTTCAAACAGCCATTTCCAAGTTTAAATATGTCTTTCACATTTATGCTCTTTGTTGTCTCTTTGACCCCTCTCCCCTTGTTTTGGTTTCACAAGTCTTGAAAACTGTTTTTTCTCAAAATATTCTGTGGTTTAAAGGTTTGTTTTTCTGGGCCTGGCACTTCTGTGCAGAGGAGGGCAAGGTCACCTCTCCATACTTTCCCCCACGGGTCTATGGGATAAGGGAGCAACTGAAAAATTTGGATTAACTAATATAAAATAATTTTATATCAAAACTCCCATTAGTGAGCAATTGTTGGCAAGTGAGTAGGAGCATGGGCTTTAGAGCCAGGCTAGATTGCTTGGGTGTGAATTCAGGCTTCACCACTCCCTAGCTGGGTGACCTTGGGCAAAACACTTACTCATTTCTCTGTACCTCAGTTCCTTATGTCTTAAGGTTATTGGGATACTTAATTAATATTTGTAAGCCCTTAGAAGAGCGCCTGGCACACAGTAAAGCTCTAAGTGTTTGCTGAAAATATTTTGCTCAACCCTAGACCACTAACTAGTTCACGCTGCTTGATGATAATCTGCCTCACTCACCCTGTATCTCCTGGATGGGTCTATGGCTGTGCTGATGGGAAAGTGTACTGGCTTTAGTAGTGGTAGTAGTAGTAGTCCTTTTACCAACACGGCCAAGGGTAAGCCTGGGGTACTCACGTGAAGTTCAGTTCACCAGAAGAGCCCCTGCTCTGGACTGTAGCGGGCTGTCCTGGGCACACTCCTTCCCGGCCCCCGCCCTTATCAACACCACCCTCAGTTCTGCTTCTACTCACCCGCTTTAGCGTAAACGCGCGGGTGGGGCTAAGGGTCATTGGGCGGTCACTGCGCCTGCGCCGGGACCGGGGGTTGGGGGTCTGAAGTGGGTGGCCTGCCTGGCCCCAAGGTTTGAGCTGTCAGTGCGCCTGCGCGGCCGGCCAGTAGGCTGGCAGTACTAAGCTGACTCGCCGCCGCCGCCACTGAGCTGCGAGTGCGCCTGCGCGCGGGTCGGGCGCCGGGGTTCTTGACTGTGCCGCGCGGGGCGCTGGGTGTAGCCATGCAGAGTGCCGACTCCCAGAAGCCCCCCAAGCGGCCACGGCGCGATGGGAGCCCGAGAACCCCGCCAGACACCCCTCCCGCAGACGCAGAGAGGTCCCCGAGCCCCGACCTTCACCCCGACCACCGGACCTGGGGCCCGGAGCAGGTGTGCTCCTTCCTAAGGGACTGTGGCTTCAGCGATTCTGGACTGCTGGAACGCTGCCGAGGTAGCAGGGCTGTAGGGGTGAGGGGCCGGGGGCCGGCGACCCGAGGTCGCGACAGCCGGGCCTGAGAGAGGGCGCCCTGAGGTCGTGAGCGGGGGGCCTCAAAGAGGAGCCAGAGCGGCCGAGGGAGACCGGACGCGGGAGGCACCCGAAGGGGTGGACCTGAGGCGGGGACGCCCCGGAGGGATGACCTGAGGCGGAGAACGGAAACCTGAGGCGGCGAGCCCTCGGAGAAGGTTGCTTGAGGCGGGGGAGTGAAACTTGACGCGGGGGGCACCCGCAGGGGTGGACCTGAGGGGCGGCGCCCGGGAGGGATACCCTGAGATGGAGGAAGGAGAAATGGGGCGTCTGGCGTTGCGGACCCGTAGGAAGGGAGCGGACTTTGGGGGTTGTGAACCTGGGTCGGGGAGGGGGCAGCTGGTCTAACTCTGGTGGGCTTCTTCAGGAACTTGGCACCCCAGCGCCGGACAGGCGGGACTCAGGTCCCTTTTTCAGTTAGAAGACCCATGGTGGGAGGGTTGCTGTCATTCAGGCTCACCAGGCTCGGGAGACCCCCCTCTGCTGATGCAGCTCCCTGAACACTTGCCACGTTAGAGTATATTTGGGTGCTTTAAAGTTTGTTTCCTCCGCTCCCCTCCCAACTCGGGGTTTGTCTGACCGGGAAAGAACTTTTCTGTTAATCTCTGAATCCGTAGCATCCCGGTAGGACTCAATACATGCTTGATGACTGTACTTGCAGAGCTTAGTAAAGATCATGTTTTGTTCCCCAGAAGTTTCCCTCGCTAAATCTGAACCCTGGGGTGGTTCAGTTGACCACTGAACTCCCAGGTGCCCACAACTTGGCCTGTAGGTTGTGAGTTTTAAGCGACTTTACTGGCTTAAGTTCACGCATCCATCCACTTGAAATCTACTCAACTTCCCGTAAGGGGGTTGAAGTTTAACCTCTGCTTTACCCTCTGAAGTGTTCAATAGGAAAGTGGTGTGATTTGCAAATTCAGTAAACTTTTGCAGTTGGGGGGTGGAGCCCTCTTTGCTTAGGCTGGGTGGGAGGAACTAAAGAAGTGTTCAAGACTTAAAGATAGCTTGATGGGTGAAGGAAATTGCACTTCTCTTTTTCCCTACCACCACCCCCCCACCCCCCCACCCCCGGCCTTGGTTTTCCTCCCCTTCTGGGCTGGGATTTTTCTTTTGAGTAGCAGTAGGTGGGGATGAAGTAGTTTTATGTCTTCAAAACGTGATTGGCTATATTGTTGGCTGCCTGTTTCAGTGGTGTCCTGTAGATTAATTCATCAGTCTTCAGAATGATCTGTTCTCTTGACCCACAGAAGAACTAGAAGACATTACATGCTTTTAATTGGTAAAAACTGACTAAGTGTTCACAGTTGCTCATTTCTTGCTGTCTGCTTTGTTTTGACCAAACTTTAGTCAGTCTTCTCTCTCTTCTACTGGCCTCTGAACTCCTACTTGCCCCCAAACTTGAGCAAGCACTAAAAAAGTGGAATATGCTCCTTGATCAGCTTCTCCTAAGAACTGGCTGACCACAGCCGGACAATGTCCTGTCAGACTGGGGTCACTTCCCCTCCAAAGATTCTGCTTATCTCTGCTTGCCCCTACTTTATCCTATTAAAAAACCAACCAACCAACCAAAAAACACCTTTTTGATTTTGAGCCACTTGCAGATTTCTGAGATCAGAACGTTCTCCCTATTGCAATAATTTTCTCCCTAATTAGAGTCTGTCCCTATCTAAGTCCAGATTTTTTAAATTGAAGTATAGTTAATTTACAATGTTGTATTAGTTTCTGGTATACAGAAAAGTGATATATATGTGTGTGTGTGTATATATATATATATATATATATATATGTAGTCTTTTTCAGATTCTTTTCCGTTATAGATTATTACAAGATGTTGAATGTAGTTCCCTGTGCTATACAGTAGGACCTTGTTTTTTATCTGTTTTATACACAGCAGCTTGCAAGTCCAAATTTGTTTTTATTTGACAAAACTAAGCACAGGTGCTGGGTCCCTTTCCTCATTTTGGAATACAGTTTCACAGGAATTTAGAGACTGTAATCTGTATTTTTTAGTAGATGATGTGTTTGAGGTTCAAAGGCCACACAACTAGAAAAAAGCAGAGCTGGATTTTAAAGTTAGGTCTTTGGACTCCAGAATTCATGCCACTTTTACCTTAACAAGTGTTCTCATCAAAATACATTGGATTTCCCTCAACAATAAGGGAATAAACAAACCAGTAAGAAAAGAAAAAAAATGGAGAACATAACCAAAGTTATAAAGTCAACTAAGAACAAGGGAAAAAACACCTCAGTAGGAAAATGAGCAAAACACAAGGACAATTGACAACCAGCCAATAAAAACAGAAAAAAACATTCAGTCTTAACAGTAATTTTAAAAACACTGATTTTAAAATTTAGATAGAAAAATATTTAAAAATTGGTAATAGGAGAAATGGATAATCCAATAAAGTTGATAGAAGTATCAATTTGCTTAACCCTGGACAGTTTGGGAATACCTTTTTACTTATAGAAAATTTCACTTGTAGGAATTTACAGAAACATTTGTACACTGTCCAAATAAATATATTCAAGATTATTCTTCTAACCACTAGTTATAAATAGCAAAAAAGTAGAAATGATCTAAATATCCATTGATAATAGTAGTAAATAATATTGATGATTAACAATTTATTGAGCATTTACTTTGCGTGAAGTACTATTCTCTGCACTTCATGTTTCATCTTATAAAATCTTTACAATAACTCTGTGACATAGGTTCAGTTATACTCATTTTAGTGGTGAGGAGCATCAGGTTCAGAAGAAATTGGTTAAATGTATTATGGTACATCTGTACTGTGGAATAAAAGACAACCATTAAAAATGATGAAACTACATCATTAATAATTGTTAATAATTGACAAGAAAGATCTTTATGACCTATTAGTTGGGAAAAATAGATTATAAACAACATAATTTCATTTGTGTAAAATTACATAATTGCATAGATAAATGTCTTGAATGTTGTTATCTAAAATATTAATGATTATTGGGAGAATATGAGTAAGTTGATATTTTATACTTTATATTGTTTGGATTTTTTATATTGAATATTTTTTATGCTTGAAAAACACCCCCAAAAATGCCATTTTCATTTAAATGTTTTTTTCTTTCTGGAAAATTACATCCTCATTTTCTCTTGTTATCTTTAGAAGGACTTTTGTTTGTTTGAAAATAGTCCAGTGTTCTGGAATCTGAGGTCAGGAAGGTCTGGAATTAATTATATAGAAAGATAAAGAAAAACCATGTGGGACTTCCCTGGTGGCACAGTGGTTAAGAATCCGCCTGCCAATGCAGGGGACGTGGATTTGAGCCCTGGTCCGGGAAGATCCCACATCCGTGGAGCAACTAAGCCCGTGAACCACAGCTACTGAGCCTGCGCGCCACAACTACTGAGCCCGTGTGCCTACAGCCCGTGCCCTGCAACAAGGGAAGACACCGCAATGAGAAGCCCGTGCACCACTACGAAGAGTAGCCCCCGCTTGCCGCAACTAGAGAAAGCCCACATGCAGCAACGAAGACCCAACGCAGCCAAAATAAATAAATAAATAATTTTTTTAAAAAAAATGTATATAAGCCTTACTAAACAGATTGTGTGCTTTCTTTGGAGGTTTTAGAACTAAGTCAACATGTGGAGTATCCCTCAGGCTATGGTTTTGACCTGACTATTCTAACAATAGACTGACATTTCTTTCCCTGCTCCCACCCCAAACCTCACCTGTTTCAGGAGGAAGCTGCCAGTTTTGCAGCTGGACTTCCTTGCAAATAATTTACTAAAATAATTTTTAAAATTTTACCTGGTTTATCAAAAAATCCTCTTGGTATAGTTATCAAATTAAAATTAAGACTTTCCAGGCTTCCCTGGTGGCGCAGTAGTTAAGAATCCTCCTGCCAATGCAGGGGACACAGGTTTGAGCCCTGGTCTTGGAAGATCCCACATGCCACGGAGCAGCTAAGCCTGTATGCCACAACTACTGAGCCTGCGCTCTAGAGCCTGCGAGCCATAACTACTGAGCCCGTGTGCCACAACTACTGAAGCCCGCGCGCCTAGAGCCCGTGCTCTGCAACAAGAGAAGCCACCCCAATGAGAAGACCTCGCACCACAACGAAGAGTAGCCAACACTCGCCGCAACTAGAGGAAGCCCATGCGCAGCAACGAAGACCCAACGCAGCCAAAAATAAATTTATTTTTAAAAAAATAAAATAAAAAATAAATAAAATTAAGACTTTCCAAGTAGCAATCAAAAATGTGATACTTGGCACAGTTTGTTGCCAGTACTGGGTGCTCAAAAAAATGTTGATCTGGGGGCTTCCCTGATGGTGCAGTGGTTGAGAATCTGCCTGCCAATGCAGGGGACACGGGTTCGAGCCCTGGTCTGGGAAGATCCCACATGCCGTGGAGCAACTAGGCCCATGAGCCACAACTACTGAGCCTGCGCCTCTGGAGCCTGTGCTCCGCAACAAGAGAGGCCGCGATAGTGAGAGGCCTGCGCACCGCGATGAAGAGTGGCCCCCGCTTGCCGCAACTAGAGAAAGCCCTCGCACAGAAACAAAGACCCAACACAGCCAAAAATAAATATAAAAATAAATTAAAAAAAAAAAAAAGACTACCTTCTTTAAAAAAAAAAAAAAAAAGACCTAAAGAAGAAATACATGGCGAATATCTTTAAAAAAAAAAAAAATGTTGATCTGAGTAAATTCTTGTGGACCCAAATTGAAAGAAATCAAAAAGCATGTGCTGTGAATATTGAAATCATTCATTTTTTTTCTCCCTTTTCTTCCATAGAGAAGAAAATCACAGGTTCAATACTGCCCTTTCTTGATGACTCTCTTCTTGAAGACCTTGGAATAAGGTAAGAATGATAAAATTCACATTGTAGCCAAGCACACTTAAGACCTTTTTATTCACACTGAACAGACAAAGCCCAAGATTGCTGATATTAAGTGTCCTCATTTTTAATCTGCACAGGTTTTAAAACAGAATACCACACCTGCTGTCTAAGAGTTGTTTTTGTTTGTTTTTGCTGTGCAAATCCTATGTTAAATATTACTAATGATTCCTGTTTTAAAAATTTTGCTAACAAGCCTTCATGAAGTTTGTAGTGACCAACTTTTTACTCTCAAGTTCAGAATAATTGAATTATACACTCCAGAAAATGTGGAAGAATTGATAGGAAAAAAATGTTGGCAAGAAAAATCAAGGCTACAACCCTATCTTGAGTATATTTCTAGGTCTTTCTAAAGCTACTTAAGGCTGGAATGCTTCCCTGGTATTAGATTTAAAGACACTATCCAAAGTGGTTTGGCACTTTTCAGTTGTATGACTTGGGGACAATTTATTTAACCCTTCAGTTTCTGCACCTGTGAAATGGATAATAATAATGAGACAATGTATGTAGAGTGATTAGCACATGTTAAGCCCTTCATAAATTATATATGTAGGTTGAGATCCCTATATATGACTGGAGATTCTAGGGTCTAGATTTATGTAAGTCCACTTTATTTTTTTTATTTTTTTATTTTTTTTAATTTTTTATTTATTTGTTTATTTATTTATGGTTGTGTTGGGTCTTCGTTTCTGCGTGAGGGCTTTCTCTAGTTGTGGCAAGCGGGGGCCACTCTTCATCGCGGTGCGCGGGCCTCTCACTATCGCGGCCTCTCTTGTTGCGGAGCACAGGCTCCAGAGGCGCAGGCTCAGTAATTGTGGCTCACAGGCCTAGTCGCTCCGTGGCATGTGGGAGCTTCCCAGACCAGGGCTCGAACCCGTGTCCCCTGCATTGGCAGGCAGATTCTCCACCACTGCGCCACCAGGGAAGCCCTGTAAGTCCACTTTAAATATCTCAGTTGAAGATCCAATCAATATTTAAACCTTCCTTAAAGTAGAGACTCTATTTCTATTAGGGAATTGGCAACAGTGGTAAAATATGGTCTTTTCTTCTGGAATTCCACTTAGCTAAGTGTTGTTTGTGGAAACAGTAACCAAAGAATCAGAACAAAAGATTATACTGAATTACTTCATGCACTGTTGTTTGGTTAATTGATAATGCAAGTAGATTGAGGGAAAAGATCACTTTAGAACATTTTACTGACTTTCAATAAGCCTCCTTTGGGTCAGAATCCTTGGGAACCTAATCTTGCCTCTTTCATAATTATGTATCAGCCCCCTCTGTCCCCCCAAAGCCCCCTTACTACCTATTTCTTATGTATAATAGTAGCTTATTGTTTGAACTGAATGGAATTTTTTCTAATAGAGTTTTGCTTTTAAAGGGAACCATATACTTTGTGGACCCAAATGCTGTTGATTTATTCAACAAATATTTTATGGAGGGCTCACTATGTGTTAGCCATTCTTCCAGGAACTTGGGACACATGAGTTAACAAAACAGTAAAAATTCCAAAAGGAACACTATATGTCATGTCTTTTTGTGCCCACCTCTTAACTCTGAGGTGGATTCTGCAGTACTCCTTAGAGCTGTGTTTTCCTATACAGCAGCCACTACCTATGTGTTAAAATTAATTAAAATTAAATGAAGTGAAAATTTTAATTTCTCAGTTATACTATCCATAATTCAGGTGCTCAGTAGCCACTTATGGCTGGTGGCTACCATGCTGAACAGGGCAGATATAGAATATTTCCATCATGACTAAGTTCTCCTGGACAGAGCTGCCTTTGAGGATTTCAGTGGGATCCGTTGAAGTTGTTCACAGTGGTCCAATGCAACCAACTTATTAATGTACCCTTGCATTATTTTCCCCTCATTTCCTGTTTCACCTTTTCTAGCCCTCCACTCCATATCCCAGGATTCACATCCAAAATAAATTAACTGTATGCAAGCTCTTGTCCTAGACTCTGCTTTCTAGGGGGAATCCAGTTTAGACAAGTACTCCTGTATTTCCTCAGTTTTATGATTAACTGATGATGGTAAAAGATTTTTCTAAAAAAAAATAAGAAATATTGTCACATTAAATGTACACATCAGTTGTAAGAAACATTAGATTTCAGAAATGATGAAATATGGAAATAAAATCTTATTTTAGTCCAACTATTCTGGCTCAAATCTTTGTTTAAAGTATTTATTTTGCCGTAGCCTTTGCCAAAACAAACACACCTCCAGGTTTTGGGTGGCTTTTTAAATATACTTTAATCAGTGATTTTTTTAAAAAAATTAAATATTTTTATTGAGGTATAATTGACATATAATATTACGTTAGTTTCAGGTGTACAATGTAATGATTCGATGTTCGTATATATTGCGAAGTGATTACCACAATAAGTCTAGTACCCTCTATCACCATACAAAATTACAAAGAAATTTTTTTTCTTGTGACGAGAACTTTAAGATTTACTCTCTTTGGAATTCCCTGGCAGTCCAGTGGTTAGGAGTCTGTGCTTTCACTGCCGAGGGTGAGGGTTCGATCCCTGATCAGGAAACTAAGACCCTGCAAGCTGCGCAAAAAAAACAAAACAAAACAAAAAACAACAAAAAAAAGATTTACTCTCTTGGGTCAACAAAAAATTAATCAATATTCGATCTAAAGGAGAAATAGAGAGTTTTATTCAAGCCAACCTGAGGATTATAACCCAAGAGACAGTCTTTTAGAAAACTCTGAGGACTCTTCTGCCTGTTAGAAGTCAAAGGAACAGTCATATACATTTTCGAGATAACAGATTGTACATCAAAGTGACACACTGACATTTTATGTAAAGTTCACCAAAGATACATAGTCCAGATCTGCACATAGGAGCAGTATATCACCATGATCCCTTACAGGATTAGGAAAGGAAAAATTAATCTTCTAAGGAGTTACATTGTTGGCGTCAGAAGAAGGAAAAAAGCATTGTTTTTTACAGTTGAGCAGGCATTCCCACCTTTGAGGAGGTCTGGTTAATGTATAATGCACATTGAACATTAGGGAGGGCCCAGTACAAGCAGGGAACATGTTATGCTTAAATTTTCTTGCCCTGCTTAAAACATAAATTGTATACCATCACTTGGCAACTTTTAAACATGCACTACAACATTATTGACTATAGTCATCATGCAGTACATTACATTCTCATGACTTATTTATTTTAAAACTGGAAGTTTGTACCTCTTGAAGCCCCTTCACCCATTTTGCCCACCCCCCCCATGTGATTTCTTTATGAATACAGTAGTTTCTTTTTGATTTCTAATTAAGTGATGAATACTGAGTATCCGTTGAGGAAAAGACTGGGCTGTGAGGTTAGTTTAGGTTTGGTATTATTTTATGCTGTGATTCCTGGTTATGCTCCACTGTGCAACTATACTTAACCTGTGTCAGTTACAGCTCTGCCTTAAAGTACTTCTTGGAGCCTGGCCTTTCCCTGTGCTTGATATTTCAAACTGATGAGGGTAGGGGAATAGTAAAACACAAGCTATGCTGCTTTAATGGTTTATCAGCTCTAATGATGCTTCTTTACATTCCAAAAAAATCATTCTTAGATTCTGTAGTTACTGTGGGTCTCGGGGGACAACATAGAGGTCAATTGTAGTACTTCTGGCTCCAAGTCTATCTAGGACTTTTAGCAAAAGATTTACATTTCAGTCTAATTAGCTAAAGGATTGATAAAGGCTAACCCCTTGCCTCCTGCTTCAGCCAGGTATCAGGCTAACATGCCTAGACCAATTAGTAAGTGTTAATGGAACAAGAATGTGAATTATAGGATTTTGAGTTGTTTAATTCCTATTAAATTCTTTCTCAAGACTGGAGCATTATGAGTAATTACTGATAGAGGACGATAGGTATAAATGAAGCTAAAACCATATATATTTGATTCATGCATAATTCATACCTGATGCTCATAAGTCAAACTTGGACCTTTGCAACTCATCACTATAAAGAGTTTTTAAAATCCATTCATGGACTGATCACATGACTGACAACCACCCCTGCCAAGAAGTCTTACATTGTCCTGCGTTTCCTTTCATTGTATCCTAGACATTTGCATTTGATGTGACTATTTCTTAGTTGATGTAAGCAATAATTATTTCTCTTTGAAAGTTATTTTGATATGACAAAGGCTCAGTTTCTCAAACAAATGTAGTCTTCCTATATGTAACATCTTTGGCCAGTTTAGTTAGATAACTTTGTTCACATATTCACCACTTGGTTACACTAATAAACTCCTAGATTCTTGTACTTAAAACACTGCTGATGGGATAAATATTGAATTTAACATCAATAATAATTTCTATAACACCTGTAATCATAGTTAAAATCCTCCTATAGTTCTTGAGGGCAGGAACTGAGTCTTTTGTATCCCCAGTGCCGAACACACTGTTTAATCCCTCTCCAACCCTGTGAGGGAGATAGTATTATATCTGTGCTATAGATGAGAACATAAGTGTACCAATAAAGGTTAAGTGACTTTTCCAAGGTCATAGAGATTCCACGTGCAGATGTGAGCCAGTTCTGCCTGATTCCAAAGACCTTTTTCATTATCACTGTGCTCTACTTCAAAGAGACTTACCTATCTTGAGATTTCGCTTACGTGAGCCATGCAGATTTAGGATCATGAGGGTAGATGTTGGCCTCAATTAGGTTAAAGTAAGTTTGAAGTGTAAATTGAGCATTCAGTGATGTAGGTATGAGAAGTGTTGAAGTCTGAATTTACCAAGAGAGAAGAGGATTGAGGGCAGAAGAGTCTCATGTCTTAGAAGCAAAGGAAGGAGAGGGTTTCTAGTAGGAGTATGTTTGAATTATTAACTGTTCCTTTTAATCTGACTTCTATTCTAACAACCTAAAGTTGATTATATACTATTATATACTCCAGGGATTATTATTTAGCAAATAATGATAGATTTGCTTATCCTGTTATAATTTTAGTTCCTATGGGAAGAGAATAAAGCTGCTTAATAATATCCAACAACTGGATCAAACTCATGTTTATACAATGAAGGTAAGAGGAATCTGAGTTTATTATTTTTTTAATATAAAGTGATATAACTGAGTTATGTAGAATTCATTTTTAAAAGAATGGAAAGAAATCTCTTTACAGTAACAGGATTGTGAGTAATGGGTTTTTACTTTTCTAAATTTTCTGCATTTTCTAAAATAACCACGAGAAAAACTAAAATATTTTAAGCACACAGAAAAGCAGAAAAGCACACAGAAAAGCCCAGCTTGTCAAATCTTACCGTTTTGCCTAATTTGCTTCAGATCTGTTATTTTTAGAACAAAATATTAGAAACAATAGAAGGCCTCCTTTGTACCCCTCTTGAATTCTGTTTCCATCCTTTCTTCCCCAAGTGTTTAATCATTTTCTTGAATGTTTTTTTAGATTTTTACTACATATGTATGTATAGCCACAAACAGTATATAGTATTGTTTTACATATTTTTTAAACATTTATAAATGGAATTTCATTCACAGTAAGTAACCTTCTAAACTTTCATATAATGTTATATTTTTGAGAAATATCCATATCGACACATATAGCCCTAGTTATCCCTTAGTCATAGAATAACTTTTAAATTAAAATTACTTATCAGTTTTGGTAAACTGTTTTGTCAAACAGTAGACCAAAGAATAGATATATGCCTAAAATTTGATCTATCAATAATTGTTTATTTCTCATCCTCCACCCCCTTCCAGACATTTCAAAAGCCTTGTTTTTCACACTCAGTGTCCCAAGAATCATTTTAACAAGCAGTCAACTGCCTAGCTCCCATCTCAGAAATTCTGATTCTGGGAACTTACAGTAGAGACCCAGAAATGTGCATTTTTCACAAGCTCTTCAGTATGGTTCTAATACCGTAATTAAAGAAATGTTTCTTGATTGGTTGGTGACAGGAAATGTACCACATTGTTTACGCTTTTGACATCTATAGGGTAAGAAAACTTAGTTTCAGACCTGGAAGAGGGGATGGGGTCTCATTCCCCTTTTACACAGTCATCTTTTGCACTTTTCATCAGAGGTGCTTTATATATTGAGTTATCTCAGATCCTATGAGCACATGAATTTCAATTTTACTGTTATAAGTTAGTCTGCTTATTTTTCATTGAAAATCATGTTTGAAGATATTTAATAAATGTGTTAGGTTCAATTCCACAAGAATCTTCTTTTACAGACAAAGTAGTTGTTCTTAGAGCAAATCTGTTATTTGAGGAATGATCAAATCCCAGCCCTTTTTGAAAAAGTTACTTAATGTTAAAAAACTTCATTTTCATGAAGAAGTAAATAGAAGAATCACTTACCAAGGATGATATCTAAATATTTTGTCCTGCAGTTGGGAGACAGTTGCTGTCATGCATTCTTTTTTGTCCTTTCTCAATAGCAGCAGCATGGGTGTTCTCATCAGGCAGGGCAGAGATAAGATGAGTTTTCTTCATTAGTTGAGATCATCTCAGATAATCTCTGAGGTCACATTTTCATAGTTTGCAACAAAAAATCTTTTTTTTTTTAAAGAGCTTTTTAATTATTATTTACTTATTTATTTATTTTTGGCTGTGTTGGGTCTTCGTTTCTGTGCGAGGGCTTTCTCTAGTTGCGGCAAGCGGGGGCCACTCTTCATCGCGGTGCGCAGGCCTCTCACTATCGCGGCCTCTCTTGTTGCGGAGCACAGGCTCCAGACGCGCAGGCTCAGTAGTTGTGGCTCACGGGCCTAGTTGCTCCGCGGCATGTGGGATCTTCCCAGACCAGGGCTCGACCCCATGTCCCCTGCATCGGCAGGCAGATTCTCAACCACTTTGCCACAAGGGAAGCCAAAAAAAATCTTTTTGAAGTAATTTTCAAGGCAGTCAGTAGTTTCATTTGCCCCCTTGTATTTATTTTTTCTATTTTTCATTAAAAACAATATTGTTTAACCTCATATATAAACTATAGTCATTGAAAATAGATCTTAATGCTACTAAGTACTTGAGTCGGTGAGTCACTGTCTAGTAATGAAATTGATACCTTTTTTGACCTTAGCTTCATCAGCAGTACAGTTGAACAAAGAATTGATTCCTACCCTAATTTGGCATCTACCTTTTTTTTTTTTTAACATCTTTATTGGAGTATAATTGCTTTACAATGGTGTGTTAGTTACTTTTTAACGTTTTTTTTTTTTTTAATAAAAACAGCTTTAGTGAGATATAATTCACATACCTTGCAATTCATTCATTTTATTTTATTTTATTTTATTTTTTATTGAAGTGTAGTTGATTTACAATGTTGTGCCAATCTCTGCTGTACAGCAAAGTGACTCAGTTATACACAGATATATTCTTTTTTTTTATGATCTTTTTTTTTTTTTTTTAATTTTATTTACTTATTTATTTTTATTTTTGGCTGTGTTGGGTCTTCGTTTCTATGCGAGGGCCCTCTCCAGCTACGGCAAGCGGGGGCCACTCCTCATCACGGTTCGCGGGCCTCTCACCATCGCGGCCTCTCTTGTTGCGGAGCACAGGCTCCAGACGCGCAGGCTCAGCAATTGTGGCTCACGGGCCCAGCTGCTCCGCGGCATGTGGGATCTTCCCAGACCAGGGCCCGAACCCATGTCCCCCTGCACTGGCAGGCAAACTCTCAACCACTGCGCCACCGGGGAAGCCCCCAGATATATTCTTTTATTCACTCATTTTAAATATACAAGTCAGTGTTTTTTAGAAAGTTCACAAAATTGTTCAGTCATCACCACAATCTAATTTAAATTGTAACAGTTCTTTATATATTCAGGATACAATTCCCTTATTAAATATATAATATGCAAATATTTTCTCCCATCCTCTGGATTATCTTTTTACTGTCTTTTTACTTATATATTTAGACCACATCATGAGGCTTGCGGGCTCTTAGTTCCCTGACCAGGGATTAATCCTGGGCTCCCAGCAGTGGAAGCGCAGAGTCCTAACCACTGGACCACCAGGGAATTCCCTATCTTTTTAGTTTAGTTTTGTTTTGTTTTTTTAATCAGTATTGCTTCTTTGTAAATTTATTTATTTATTTATTTTTGGCTGCGTTGGGTCTTCATTGCTGTGCGCAGGCTTTCTCTAGTTTCGGTGAGCAGGGGCCACTCCTCATTGCAGAGCGCAGGCTCTAGAGCGCAGGCTCAGTAGTTGTGGCGCAGGGGCTTAGTTGCTCCGCAGCATGTGGGATCCTCCCGGACCAGGGATCAAACCCGTGTCCCCTGCATTGGCAGGTGGATTCTCAACCACCATGCCACCAGGGAAGCCCCTTCTTTTTAGTTTCTTGATGGTGTTCTTTGGAGCACAAAAGTTTTAAATTTTGATATAGTCCAGTGTATCTATTTTTGCTTTTGTCTCTTATGCATTTGGTGTCATATCTAAGAAACCATTGCCTAACCCAAGACTATAACCTCTTATTCTTGGCTTAGTTTTCTTCGTGCTAAATTTAGTTCAATTGGCCTCTGAAGCCAGGAATTGCATAATAGTGAGGATGAAGTGCAGTGTTTGACATAGTAGGCACTAATTTGTCAAATGTATTGGTGATTTTTTTTTTTGGCCATGCTCTGTGGCTTTGGGGATCCTAGTTCCCTGATCAGGGATCTAACCCGTGCCCTCCCCACAGTGGAAGCACAGAGTCCTAACCACTGGACGACCAGGGAAGTCCCTGGTGAATTTTAAAACAGTGAAATGTCTACCTAATATGTGTGAAATTATAGAATCACCACCTCTGAATCTTTTTCTGAGGGCTCCTGTTCCCCTTTCTTCAGGGTAGAACTGACCACTCCTTCTTTTGTTTCTTTTTCCCCATTCTCTTTCCCCACTACTCTACAAATAGATTCTATTATTTTTCCTGGGGGCAGGAATGGTAACTTACTCATCCCTCATCGCCAGTGCTTGGCATATACAGAAGGCAATAGAATTGTTTTATCCTGCTTGGCTAGTAACACAGTAGAATATCATATACCTTTAAAAGTGATAAGTAAGTGGACCATGTGACTATAGAAGGAGTAGATTATATTAAATAATACTGGGAGACACCAGCTCTGAGACACCTTGGGCACCTTAGCCAGCCACCCAAGGATCTGGCCCCGCTCACCAGTGGGCTGACACAAGCTTCAGGACAGCCCTGACCCTACAGCCAGCTGTGTCAGGAACCAGCCCCACCACACCCCCAGTGGTCTGACACCAGCTCTGGGACCCCTGGGTCCTGCAGCCAGAGACCCCAGAACCCAGCTGTGCCCCCGCCATTGGGCCAGCACTAGCCCCAGGACCCAGTTTTACCCACCAGTGGGTGGGCATCAGTCCCAGGAGCTCCTAGACCCCAATCCTGCCCACCAGAGGGCAGACACAGGCCCCAGCACCACTGCAGCCCCACAGCCTGCCCCGTCAGGACCCAGCCAACACATCAGCAGTACAGCAGCAGTCCTGGGGCCCTACCTCCTAACCCTGCCCACCAGTAGGCCAGTTCCAGCTCTGGGGCACCTTGGGTACGTCCGTCAGCAACCCTGGGATCCAGGCCCACCCATCAGCAGACTCTCAGCTTCGGGACCCCCAGGGCCCTGCATCCAGAGACCTCAGGACCAGCTCCACCCACCAGTGAGCTGGCACTAGCCTGGGACCCACCCTGGGCCCTGCGCCTGCCCACCAGCAGGCTGACAACAGCCCTGTGACACCCCAGGCCCTGGACCTACCCATCAGCAAGCCAACACCAGCTCTGAGGTACTTTGGACTCCTCAGCCAGCCACCCTGGAATTCATCCCCACTCACCAGCAGGCTAGCACCAGCTTTGGGACACCCTAGAACTCACAGCCAGTAGTGTTAAGAACTGGCCCCACCCACCAACAGGCCAACACCAGATTCAGGAACCTCAGCCTCACAACCACTCATCTCAGAACCTGGCTCTGCCCACTAGTGAGCCAGCATTAGCCCCAGGATCCCCTGGGATTCTGCAGCCAGCCACCTTGTGAGCCGGCCCTGCCATCCAGTGGCTAGCAGCCTCCACACAAGGTAGGGCCTGGCAACCAAGCAAATTGGGGGGCCAGCCATGCCTACCAGACCACGCACAGTAGTCAGCCCACCACAACAGAAGGACCCATGCAGCTCGCACTGGGGGCACCCCTAGAACATATAACCCTAGTGACCAGAGGGGAGTGCGCTGCTGGGACACATAGGACGTCTCCCATAAAAGGTCACTTCTCCAAGGTCAGGAAACATAACCAACATATCAGATACATAGAAATAAAAACAGCAATTTAGGCAAAATGAGACAATAGAGGAATATGTTCCAAACTAAACAAGACAATAGAGGAATATGTTCCAAACTAAATAAAATATGTTTATTTTATTTGAACAAAATGAAACCTCAAAAGAACTAAGTGAAGTGGAGATAGACAATCTAGCTGATAAAGAGTTCAAGGTAATGATAGTAAATATGATCAAAGAACTCAGGAGAAGAATGGATTCACAGAGTGAGATGTTAGAAATTTTTAACAAAGAGTTAGAAAATATGGAGAAGAACCAAGCAGAGATGAGGAATACCATAACTGAAATGAAAAATACACTAGAAGGCATCAACAGTAGACTAAGAGAGAATATTAAAAGCAGCAAGGGACAAGCAACAAGTTATGTATGCAGGAACTCCTATAGACTATTAGCTGACTTATTAGCAGAAACTCTGCAGGCCAGAAGGGAGTGGTAGAATATCAAGAACCAAGAACCTACCTGGCAAGGTTCTCAGTAAGATTTGATAGAGAAATCAAGTTTTACAGATAAGCAGAACCTGAATAAGTTCATCACCACAACCAGCTTTACAAGAAATGCTAAAGGCAATTCTCTAAGCAAAAAAGAAAAGGCCACAACTAGAAACATGAAAATTATGAAAGGAAAAAAACTCATTAGTAAAGGCAAATATACAGTGAAGGTATTCAATCAACCACGTACAGAACTAGTAGGAAGGTTAAAAGGCAAAAGTAAAATCATCTATATCTGCAGTAAGCAGTTAAGGGATACACAAAACAAAAAGATGTAAAATATGACACTGATAACAGTACTCATGGCAGGAGGGGAGTAAAAATGTAAGGTTGTTAAAATGCATTTGAAATTAAGAGATCAGCAACTTAAAATAATCATTTATATATATAGATTGCTATATATAAACCTCCTGGTAAGCACAAACTAAAAACCTATAATAGATACATACACAAAAAAGAGAAAGGAATGCAAACATAATGCTAAAGATAGTTATCAAATCACAAGGGAGGAGAACAAAGGAAGAAGAAAGGAACAAAAAAGAACTACAAAAACAACCCCCAAACAATTAACAAAATGGCAATAAGTACATACCTATCAATAATTACTTTAAATGTAAATGGACCAAATGCTCCAATCAAAAGACATGGAGTGGATGAATGGGTACAAAAACAAGACCCTTATATAGACTGCCTACAAGAGACTCACTTCAGACCTAAAGAAACACAGACAAAGTGAGAGAATGGAAAAAGGTATTCCATGCAAATAGAAATCGAAAGAAAGCCGGGGTACGCATGTCACAACTAAAAGATCCTGCATGCCGCAACTAAAGATCCTGCATGCCATGACGAAGATCCCGTGTGCCGCAACTAAGACCCAGTGCAGCCAAATAAATAAATATTAAAAAAGCAAAAGCAAAAGAAAGCCGGGGTAACAAAAACTTAGACAAAATAAACTTTAAAACAAAGACTGTTACAAGAGACAAAGAAGGACACTACATGATGATCAAGGGATCACTCCAAGAAGAAGTTATGACAATTGTAAATATATATGTACCCAACATAGGAGCACCTAAATACATAAAGGAAATATTGACAGACATAAAGGGAGAAATTGACAGTAACACAATAATAGTAAGGAACTTTAACACCCCACTTACACCAATGGACAGATCATCCAGACAGAAAATCAATTAGGAAACACAGGCGTTAAATGACATATTAGACCAAATGAATGTAACATATATGGAGAATATTCCATCCAAAAGCAGCAGAATACACTTTTTTTTTTTTGGCTGTGCCATGCAGCATGTGGGTTCTTATTTCCCTGGCCAGGGATTGAACCCGCACCCCCTGCAGTAGAAGCTCAGAGTCTTAACCACTGGGCCTCCAGGGAGGTCCCAGAATACACATTCTTTTCAAGTGCACATGAAACACTCTCCAGGATAGATCACGTTCTAGGCCACAAAACAAGTCTCAGTAAATTTAAGAAAATTGAAATCATGTCAAGTGTCTTTTCCGACCACAATGCTATGAGACTAGAAATCAACTACAAGAAAAAACTGCAAAAAACACAAACCTGTGGAGGCTAGACATTATGCTACTAAATAACGAATGGATCACTGAAAAAAATCAAGGAAAATATCAAAAAATACTTGGAGACAAGTGAAAATGAAAACACAGCAATCCAAAATCTAAGGGATGCAGCAAAAGCAGTTCTAAGAGGGACCTTTATAGCAATAAAAACCTACCTCAGGAAAAAGAAAAATCTCAAATAACCTAACCTTACATCTAAAGGAACTAGAAAAAGAAGAACAAACAGAACCCAAAATTAGTAGAAGGAAAATGGACATAAGACCTGAATAGAAGTTTTTCCAAAGAAGACATACGTATGGCCAACAGGCAGATGAAAAGATGCTCAACATCACTAATTAGCAGAGAAATGCAAATCAAAACCACAGTGAGATATCATCTCACACCTGTCATAATGGCTATCATCAAAAAGCCCACAAATAGGGCTTCCCTGGTGGCGCAGTGGTTGAAAATCTGCCTGCCAATGCAGGGGACGTGGGTTTGAGCCCTGGTCTGGGAAGATCCCACATGCCACGGAGCAACTAGGCCCGTGAGCCACAACTACTGAGCCTGCGCGTCTGGAGCCTGTGCTCCGCAACAAGAGAGGCCGCGATAGTGAGAGGCCCGCGCACCGCGATGAAGAGTGGCTCCCGCTTGCCACAACTAGAGAAAGCCCTCGCACAGAAACGAAGACCCAACACAGCCAAAAATAAATAAATAAATAATTCTTTTTTAAAAAAAAAAAAAGCCCACAAATAACAAATGTTGGCGAGGGTATAGAGAAAAGGGAACCCTTGTACACTCTTGGTAGGAATGGAAATTGGTACAGCCACTGTGTAAAACAGTATGGAGATTCCTCAAAAAAACTGGAAATAGAACTACCATGTGATCCAGCAGTTCCACTCCTAGGCGTATATCTGAAGAAAACACAAATGCTAATTTGAAAAGATACATGCATCGCAATATTCATAACAGCATTATTTACAATTGCCAAGATATTGAAGAAGTCTAAGTGTCCATCAACAGATGAATGGATAAAGAAGATATATTATATATAAGCAATGGAATAGTACTTAGCCATAAAGAAAGAGTGAAATTCTGCTATTTGCAACAACATGGATGGACTTGGAGGGTATTACTCCTAGTGAAATAAGTCAGAGAAAGACAAATACTGTGTTATCACTTATGTGTGGAATCTAAAAAATGAAACAAATGAATATAGCAAAACAGCAAAAAGCTCAAGAATAATAGAGAACAAACTAGGGGTTAGCAATTAGGAGAGGGAAGAGGGAGGGGCAAAATAGAAGTAGGGGATTGAGAGGTACAAACTACTATGTATAAAATAAGCTACAAGGATATACTGTATGGCACAGGGAATATAGCCAGTATATTATAAAACTGTAAGTGGAGTATATTCTATAAAAAATTTGAATCACTATGTTGTAACCTGAAACTAATATAATACTGTAAGTCAACTATACCTCAAAAAAATACCGCAAGAACAAAAATAACATTATATACAATGATCAGAGCTCTACTCAATACTCTGTAATGACTTGTATGGGAATAGAATCTAAAAAAGAGTGGATATATGTATATGTATAACTGATTCACTTTGCTATACAGCAGAAATGAACACAATGTTGTAAAGCAACTATACCCCAATAAAAATTAATTTTAAAAAGTGATCAAAACACTTTAATATCACATATACACACTAAGGGTTGCGAAGGGAATATGAAATTGACTAAACAGAATTTCCAGTATCACATTAGGGGAATGGTTTAAAAATGTCGGTTCATCAATGAAACAGAGCCATTACAGTGATAATTATTAAGATTTGTAAAAACATGAGAAACTGTTCATGATGCATTTTGACATGAAAGGAGAGTGTGTGTTATGGTATTAAGTTAAAAATAATTTTCATTGCGTTCTTTTAAAAACAGTTATTAACCAGTGAAAAATTGACAGTGAAGACTTTTAGATGTTTAAATGGATTAAAAGTAGATTATAGGATTTTTCTTTGATAATTTTTCAAAATAAAATAGATTCTTGGGACTTTCATGATGGTGCAGTGGTTAAGAATCTGCCTGCCAATACAGGGAACACAGGTTCAAGCCCTGGTCCGGGAAGATCCCACATGCTGCTAAGCAGCTAAGCCCGTGCACCACAACTACTGAGCCTGGGCTCTAGAGCCCACGAGCCACAACTACTGAGCCTGCTTGCCACAACTACTGAAGCCCACATGCCTAGAGCCCGTGCTTCACAGCAAGAGAAGCCACCACAATGAGAAGCCCGTGCACTGCAACGAAGAGTAGCCCACACTCGGCACAACTAGAGAAAGCCCACGTGCAGCAACTAAAACCCAACACAGCCAAAAATAAATAAATTAATTAATTAATTAATTTAAAAAATAGATTCTCATTCGTTTCATGGTTACATTGATCTTGTATAAGGGAGAAAGAATAGACCAGTATATGATTTTCATATATTTAAAAATTGTGCAACTTTTTCTTCTCTGATAAGGACATTCACAGGGTTGAATTACAACATCCTTCTATTCCTGAGATACCTTGACGTCATTCTTGGCGTATTATTAAAGATATACTTGGTACACTGTAACTATAATAGCTTGTTAACATGTATTACTTTTCAATAATGTTTCAACAGTCATTCAAAACATGTCTGAGTTCCTACTCTGTGCCAGGCACTGTGCTGTTTGATGGGTTCTGAGAATATGGCAGTAAATGAGGCAGACAAGGCCCTTCACCTCCCAGAATTCCATACATTTTTTAGGAACTTCATGGAACCATTTGAAGCAGTTTGAAAATCATGGATTAGATCATTTATCATGTTCCTTTTTTTATTCTGAAACATTCTTTTTAAAAGACAGTTATGGACAATTAAGAAAGATGTTATCTTTATTTAAAGAAACATAGAGGAGCATTAAATCTTCACCCATATTTAAAGCCCCTGTTTAAGCTTAGAGTAATGAATAATTGTGAAATGTATGTTTACTAAGTATAAATAAGTACTTCTAAGAGACATTAAGTGCTGTAGAATTTTATAGTACTTCCTGCCTATGATTGTTTACTACATGGTAGGAGGGTTTTTTTTTTTATTAAGGATTATAGTGATGGGTAGATACATTTACAAAAAAATTAGATACAGTGCCTGTGGTAAAATAGTGTATGTGATCTGAATGAGTGTGTTAAATGAGTACGTTTAACTTGAATACCAGACTAACTTACTAAAGGCTAATGAACTCATATACATAAAAGAAAGATTGAAATCTTTACCCTTCTGTTGTTAGAATCCATTAATCCATTATTAGAATCCATCAGGTCCAATATAGTTGCTCTGTCTGATAGTGATACCTAAATAAGGTAAAGATATTCATAACTTGTCATTTCCCTTAGTATTATTCTTACTTAAAAATGAATAGCTTTGACTTTGCACTGTAGATAGGAATGACTGGACAAAATTTTAGATGGTGTTATGTATTGTTATTCACATTAATTTATAATTTTCTAGGTGATTAATGATCCTATCCATGGTCACATTGAATTTCACCCTCTTCTCATCCGAATCATCGACACACCTCAATTTCAGCGCCTGCGATATATTAAGCAGTTGGGAGGCGGTTACTATGTTTTTCCAGGAGCTTCACACAATCGATTTGAGCATAGTCTAGGGTAAGAAGGGTATTGGGGTGGGGAACTTATAGTTATTAAGTCCGTTCTCGGTCACATCGTATCTTTTAGAAAACAAATAGTTTTATAAAATGGTAATAATAGCCTTATTTTTTTTAAGAGCCTTGTTTGACTGAGACAATATTTGATTTTTTTTTTCCTTTGGCCGAGCCACGTGGCATGCAGGATCTTAGTTCCCCAACCAGGGATCGAACCCGTGCCCCGTGCAGTGGAAGCGTGGAGTCCTAACCATTGGACTGCCAGGGAATTCCCAATAATATCCTTATTTTATTGATGAGAAAGTTGAGGGTTTGATTTACCTTGCTCTACTTTACTTATTTTATGTATTCTTAGAAGCCACCTCAAATCCTTCCTGGAAAGATAATGAAAGTGCCTGGCAGGCCTTTTAGATGAAATATTTGTGTTTAAATATTATTTAAAAGTTAATAGGGTTGGTTACTGATATAACTAACTTTGTAAGTTTGATTATTTAATTTTCCTACATTCCCTATTTAGTCTTATACATAATTGCCCTTTAAAACCACATCATTGGGCTTCCCTGGTGGCGCAGTGGTTAAGAATCCACCTGCCAATGCAGGGGACACGGGTTCGAGCCCTGGCCCGGGAAGATGCCACAGGGCAACTAAGCCTGTGCGCCACAACTACTGAGCCCATGTGCCACAACTACTGAAGCCTGCGCGCCTAGAGCCTGTGCTCCTCAACAAGAGAAGTCACCACAATGAGAAGCCCGTGCACCACAACGAAGATTATCCCCCACTCACCGCAACTAGAGGAAGCCCACACGCAGCATCAAAGACCTAATGCAGCCAAAAATAAATTTAAAAAAACGAAAAACAAAAAAACCACATTGTTTTCTTACCTATCAGGAAACGTGTAAATCAGAAAAGCATTCACAAGCTTAGAGAAGATGGCACCTCTGTTACATACAATATAGTTGAGACTTTGCTCTGCTTTTTTTTTTTGCCTGCATTTGGACCTCTTTGCTGCACATGGGCTTTCTCTAGTTGCGAGTGGGGGCTACTCTTCGTTGCAGTGCACGGGCTTCTCATTGCGGTGGCTTCTCTTGTCGCAGAGCATGGGCTCTAGGTGCGCAGGCTTCGGCAGTTGTGGCACATGGGCTCAGTAGTTTTGGCTCGCGGGCTCTAGAGCGCAGGCTCAGTAGTTGTGGCACACTGCCTTAGTTGCTCCGTGGCATGTGGGACCTTCCCAGACTAGGGCTCGAACCCATGTCCCTTGCATTGGCAGGCGGTAACCACTACGCCACAAGGGAAGTCCCTGGTCTGCTTTTTCATTATAAAATGTAGAGCCAGGTGGACATAAGCCCAGAAGAATCGGACAGTTATCTAGATTTTCATGAAGTACTCACAGTGTAAGTGGTCCCCCCCCTTATCCACGGGCTATATGCTCCTAGACCCACAGTGGATGCCTGAAACCACAGATACTACCAAACCCTGTTTATACTATGTTTTTCCCTTAAAAATACATACCTATTATAAAGTTTAATTTATAAATTAAGCACAATAAGAGATTAACAACAACTAATAATAAAATGGAACAATTATAGCAATACAGTGCAATAAAAGTTATGTGCATGTGGTTTCTCCCTCTCTCTTTGTCTCAGAATATCTTATTGTACAAATTTAATGCCTTTGCCATCTTAACTAAGCACTTACCACACACCGTGGCTGTAACTTTGACAGTTTGAGATGCAACAGCAAAACTAGCACAAATTTCTTTTTCCTTCTTCACAATTTCACAGGTAGAAGATTTGTTCTTATGATAGATCTTAGCAACCTCAGCATACAATTTTGTTCTATCTTTATTGAGTTGAGAATTTTGACCTTTTCACTCACTTACCAGAAGCACTTCTCGACTTCTCTTTGGCATATCTGAATTGCCAGCTTTACTACTCTTGCACTTTGGGGCCATTATGAAGTAAAATAAGGGTCACTTGAACACAAGCACTGTGAAACCTCGGCAGTCAATCTGATAATTGTGTCGGCTACTAAGTGATTAATGTGTGGGACACGCTGGACAAAAGAATGATTCACGACCCAGTCGTGATGGAGCAGAACAGTGTGATATTTCATCGTGCTACTCAGAATGGAGTGTAATTTAAAACTTATGAATTGTGTATTTCTGGAAGTTTCCATTTAATATTTTCAGACCATGGTTAACTGCTGGTAACTGAAATGAGGAAAGTGAAACCAATAATAAGGGGAAACTGCTGTGTTACTTTGGTTTTGTTTGTTTGTTTAGAAGCATCTTTAATTAGCCAGAACACATGCATCTACTCAAATGTTTATTTATTCATCAACAAATATTTATTGAAAACTTATTAGTGCCTACCAAACCAACAAGATATCAACTGTTTCTATCCTTGTGAAGCTCAGAGTTTAGGGGGCAAGAAAGATATTCATTCAGGAAGTACTTTCAGGTGGAAATGCTAAAAGTGTATTTAACATTTGTTGAGCACCTTATCTACAATCTATGTTGTAAACATTACAACACCAGAAGTTATGCTTTTAAAACAAATTGTGGTAAAATACACAGAATATAAAATTTACCATCCTAACCATTTTTAAGTTTACAGTTCAATAGTGTTAAATATATCCACATTATTGTGCAACCAAGCTCCGGAACTTTTTCATCTCGCAAAACTGAAACTGTACCCATTAAATAACAATTCCCCATTCCTCTTCTCCCCAGTCCCTGGTAACCACCATTCTACTTTCTGTTCTAATGAATTTGACTGTTCTAGGTACCTCATATAAGTGATTTCATAGAGTATTTGTCTTTTTTGTGATTGGCTTATTTCATTTAGCATAATTTCCCCAAGAGTCACTCATGTTGGAGCATGTGTCAGAATATCCTTACTTTTTAAGGCTGAATAATATTCCATTGTATGTATATGTTACATTTCGTTTATCCCTTCATTCATCTTTGGACTCTTGGGTTGCTTCCACCTCTTTGGCAATTGTGACTGCTATGAACGTGGATGTGCAAATATCTCTTCAAGACCCTGCTTTCGCTTCTTTTGGGTATATACCCAGAAGTGGAATTTCTGGATCATATGGTAATTCTATTTTTAATATATTGAGGAACTGCTCTACTGTTTTCTATAGTGGCTGCACCATTTTACATTCCCACCAACAGTGTACAAGGGTTCTAATTTCTCCACATTCTGGTCAAAATTTTTTAGTTTTTGTTTTGTTTTATAATAGACATCCTAGGGACTTCCCTGGCGGTCCAGTGGTTAAGACTCTGCGCTTCCACTGCAGGGAGAAAGGGTTCAATCCCTGTTTGGGGAACTAAGATCCTGCATGCTGCGTGGAGCAGCCAAAAAAAAACCCAAAAAACTCCTCCTAATGGGTGTGAGGTGGTGTCTCACTGTGATTTGATTTTGCATTTCCCTAATGATAAGTGATTCTGAGTCAAGAGGTCCTGCTTTGGGGAATCTGTGTGTTTCTGCCTAGTTCTGAAACAGACTATTCTGTTAAGTTGCCCTCGAGGTATATTAGAACATTTGAAAAACATATTGAAGTTCTTGAGTGTTAACTGAAAGAAAAATGCACGATGTGAAAGTTAGAAGTTAAGTTTTATTTGGGGACCTTACTGAGTACTATAGCCCGGGAGTTCTCAGATAGCTCTGAGGAACTGCTCCAGAGAGGTAAGGGAGGAGCCAGTATATATGTGAACTTTTTTGCTGGGAAAAACATGTGGTCAAGTGTAAAAAGATTACTGCTAATCACAAATGTGGACAAAAAAATGTTACCTGTCATTCTAGTAAACAACAAATATTGCCTGCCGTCAAGCCATCAAGCCACTGCAGCTGACCCCCAATGCTGCACCGGAATTCAGGGTGGAGAAAAACAGCATCCTGGCCCTAGATAGATCAGATGAATATCTAAGGAATAATTTCAGTGACCCCAGACTCTTGCATCTTCCCATACATAGGAAAATGCTAAAAATTATTAACTTGAGGTGACTGGTTTTTGTCATTAGCAGCAGTCTTTTGATGTTGGACTAAATTTTTTTTTGTTTTTTTTTTCCACCAGAAACTCCTATATACCCTGGTTCCTCCCTTACCTCTTTGGAACAATGCCTCAGTGCTGTCTGAGACTGTTTCCCGGGCTAGAGTCCTCAGTAAGATCTCTGAATAAAACATAACTTGCAACTTTTAGGTAGTGTTTTTCTTCAGTTGACAGTTTCAGTGACCACGAAGGGATCCAGAGCAAACTTTTCTCCTTTGCCTGAACCTTACGAGGATCTGGAGCCTTGGTACTAGCAGAGGCCTCTTGTGCCCGTCTGTCTCCTCAGTAAGTCCAGATGAATTTGGATGAGAGTCTCCTGGATCTTGGATCTCATGTTATTCGCTTATGATCCTAAGTTTTATTTGGTGGTATTAAACTTCTCACTGGAGGAGTAGGTTTTCCTTGAACTTAGTTTCAAAAAGAGGTGGTACCTGGGTTATCTTCAGTTGAAAGACATTAGGAAGATTTTGGTCAGTTGAATGACAGAGTGGGTTATCCTCACTTGAAAGACACTGGGAAGATTTTGCTCAGTTAAAAAACGCTGATGGGTTGCCCCAATTGACAGACACTGGGAAATTTTTATTATGTACGTACAGAATTTGTACTTGCAAGTACTTGCTTAATTGGGAATTAAAGCTCATCCTAAAAATGGCCAAACTGGGGTTCTTTAGACATTCCAAAATTAATTGTTTTTTCATATGCAGCTAGAAAAACCCAACTTAATAAAATATCTTTTCAAAATTCTGAACTTAAAGAAACAAAAGCCCTTCTGGGAGAACTTGCATTTCTCTACCTCTGTCTTAGAGATGTAAATGTTCTACCTGATCTTCTTAGGCTTTTTTTTTTTTTCTCCTGTGTTCTGAGAGCTTGGTCTCTGCTACCCAGAAGGTACACATATGGTGTACATTTGGCAACCAGTCAATAGACTGGAATTCTGAGCAATCTTTTTGTCTGGCTGTGTCAACTCTCAGGAAAATTTGTCATAAGGGGTCCCAGCCCATAAGGGGCCTTTGTCATCTCAACCTTCATTGCAACCACCTGTACAACGAAGGACTTTACTCTCTTGGGCTGTTTGGGGGAGGAAATTTCTAGCATCCTTTGCGCTCTCTTGTGGGGACGCCTCTTGCATTTTATTGGTTTGAGTCACTATTAAGATACTATTCATCAGTGACCAGACAGTGAATCCTTAAAATTGGAGAAACTTGGTAAATTGGTAAATTTTTTAGAGAGCTCTCATTACAAACAGCTGTTTTATTTTTACCTATAAAAAAACAAATTAGATGGTAGTATATATAAAACGGCTAACCTAAGAACTCCCTTAGTTTATTTATTTATCATTTTTTAGCATTTTTAGTTTTTTTTCTTAACTTTTAAAAAATTTGAATATTTTATTTTCCCCCAGCTTTATCGTTATATAATTGACACTTAACATTGTGTATGTTTAAGGTGTACAACATGATTTGATACTTTTTTTTTTGTCATAAGTTGTGGATTTAATTGCATTAATTTAAATGTTACCTTTTGTTGTAAATTCACCACATATTCCATTAAGAATAGAAACCATATTATCTAGTTCAACAATGCTATATATAAAATAGATACCCAACAAGGACCTACTGTATAGCACAGGGAACTATACTCAGTATTTTGTTTTTTGTTTTTTTATCTCTTCTTGATTTTGTGGACTTAACATAGGTGTTGAATTTATCTTGACACTGACTTTTTTTTTGAATTTTATTTTATTTATTTTTTTATACAGCAGGTCTTTATTAGTCATCAATTTTATACACTTCAGTGTATACATGTCAACCCCAAATGCCCAATTCATCACACCACCACCCCCACCCCACCCCCGCCACTTTCCCCCCTTGGTGACCGTAAGTTTGTTCTCTACATCTGTGTCTCAATTTCTGCCCTGCAAACCGGTTCATCTGTACCATTTTTCTAGGTTCCACATATATGTGTTAGCATACGGTATTTGTTTTTCTCTTTCTGACTTACTTCACTCTGTATGACAGTCTCTAGATCCATCCCCGTCTCTACAAATGACCCAATTTCAGAACTCCCTTAGTTTAAAAAAGACAAAAATAAACCAGTTTGGGAAGCCTTATTTGTAGTCTCTAGGGTTACCCTCAATGGGCCTTACAGATGCTAATAAAAACATTAGGTTAATTAATGTTAATTGGGTTGGTTAATAGGGAAAAAAAGCTGAGGGGAAAGTTAAGAGACTTCTTCCCAAGAAGGTGGAAATTTTAAAGGGACTTGTCCCAGCAGGATAAAAATCTTTAGATGGTTATTAAGAAATTGGATAAATAAAATGGATGGTAATGAGATTAAAACAAAGGTTTTTATACAACACTATGTAAGGTTGGATGGGCCAAGGGGACATCTTATTGGTCCCCAACATTAAGGGCCCCGAGGAAGTCCATTCTATTTACCCCAGTTTAATACACACACACACGCACACACACACAAACACACACACATATTTAAAAGGCTGGAAGAAAATTACACTGAGATACGTGATCAACAGTTGAACAATTGTTTGGGGCAACAGGCCAATTAATCAAGTTAAAGATTTTCTAAAAAGACCTGTGTCCCTTGGCTCAACCCCTCCCTGGAGACCCCAGAGCCTTTATACAAAAATAGATAAAATAGCCAGAGAATAAAAAGGAAACTTTCTAGGACTCCTTGTAAGACCACAGCTTGTTGATGGGGTCCTAATGGAGGCTAAAGTTAAAGGTGTAAGAGTTGATTGAATTTGAGATGACAGTTTGTAAAAGTAGGTATATTTAAGTGGGCTTAATATAAGATGTTTATATCTCTTTTGCCTCACTATATTGTGTGTAGTCATTATGTCTCACTGAGGAATGCTTCCCCTGCCTGGTATTATAAGACAGGGTATGTAAATCTGCCCCTCAGAAAATATTAATTTAAATATACAAAAAACAAAAAACCCAGTAAGGTTACCTGAACCCACACAATATAATGTAAAACTAGGGGCTAATATTCAGAAGCTAATAATAATCAAATTAAAGAAAATGTAGTTGGGCAAATCAATCTTTTAAAATCATTTAGGCAGCAGAGCAGTTCTTTGGGGAATTAAAAGCAACTGTCTTTGTCTTGCAAATCTCTACAAATCAGAAATGTAATACAGCCCACAATGACCTGAGACTGAGCCTAATTAGCTAGCTCAATCAGGTAGACTCTGAAACAAAAAGGGAAAAAGAGGGCTTTTTACACTCAAACTGCTGGGAAGGCTCCTTCACCCAAAGTCTAATTCACAGCCTCCTTAAGGATTTATCAAGGACAAATACAAATCTTAACAGTCGCTCATCTTTCAAACAGAAGAGTAACTCTTTCATTTTTGTTTTGTTTTTTCCGCTCTGCAGCGTAGGGTATCTAGCAGGACGCCTAGTTCGTGAACTGAGTGAAAAACAACCAGAGCTGCAGATAAGTGAACGAGATATGCTCTGTGTTCAGATCGCTGGTCTTTGTCATGATCTCGGTAAGCAGTTCAAAGAGCCAGAGTTCTAATGTAAAACCACATGGTACCTCTCTTTGAAATTAAAAAATCCAACTAACTAGGAGAATAGGAAAGTTGTGTTTTAATTCTTCAGTTAACATTAAATGTGCCATTGCTTCTTTCTAGAATGGTTCATAAGCCCAAAGCATTGCTATTTTTTTTTTGTAGTCTTTCAGTGAATTTCCCATGTTAAACATCTTTGTTGCAGGTTATATGAAAGGACTTTCTGATAGTGATTTTTTTCTGACTACTGTGTGTTGGATGATGTGAATTTGATTTTTCCTTTATCTTGGTCGAAATAAAATTGCCGTTTTCCTTTAGATAATTTGTCAAATCTATTCTTCTCACACCTAGAATACATAATCTGCTCTAACAGATTAACAACAGATTTAGAGAACTCCTTTTCTTCCCTGGCTCATGTGAGGTCTTGGGCCACTTAAATCCAAGTAGAAGAATATCATCCCTTTCCATGGTCAAAGAAAGAGAAAAAGGACTGTTCTCTTTTATCACAGGAGTTTTTTCCCCTATCCTTGTAATTTATTCCTACCTGTTGGAGGATCCTAAGAGTTTGCGTGTGCCCTCAGTGCAGGGAAAGGGAGGTTTCAGTAGCCAGATACTTAAAGGCATAGGGCACTCTCTTCATCATGTCCCCTTGGAGATTTCAGTAGGACCAGTATCAGCCCTAGATCACAAATTTAACAGATTTTTGGTATTTTGAGAGGGAATCATTGGGAAACTTCTGCCAGTTCCTAGGAGTCTGAGCTCTGTAGTAACAAGCCTTTGTGTACAGACTGCAACATGCAAAAAGGCCCAGGGCTGGTCCAGGTAGGCTCCCTGTCCCATCTGTCAGGGAAGAGGGTAGGGGATTTGTTCCAGGACCCCCTGCGGGTACAAAAAAAAAAAAACCCAAAAATCCTGAATGCTCAAGCCCCTTATATAAAATTTGCATATAACCCACACACATCCTCCCATGTACTTTAAATCAATTCTAGATTACTTATAATACCAATACAATGTAAACTATATGTAAATAGTTGCCAGCAAGCTTGGCAAATTCAAGTTTTGCTTTTTGGAACTTTCTGGAATTTTTTTTTCTGAATATTTTTTTGTCCGAGGTTGATTGAATCTGCGGATGCAGAGGGCCAACTGTAACTCCTTCAGAAATTCTGATAATTCCAGAGTTGTGCCTCAGCAAAGTTTCATATTACTGGATGTTGTGGAATGTTAAGATCACTTACGAATAAGATAAAGTAGTGATCTCCACTTTTGATTGCCCATATCATCAGTAAAAACCCAAGATAAACCCTGATATGTGTATATTTATTATAAAGTAAATTATGTACATTATAAAATTTACATAAAAATAGATGTTTTTAAAGGTTGAGAGTAATAAAGTTCTAACATTTTCTTCCTAACCCTAGTGGATTTTCTTAAAACTACTGTTCTAACACTAACAATATATAATCTGAAGAAGCCAAAAGTTTTTGTCATTAACATTCCTTTAGTTACACAAAACTGTCCTTTCATCAGATTTATGTAAACTCTGGTGACTCAGAGACCCCTCAATGGAGAGCTTACTTTCCTGTATTGTTCTGCTTCCTGTTCTCTTGTTTTGGAAAATAGGAAGGAAGGATTTGTTCCTTTTTGTGATGTATTTATAGATTATTAATTTCTATTGATATTCAAGTTTTAACTAAAAAGATTTACTTTTTACCAATTTACAAACATTTTTCTTGTTCTAAGGCTGCTTTTGTTTTTAAGGTCATGGGCCATTTTCTCATATGTTCGATGGAAGATTTATTCCACTTGCTCGCCCAGATGTGAAATGGACGGTATGTATTCACATATTTAATAGTCAATAAAATAAAGACTAGGCAGTGACTGCTGTGTTAAAGTATTCTTCCTTTTACAGTTTTTCAGAGTGTTTATATATAATGCTTTCTTTTGATCCTCACAGTAATCTCTAAGGAGGAAATCATTATCTCCATTTTTGTAAGTATAAAGGAACTTGAAACTCATAGAGGTGTATTGATGCACCAAAAATCACAAAGTTGTTAAATGATAAAGCCAGCACTAGAAAACCAGGTTTCCTAGCTGCTAATTTAATGCTCTTTCTACTCTATCATACTAGTATAAAATAAAAAATAAAAGGCTGACTCTGGCTTTGACTCATTTTGTATGACCATGAAGTAACTAATACCAGCTAAGTTCATTTTATACTTACAGATTTGTAGGTGACTGACCCGTATTTTTGGAATCAATTTTTGAGAAGTAAAGTTAGGTCAACTCCTATTTTTGGCCACACTATATTTGGAGTAGAAAAAGGTATTAATACATATTGAACACTTCTTACATGTCAACCACTATTTTTTCTCTCTCTCTTTAAAGGTAATTCATATACAATATGTTGTACAGATCTTAAGTGTACAGTTCAGTGAGTTTTGACAAATGTATACATCCATGTAGCCACTACCCAAGTTGAGATATAGAATATTTTCATCTTCCTGGAAAATTCCTTTGTGACCCTTTTCAGTCAGTTCCTACATCTCCCTCCCACCATCACCTTCTGATTTTTATAAACAGATTAGTTTTGCCTGTCTTAGAATTGATAAGAGTAGAATCCTATAATAGGTACTCTTTTGTATCTTGCTCTTATTCACTCAACATAATGATTTTGAGATTCGTTGGTGTTGGTGTGTCATGCATCAGTTGTCGGTCCCTGCTCATTGCTGAGGTAGTATTCCATTGTATGAATAAGTTACGATTTGTTTATTTTTTCTCCTTTTGTAGAATTTGGGTTGTTTTCAGTGTTTTGGCTGTTACGAATAAGGATGCTATGCATGTTACTGTACACGATTTTTATGGAAAATGTTTTCATTTGTCTTAGGTTCATTTCTCCTTACCTAGGAGTAGAATTGCTGGGTCATCAAGTAGATGGATACTTAACTTTATAAAGCAACTACCAGACATTTCCCATTTTACACTCTGCCAGCAATATGAGAGTGCCTGTTGTTCCATAGCCTCACCAACATTTCATTTTTTAAATTATTCTTTCTAATGAGTGTGAAATGGTTTCTTTAGGATTTTTTTTTTTTTTGATATCTTCTGTGGTATGTTGAGTACCATTTCCTGTACTTCGTCATTGGTAAATCATCTTTTGTGAAGAGTTTTTCCATTTACCCATTTAAAAAATTTGAATGTTTGCCTTTTAGTTATCAATTTGAGTAATTATATATATAGTCAGATACATGTATTGTGAATATAGTCCCCGTCCCCACCCCAGTCTCTGACTTACCAATTCATTTCTTTAATGAAGGTGGCTTTTGAGAAACAGAAATTTTAAATTTTGATGAAGTATTCTGGTTCTTCAACCTGGTAAGATGGATAGTTTCTCTCCAGTTCTGCAGCCTTAGGGCCTCCCTCAGGCTAAAAGCCATAAAAGAACTGGAATATTGCCCACTGCCTTCCTCTTCCAAGTGTTTATTTCCCTCTAACATCTGCCTGCTTTTGGTCGTAATCCAATACCTTCAGGAAGTTGTCCAGAGTTAATAGTTGTTTTCAACAAGGTCGATTTAAATAGGATCTACTCAGCCATTCCCAAGTCTTTTTCTTTAAATATTTTGCCTTTAACGTGTAAGTCCTTACCTCATGGGAATTTATTTCTCTGCATATGTGTGGTAGAAATCTTGAGTTCTTTTTTAATATGGATAATTGTTTATTGAATTTCCCCAATGATCTGCAGTCAAACGCTCTACCACTGTCCCCACTGATTCTGTGATACCAACCCCAACATTTTTTTAACTTTCCGTAATGATGAATCTTTCTGGATTCTGTTCCATTCCACACTTTTCATAATTGTTACTTCTTTATAATAAGTCTTGATAGCTGGTAGGACAGCTGTTTCTTTTATTAGGTATCTTTGGCCTTTTGCTCTTCTATTATAAATGTTGTAATTTTCTCCATAAAGGTTTTATACATCTTTTATTATATTTACTTCTAAGTTGCTTATAATTTTAGTTATTATTGTCTGTGCTATCTTTGTGGAACTTGAATTTTTCTGTATGTATAAGTTTTTTTCTGAACTATTTGAAAGTATGTTGTAGGCATGCCCCTTTATTCCTAAAGCTTCAGTGGGTATTTCCTAAAAACAAGAACATTCTCTTACATAACCTCAGTACATTTATTAAAATCAGGAAATTATTATTGATACAGTACTATTATCTAATTTACAGACCTTCTATCAAATTTCAACAACTGTCCATATAGAAAAGGGGAAAGAAAACCATTTTTGGTCCTGATTCATCATACATTACCCTTAGTTGCCATTTCTCTTTAGTTTCTTTTTTTTTTTTTTTTTTTTTTAAGTTATTTATTTATTTATTTATGGCTGTGTTGGGTCTTCGTTTCTGTGCGAGGGCCTTCTCTAGTTGTGGCAAGCGGGGGCCACTCTTCATCGCGGTGTGCGGGCCTCTCACTATTGCGACCTCTCTTGTTGCGGAGCACAGGCTCCAGACGCGCAGGCTCAGTAGTTGTGGCTCACGGGCCTAGTTGCTCCGCGACATGTGGGATCTTCCCAGACCAGGGCTCGAACCCGTGTTCCCTGCATTGGCAGGCAGATTCTCAACCACTGCGCCACCAGGGAAGCCCCTCTTTAGTTTCTTTTGATCTGCAACAATTCTTCCGTCTTTATCTCTCATGACCTTGTCATTTTTTGAAGTATACAGGTAGATTATTTTGTGGATTGCCCCTCACTTTGAGTTTCGGTTTTCGGTTTCCTCATACTGTCAGACTATCTGTTTTTGGCAGAATGCCACGTTGTGACCTTAGTGTATCCCATCAGAGGCACATAAGGTCTTTTTAAGCCATTACTGGTAATATTAACTTCAATCACCTGATTAAGGCAATGGCTGCCAAATTTCATAAACTTACTGTTTTTCCTCTGTGTAATTAATATGTATCTTGATTCAATTAAAAAATAGATATAGGACCATTCAGGGTTTTGTTTTCATGTTTCTTGAGTTTGTTTTTGCTAAGACCTGTGATAGGGCAGATGTCTCCCTCCAGGGGGCCATTTGATCTTTATAATGATTATAAATGAGCAAGCAGAGACAGATGAGTAAAATGAGTCTAATTTGAGATTCCAGCCCAGATCTTGACTTCAGGGCTCTGAGACATTTTTGTTTTTACTGGCAAGTTTGGAATTACCCCTTTTTATCAGTAGATGGAAATGCTAACAGAACTTGTATCTTCACAAATTCCAAAGCTGATGAAACAATACAACTAAATTTTATAGTGATATTCATTAAAATGGTATTCTATTGGGAATTCCCTGGCGGTCCAGTGGTTAGGACTCAGCTCTTTCACTGCTGGGGCCTGGGTTCAATCCCTGGTCCGGGAACTAAGATTCTGCACGTGGTACATCTCAGAAAAAAAAAAAAAAGCTATTTCTATCTTTATGATCTGGTAATATTCAGTTGTACTGTACAATACTTATGTATTATAAATGATTATATCTCATTAAATATATTTATGTAATAATGATGAACCTGGTTTGTAAAGGTTTATAGACTGGTAAAATACAGACAGTTTTTTTTTTCCAGTCCCATCTGGTATTTATTTATTTATTTGGCTGCATTGGGTCTTCGTTGCAGCATGTGGGATCTTTCATTGCAGTGCACGGGCTCTTCGTTGCAGCTCGCGGGCTCTCCAGTTGTGGCACGCAGGCTCTAGAGCGTGCGGGCTTAGTTGCCCCACAGCATGTGGGATCTTAGTTCTTTGACCGCAGATAGAACCTCCATCCCCTGCACTGGAAGGAGGATTCTTAACCACTGGACTACCAGGAGAGTCCCAATATAGACAAATTTGACAGATTTTTTAAAATATCTGTAAGATTGTAGTTGAAAACTTGATAATTAACATGCATTAGAACCTTATCTCTGAATTACTTGGAGCCAAGAGTAATTTAAATAATCAGGGATCTCTGATGGACTAGAGTCTACAACAGACCATACTGTGCTGACTTTTCCCAGCATGAACAGGGCTCGGTTATGATGTTTGAGCACCTAGTTAATTCTAACGGACTCAGAGATGTCATGGAACACTATGGTCTCATCCCTGAAGAAGATATTTGGTTTATCAAGGAACAAATTACAGGACCACCTGAATCACCCATCAAAGATTCTTCGAAGGTAAGTTTGTGTACAACTTAATTTGAACTGACTGGTTCCTTTCATCTAGTCTCTCTGCTTGATTCCTTCAGATCTATTTGAAGAGGTGACATTTGGCTATTTTAGAGAGACTAAATGATAAAATATGTGATACATTTCTACTGTTTAATGTAAAAAATAAAAGACTTATATAGTTCTTCCAGCTCTTAACTGAGTTCTTCAGAAGTTATCCCCCAAATTAAAATGAATATGTATGCAGTATTTTATATAGAAGCCTAAAGTAACTTAGTTTGGAAAATGTAAAATATGTGTCTTGTTTATTCATTAAAATTAGCATATTTGAAATATTTAGATATGTGAAGACCTAGAAAAAAGTTGAATTAGGAAAAACTGATGAACTCATAAAAGTGCTAACAAAAGATCAAGATGAAAAAAAACAATTAATTACATGGGACTGAGTGAACTGATGAGGATGAGTATAATTTTTGTGACTTTCTGTCTGAATTAAAAAAAAAAAAAAATCCCACAAGGACTCAGAGGCAAAGAATATACAAATCAATTTTCACGGCAAAGTAAAGGAGCTGTTACAGTGGAGGATTACTGGACTGAATGTCAATATTATGACATAGTATGAGTGTGTTTCATGTTTGGTAATGGCAATCGTTGCTTTTGTTGTGGTCATCCATGTACAATGCTTGGTGTCAGGCTATTTATCTCTTGTAAAAATAAAATACAGTGTGTGTGTGTGGAAAAAAAAAAAAAAAAAAAAAAGAACCTCGGTCATATATTAACAAATAATAGAATGTTGTAGTAGTTCAAAAAAAAAAAAAAAAAAGTTGAATTAGTTCAGAGGGAAATATGTTTTGTTTCCTTTTGATCTTTTTTCTTTTTATTTTACTTAGAAAAAAGAATTTCCCTTTGTGGTTTTTAAAGTTTTTTTCCTTAAAATATACAAAGCTACTTGTAAGGCATAAGATAAAGAGGTGGATTTTATAGCAAATATCCTATTTCCAAAAAACAGAGCTCCTGGGAATTCCCTGGCAGTCCAGTGGTTAGGACTGTGACGCTTTCACTGCTGAGGGCCCGGGTTCTGTCCCTGGTTGGGGAACTAGGATCCCACAGGCCACACAGCGCCGCCAAAAAAAACCCAAACAGACAGAAAACAGAGTTCCAAAAATTCTTTGAATGGTGCATATCATTTAGACTAGATGTGTGGCTACTTTGAAAGACAATACTATTTTCATGCCTGAATTTAAGCATTAGAATATAAGGAACATTCTTACTAGTTCATAATTAGATCTTATATTTTTAAAAAAATTTTAAACGAAGAAAACAAGAAAGCTTGTTGGTTATGGGAAGTGTAATAGAGTTAGGATCCTTCCGAAGGCACAAGGTTTAGTATTAACAGGGTATCACACTTTAGCATTTCTTTTCCCTTTTCTACTAATTTAGGAATTAAATGGAAGAAGGAATGAATAGAACCTTCTCACTTACCTAACCTTCCCGTTCAAATATCTGTTTATACTTTTCAGAGTAATACAGTTGCTTTGCTTTGCTTACAAATAGATTTGGCTCCTATCCTAAAACTTTCAGTGGGTTTTCTTGTCTTCCAGTGGCTGTATAAAGGACGTCCTAAAGAAAAAAGCTTCCTTTATGAGATAGTGGCCAATAAAAGAAATGGCATTGATGTGGACAAATGGGATTATTTTGCCAGGTATGCACTGAACACTTCAGAAAAGTTGGTTAAAATCCTTATATACTTTAAATATATACAATTTTTATTTAAATAAACAAAATTAAATTCTTGTATAAATTTAGTGTTGATATTTAAGGTACAGTTTCCTTTGTTGAAATATTTCATTTCTCTGCTTTGGAATCTTTCTAGGGACTGCCATCATCTTGGAATTCAAAATAATTTTGATTACAAGCGCTTTATTAAGTTTGCCCGTGTCTGTGAGGTAGATGATAGGAAGCACATTTGTACTAGAGAAAAGGTAAGCTATGTCAGAGAACAACGAGGAAGGTATAGTTCCTAGTGTGAAATCTAGAAATAACCTTTAACTAATTTGGAAAAATCACTACCTGGTAAATTGTCAATCTCTTTACTTCATGCTTAGCATTTGGAAGTATCTTAAGGCTCTTTTCACTTCTACTGCATTGTTAAATAATAATAAAATTACGATAGACATTTTTTGAATGTTGTTCTAGGCACTGTTGTAAGTGCTTTAGAGGGATTAACTCAATCCTCATCCACCCTATGGAATAGATACTGTTATTATCCCATTTAACAGATGAGCAAGTTGAAGCACAGAGAAGACATACAATTAATGGCAGAACTGGAATTTCAATCCAGGAAGTTTGGCTTGAGTATTATCCTTAATCACTATATTACGTGTTTCATGGTAGTTAAAATCCTAAAATCATTAGGTCCCCTGCTAGGTTAGAATCATGTAACTAAAGAATATTACAGTATTATACTATAGAAGGTCTTTCTTTTGAGAATGAAGACTATAAGAATAATAATACCTAATTTCTAGAGGTATTGGGAAATTTAAAGAATATATTTAAGATGCCTAAAACAGAATGTGTCACTGAGTTAAAACACTCAGTAGATTTTGGTTTACTAAGAACAAAAGTTGCAAATTAGTAGTTTTATGAATCTGCCTTGCTCTTTCTTAGTGGGCTCAGGGGTTTTAATGAAGTAGCCCCTGTGCCTAGTCTTCTTTTATGCCACCATCCCTTTTCCTTGACTTATATACTTGTCTGCTAACAAGGGAACCTAATCTGATCCTACATTGTTCCACATTCTTCTGCAGGAGGTTGGAAACCTGTATGACATGTTCCACACACGCAACTCTTTGCATCGCAGAGCTTATCAACACAAAGTTGGCAACATCATTGATACAATGTAAGAAATTCGATTGTTATTTCCCTATAAAATTTTCCATGATGCTTTGCTGGAGTATCATACTTGGGTCAAGTTGAGATTTCTAGGTAAATTCAAGTGAATTTTAAGTGAACAAACCTAAAATGGTTCCCTTAAACAAATAAAACAAAAACTAGCATAAAGTGAACTTCGTTAGAGGTGAGGAGGAAAGTGGGTAAAGAGGATAGATTCAAGCAGAAGATGGGGTTTAGGCTAGGCAGGAAGGAGGCCACGCTGGGATGGCTTAGACCTCTGCACAGGTAGTCGCTTAGGTACCAGATATTAGTCATGGAGGTGAGAGGTGGGACATGGATATTTGATATTCTGAAATTAATGACAAAAATGAATTTTAAAGATTAAGATTAATGTCTCTCCTTACCCTGTCAATTATCAAAATTAGTAGCAAATAGTAAAACCTACAGGAATTTCACCTCTTCTCCCCGATCCAGTCAGAACCAAAGCAGAAAAGTACAGCCAGGTCTCTGTGTGACTCAAAGACCCCATGAGGAATTACCAAAAGTTGGGTGTGAGTCAAGTTAATTCCATGTCTCTAAAATAGTTTTAAATTGATTTATTTTAAGCCTTTCATGTTCATGTTTAACATTTGTGTTGAGAAAATTTACCTTCTTTTCTACTTTATTCCTCATCTTTTCTCATGAGCACACTAGTTAGAATTCTTCTATTTGTATGGTTGTCACTTTGGTAAGAGATTTTGTTGTTTTCTTTGTTTTTAATGTGGAGAATCAGAGAGATGTAGGTACAAAGCCTGGTACCGCTTCTTCCTAACTTGATTAAATGAAAATTCCTTAATTTCTACATCTGTAAAATTGAGGCTGATTACACCTATCTTATAGTTGGAAAGATTAAATAAGATGATGTATTTAAAGCTCTGTTATAATGCCTGGAACACAGTAAATGTAGTAGTTCACAAATCACCATGGATTTATTTAGCATGATTGAGAAGCAGTTGTGTTTTTTTTCTGGCTTTTTTAAAAATTATAAGTTGCAGGTGTACAATATAGTGATTCACAACTTTTAAAGGTTGTATTCCATTTATAGCTATTATAAAATATTAGCTGTATTCCTCATTGTACAGTATATCCTTGTAGCTTATTTTATACCTAATAGTTTATACCTCTTAATCCCCTACCCCTATATTGCCCCTCCCCACTTCCCTCTCCCCACTGATAACCACTAGTTTGTTCTCTATATCTGTAAGTCTGAGAAGCAGTTGTCTTTAGAACATTGTGTCTCAAGATTTTATTTCCCTAAAGTAGAAAGATTTCCTTAACTTTAAGCAAGGCATAAAGCAAATATTCAAATTTTCTCATAAACATAAATGTTTATAAAATGATCTTTAGGATTACAGATGCCTTCCTCAAAGCAGACCCTTACATAGAGATAACGGGTTCTGAAGGAAAAAAGTATCACATTTCTACAGCAATTGATGACATGGAAGCCTTCACTAAGCTGACAGGTAAGGACTAGAAGGTAACATAGGTGGTCCATCTCAGATAAAGTATAAGCTTTCCCTGGATTGCAGATGAGTTATTTTCCAAACATTCCAATGTATTTAGCTTCTAAAGTGATTGTATACTATTGGATTTGAGTTTTATCTCTGCTTTGTACTAACAGGGTAACCTTGATAAAGTCATTTAACCTCTCTGAACCTTAGTTTCCTCATCTAAAATGGGAGTAATGACACCTAGCATATAGTTTTGTTGTGATGCTTCTATGAGGCATATAGCACCTAGAATAGTACTTGGCACATAAGTACTCAATATTAATTATTATTTAACTTATAATACAGCTGGACTAATACCATACCAGTATCAAAAAGCTGACTTGCCTTTTTTTTTTTTTTTTTTGACTTGCCCTTTTAACATGATCTTTGTTGCAAAACACAGGATGTGAGAAACATTTCCCCTCACGTCAGCAGAAACAAACTCTGCGGCTTAGGGTGTGAAGGAAGAGAGGTGAGGGGTTGCAGCTGATTCTTTAATGTGGGAGAGTGTAGACTGAGAAATAAAGATCAGTAGAGCAAAAGAGGTAAACCAAAAAGCGTGTACCAGTCAGAGTTCTTAGTTGCAAATCCTAAAACTGTCTCTGCTTAACTAAAAACAACATGACAGAATCAGTGGAAAGGCTGGAGGTTCTGAACCAAGCAAGAACAACAGAAACTGAGTGGCCTCAGACACAACCAAGATCAACTTCCTGCTCCATCTCTGCTAGATTTTATTTTATATGCATATAATATAGAGAGTCCCCATTACACTTGTAAATTTTTAGTCATTTTCCAATCATAGATAAACCAAAGATTAGAAGTGAAATGGTGATTCCCTGTATCAAATGTCTGTGTACACTGAGAACACTGTACATCAGTACTTACAGTTTATAATGTGATAAGTGAGTTTGCTTTTTGCTTGTTAATTAATCTGGGTTGGATTGATGACAAAGTTACTTATAGGGGATAATGTATCTAAATTGTTTCTGTGTTTTGTTTTAATAACATCATAGCAGGTATACTAGTCTCCCATTGTTGTGTGGATAGGAATGGAGGAAGAGATTATAAGACAATGTGAGCAAGCTGTGGATATTTATTTATTTATTTATTTATTTTAACATCTTTATTGGAGTATAATTGCTTTACAGTGGTGTGTTAGTTTCTTCTGTATAACAAAGTGAATCAGCTATACATATACATATGTCCCCATATCTCCTCCCTCTTGCATCTCCCTCCCACCCTCCCTATCCCACCCCTCTAGGTGGTCACAAAGCACCAAGCTGATCTCCCTGTGCTATGTGGCTGCTTCCCACTAGCTATCTATTTTACATTTGGTAGTGTATATAAGTCCATGCCACTCTCTCACTTTGTCCCAGCTTACCCTTCCCCCTCCCTGTGTCCTCAAGTCCATTCTCTATGTCTGCGTCTTTATTCCTGTCCTGCCCCTAGGTTCTTCAGAACCTTTTTTTTTTTTTTTTTAAGATCCCATATATATGTGTTAGCATATAGTATTTGTTTTTCTCTTTCTGACTTACTTCACTCTGTATGACAGACTCTCGGTCCATCCACCTCACTACAAATAACTCAATTTTGTTTCTTTGACGGCTGAGTGATATTCCATTGTATATATGCGCCATATCTTCTTTATCCATTCATCTGTCAATGGACACATAGTTTGCTTCCGTGTCCTGGCTATGGTAAATAGAGCTGCAGTGAACATTGTGGTACATGACTCTTTTTGAATTATGGTTTTCTCAGGGTATATGCCCAGTAGTGGGATTGCTGGGTCATATGGTAGTTCTATTTTTAGTTTTTTAGGAACCTCCATACTGTTCTCCATAGTGGCTGTATCAATTTACGTTCCCACCAACAGTGCAAGAGGGTTCCCTTTTCTCCACACCCTCTCCAGCATTTATTGTTTGTAGATTTTTTGATGATGACCATTCTGACTGGTGTGAGGTGATACCTCATTGTAGTTTTGATTTACATGTCTCTAATGATTAGTGATGTTGAGCGTCATTTCATGTGTTTGTTGACAATCTGTATATCTTCTTTGGAGAAATGTCTATTTAGGTCTTCTGCCCATTTTTGGATTGGGTTGTTTGTTTTTTTAATATTGAGCTGCATGAGCTGTTTATATATTTTGGAGATTAATCCTTTGTCCATTGATTCGTTTGCTAATATCTTCTCCCATTCTGAGGGTTGTCTTTTCGTCTTGTTTATAGTTTCCTTTGCTATGCAAAAGCTTTTAAGTTTCATTAGGTCCCATTTGTTTATTTTTGCTTTTATTTCCATTACTCTGGGAGGTGGGTCAGAAAGGATCTTGCTGTGATTTATATCATGGAGTGTTCTGCCTATGTTTTCCTCTAAGAGTTTTATAGTGTCTGGCCTTACATTTAGGTCTTTAATCCATTTTGAGTTTATTTTTGTGTATGGTGTTAAGGAGTGTTCTAATTTCATTCTTTTACATGTAGCTGTCCAGTTTTCCCAGCACCACTTATTGAAGAGGCTGTCTTTTCTCCATTGTATGTTCTTGCCTCCTTTATCAAAGATAAGGTGACCATATGTGCGTGGGTTTATCTCTGGGCTTTCTATCCTGTTACATTGATCTATATTTCTGTTTTTGTGCCAATACCATACTGTCTTCATTACTGTAGCTTTGTAGTATAGTCTGAAGTCAGGGAGCCTGATTCCTCCAGCTCCGGTTTTCTTTCTCAGGATTGCTTTGGCTATTCGGGGTCTTTTGTGTTTCCATATGAATTGTGAAATTTTTTGTTCTAGTTCTGTGAAAAATGCCATTGGTAGTTTGATAGGGATTGCATTGAATCTGTAGATTGCTTTGGGTAGTATAGTCATTTTCACAGTGTTGATTCTTCCAGTCCAAGAACATGGTATGTTTCTTCATCCGTTTGTATCCTCTTTGATTTCTTTCATCAGTGTCTTATAGTTTTCTGCATACAGTTCTTATGTCTCCTTAGGTAGGTTTATTCCTAGGTATTTTATTCTTTTTGTTGCAGTGGTAAATGGGAGCGTTTCCTTAATTTCTCTTTCAGATTTTTCATCATTAGTGTATAGGAATGCAAGAGATTTCTGTGCATTAATTTTGTATCCTGCTACTTTACCAAATTCATTGATTTGCTCTAGTAGTTTTCTGGTAGCATCTTTAGGATTCTCTATGTATACTATCATGTCATCTGCAAACAGTGACAGTTTTAGTTCTTCTTTTCCAATTTGGATTCCTTTTATTTCTTCTTCTTCTCTGATTGCTGTGGCTAAAACTTCCAAAACTATGTTGAATAATGGTGAGAGTGGGCAACCTTGTCTTGTTCCTGATCTTAGTGAAAATGGTTTCAGTTTTTCACCATTGAGAATGATGTTGGCTGTGGGTTTGTCATATATGACCTTTATTATGTTGAGGTAAGTTCCCTTTATGCCTACTCTCTGGAGGGTTTTTATCATAAGTGTTGAATTTTGTCTAAAGCTTTTTCTGCATCTATTGAGATGATCATATGGTTTTTCTCCTTCAATTTGTTAATATGGTTTATCACATTGATTGATTTGCATATATTGAAGAATCCTTGCATTCCTGGGATAAACCCCACTTGATCATGGTGTATGATCCTTTTAATGTGCTGTTGGATTCTGTTTGCTAGTATTTTGTTGAGAATTTTTTCATCTATGTTCATCAGTGATATTGGCCTGTAGTTTTCTTTTTTTGTGACATCTTTGTCTGGTTTTGGTATCAGGCTGACAGTGGCCTTGTAGAATGAGTTTGGGAGTGTTCCTCCCTCTGCAATATTTTGGAAGAGTTTGAGAAGTATGGGTGTTAGCTCTTCTCTAAATGTTTGATAGAATTTGCCTGTGAAGCCATCTGGTCCTGGGCTTTTGTTTGTTGGAAGATTTTTAATCACAGTTTCAATTTCAGTGCTTGTGATTGGTCTGTTTATATTTTCTGTTTCTTCCTGGTTCAGTCTCAGAAGGTTGTGCTTTTCTAAGAGTTTGTCCATTTCTTCCAGGTTGTCCATTTTATTGGCATATAGTTGCTTGTAATAATCTCTCATGATCCTTTGTATTTCTGCGGTGTCGGTTGTTACTTCTCCTTTTTCATTTCTAATTCTATTGATTTGAGTCTTCTCCCTTTTTTTCTTGATGAGTCTGGCTAATGGTTTATCAATTTTGTTTATCTTCTGAAAGAACCAGGTTTTAGTTTTATTGATCTTTGCTATCGTTTCCTTCATTTCTTTTTCATTTATTTCTGATCTGATCTTTATGATTTCTTTCCTTCTGCTAACTTTGGGTTTTGTTTGTTCTTCTTTCTCTACTTACTTTAGGTGTAAGGTTAGGTTGTTTATTTGAGGTGTTTCTTGTTTCTTGAGGTAGGATTGTATTGCTATAAACTTTCCTCTTAGAACTGCTTTTGCTGCATCCCATAGGTTTTGGGTCATCGTGTTTTCATTGTCATTTGTTCCTAGGTATTTTTTGATTACCTCTTTGATTTCTTCAGTGATCTCTTGGTTATTTAGCAGTATATTGTTTAGCCTCCATGTGTTTGTATTTTTTACAGATTTTTTCCTGTAATTGATATCTAGTCTCATAGTGTTGTGGTCGGAAAAGATACTTGATACGATTTCAATTTTCTTAAATTTAGCAAGGCTTGATTTGTGACCCAAGATATGATCTGTCCTGGAGAATGTTCCATGAGCACTTGAGAAGAAAGTGTATTCTGTTGTTTTGGAGTGGGATGTCCTATAAATTTCAATTAAGTCCATCTTTTTTAATGTATCATTTAAAGCTTGTGTTTCCTTATTTATTTTCATTTTGGATCATCTGTCCGTTGGTGAAAGTGGGGTGTTAAAGTCCCCTACTATTATTGTGTTGCTGTCAATTTCCCCTTTTATGGCTGTTAGCATTTGCCTTATGTATTGAGGTGCTCCTATGTTGAGTGCATAAATATTTACAATTGTTATATCTTCTTCTTGGATTGATCCCTTGATCATTATGTAGTGTTCTTCTTTGTCTCTTGTGATAATCTTTATTTTAAAGTCTATTTTATCTGATGGGAGAATTGCTACTCCAGCTTTCTGTTGATTTCCATTTGCATGGAATATCTTTTTCCATCCCCTCACTTTCAGTCTGTATGTGTCTGTAGGTCTGAAGTGGTCTCTTGTAGACAGTATATATATGGGTTATGTTTCTGTATCCATTCAGCCAGTCTGTGTCTTTTGGTTGGAGCATTTAATCCATTTACATTTAAGGTAGCTATTGATATGTATGTTCCTATGACCATTTTCTTAATTGTTTTGGGTTTGTTATTGTAGGTCTTTTCCTTCTCTTGTGTTTCCTGCCTAGGGAAGATCCTTTAGCATTTGTTGTAAAGCTGGTTTGGTGGTGCTGAATTCTCTTAGCTCTTGCTTGTCTGTAAAGGTTTTAATTTCTCCATCGAATCTGAATGAGAACCTTGCTGGGTAGAGTAATCTTGGTTGTAGGTTTTTCCCTTTCATCTCTTTAAATATTTCCTGCCTCCCTTCCGACTTGCAGAGTTTCTGCTGAAAGATCAGCTGTTAACCTTATGGGGATTCCCTTGTATGTTATTTCTTGCTTTTCCCTTGCTGCTTTTAATATTTTTCTTTGTATTTAATTTTTGATCGTTTGATTAATATGTGTCTTGGCGTGTTTCTCCTTGGATTTATCCTGTGTGGGACTCTCTGTGCTTCCTGGACTTGATTGACTATTTGCTTACCCATATTAGGGAAGTTTTCAACTATAATCTCTTCAAATATTTTCTCAGTCCTTTTCTTTTTCTCTTCTTCTTCTGGGACCCCTATAATTTGAATGTTGGTGCATTTAATGTTGTCCCAGAGGTCTCTGAGATTGTCCTTAATTCTTTTCATTCTTTTTTCTTTATTCTGCTCTGTGGTAGTTATTTCAACTATTTTATCTTCCAGGTCACTCATCCGTTCTTCTGCCTCAGTTATTCTGCTATTGATTCCTTCTAGAGAATTTTTAATTTCATTTATTGTGTTGTTCATCATTGTTTGTTTGCTCTTTAGTTCTTTTAGGTCCTTGTTAAAAGTTTCTTGTATTTTCTCCATTCTGTTCCCAAGATTTTGGATCATCTGTACTATCATTACTCTGAATTCTTTTTCAGATAGACTGCCCATTTCCTCTTCATTTGTTTGGTCTGGTGGGTTTTTACCTTGCTTCTTCATCTGCTGTGTATTTCTCTGTCTTCTCATTTTGCTTAACTTACTGTGTTTGCGGTCTCCTTTTCACAGGCTGCAGGTTCGTAGTTCCCGTTGTTTTTGGTGTCTGCTCCCAGTGGGTAAGGTTGGTTCAGTGGGTTGTGTAGGCTTCCTGGTGAAGTGGACTGGTGCCAGTGTTCTGGTGGATGAGGCTGGATCTTGTCTTTCTGGTGGGCAGGACCACATCCGATGGTGTGTTTTGGGGTGTCTGTGACCTTATTATGATTTTAGGCAGCCTCTCTGCTAATGGGTGGGGTTGTGTTCCTGTCTTTCTGGTTGTTTGGCATAGGGTGTCCATCACTGTAGCTTGCTGGTCGTTGGGTGGAGCTGGGTCTTAGCGTTGAGATGGAGATCTCTGGGAGAGGTTTCGCCATTTGATATGACGTGGAGCCAGGAGGTCTCTGCTGGACCACTGTCCTGAACTTGGCTCTCCCACCTCAGAGGCTCAGGCCTGACACCCAGCCAGAGCACCAGACCCTGTCAGCCACACAGCCAGGTATGTGGGGAGTTTCTTGCCTTTTGGGAAATCTGAGGTCCTCTGCCAGCGTTCAGTAGGTGTTCTGTAGGAGTTGTTCCACATGTAGATGTAGTTTTGTTGTATTTGTGGGGAGGAAGGTGATCTCCACATCTTATTCCTCCGCCATCTTGAAGGCACCTCCCTGGATATTTATCTTTAACTTTTGCTCATAATGAAGCAAATGATGCTGTGTTTTAAAAAAATCATCTTCAGTTTTCCTCACAGACCAGTCCCAACCATTCATCCTGTAACATTATATTACATTTAAATTATCTTTTGGTGAAAAGAAATGAATTCTGCATTTTATACACTTTGGGGTTAACTGACAAACCATTAAAATATCATACATTTTAATGAGGTCTTAAGTGCTCATGACTATATATAGCTCTTGCTTACCATGAAAGTTCTACAACACCCAAACTGGTTTTTACCCCATTCGGTGAGATGAGTTCACTGATCACATACTTGGATGTTATAACAATGTCAAAAATCGCAGACAAGAAATTAGGTTACATTTTTGTGCTTTATCTGCCAGGGTATTGGAGAACAAGCATATAGCCTTTCCAGCTTTCAGCATTTGAGACAGGGATCATTGTACTTTTCTTGCATATGATTCTGAGCAGTCATATAATCCTTATTCTCCTTAACTACATGACCTTGAAGGAATAGGACCATGTGAGAGCCTTCCTTACTTTTGCTGCATTTCCAAAAGCAACTCACCTTATCTTTATTTTAAAAATCTCCACTTCTTTTTTTAAATCTATTTGCTTTTAGTTATTTATTTATTTATTTATTTGGTTGCACCAGGTCTTAGTTGTGGCAGGCGGGCTCCTTATTTGCGGCATGCATGTGGGATCTAGTTCCCTGACCAGGGATCGAACCCGGGACCCCTTCACTGGGAGCTCGGAGTCTTATCCACTGTGCCACCAGGGCAGTCGCAAATCTCCACTTCTTATTTTCAAATTTTTTAGAATGTTTTTTCACATTTTGGGGGTAAGTGTTGAAAATATACAGCAGTGTTGAAAGAATTTTACAGTTAAAACCTGTATACTCACCACCTAAATTCTAGCATTTACTGGACTCGCTTTATCACATATTTATTACCTACCATCCCTCTATCCATTTATTAATCTATCTAAAGTTTGATACATTTTAAAATAAATTTCAGACATCAGTATACTTTACCCTAACTCCTTCAGCATACAGATTAACTAAAGTTCACTAATTGTTTATAGATTTTTTTCTTTTGATGTAAAAGTTACATGCAATTTGTATAAATGCAAAAATTTTAAGTGTAACATTTGCTAAACAAATGCAGGACACAGAACCTTATCTTCTCCTTAGAAAATTCCCTCATGCCCCATCCCAGTCAATTCCTGTCCCTACCTCACCCTGAGAAGCAACCACTATTTGCCTGTGCTAGACTTTTATAGCAATGGAATCATACCGTATGTATTCTTCTGTGTAAGGTTTCTTTCACTCAGCATTATGTATTTCAGATTTATCCAGATTGCATGTACTGGTAGTTCATTCCTTTTTATTGCTGAGTAGTAGTCTATCATATGAATATGCTGTTTCTTTATCTATTCTCTCTGCTTCCTAAATTTCTATTTCTGATGGATGTTTCAGCTTATCTGGATGTAGCTATCTTAAGCATTGCAAATGTTATGACCACTGTCTTAGGTAACCATTTTCTAAATCCTAATACATTTAGTAAATACCAATGCTAAACCTTGGTCTTTATCCCGCAATATTCCTAAGCAATAGGTGGACCTTACCCCTTCCCTCCCTTCCCCTGCAAGACCCTACCCCCAAATCCCTTAATTAAATTGAGGTCTTAGAATGTTAAATTCAAAAGAACCTTAGAGATCATCCGCTTAAAACCCCTCAAATGAGGAAACAGGCCAAATGAGGGAAAGTAGCTTATCCTAAAAAATGGCAAAGCTGAACTCAAACCAAGTCTTCTGACTCCCAAGCTGAATGTTGTTTACACTATTTTAGTGATATTTTAGTCATTAAATTTAATAGACAAGCAGTTTACTTTTGTAGATGACTCTTCTGAAAATATGTACATAGAACAAATAGAACTCTCATACATGGCTGGTGGGAATGCAGGTGGTACAGCCACTTGGGAAAAGTTGAGCATTTTCTTTTAAACATATATGTATCCTGTGATCCAGTAATCCTTCTTTTACCCATTTAGCCAACAGAAATGAAAATATAAGTCCACCCCAAAACCTGTACCTGGTAGAATAAGATGAAAGGCATAAGAAGAGTATCAGTTGAGTTCCATGGGGTTCAAAGAGGAATTACATCTCTGGTTTGGAAGAATTAGGGAAGGTTTCACAATCAGGTGCCTTTTGAGATGAACCTCAGGGATTAGACAGGCCTTCAGGAAGTGAGATTCTGTCATGGGGAAAAGCATTTCTTTAATTCACCTGGGAATAGGGTAGGTAAAAGCATGGATAAGAAAAGCGTGGTCTTGTTTTTGTTGTTGTTGTCGTTGCTGTTGTTTTTTATTGGGGTAGAGTTGTTTTACAATGTTGTTAGTTTCTACTGTACAACGAAGTGGAATTCCCTGTGCTGTACAGCAGGTTCTCATTAGTTATCTGTTTTATACGTATTAGTGTATATACGTCAATCCCAATCTCCCAGTTCATCCCGCCCCTGGTCTTGTTTATGTTAAAATAAAATTGTTCTGTTTTTCAAACTGTGCGCATAATGTGTAAAGAGATAATGAAAACTAAAGATGGAGAGATGGGTTTGTAGACAGCATCACTGAGAGGGTGAGGAATGTGTTAACCATGGATTGGTACATATACATGTGGGTGATGTGAATGACATAGACTACTAATATTTTATTTTGCCAAGAAAAGGCATTTTAATAAAACTCACTTTGCAAAATGTGGTGATTGCTTCAATCAAGGATTATCAATGAATGCTAAACCATTGGTTGACAACTTATTGGGATAGTCAGTCTCTCTCAAAATATTACCCTGCAGATTGTTAATTACAAAGGGAAAGATACATTTATAACAGAGAAATTCGGGGCGGGGTGGTGGTTATTGCTTTAACCAACTGTTGGAACTTAACATAATCCGTAAATATAACAAAGCTCGTTATGTGACTTGTGATGTGATGCACTGAGCCAAGCTCTTATATAGTGTTCTTAGATGTTGTAACACTTATACAGTGTTCTCGACAACAGTGTTTTCCTTGAATCTAATGGTGAAGAAGCAGTCGAACAAGTTCAAAGTCTGGGACATTTTACATAATGACTGCCTGAACTTTTCTAAAATGTCAACATAATGAAAGAAGTCAGGGGAATTATCCTAGTTCTAGATGGGAGGAGACTATAAAACACAACAACTAATGTCATCCATAATACTTGACTGGTTTCTCTAAACAGCAACAAAAATTCGTAAATTGCATTATTGGAACAATTAAGCAAATTCAAATATAGATTGTATGTCAGATATTTTTATATCAGTATTAAGTTTCTTGGCATGATTGTGGTTATGTTGGGGGACGTTCTTGTTCTTGGGAGGTACATGCTGAAGTATTTAGGAGTGAAAGGTATTGATGTCTGTAATTTTCAAATGTTTCCTCAAAAATTTATGTGTGCACACACACGGAGAGAGTGTTTGCATATGTGGGAAAATGTTAACAGTGGATAAATTTCAGTGAAGTGTATTTTATTTTGAAATTTCCAAAATAAAAAGTTGGAAGAAAAAGAAAGAAGGAAAATAAACTACCTTCTATCATCAGGGAATGAAACTTTTAAAAACTTTTTTTTTCTTTTTTTTGGCGGTACCACGAGGCTTGCGGGATCTTAGTTCCCCGACCAGGGATCGACCCCAGGCCCTGGCCGTGAAAGCACGGAGTCCTAACCACTGGACTGCCAGGGAATTCCCTTAAAAACTTTTTATTAAGGAAATTTACATCACTTAGCCTCATCACTTAGCTGCAGCAATTATCAACGCATGACAACTTTGCTTCATCCCTTCACCCCATCAGACCCTGGGCCATTTTGAAGCAGATCTCAGACATAATTTTGTAATCCTTAAGTATCATTCTCTTTAAAAAAACATAATATAAGGACTTCCCTGGTGGTCCAGTGGTTAAGACTCCGAGCTCCCAGTGCCAGGGGCCTGGGTCCATCCCTGGTCAAGGAACTAGATCCTGCATGCTGCAACTAAGAGCTTGCATGCTGCAACTAAGACCTGGCACAGCCAAATAAATAAAAATAAATAAATAAGTATTTTTAAAAAACCAACATAACAATAAATTAATACACCTAAATTAATACACCTTTGTACCTAAAACCCAGTCTCAAGTCATCAACTCCAGTGCAGTCTTGTCTCAGCTCTCCCCTTTCCCACTCATTAGATTACCTTGAAGCAAATCTGAGACATTGACTGCAACACTTTTACAAAGGTTTTTTCACTTCAGGCTTAGAAATTTTTTTTCACATTGTTATAATCATTGTGTACCTACGTTTGTAAACTGCTTGAAATCATTTCAGACGATGTATGAGTCATACAGCAATGTATGAGTCTTTTAAAATCTTGTTTTTTCATTTTAATGTAACTGAAATTTCATCAAATTGGCAGATAACATTTTTCTGGAGATTTTATACTCTGCTGATCCCAAATTGGATGCTGCACGAGCGATTTTAAAGAAAATTGAATGCCGTAACCTCTACAAGTTTGTAGGTGAGACTCAGCCTATTGGACAAATAAAGATTAAAAGGGTAAGTTGAAAGGTCCTCTGACCCCCAAGAGGAAAGCATTAGCCCATCACAATACCATGACTGTATTCTAAGCCCTTTACACGTTCTCATTTAATCTTCACATCAGTCTTCTGAGGCCTGCCCTGCAGATGAAGAAACTGAGGCTTGGGAGAGATTAAATAATTTGCCTATGGAAGCACAGTTAGTGAGCCAGGATTCAAAGCCAAGTCTCATTTACTCCAAAACCTTTACTCTCTCATTTCAGAAGTGAGAGGGGGGCCTCAAATTTTGTCTAGATCCAAAGGCAAGAAAATGAATGTAAGAAAAAAGGGGCCTCAAAATGAGGTATCTGCACGAGCTTCTTTGACACTCTAAGGACCTGCTTTAACTACTTCCTTCTTTCACAGATTATCAGGTTCTCGCAGATGGTGCTTGCCTGCCTTCTTTAGTTCAGTTATCAGTTATCTCTCCCGCTTGTTGAAGGGTTTTCTCTTTGCCAGAAAGCCCATAACAAAAGCCACATGGATAACCACACCCTGCCTCATGATACTTCCTTGGGTCACACTTTACTTCTTCTTGTTTTACCAATACGTTAATGCCACATTTTTTTCAATGTGAAATTCTGTTATGAAAATTGCACTATTGTGATTTGATTAAAAGATGGCATAGGCAGAAGCCATATATTTGTTAGGGAAATCTCTACCCACTTTTTTTGGTAAAGTGCCGTTTTTAGAGAGGGAACCTCTTCGTGATACAAACACTGTAGAATGAAGGACTGGAGTTCTAACACGAGGAGCCTTGTCTTTTCTAGGAAAACTACGAAAGCCTTCCGAAAGGGGTCGCCAGTGCTAAACCCAGTGACATGGTGCTAGAACCTGAACTGAAGGCTGAAGATTTCATAGTGGATGTAAGTAGTTAGTCCAATAACATACTAAGCAAAGAATTTATTTAAAATAAAGCACCACTACCACCCCCATTATAACAGTAGAACATGTTCATTATAGAAAATTTGGAAAATACAGAAAGATGGAAGAAAGAGAATCACCTGTGATATCACAGAAAAAAACTAACATTAAGCAGTTTTAAAATCTTCTTTGACATTTTTATGTCAATATTGTAAATATTTTTATGTAATTGTGGTCATGTCATGAATAGAACGTTGTATATAGTGATTTTTGAATGTTTTCTTGATCAAAAAAGTAATACATACCAATAATATTTTAATTGCACACATACACACAAAGGAAAAAGTTAAGACTTTTTGACTCCTATTTTCATAGAGGATGTAGTGTCTTCTTGTATCCTAATGAGAATGCCAAATGGCTTTCTCACATTTTCTTCTGTTTCCTCTAAGAAATTCTTTTCAGAGTTCTACTCCTCTGAAATCTCAGGACAGTGTTCTCTGTGTATTTTTTCCGTAAGCCTCTCATTTGCTATTCTCTTGCTGACGCATCTTTGAGCAAAAGGCAATCTCTCCATAACCATTCTTTGCCGAGGGACACAGTGAGTGAACTGCCCTTGGACCCTCTCTCTATTCGCTTGACTATGTGTTGAAGTGCCTCAGATCTGCAGATCAGGCTGCAGTTTCCTGTTTCATTAGATGAGGTTCCACCAGAATAAAGGGATCTCACATCCTGACTTCCTGAGGCTCTGAAAGGCTTCACTCTCCAGAATGTTATCCCTGGGCTCCCACGTGTCTGCCCTTGCCCTCAGTGCAGGCATTACTCCTAGTCAGTCCCCCACCTCCCCATCTCCCAATGGATAGAGGATCAGAGGTACTTCAAGTGGCTGCCATGCATAGGAGAAGATGACATACACATGGCCAGTAGACATGAACGAAGTTTAACTTTCTTGTTAACCTATAGGCAAATTGATGCAACGAGTTTTTTGATTATCAGACGTATAAGATAAGAACATTTTTATAAGATTTTGTGATAATAAAGGTATGTGAAAATGGGAGTGTAAATTGATACAAGAGACCAAACTAGGGTCAATTTTAACTGACCCAGCAGTTTCATTCTGGGGATTTGTCCAAAGGAAGTGATCAGTTTTTCAAAAAAAGCACAAATATATTTATTGTAGCTTTATTATAATGTGAAATTAGGGGGAAAATGTGTATGTCTTTTTTTGGCCATGCCACACGGCATGTGGGATCTTAGTTCCCCAACCAGGGATCGAACCCGCGCCCCTTGCATTGAAAGCATGGAGTCTTAAGCAATGGACCACCAGGGAAGTCCCTATATATGTCTCTCAATAGGAAATTCAGTGGAATAATGCAAACATTAAAAGTTGTTTTTAACATCGAAAGGTGTTTATAATAAGTGAAAAAAGTACATACAGAATGATTTTCTTTTTGTTTCTTTAAATGTATATACATTACATTTAAATGTGTGTGTGCAATGAACATATTGAAAAAATTTTGGATATATTAATAGTAAAATGTTAACATTGTTTCTACCTGAGTGGTGGAATTGCAGGTGATTTTTTTTTTTTTTTTACAGTGAGTATGGTACAAGAGTTTCATAATCTGAAACTCTTTCCATTTTAAGATGGGTAAAGCCCATCTGTATTCTGAGAAAACAAGTAAAATTGCTAATTAAATGTCTTATCATGAATTAGCATCTAGTTTTAGCTTGACAGTGTAGTATATTTACGTGGTGCATCTTACCATACGTGGCCCCTTTGGGGACTGTGTGTAGTAACTTTTATGATTATGTAATGGGCTATAAAACATAATTTACTATTTAGAATGAAAGATTCATTGTTGTTGGTCTGTAGCTACTTTTTTACTCTTGAGTCCTTGCTTGAGAATGGGATCTCTGTATAACATTGCCCTTCTGGAAAGTAACTGTTTTATCAATCTGCTTTAAGGAGGAATTTAGAGTTATGCATTATGAAGAAAATAGGGATTGCCTTTTATTACTATTCTAAAGCCAAGGAAATAAATACCGAAGAGGTAGTGGCACTTAAATTGTTGAAAATTTGATTAGTGTTCATGCCTTACCACGATGGGTAAAATGTCAATGCTGCATCAGGTCCCTCCCTTATGAAACAACACCCAGGAGAGAGACCTGTGACAGCACCAGCACTGGGATCGTGGGGAGGACTGAGCAATGCTCCCTCACAGATAAAGGGATGCAGCTATCAAAGCCAGTAGACCATGCAGAGTGGGAGGGCTGGCCGTGTACTGCAGACCCCTGGTCTCACTTCTGGACCATGGCTGAATCTCAGATGTCCACCTTTGTCTCACAGGCCACTGGCAGCATAGACAGCAAAGCTCATATACCGGTTTTCTTCAGTCACCACTCACAGGATAAGCCCCTCTTATCACCTGTTCTTTTCTGTACCGTCATCACCACATTACTCTATTTCTTCCCTTACTTCACTTCCAGTCTCTTCCCTTGTCCCAGACCGGTCCGTGGAGCCCTTTGGAATTTCCACTCCATAATTAACTAACTCCCCTCTATCTTTAGCCTCTTCGCTGACTATCTTTTTGCCTTTGTTGCAGCCTGGCTGTCCCCTGAGAGCCTGATTCCCCTGCAGCTCTTTCAGGAAAAGCACATTCCTCAGGGTCAGGAGACCTTCCTGTTCATCAGTCCTCTTGTTCCCTAGTACCACTTCAAGGCCCCATGCAAGATCCCTGTTCCTCTGAGACTGACATCCTTAAACCATCTCCTGTCCTCTTGGTTGAAGATTTTGGCATGGTGTAGAGCCTTCCACTCTACTCCAGCTCCTGCCATCATCTTTAGTGGCTTCATAGTCCACATGGCGCCAGCTCTGATCTCCTTACCTTCATCCTCGGTGACCTTATCCCCTCCACCTCAGCCAACGTGCTCGGCAGATTACACTCTGAACCTTATCAACATTTGAAAATGCCCTCCCTCTAAAAATCACTAACTAAAGCATCCCATCTCTGTCCATAAACCCCTTTCTTCCTTACTTGCTTGTTCCTAGCTCATCGGGAGCTCCAGTTTACTGTCTCCTGACTTTCTTCCAGCTTGTTAGTGATCTTCTATCTTCATTTCTCTCCCAATCTAACTTAGATCGTGTTTCCATTAATTCAGTCATTTTCTGCAGTTACCCTCAACTCCCTCGCAAAACGCTGAATGACAGTTCATGGTCACCAACCCTAGGTGGGCCCTCTGGACTTTCTGGCAAGCTTAGTGCAATTCTGCTAGTCTCCATAGTGACTATTTCAAACCATCTTCACTCCTCCCAAATCTCCAGCCCTGCTTCCCAACCCCAACTGTATTCACTCTCAGTGACTAACCCCACTTCAGGTCTTATTTCAGAGATAAAATATAGGTTATTAGATAGGAACTCTCTCCACCTACACCATCAAATAAGCAAGCCTGCCTCCATGTGCAGCTGTGTTCAGACTTCGCTCTGGTACAGTGGGGAAATGTCTCTCTTCCTATCAAAAGGCTAAGGGTAACCCTTCTAATTGTGTTCCAGGCCAGGGCTGTCCAATAGAACTTCCTGTGGTGATGGAAATGGTCTGTATCTGTGCTGTCCATTTCAGTAGTGACTAGCCACACATGTCTATTGAGCACTGAAATGTGGCTGCTGCAGTTGAAGAACTAATTTTATTCTTATATTTAATGTTAATGACTTGACATGTAAAAAGCCACACATAGCCAGTGGTTACCCCATTGGGCAGTGCAGCCAGAGAGCAGTTTGTCTCAGAACGTCTGCAGAACCACACAGTATGCATTCTCTCCTCTCTCTCTTTGACTTTCCCATCAGCAGTTAAACAGACTCTCATCTTAAGAAAATAACAAACCCTGCACTCCTCTTTACCCATCTTCTCTTCTTCAGGGTTAAACTCATAGAAAAGTTGTGTCCCCTTACCTTTCCTGGGTACCACGGTCCACTTCATATTCTCCCCTCTTGCCTCTCTTAACAGCCAAACTTCCAAAAGTTGTCTTCTCTCTCATTTCTCGTCTACTTCTTTTTTGTTTTGCTTTGTTTTTTGTTTGTTTCTTTGTTTTGGCCATGCCACGTGGCTTTCGGGATCTTCGTTCCCCGAACAGGGGTCGAATCCGTGCCCCCTGCGCAGAGTCTTAACCACCGGACCGCCAGGGAAGTCCCTTCTCATCTACTTCTGAACCTTTTCTCTGTCACCATCACTATACAGCTACATTTCATTCTATTGCAAGTCATTTTATTGCACTTTGCATGTATTGCAATATCTCTGAGGTCTGCCTGTATTAAAACTACTCTCACTAAGATCACCAATGACTTCAGTGTTACTAAAACCAGCAGACAAGTTTCAGTCCTCTCTGCTTCAGAGCTATTTCTTCTGCCTGGAATTCTTTTCTTTCCTACCTAGGCCTGGTTAATTCCTGCTCACTTATTAGTAAAGTTACTTTCCTAGGAAAACATTTCCAGTCATTGCCTAGGTGCCCCAGACTACTAGGTTCCCAGGTTACAAAGTTTCACAGTACCATTTGCTTTTCCTTGGTAGCTCTCATAACAAATGGGGTTAGATAATTACTTTTTTTTGGCCAGGCTGTACAGCTTGCAGGATCTTAGTTCCCTGACCAGGGATGGAATCGGGGCCCCTGGCAGTGAGAGCACCAAGTCCTAACCACTGGACCACCAGGGAATTCCTGATAGTTACTTTTTAAATTATTTGTTCTACCTCAGTCTAGGCCATGTGGTCTGTGGGGGCTGGGATTTTATCAAGGGTCCTTGTATCTCTACACAACAGTGCCTGCCATGTGTCTGTCACATAGTAGGTATTGATGTTATACCCTACTTATGTTGAAAGCACAAATACCCCTCCCACCCCACCCAGATTTCAAAGACCAATTCCCTATGGGTCATGCACCAGAGCTACTTTTATTCTGCTATGAGCCACCCTACCAGGGCTCCTACTTCTCAACCTCCAGAGAGCTCTTCTTCGTTTCTTGTGATGCCCCACAACCCTGAATTGAACTCTCATTGCTATTATGTACATGATCGCTTATTTATTGCTTGTATTAAGGTTATCAACATGGATTATGGGATGGAAGACAAGAATCCTATTGATCATGTTCGCTTCTATTGTAAGAGTGAGCCCAGCCAGGCAATCATGATTACTAAAAATCAGGTAACTACTTAGGTAAAACAAATATACTACAGTGGCATTTGGATCTTTACAGTAAATTGCATTTTACTTTCAGGTTGAGTCCTAAAGTCAATGTGTACCGTTAAAAAAAAAAGAAGCAGAAGCATATCTTTAAAATTCAAGTATACCTGATTCTGTGTAGCCTAGACCATCTTAACAGCCAGTTTTTCCTGTTTGCTAAACATAGAAGAAAGCTCTGTTTTTTGGTTTAGAGGCTAGCTTATAAGTCTGGTGGGAAGGGAGTGTCATATGGTTGAAGTCATCTAAGTTAAATGTGCGTATTTGCATATCTTCTGTGTGAGAGTCTGTAGTCTTCATGTAATTATATCATACAAACCTTTCATCTTCTATTAATGGACATAAAATTGCGGGACATTTTGCAATATGACAGCTGCCTAGAATTCTTTTCTCTGGATTATCATTGGGATAAAATAGCAAAACAACATGGTGCTTTTAATATAACATCAAGCATGGAGCTTAGGAACAACTGATTTCTCTCTTCAGTGTGTGAATTCAAGGTGACAGTGAAATCTTTCCTTCTTTAAAAAGGTTTCACAGTTTTTGCCAGAGGTATTTGCTGAGCAGCTGATTCGAGTTTATTGTAAGAAGACGGATAAAAGGAGTCTGCATGCTGCACAACAGCATTTTGTTCACTGGTGTTTAATCAATGACTTCACCAAGCCACAGGTGGGTGACATTATTCACATACGTTGCACAAATTTTTAAGTAAAAAACACAAGCAATCCTTACATCCCTCTGAAAAGTTCTCATTTAAATATAGTCATTTGATGAACTTATTTACAAAACAGAAACAGACTCACAGACTTAGAGAACGAACTTACGGTTACTGAGGGGAATGGTAGTGGGGAGGAATAGTTGGGGAGTTTGGGAATGACATGTACACACTGCTGTATTTAAAATGGATAACCAACAAGGACCTTGTATGGCACAGGGAACTCTGCTGAATATTATGTAATAACTTAAATGGGAAAAGATTTTGAATAAGAATAGATACATGTGTATGTATAACTGAATCACTTTGCTGTACACCTGAAACTAACACAACATTGTTAATCAATTATACTCCAATATGAAATAAAAAGTTTAAAGTAAATAAATAAATAAATGTCATTTGGTTTTCGTTTGGGAAAAAAACGTTTTTCCACATTAAGCTTTCCTTTTAAAATGCCTGAACCTGTGTCCACCAGCAGTTTCTTCCTACAGCAATTGTGAGTGGGTGCTCTGTTTATCAATATTGTCCTAATAATAAAAGTTTAAGATGGTGAACATGTGAATAGTACTTGACAATGTTCTCACCAGTTGTCTCACCCAGTCCTCCCAGTGACCCTGGCGGGTGAGATATTGTGTTCTCATCTTTTTTTTTTTTTTTTTTTACGACCTACTCTCTTAACAACTTTCAAATATACCATTATACCATGCAGTATTATTAACCATAGTCACCATGCCGGGCATTACATCCCCAGGACTTATCTGCATGTATTTTATAACTGGAAGTTTTGTCATAAGGTATGTGTCCTCATCTTGAAGAGAAGGTTACCAAAGCTGAGTTTTAACTTATTTAAGGCCACATATAACTGATAATAAGTTTTCTAACTTATTCCAAACTCAGCATTCCCAAACCTGTAACCTATTTAAATTCTCTAGTTGCCAATCCCATAGAGAATGTTGTTGAAATTGTCCCTTATTGACCTGCACACGGTGGGTGCCTGGCACAGAGAATGTGACCAGTTGATATTTGTTGACTGAATGAATATGATTGGCAGGCAGGTGGGAAACAGAGTTCTACTTCCTGGCCTAGTGCTGTCTCTCACAACACCTTAGCTGCTTCCCACCCCCACCCCCATGTGTTGGGTGCTGAAGGAAACAAAAACCAAAGGTTAGACCTGAAAGAGTAGCCCAGTACATCGGCTCTTTGTCAGATGCCAGAGGGAGGGACACAGGTGAGTCTGTTAGGACTCAGAGCTTTGGGAGAGCTGTCAGAAAAGCCTTAGAGAAGTTCCTTTATTATTTGTTGTAGAGCTGGTTTGGTGGTGCTGAATTCCAAAATATACAAGCAGCTCATGCAGCTCAATATCAAAAAAACCAAAACAACCCAATCCAAAAATGGGCAGAAGACCTAAATAGACATTTCTCCAGAGAAGATATACAGATTGCCAACAAACACATGAAAGGATGCTCAACATCACTAATCATTAGAGAAATGCAAATCAAAACTACAATGAGGTATCACCTCACGCTGATCAGAATGGCCATCATCAAAAAATCTACAAACAATAAATGCTGGAGAGGGTGTGGAGAAAAGGGAACCCTCTTCCACTGTTGGTGGGACTGTAAATTGATACAACCACTGTGGAGAACAGTATGGAGGTTCCTAAAAAACTAAAAATAGAACTACCATACGACCCAGCAATCCCACTACTGGGCATATACCCTGAGAAAACCATAATGCAAAAAGAGTCATGTACCACAATGTTCACTGCAGCACTATTTACAATAGCCAGGACATGGAAGCAACCTAAGTGTCCACTGACAGATGAATGGATAAAGAAGATGTGGCACATATATACAATGCAATATTACTCAGCCATAAAAGGAAACGAAATTGAGTTATTTGTAGTGAGGTGGATGGACCTAGAGTCTGTCATACAGAGTGAAGTAAGAAAGAGAAAAACAAATACCGTATGCTAACACATATATATGGAATCTTAAAAAAAAAAAAATGGTTCTGAAGAACCTAGGGGCAGGACAGGAATAAAGATTCAGATGTAGAGAATGGACTTGAGGACACGGGGAGGGGGAAGGGTAAGCTGGGACAAAGTGAGAGAGTGGCATGGACTTATATATACTACCAAATGTAAAACAGATAGCTAGTGGGAAGCAGCCGCATAGCACAGGGAGATCAGCTCGGTGCTTTGTGACCACCTAGAGGGATGGGGTAGGGAGGGTGGGAGGGAGACGCAAGAGTGAGGAGATATGGGGATATATGTATAGCTAATTCACTTTGTTATAAAGCAGAAACTAACGCCATTGTAAAGCAATTATACTCCAATAAAGATGTTAAAAAAAAAAAAGTCTTAGGCAGGAGGGAGGATTCTACTACATCCAGAAAGCTGGATTGTGTTTGGATGAGTAGCAGAGAGAAATGGGAGCTACACAAAAATGAAACTGGAACAAGTTGGGTGTGTTTGGGGGCCATGAGGAGACCCGTCTGACTGGAGGAGAAAAGTCTTATTGTTGCGGTGACAGGGGAAACGGAAGAGTCGGCTGGATTGTGGAGAAGCGTGGGTAATCAGCTAAGAAGGATTTATTGTTACGTACAGTGGGCAGGGAATTGTCGAGAGTATTCAAGACTTACCATGCTGCTGTAATTATTATTTACTTCTGGGTTTTGTCTCCAGCTAGAGTGAGACCAGTGGAAATAAGGAAGTATGTCTGTCTTATGTACTGTAGCTCCTAAGGAGACTAAACCCCTGATGAAGAAGGAAAACTCTAGCAGCAGATGGATTGGAACGTGGAGAGACTGGAAGCAGAGAAACAAGAGGCTATTCAAGTTCAGCCATGTGGTGATAGTGACCTTAAATCCAGATACATTCAGTCAGGGAATGAGTGTTTTCACCAGGCCCTATGTGAGGGGCCAGGGATGGAATGGTACCTGAGACAGTTCCCACGGGTTTCGCTCTATTTGGGGATAACAGACACATGAGTAAATAACAATCACAATGGTGTGGTAAGTGCTTTGGGGTCAGGGGCAGTGTGGACAGTCTTAGAGGAGCAAAAAGGAGACGAGTTTAAGTCTGGTTTGTTGGGGAAGGCTTATTTAAAGAGGGACTTGGAAGCTGAGACCTGAAGAATGGATGAGAAGTCAGCTGGGTAAAGGGGGGTGGGGGGGAGGCCGGAAGGTGGGAGAGAACAGGGTGCATTTAGGGACGGGGGCGGGGCACTGTGCATAGTCCTGTAAGCCAAGAGCACCAGAGCAGTGGGAGCCATTGGGGTGTGTAAGCAGGGAAGTGACATAGTCAAGTCGGCGTTCATAAAATTCACTAGAGTTGAAATTAGAATGGGTAGAAATAAGGATGTTTGGTAGAAATAGAGACGAGTTTGAAAACAAATAATGTTGACTTGAGGTACGGGTCTTCCAAATATGAGTGTCATGGCAATAGTGTGGCTGCTTTTAATAATAGCTCTATCAAGTCAGATCCAGCGTAGGTCAGCAGAAGAAATGTGATACGGGGCATGAGATCCGAAAGCTTTAGAAGAGCTAAATGGGCAAACAGGACAGTGAGACAACAGGAGGGAGCTGCTGCCACCTCTAGGGAAGGAGGTGGGAGTCCAGGTGCTGGGCCACCTGCAGAAGCTAGAACCACAGCAGAATCACAGCCACTGTACCCAGCCAGAGGGGTTAGGGGAGAGACACCCTGGCTTCTCTGCCCCCCTCTCTTCCAGCCTCCCACCGGTGCCTCCCATCGGCCAAACCTGACTGGAGGCCAGTAGACACGGGAGCTGGGAAACGTAGTTCACAAGAGCAGCTCCTGTGACACAGAGCACAGCAGAGGGAGGCGAAGAGTGGATCTGAGAGCAAGTAGGCAAATGAAGGCCACAATATTCTATCACAAGCATTCTCTTCCTAGTGCAATAAAGGCTCTCACGGATCCTGTACCCTCATATAACCTCGAGAATCCATCCACAAGTTCAAGAACAATTCAGGACAGAGTCAGGTGTTAGAGGGCCTAGCTTCTTACACTATTTGTTTTCAAGTCGTAGTGTCACCTCACTTTGACACCATTGCTTGTTTTGGCTGGAGTCAATGCTGATGGGGCCAAAGTTATAGCCTTAATTGTGGAGCAAAGCTCAAGTTCTGCAGGCGCACACTGTCCTTCCCCCCTTTGCCGTCTTACAGACCTGGGACATTTATTACAGGGGAGACCAGGAAAGAGAGGAGCAAGGGTCCAGTGCGGCCCCTCTTTCTCCTGGAAAACCAGGACAGAGTGTGTTCTGTGGAAGTGTGTGAAGGGAGAGGGCCGTAAAACCTAGCCATGTGAAAAGAATAGGTCTGGTGGCTTTTGCTCTGAGGGCTCTTCCCTTCCTAGGACCGTGGTGTTTCTAATTCAGCCCACGCACTGAGCATATATACAATCTGGGGTTTCCCAAGAGTAAGTCTGTCCAGAAGCAATCTGTCTGCAGGACAAAGATATGTGTACCTGAGGCTTTCGCTCAAAACCATGAAAACTGGCTTTTCTGTATTTCTAGTTTCTCTCTTTTTCACAGGATGGTGATATTGTAGCCCCACTTATAACACCTCGAAAATTGGAGTGGAAGAACACAGAATCAGCCCAGAGTCCAGCTCACACCCGAGAAGCATCCAAATTCAGAGTCCAGCTTTTTTGAGATGACTCAGTGTGAATGTCTGCAATCAGTTGTTTACAAAAAGCCTCTCCCTCCTCCCCCCAACACAATTAATTTAGGGAATTTGATTACAGAGTTCTACAAATGTATTGACAACTAGTGCTTTTTATTTTATATTTTGAATGTACGCACATGCTAAGTCATTTTTATTTAGAGGAACAGGTATTAGGCAAACCTTATTACATGAGCTATGGAAAGCACTGCCTTGCCTATTTTTAATATTAATCAAAGCCTTTCTTCTTTAGCAGCCTGTTTTCTTAGAATAACCACTCCTTTATGTACTTTGAACTCTTAGGACATATGATTGTTTTTTTAAAAATTTGGAAATTAGACAAAGGTGCACACTGGAATTTGCATTTGGGATTGTCACGAACAGCCGCAGTTAAAAGCAAAACGTAAAATCCTGCGCCCCTGAGGAGGTGCCCAACACCCCAAATTTGAAGAGAGCTCTCCTTGAGTGACTGGAACATTAGTGAAAGGCACCTACCCTCACCCTTTTAGCCCCCTGTAAGCTGCCATGTGGGATCAACAGTAGATGAGGGCCAGGAGGGGCTCCAGCATTTTGATGAGAGGCCTGATTGATTTGCTGAAAAGAACTGAGGGCTCTGGCCTCCTCCGAAGTGGGGCATAAAACTACCTTATAGGAGACCCCTAGCCCCAGTGGCAGAGGGATCCCCCAAACCAGGCTGTTCTCTGGGTCAGCTGTGGCTCTAGCCCATGTTGGTTTCTTTCTCTCCTGAGTGCTCACTGCCCAAGCCCTGAGGGTTCTACCATTGCCCAGCCTGGAGAAGGCAGCTTCCCTCCCACTTGCTCTCTGCATCTTGCTTGGGTGCTGATCAGAGGTCATGACAGGAACCATCCATCCTCAGGGCTCCTCAGAGCTGGGACTTCATTTTTGCTGGTAGCTGCCCGTGCAGAGATGAAGTGATTGCCCAGTGAACTCCAGGTTCCCCTCTGTGTCTCTACACCACTGTGGTTGAGCAGCGCTCCTGAACTGAGGGCTCTCGCCCCATACGCACATCCCCAGTGCTACAGAAATTCACCAAGAGCAAAGTCTGGAGTTAGAGCCAAAGCTGGTGGCTGCCACAGGCAGGGCAGTGGGGAGTGTAGTCATGAGCCCCTAACATCTTGTGCTTCGACACTCCCTTACGAAAGCCTGACGTTCCCTGGCAGGCTGGGCCTGGGGAGCCAGCCCTGGCCCTGGGCAAGAGCAAGAGGGAGTGGGGAGGAACTCAGACCGCAGGCCAGTGGATTATCCACAGGGCCTTAGGAGTGCTGCACCTTCCACTGTGTAACCAGGCTCTCTGCTGTAGACACTAGGGTGACAGTTGTTTGGAATGTCTGCCATTGTGCACTATCACCCCTCCCCCATCCCTCAGTAGATAATCAAGAGTTGACCCTAATTCATAGAGTAGTTAGAACCCTTCTCCTCTCCCACCACGATGCTGTGTGGTGGGGATGTGGTCACACATGGGCTCATAGAAGCACAAGGAAAGTGGTCCGTGGTACTGGGTCATGTCCATTTTAACCAAGGTGCCTCTGAAATGTTCAGTAGGGAGAAGCATCCGTCCCAGACTTCATGTGCGCGGACCCAAGGTCAAGAATGTAATGTTTCTCTGCCAAGATTGTTTTATTTTTGCACCTCCTACCTTTAAGTCATTGTTTTACTCTGCAATTTTGTGGTCTCAGTGTTGTATCATTGTGCTCTCTGAGAAGCAACTTGGATCTATTTTGTTTGCATCTTTTGTTACATACTAGGCAGCTGCACTTTATGCTCTTTGCAACTGTTTTAATTATGGAACCATGTGCCACTGACAAGGTTAAATTTTTCTTAAGAAACATCTTCACTGTTTGTGTAAAAACGGAGACTTTAACAGCTTGGCCTCTAGAGTTACTGAACATTGTCACATTGAGAATGTAAATAGAACTGCAAGTTCAAGTGACTGGTTATTTCATCTGGGTGAAGGAAACAGCTGCAATAAAACCTCATGACTGTATCTCTGTCTTGAAACCGGCCGTGTCTTCCTTGACGACTTTCTCTCACACTTGTGTGCCCAGTTTTGACCCTTTTGTGCAAAAGAACTGTGTTTGGTCTAGGAATGTGCCCAGATGTTTCTTTATACCTCAGCACTGTGTTGGGTCTTCGAGAGGGGATGGTATTAACAGGGCCTATGTTACTTGGTTTTCCTCATTCAATAATGGCAAGTAATGGCCTGATAAAGAATCTTCTGGCAGGAGACAGGCACTAGCATGGGGAGGGATATGGATTTCTTTTTTTTTAGTTTTTCTGAGCTCCTGTTTTGCCAGAAAACATACCCTTCCTCCTTTCTAACCTCCCTGAGGTTCCCATCTACAGAATTTCAAATTCTTTACCCAAATATGCATATTGTTCATTTGCTGCTTTCATATTTTCCTCGTGGAATTAAATAAGAGATTTGCAAGCACCCGGTGGCACACTGGTGGCAGACAGAAAGCCCTCAATGTTCTGGGAAAAGAAGGATGCTACTGGAGTCTTTATTAATTTCACTGGTTGAGTACTGGTGTCTGTGGTTTGACAGTATTCTTTAAGTTAAAATAATGTCCAAAACATATAGAGTAGAATCCCATTTTGTAAGATATATATATATATATATCTCCTTGGGAAATTATCTGGAAGGATATACATGAAATGTTAGTGTTTTGGGGGGTGGTTGAATTTTAAGCAACTTTAATTCTTTTATATCTTCTGGTTTTTCTACAATAAACATGTATTAACTGTATACTCTCTAAAAAGATCATTTTCCTGAGGGACTTTGTGCTGCTCGGGTGAGGTATAAGTGCTTTCACTCCTTCAAAGTCCCGTCTCCAGGAGAACATGGCCTGTGCCCATGCCTGTCTTGGTCCTCGGGCGACGGGAGGCTGGCTCACGGCCACAGTCCACACTGGGACACTTCGCCATCTGTGCTTCGGACAGAATGGACTGCCTGGGGTGCGGGAGGCCTCGTCGGCATCCGGGGGCAGATCCAAGCCCCTGTTGCCTCAGGAAGCTGCCCACCGGGGCATCAGCTCAGGACCCAGGCCTCTAGCTCCTTGATGCAGAACTGCTCCTGCCGGGCCAGCACCTCGTTGTTGAAGGTTGCACAGGGGTGGCTCCCCCCGTGATACAAGTCTCCATCCAACCACAGCCCAAAGTGGCCACTAAAGAGAGAGGAGAGTCTTGGCATCGCTCCCTCCTGGGTGCTGACACCTTTCGGACCTGCACCAGCGGTGCTTGGCCATACTGCGACCGCAGCCCCACTTCGCCTTTGTCTCATCTCCCCTTAAACCAGTTTATCCTGATTGTTAGGGGCTCGCATGTTGTTCCCCACAGGAGCATTTTTTTTTTTTAAAGTTCAATGATTTTGATAAATATATACAGTGGTGCAACCATCACCACAATCCAGTTTTAGAACATTCAGAACGTTAAAGATGGCAATGCTTAACCAAAGGAGGGACTCTCGCAAGCGTGGACTCTGAGCCCAAAACACGTCAGAGGGCATCCGTTCTAATCCCCTCGTTTGACAGAAAACCTAGGCTGGAGCTGGCAAGTGGCTTACTGCAAATCAGCCATGGCTGGTGCGTTCTGTGTCAATCTGCCTCTCAGTGGAGGCTTTTCAGGCAGTTGGGAGAGCAAAGAACTTGCCTGGTACTAAGCAAGCCATGCTTTCATCTGTACCCTCAGGATAAGAGTTATTCTGCCTGAATTTTCAAGTCATACCAGAGGCGTGACTAACCTTGTCTTCCTAACGCACTCCATCTCCCACCCCCAACAGGCACGTGCGTGCGTACACACGCACGCACGCACGCACGCATGCCGGGTTCCAGGCAGATGCCTGCCTTCCTCCAGTGAGTTATGTTCCTACGATCATGGAGCTGACAGGTAAATTTGAGGCTTGCCCATCCCTTGAATCTAGCCTCATCCAACCATATGGAATGGTGTTCCCAAAGTTACACACAAATTCAGCCTAAGCTGTCACCAACGAAACACTTTGGGGGAGGGTCCACGCCACCCTCTCCTCTCAATATTGACTTAGAGCAGGGTTTAGGGGGTTGGCTAGGGGACTGAGCAGGCCCCAGGAGCTGCTGAAGGGAGAGGCTTGAAGGTTAACCAGCAGCCTCCCCATCTTGTCTGGGGCAGCCTAGCTCAGCATTTCCGGACGGGAGAAGGGATCCGAGCACAGACCACCCCGACACTCGAGACTCGGGGAGGACTGAGACACGCACCTGCCACAGCCCATCATCAGTGAATCCAAGTCTCCTTTCACAAAGAAAGAGTTGTTTCCTGTCCACTTGAAGACCTGTGATGATAGGAGAAACCTGCGGTTACTGGGCGAGTCCTGCCCTTGCACTTTGACTCTACACCACTGGGCGGCAGTGTTGTGGAGGAAACAGAACCTCCAGGCCCCAACGAAGGCGCAGGAACTACTTTGGGCTCCTAACTCTTGCAGTTTCTCTCCAGTCTCCCTGGAGTTCACCTCCTCTTGCCCTCCAGTCTGAATTCCCACAGCCCCAAAGCCCTTCTGTTCTAGGAATAGACCAGAGCCCTCTGAGGCTTCCTGCTTCCAAAGCTGGAGAGAGGAGGCGGAAAGTCCAGGTCAGGAGCGGGGCCCTGATTCTACCATTACTAACTGTTTCCTCCCCTCGCTGGAGGCAACACCAAGCCTGCACACTCCCCAGTGCTGCCTCACACCCAGTTGCTCAGCAAGTGTTGTGGGCCCCACCCCAAAGAGACACCCTGACTACCACCATTTCTGTCCCATCCGTCCCCGCCAGTCACTCCTCCCTGGATCACAGCCTCCTAATGGGTCTCTGCTTCCACTGTCTTCCAGCCCAGAGCCCATGTCCGCACTGCGGTCAGTGACGTATTCAAAATCCAATCAGGTGTTAGCCCTCCTCTGCTAAAGCCCTCCAATGGCCCTGGAAATAAAATCCAACCGCTTACAACAGCCGAAAGCCCAGCCTGCTGTGCCCCCGATTTTCTCTCCGACCTCTTTTCCCCCTTGACGACTGCACTTCATCTACCCTGGCCCTTCTGTCCCTGGGACACCTGAAGCTATTGCTGCTCTAGGATCTTCACGCTTGCTGATCCCTCTGCCCAGGATGCTCTTCCCCCAGATCCTCAAATGGCCCACTTCTCATCTTTCAGCCCAAATGTCATCCCAGAGAAATTGAAAGTAGCCCTTCCTCCCAGGCCCTGTTCATGTGGCAATATGCCACTGCCTGCCCAGCTAACAGGTAAGCTCTGTGAAAGCTGCCTTGATTCCGGCAGTATTCCTGAGACATGGTATAGATGTTTGTTGAATAAACAAATTATTCAAGGGTCAATTTAGCTAATAAGATTTTTTAAAGGCTGCAGAAGTATAGCATATTATAGCCTGTAATTAGTTGCCAAAAATGCTCTGAGCAACCAAAGGGTGTTAAGCAAGAAAATGGACTAATAAAAGATAAGCCCTGGGCTCAGAAGAGGTGAGATAATACTAACAAGTGGCCACGAGAAGACAGAACCATTCAGCTCCTCCTCTACTTTCCTCAAGGAACATGACCTTCAGACTTGAAGGAGGAAGATAAACATTGCTGCAGAAAAAATTAAGGCCATGTTCATGGTGCTTCTTGGAAGAGCGGTCAAGGAACGGCTGGGAATTCATGAAGAACACAAGAGGTGCCAGAAGACCAAAGACAGGCAAAAATTAGCCAAGTTTTGGAAGGATGAGATTCCATAACAGTATCCTGGGAAGACTGTAGTGATCCCCTGAAAAAAATCATAAGTTCCTTTGAAGAATTTTTTTGGCACTTAGCACCAGGTACTGTTTAGTCACTGGAGAGAACAGCAAACATAACAGACAAAAATTCCTGCCTCTTGGAATTCCCACTCTAGCGGCAGGAGGCGGGTAAATAAGTAAAATAAATGGTATATTAGGTAGCGACAAAAGCTAAGGAGAAAGAAGTAGAGAAGGGCAATAAGAATTTCTAGGGGCTGGAGTGTTACAAATTTAAAGCAGGTGGCCAGGGAGGGCCTTGCCCAGAGGGTAACATCTGAGCAGGGTCCTGAAGGAAGTGAGAACCGACCCACATGGAGATCCTGTGGAGGGCACACTAGGTAGAGCAGTGTGTGCAAAGGCCCTGAGGTAGGAACAGGCCTGCCTGTTTAAGAACAAACCGACAGGTCTGTGTGGCTACAGCAGAGTGAAGGAGAGGGAAAGTAGCAAGAAATGACATCAGAGAGAGGCCAAGAGACGTAGGGACTTGTAGGTAACTGTAAAGACTTTGGCTTTTCTCTGAGGGAGAAAGGAAGCCATCGGCAGCTTGGAGCCCAGGAGTGACGTGCCCTGACTTATATTTTAAAAGGCTCACTCCAGGTACTGTGATGACTGAAGGTGGAAGCATTAGGAGGCTATAGCAGGAACACAGGCAAGTAATGATGGTGGCTTGAACCAGGGTGACAGCAAAGGACATGGTGAAAAGTGGTGGATTCTGGATAGCGATAGAAAGAGGAGGAAGAGCCATCAGGATTCGTTGACAGCTCAGATGTAGGGTGTGAAAGAGGCGTTAAGAAGGGCTCCAAAATTTTTGGTCTTGATGGCAGAAAAGATAGAGGTGCCGTTAACTTTGTCAGGGAAGATGGCAGGGGGAACCGGTTTTCTGGGAGAAAGTCAGGAGCTCAGCTTTGAACATGTGAGGCTTGAAATGCCATTTAGATCCAACTGGAGACACTGGGTAGTGGTTGGATGTATGTGAGTGTGGAGTCCGGAGGAGAGGCCATCAGCACCTGGATGGCACGGAAAGCTGTGAGAATGGACGAGACCTCGAAGGAAAAGAGGGTAGTCAGAGAAGAGATGACAACCAAAACCTGAGCTTTAGGACCCCATGACGTTAAAAGGTTGGGGAGATGAGGAGGAACCAGCAAAGGATTCTGCCAAGGAGCTGCCGGAGCAGTAGGAGGAACCTTGTACAACTTGGGGATTCTAGTACGTGAAGCCTGGAAGGCCAGCGGTGAGGACTAGTATCCAGCATGGGTTTATTGTAAACAACTGTCCCTTCTCCTCTTCCCTGATAAGATTTCCAGGCTGGCGATGGAGGCAACGCAGCAGATATGGTGTGTTTTGCCTTCAGCAAGGCAGTCAGTCCAAGCTTGTGACCTCCTTGTCATGCAACCAGATGCCTATGTTGTTGCATGTATCTGTAGGTGTCTTGCTCTGTGCATGGGACAGGGGTTTCTAATGGCAAACCAGTGCACCTGCAACTAGTGCTTCATCTATTTTGTGTTTCCACTCCATTCAACTCCCTTTTCCCTGTCTCCCTCTAGTAAAGCAGCTTGGCAAAACCCCAGTCGTGGTTGAACCCTCCCATCGCGCTCTCCGTGCTTGAACCTGAGGAGCTGAATTTTGCTAGAGAAAAGCACACACCGAAGTAAGTGGCCTTTACATTCACAGTGTCGGACCTCCAGTCAGCCCTGCCTAGCTGCCCTTCTGTTTCTCCAGTTTTCTCCAGCAGCTTCCCTTTCTACTCCTGCCATACCTCCTCTCCCCTCAACCTTCACACCCTCCTCTCTATCCCCACCCTTATCTGATGGCCTTACCCGACACTGCCTAGGAAAATATACCCCCACACCCACAGGGCTACCTGCACTTGGACCAGTTTTGTCTTTCCAGCCTGTATCTGCTGAGCAACAAACCTCCTCTCAAGCCAGTCAGTGGTTGCCAGGAACTGAGCACTTTTTAAATGAAGGGGGATGCTCTGCCTGCCACTGCCCTGCTGTACTCCCTCTGTGGAAAGATGGAAGGACACCAGGCACCCAGCACGGGGGATGGAGCTGGGGGCCACTGGGACCCCAGGTTCTTTGTCCTGCCGTAGATCCCACTCCCCTCCTGGAAGGTTAAGAACATCACCTTCAGCTGTGGAGAGAAGGAGAAGAGGAACGTCTCGCCAGTACCGTAGAAGCCTTTGCTGAGTCGAATAGCCGAGGAGGAGAAGGCCCCAAACATCTCGAAAGAAGAGTTTGCAGTTTGTAGCTGGAAGGGAGCTGGAGGTCCACTGGCAGCACCACCCTTCAGGCTTCGTAACATAGGCCCGTCCTAGAGAGGCTCCCGGGGAGCCTGGGGCAGAGCTGGGGGATGGAGAGGCCCTCGGGGGCCCAACGACATGCATCGCTTCCACTAACACTCCCAGCACACGGCTCACCTGGCCATCCTGGTCCCTCAGCACCAGCAGCACCGGCCCACTGTGGCCCTCCATCTGCCTGTACAGGCTCCGCAGACTGAAGCCGTCCCTTGACGTGCAAAAGGCCAGACTCCAGGAGTGTCCAGCGACTCTCGGGGGGAGGTGGAGGCTGAGCTGGGGACAGGACTGGAGGTGAGTGAGGGTTCCCGGTCCTCCCACCCTCCTCGCCCCGTATCCTTCGGGTCCCAGGAGGACTGAGGTTGAACAGCCACCACTCACCCAAGCACGGTGCTTTGCAGGTTACAGAGTACTTTACTGTTTCCAGGGGACTTTCACGCCAATTAGCAGGGACCCTCAGAGAGAGGGATTAGTATTCCCATTTTATAGATGAGGAAGCTGAGGCTCAGGGAGGTGAAGCAACCTGCCTGAAGCCCACATGGGGAGTAAGTGGCAGAGCCAGGATTTGAACCCAGGTCAGAGGGGTCACCTTGGCCCCTAGCAGCCAGAGAATAGATGAGATGCTGAACCCCTCCTCCTAATCCCCCCACCTCATCCTCCCACCCCCACCCCAGCTTTGGTGTCAATTCCCAAGGACTAGATTAGTTCACTATATCCTTAACCTCCTGGCCCAGGGAAGAAGGCGGTGCTAGGATTACTGGATCATTTTACAAGAAAGGAAGAAAAGCCCAGAGAGGAGAAGTGGTTTGCCCAAGGTGACACAGTGAGCAGAGGACAGAGCAGGAGTGACCCTGGGTGTCCTTGGGCCTGGCTGGGGTGGGGCAGGAGCGTGGGACCCTTAGGCTCAGGGCTGAAATCTTTGCACCATGGACTGTGCCCGAACCTGCCTCATCTCCGAGGCTCCCAGAACCTGGCTGGCTTCTGCCAGCTGGGGCGCCACTGGCTCTTCAGGAGCAGGAGCTGGGGCTGGGGCTGTCTCCTCCTCCCGTTCCTCTTCCTCTTCCTCACCCTCCTCCCCAGACAGAGCGTCCTCCACCTGGCTGGGCTGTGAAGACACAAAGAGGCCTGGTGAGTGGAGGGGCAAGGAGACACCAGCTTCCACACACCCGGAGCCTGAGGGCCTCGGCCACCTCATCCCCCCTGCCCAGGCCCCTGCAGCCACCAGCCCAGCCAGAGGAAGCAAGCATCAGCGACAGACCAGACCCTGGCCCCGCCTCCAGCCAGCTCCCTCCCTGGCCCCTGCCAGCCATGCCCATCAGATGTGGCCGTGGGCCCTGCGGTTTGTCTGCCTGGTTTCTCTGGATCCAGAGTGGATGCCAGGGCTTGCGTTCTAAGCTTGTGGGCAGGAGAGAAGGGCAGATGACAGCCCAGCTCTGGGAGCCGCAGCTGTGCCTTTGTACGTGAAATAACGATAATAATAATAACAACAACAGTAGTGGCCGACATATACAATATACAGCACACACTTGACTAGGCCTGTGTGAAATGCTTGCTGTGCGTGATCTCTCTGAATTTTCCCAAGAATTCTAAGAAGAATGTGCTGCTTTTTTTTTTTTTTTTTTTTTCCTTTTGGCCGCGCACTCTGTGGCTTGTGGGATCTCAGTTCCCCGACCAGGGATTGAACCCGGGCCACGGCAGTGATAGCGCCAAGTCCTAGCCACTGGACTGCCAGGGAACTCCCCAGAATGTGCTTCTTACTACCCCCATTTTACAAAGGAAGAAAGAAGGCCCTTTCAGCCAGTAGTCATAGGTGAGACAGCGTGCAGGTTCACAGATTCGTATAAAATGCACATTGTCTGTGTGAATGTGTGTGGTGTGTTGGCTTAAAATAGAGTTGTGTAGGCAAATCAGTGTGAGAAGGTGTTGAGTGCAACTTCGTGTGTTACCTGTCAATGTGTTTGTGAGTGTGAGTTGGGATTGTGTAAATATATCTGTGTGTCAGTGGGCATGTATGGTGGTGTCTTCATTCATTCATTCATTCATTCACTCCATTGAGCTCCCACTCTGTACCAGAGTGTGTATGTGTGTGTGTGTGTGTGTGTGTGTGTGTGTGTGTATGCACGCCTGCACACAATGACTTCGGGGCTTTTCATCAGGAGAGACTTCCTCAAGGACTTCCCTGCTGGCGCAGTGGTTAAGAATCCACCTGCCAATGCAGGGGACATGGGTTCGAGCCCTGGTCCAGGAAGATCCCACATGCCACTGAGTAACTAAGCCCGTGCGCCACAACTACTGAGCCTGCGCTCTAGAGCCCACGAGCCACAACTACTGAAGCCCACGTGCCACAACTACTGAGCCTGCGCTCTAGAGCCAACGAGCCACAACTACTGAAGCCCACGTACCACAACTACTGAGCCTGCGTGCCTAGAGCCCGCACTCCGCAACAGGAGAAGCCACCGCAATGAGAAGCCTGCGCACCGCAACGAAGAGTAGCCCCTGCTTGCTGCCAACTAGAGAAAGCCCGCACGCAGCAACGAAGACCCAACGCAGCCAAAAATTAATTAATGAATGAATTAATTTTAAAAAACAGCAGGGGGTACTCCATTAAAGAAAAAAAAAAAAAAAAGACAGACTTCCTCGAGAAGGAGAGAAGGACAGGACACTGCTTTCCTGTTCCCCAGGTTCAGGCCTAGTGAGGGGGTCCTAGCTGTGCAGGCTTCTGGATAGAGCTCCATCTGGCACCCACTCCGGGGAGGAAGGGATGGAGACAGTGGTCTGTGCTCCTTGAGGGTCTTGGGAACATGGGGCTGGGCGCTAAGGCCCCAGGTTCCTGAGTCCTTGCTCTGAACCCTGGGCCAGCTGGGGAGGGGCTTGGAAGGGGGACACCGGCCTGTATCCAATCCTGCCCAGACCCCCTCCCCCCGCCTTTCCTGACCAACCCCCAGCCCAAGCTGGCCCCTTACCAGCCGAGTGTAGCGCCAGCGGAGACCTTTCATTCTTCTGTCCGAGCCCAGCAGAGGGCAGTAAGCGAGCCCTCAGCCTTGCTGGGGGAGGCAGCACCACTTGTTGAGGCCTAAAGATGAGAGGGAGAAACCTGGGGCACACCCGGCTGGCTCCACGCCCACCCGCCTACCCTTTGCTCCCTCTCACCTGTCATTCACCTGTCATTCCCAGGCCAGTATGTCACTGGGTGGGTCTGTGAGGTCAGCTACGCTGGGCATTCAAGGCTGCACTTGTAGTTAGCAATTAACACGTTAGCCGTAAATTCTAGCTGTGATTCCCTTCTACCTCCTTGCCCTTCTGGCAGCCTGGCCCATGGACTGTAGCCTTTGGGCAGATGCCTGAGCCCCCAGAATAGGGGTCTGGGGCCTCTGGTTCCCTGTATGACCTTGCATAAGTCCCTTGCACCGCTGGGTTTCCCCACATGTAACTGGGTTTCCCCCCATGTAACATGTAGCACTGTTACATGTTTCCCCACATGTAACATATTACACTGTTTCCCCTCTGGTTTCTCTGAGACCAGATTATTTCAGAGGCCCTACAAGACTGACAGCCTGCAATTCAGTTTCCTTTCAAAGCTTGAAAGGGGCCAAGCTAGACCAAAAGAACAGATGTTGAAAACAAAAAAAGTCACTTTTCTAATTAAAAAAGCAATACATGTTTACTATAGAAAATTTGAGGAATTTAGAAAAGAATAAAGAAAAATACAAAAATATTCATAATTCCACCTCTCAGAGATAAACTCTCAACCCCTAAGGGTATTTTTTCCCATCTTTTATATTTATTTCATATATAAGTATATACACACATTTATAAATAGATCATACTGTGTATCGTTTTATAAAGTGCTTTTTCAAGCTTAACAAATGAAAAATTTCCAGTTACATTCAGTACCCTTTGAACACAGGATTTTTTTTTTTTTAATAATTTTTTTTTTTTAATTTATTTATGGCTGTGTTGGGTCTTCGTTTCTGTGCGAGGGCTTTCTCTAGTTGAGGCGAGCGGGGGCCACTCTTCATCGCGGTGCGCGGGCCTGTCACCATCACGGCCTCTCTTGTTGTGGAGCACAGGCTCCAGACGCGCAGGCTCAGTAATTGCAGCCCACGGGCCCAGTTGCTCCGTGGCATGTGGGATCTTCCCAGACCAGGGCACGAACCCGTGTCCCCTACATTGGCAGGCAGATTCTCAACCACTGCGCCACCAGGGAAGCCCTGAACACAGGATTTTTAATGGCTGCATATTATTTCATCACAGGATGTACATCATTTCTCAAATGTCTGACATTTTGTTTGCTTCTAATTTTCTGTGATTATTAGCAAAACCGTAATGAACCTCCTTGTTCATAAATCTGATGATATCCTTTATGATAAATTTCAAAAGTTGAATAATGGATCAAAGGGCATCCACATATTCTTCCCCCCCCCACCCCCCACCCCCCCACCACGCAGCATGTGGGATCTTAGTTCCCCGACCAGGGATCAAACCTGCACCCCCTGTACTGGAAGCACGGAGTTCCAACCACTGGACCACCAGGGCAGTCCCCATTCACACATTCTTGATAAATGTTCCAACACGGCTTCCCAGTGCTTAAGGCTGATCCATGTCCAGATATCTTTCAGGAATCTCAGGACAATATATTTCTGATCATCATGTTTTACACCCTTAAATTGCAGATAAGGGAACTGCCACTCAGAAAGTAGAAGGGACTAACCACAGCCACGTGATAGAATAACACAGTCATTAAGAGCACAGACTCTGGAGTCAGGGAGTTTAATTCCTGGTTTTTGCCACTTCCTTGCTGTGTGACCTTGGGCAAGTTACTTAACATCCTTGTGCTTCCGTCTCCCAATCTGTAAAATACTAATACCTATCTACCTGATAGGGCTGCTGTAAGAGTAAATGAAGATAATGCCTGAAGAACTAGGATGCTGAGCCAGGCCTCCATCTTCCTGTTCACAGTTCCTGGTGTTTGGTGAGCACTGGACAAATGACAGTGCTATGGTTACCCCCCCCCCACATTGCCCCTTTGAGAGATTCAGGGCTCAAGTCCCTGACAAATGGCCACTCAGTCTCCACCTGGGCACCTCTGGGACAGAGAGTCACTCAGTCACTTGCAGGGGTGAGTAGCTCAGTGGAGAAGGGAAAGGCAGGAATCGTGGAAGAACGTACTCACCCTGCCGAGTCCCAGCCTCAGGTGACCTCCTCCAGCCTGTCCAGCCGGATGGCTTCCCTAGTGCATCTCCTGGTTCCCACAGAGAAGGGGCCACTTCCAGAACTGACCCTGTCCACCTGGCGGTCTGTACAAAGCAGCTTTAGCTCTGCACCCTGGTCCCCCAGCGGGCAGCTGGCACCTCTGCCCCAGCCGGGCTCCAGCCCTCCTCCCAGCTCTTATACCTGCCCAGAGGGTGGCAGGCCTTGGCCCTGAGCCTGCTCCGGTTCCAGCTGGAAAGGCCTGGCAGTCAATGTCGTCCATCAGAAACTCAAATCCCACAAACAAGACCTTGTCACCTCAGGCCCCCAGCTCTGCCACCACCAGCCCAAAGAGGTGGGGTTTACTCAGCTCCTTGGCTCTAACCTGGAGCCTCTCACCCACAGCTACTAGGTGGCACGTGGTGCCTGAAGCCCATGACATAAAGCGCTTCCTTAAGGGGTGCAAATGTCCAGGAAAGGGTCCTTCCGTGGGGTCCCCACCAATCACCCTGTGCTGCAGGGGAGGCCCGGGGCTGGGAGGTGAGGGGAGGCAGCCCTGCTGGTTTCCCACTCTCACATGGGGTGCTGATTCTTTCCTCATTGGCCTGTCATGCCATGGGGTGAGATCATGTCCAGGAAGCCCAGCGTCTGGCATACAGTAGGCACACTGTCAGTGCGGTACTTCTCTGTCCCTGGCTCATAGGGGGACTTCAGTGAATGCTGTTGTTGAAACACAGAACCTCAAATTTGGAAGGGGCTTCAGCCAGTCCCAGAACAAGCGGCCTCCACCCAGGGCAGAAACTCCTGAAAAAATATGCCCACCAAGGGTCCCCCAGCGTGTTGGGTGGGTAAGCCCACTCTCTCGGGTGGCTCACTCCATCTTCACAGACCTGAAAGAGACCCCCTCCTGCTGGCCTTGGTGGAAAAGACTCGGGTCCCCAGATCCTCTCCCCATGACCAGGTCTCCTGGAGCAATGCCCGCTCCAGGAAGGTGGGATACCAAAAGGACTAGTATTATGGGGAAAACATTCAAGTGAGGAGCCCTGTTGCCACCTCAAACATGGTTGTTGCTATATGTGTTTGAGCTGTCAACAGCTCGGGGGTCACACGTCTGGCCTTCCCTGCTCTCAGGGCCCCTCTCCCAAATCTATTTCCTCCACGCTCAATTCCTGAACCTTTGGGCACTTTGGGAGGCCAGTGAGATGTGCCTTGCTGTCCCATTCTTTATCCTCAAGTCTAGGAATGTGACCTGGCAGGAAAGCCACTTGCCATGTATTTGGCCCCTAAAAAGCTTCCACGATGAGATTCTAGGCACCAGAGTGTTGAATGTCCCAGCTCTGCCTTGCAGCCTGTCTTGTCCTTTCTCCACCAGACCACAGGCCGCCTCTTTGAGAACTGCAACAGTCACAGCCAGGAAACAATTTCAATGTCCAGTAGAAGGGGAAAAGTTTAAGCGACCCATGGACTATCCCCTCTGTGGATTATTTCTAAGTATTAAAAGTGATGTTTGCCAAGAGTTCATAAATGCACGGGGAAATGTTTCTGCTACTCTGTAAAGTGAAAAAAGCCGCATATAAAACTGGATATGCGGCACAGTTTCAGCTCTGTGGTTTGCTGAGTCGACTGGCTTCACTCTGACCCTCGGATGGGTGCATGACATACCCCTTCACACATCCTGGGAGGTCTGATTTCTTCTCTGCTCCCTGTGACAGACGGTCTTTGCCCTCCTCACACAAGCTCCACGCCTTTGGTTCCTCACTCAGCCGGTAACTTTATTCTTCACTGAGAAAACAGAAGCCATCAGTCACTCCCTCAGCTTCCCGACAGACCCACCTGCATCTCACCCATCTCTTCCGCCTTCCGTCCAGGACAACGGAGGAAGGGCCCCTGCTGCTTTCGAAAGCCGGTCCCCTGGGCCTCCCTGGCTCTGTCGCTCTCCGCTTCTCCTGCCCGGCTTCTCTCGGCCTCACCCATCTCTCGCTTGCCCCTCTCAACACAGCCGTCCCCTCCACGGCTGCTCCCTCCTCTTCTCCCTACACTCCACCTCTACCTCTTCTTCACTCTTCAACCCCCGGCCTTTGGCATCTGTCCCTACCACGCCTGCTCTTGCAAGGTCCCCAGCAGCTTCCGTGTTGCCCTAGGAAGGGGACGCTGCTCTCATCTTCCTCCAGCTCCTATGCCGCTTGACACAGCGATTCTCCCTGACGACACGCTGTCTTCATTTCCCTCCTCCCTCATCGGCCACTCCCTCTCTGTCTTTTGTGGCTGGCTTCTCCTCTCTTAACCACTTTCTAGAACCAGGAATTCTCCTTTTTTTTTTTTTTTTCAATTTTCTACCTTATGAAAGAAATAATATATGGATACAGTTTTATTTAATAAGATTCAAACAATTCATGATAGATGTTTTGGGAGCAATTATTGAAGGCCCTCTTCATCTGTCCTCTCCCAATCTCATCCACTCCTGGAGGTAACAGCTATCAATCTTTTTTTTTTTGAATTTTTAAATTTTATTTTATTTTTTATTTTTTAAATTGAAGTATACTTGATTACAACATTATATAAGTTACAGGTGTACAGAATAGTGATTCACAATTTTTAAAGGTTATACTCCATTTATAGTTATTATAAAATATTGGCTATATTCCCTGTATTGTACAATATGTCCTTGTAGCTTATTTTATACAGAATAGTTTGTACCTCATACTTCCCTACCCCCATGTTGCCCCTCCCTCCTTCCCTCTCCCCACTGGTGACCACTAGTTTGTTCTCTGTATCTGTGATAGAACCAGGAATTCTTTATTTTATTTTACTTATTTTCAATATTTTATTTTATTTTATTTTTTTATACAGCAGGTTCTTATTAGTTATCTATTTTATACATATTAGTGTATATATGTCAATCGCAATCTCCCAATTCATCCCACCACCACCCCCCCGCCCGCTTTCCCCCCTTGGTGTGCATACATTTGTTCTCTACATTTGTGTCTCTACTTCTGCCTTGCAAACCGGTTCATCTGTACCATTTTTCTAGATCCCACATACATGTGTTAATATACGATATTTGTTTTTCTCTTTCTGACTTACTTCACTCTGTATGACAGGCTCTAGGTCCATCCATGTCTCTACAAATGACCCAATTTTGTAGAACCAGGAATTCTTAACTTCCTGGTTTTTCTTCTCTCTGTAGACCCTCTCTCTATGTGACCCTATCTGGTCTCATGGATTTAAATATTGTCTAAATGCAGGTGACTCTTCATGACTCCGGACCAACTGCTACCCTGGGCTCCACACTCATAGGTCTCTTACCTATATGACTTGGATGTCTCCACAGACATCTCAAACTGATCGGGTCCAGAAAGAACTCTCCATTTCCCCCTCTAAACCTGGTCTCTCTACCCCCGACCACATTTAAGCTGTTTTCCCTGTCTTGTTAAATGGCACCGTCACTCATCCTGTAACGAAAGCCAGTAACCTGGGAGTTGAACTTGACTTCATTTCTCTGATCCCTCACCTCCAACCAAGCGTGTCTAACTCTTCAAAGCTCCAGAACAGATCTCAAAACTACCCCTCTTCTTCCCTCTCCACTGCCTCCACCCTCATCCAAGCCACCGTTACCTCTCAGAGGCTGGTTCAATAGGCCCTTTACCCATCTTCTAGCATCTTCTTGCCATCAGCTAGAGTGATCTATTTAAAGCACAAATTAGATTACATCTCACCCCTGCTTACTCCCAAGTCCCCAGTGGCTTGTCACTGCATCAACAATAAAGCCCCGGGCTTCCCCGGTGGTGCAGTGGTTAAGAATCTGCCTGCCAATGCAGGGTACATGGGTTCGAGCCCTGGTCCAGGAAGATCCCACATGCCGCAGAGCAACTAAGCCCGTGTGCCCCAACTACTGAGCCTGCACTCTAGAGCCCATGAGCCACAACTACTGAGCCCGCGTGCCACAACTACTGAAGCCCGCGCACTTAGAGCCCGTGCTCTGCAAGAGGAGAAGCCACCGCAATGAGAAGCCCGCGTGCTGCAACGAAGAGTAGCCCCTGCTCGCCGCAACTAGAGAAAGCCGCATAGCAACGAAGCCTCAATGCAGCCAAAAATAAATAAATTTAAAAAATATATATATAAGATATTTTAAAAACAAACAAACAAACAAACATTAAAGCCCTGCCCAGGGCTGCTGTGGCTCCCACTGTCCAGTCCTGCTCTGTCTTGTCCTTCTTCTATTACCCATCAAGTGCCGGTCACTCTGACCTTCTTACTTCCTTGAACATCTATCAAGCTTGTTCCTCCTTCAGCCTTTGCCCTTGCTGTTCTCTCTGCCTGGCATTCTCTTATTCTGGCTCATTTAAACTGAATAACTCAGTTTAAATGTCACCTCCTAAGAGAGGCCTCCCTGACTACCCTATTTAAAGCAGGTTCTGGGACTTCCCTGGTGGCCCAGTGGTTAAGAATCCATGCTTCCACTGTAGAGGGCATGGGTTCGAACCCTGGTCAGGGAACTAAGATCCTTCCCGCATGCCACGTGGTGCGGCCAAAAACAGCAACAACAACAAAAGCAGGTTTCCCCACTAATTCTTCTAATTCTCCTTCAGCCAGTGGTTTGTATAAGGAACAGAACCTTTTTTTTTTTTTTTAAAAAAATCACCTCCTTTTTGGAGCCTTCCTACTCTCCATTCAGTTTCCATCATGTTGGTCAATTTAGCCACTTGAATGGGAGAACATAAACTGTTTTTCCGCTGGGTGATCAGCATCTTCATTTCGTACAATCTGATATATAATTCTTAGAATCATTTAACACTTCATGCCTTCTGGAGTAGAGCTTTATATGGCACACACTGTGTGCCTGAGCTGGATACCACCCAACAGTGCAGCACAACAGGCTCTGAAGCTGGATGGCCCTGGGTTCCAATCAACCCCAGCCCTGCCTCTTCCAAGCTGTATGACCTTGAACAAGCATTCCAGTTATCCATTGCTGCATAACAAACTACCCCCTAAATTAGTGGCTTAGAACAACAATATTTTGCAGTTTGGGACAGCTCATTTCTGCTCCACTTGGCATCAGCTGGGGCAGCTCCAAGGCTGGGGGCTGAATCATCTGAAAGTTCCTTCTCTCACATGTCCGGGGCTTAGCGGGGACTGGAGCTGGAGTTGTTGGCTGGAGCACCTTCACGTGGCCTCTGCATGAGGCCTGGGTTTCCTCCCAACATGGTGGCTGCGTCCCAAGGGAGAGTGGATTGAGAGAGAGAGAGACAGAGAGACAGAGACTGAGAGACACAGAGAAACAGAGGCAGAGAGAAATTGAGCTGTAAGAGCCACATTGCCTTTTATGACCTAGCTTCCCACTGTTGCTTTTGCCATTCTCTATTGGTTGAGGCAGTTACAAAAGTCTGCTCAGGTTCAAGGAGAGGGAACATAGACCACGTCACTCAACTGGAAGAGTGTCACTGCCACACTGTAAAAAAGAATAATTGGGATGAGCTATATATTGCTGAGCCTGTCTTTGGAAAATATAATCAGCCACAAGAAGTTCCTAACCTTTCTGAGATCCTCTGCTGAAGTGTTGAGCACAGAGCCTGGCATGAGTGCCCAGGGCTCAGGAAACCCCAGGTGGCCTCCCCACCTGCATGGAGCCAATTCTGGGCCCCTGGCTAGTCTTACTCCTTTCGCTGTTTCCCTGGTGTGACCTGAGTCCAGAGCCCCACCTTGACCCAAGCCCTGGGCCCCTCCCCACCAGGGCCTTGCTGCTCCCCAGGCTCTTCTGGGGCCGCAATGTAGATTCATGGCTCCCCAAATCCAAAGACCTTCAAAGCAGGAATGGCCATCAGCCCCCTGCTCAGCCATGAGTGTTGCGACCCAGACAGGGTTTGTGGTAGAGCCAGGACTCGGGCCCAGGCCCACATGGGGAGATCCAGGCCACCGCTGGTGTGGCCCTGGGTGTGTCAGGAGTGGCTGAGCAGCCTGCTCTATGTAGCATGTCCCCTGCCGGGATTCCCACCATCCAACATCTCCAAGCCCACGTTCTGCATAGATGGAGAAACTGAAGTTCAGAGAGGGTAAACAATTTCCGAGAGCCACACAGCATCTCTCTGTGCCAGGCCAGAACCAGTCTACTAGAAACGGGGACATCAGAGCTAGAAGGACCCTGTCATCTGTTACATCAGACTAAACCAAGTGGGGTCTTCTGAGGCCCGGGAAGCAGGAGGGCTTACCCTGGCCCTTGCCCCTGTGAAATGCCATGCCATCCTGTTTGTGGTGAGTCTTTTGTGGCTCATCTCCTCCCTTTACTGTGTGCTCCATGAGGTCAGGAACTCACCATTGACAAGTCCACCACTGTGTCCCTCAGGGTCCCACCTGGTGCCTGTGGACTGGGTGAGTGGACAGTCAGTGGGGGCAGGGGAGCAGGTGCCTTGCCAGGACGGGGGCAGAAATGCCCCTGAAGAAGTGTTTGCAGAGAACCTGCTGAGTGGCCCTGCTCCTTACCTGGCTCCGTGGGGGGCACCCAGAGGAAGGATCCGAGGATAGAGGGGGCACTTACACACCTAGACACACCTAGATGGGGATGAAGCCGTGCCTCACCGGGAGAGGGCATACCCCGGGAGTGTATTCACCGCTGCGGGGCAGGTGGCACAGAAACAGAGTGGACCTGGGCCAGCTGTGTGTCAAGGGCAGGAGGAGGTGAAGCAACAGGTTTGGGGGAAGAGGAAGAGGAGGGAAAGAGAGCAATGGAAAAGAAAGGAGGAAAGGGGGAGAAGGAGGAGGAAAAGGAAAGGAAGGGGAATAGAGGGAGGAAGAAGAGGCTGCAGACCGGTAAACACCAGCCTTGCCCCCCACGCCCGCCAGGGGGTGCTACCCTGAGCGTGAGCGCCTGCCCGCCGGGCAGCCAAAGGACTTCAAGTGGCTCTGCCCAGCAGCGGCTTGGTGGCGATAGGGAGTAGCAGCGAGGAGCGGGGGCGGGGAAGACGTGACAGACACAAGGGAAAATCAACAACACAGGAGCACAGTTCTGGAAGGAAAGAAACGACACCCACCAGAGCCGGGACTCCGGGGTTATCCGGAGTTGTTCCTGTGGGGGACGTGTGGGGATCAGGGCAACCGTGTCCAGCTCGGACCAGCCCCCACGGGAGCCAAAACCTATTCCCAAAGCATCCGCTGGTCTGACTCCTGAGAACGGGTCGCCTCCATTTTAGCCCTGCAGAACCTGAGACCGGGGTCAGGGGAGGAGGGAGTATGCCTGGGATCACAAGCCGGTCACGGCGTGCAGAGCCGGGCATGCACCCAGGGCCCGACGCTCCCCACGACTGTGAGAGGGAAGCCAAGCCAGAAGATGCGGAGCACGCCCTGGAGGCGCGAGGTCTGGCTTCCATCCCGGCTCTGCCGCTAACCGTGGGCTGATCGCCTGTCTTCCCTAGGCTTCAGTTTACCCATCTGTACATTGGGATAATCGGTCTTGCTCTGCGAGGTTCAGGGGGGCGGAGTTCGCGCACGCTCTGCACAGCCTCGAGGGGCGAGGTGCTCGGCGTGTATATGGATGCTGGCTCCCGCGATCTGAGGTCCACCCGGCCTCTACCTAGGAGTCCCCCCTCTCGCCGCTCCCGCGACCCCTGCGCGGACGAGGGGAGCAGGGTCGCCTCCGCCGGGTGCGTTCCCCAGGCCAGCAAGGGAGGGGGCGGCGGCGGAGTGGAGGGGAAGGGAGCCCGGGCCACGGCAGCCCCGGCCCGCCTGACCCTCGAGGGGGTCGCTGTTGCTTCGCAGATCCCTCCCTCGCTCGCTGCCTGTGTCCCTCCCTGCCGCTCCCGCCGCGTCCGCCTTTTGTTCGCGGAGCCGCGCGCCCCCGAGCCGAGGCGGCGGGGCGGGGAGCTGGCGGGGCTGCGCGGGGGGCGGGCCGCGCCGGGCGGAGCCGGGGCCCGGGCCGCAGCCGGACTCGGAGCCCGAGAGAGCGATCGGCGTGCAGGCAGCCGGGGCCCGGGCGCGCTCCGGGGGCGCGGCGAGGCCGAAGGGGCGGGCGCCGGGCGGAGCCGGAGCCGGAGCCGGGGCGCCTGGAGGCGATCGGGCCGCTCTCTCCGAGCCCAGGGCAGCGGAGAGACCGTGCGGCGGGGGTCGGGGCCAGAGCGCAGCCGGGGGGCTGAGGTGGGCCGAGAGGAGCCGCGGCCCCAGCGGCCGGAGGGGCGCCAGGAGCCTCCCACGGGGCGCGGAGGCCGGGCGGGCCCGGGCCATGCGCGCCGCTCGCTGAGGCCGAGGGAGGCCGCGATGGAGGTGCCGGCGGGGGAGTCCCCGGCTCGGGGCTGCGGCCCCCCGCCCGCTCCCGCTCCGGAGAGGAAGAAGAGCCACCGCGCGCCGTCGCCGGCCCGGCCCAAGGACGTGGCCGGCTGGTCGCTGGCCAAGGGCCGCCGCGGCCCAGGCCCGGGCGCAGCCGCCGCCTGCAGCGCCGCGTCCTCGGCGCGGCCCGACAAGAAGGGGCGTGCGGTGGCGTCCGGGGCGCGGGGCTCAGGGACCCGGGTGGCCGGTGTCCGCACCGGGGTCCGCGCCAAGGGCCGTCCGCGTCCGGGGACCGGGCCGCGACCGCCGCCACCGCCGCCCAGCCTCACCGACAGCAGCTCGGAGGTGTCGGACTGCGCGTCGGAGGAGGCGCGCCTGCTGGGCCTGGAGCTGGCGCTGAGCAGCGACGCCGAGTCAGCGGCCGGGGGCCCGGGGGGCGCCCGCACCGGGCAGCCGTCCCAGCCCGCGCCGTCCGCACAACAGCCTCCGCGGCCCCCCGCCTCCCCCGAGGAGCCGTCGGTGGCCGCGTCGTCGGTGGGGAGCAGCCGCCTGCCACTCAGTGCCTCGCTCGCCTTCTCCGACCTCACCGAGGAGATGCTGGACTGCGGGCCCGGCGGCTTCGTGCGAGAGCTGGAGGAGCTGCGCTCAGAAAACGACTATCTCAAGGTGAGGGCGCTGGTGCGGGAAAGGGAGGCCTCGGGGAGGCGCGGGTGTCAGCCCCACCGGCCTGAGGCACCAGCCGGCCCGCTGTCCCACCGCACGAGCTGGGAAAGGGGCCTAAACCCTCAGGGGCTCCCTCACATCCCGCTTCCCATTGTATCTGGGACACCTCCTGAGGAAGGAACCTGGAAGAGGAGACTGCCCAAAGGACCCTGATTTGGGAAGGGGGGCTTGAGAAAAGTACTTTGGAGGATGCCTAGATGCGGTACTTGGGATGGGGGTGGGTACTTAGTGAGGGGCTGGACCTCTGATTCAGCTGCTCAGAGCCTCCACCCCCAAGCCAGAGGCCAGGCCTTTGGCGGCTCTCCTTTCTGGGACAGGCACTGGTGTGCCATGCTGCCAGGGAGACCTGTGGCCATCCCCTGCCAAGGAGAGGCCAGAACACCATCCTGAGTCTTTACCCAGGGCTTTCCTGGCTCAGGCCTGTCCCTGCCTGCCTTTCAGGGCGGGTCTGGTTTGAAAGCATTGACATCTGGGAACATCCCCTTGGCTAGAGTCCGACTTCCGCCCTAACGGTCCCACAGCCTGGGAGGATGATGTCGTGGGAGAACCGGTTCAGAGGCAGCTTCCTAAATCCCAGGGTATTATCTTCTGCCCAGTTTGGGACAGGCCCTGTACACACAGCAGCTGCATTGGTGTCCCATGGCAGTGCCCATCTCCTTCCCATGTTCCCAGTGAGAGGAGGGAAACTGACATCTGAAAGGGGCCTTTCCTTTGGCTGGGGGTGGTGGGGACCTGAGAGCTTCCCCGGGAGAGCAGGCTTGGCCTTCACGCTTTCAGTGGACATAAGCACCTGCTGGGTGCAGGCCAGGCTCTGTCTGCCCGCTGCCTGGCACCGAGGCAGCTTTAGGGACAGCCCAGCCCTGTGTGTCGATATTGGCCTGGGAAGCTTCATGGGTTCTGCCACCACTGGCTGGGCATGGTTTGGAAGAGGCTGAAATGTACCTACTTTTATTATTATTTATTATTTTATTGTTGATGTCCTGGCACAATACCCAGAGCACCCCTGGCCAAGAGCCACCGAGTTCACGGCACTCGGCTAGTTTATGTCTGCCCAGCAACACTTAGCTTTGCACTGTAGCTCTTCTGGCCAAAAGGGTTTCTCTCTCATTAGAGTTTGTAAGGTCTTACTTAACTGTGTCTCCCCCTCCCTATTTTCCCCAGCATCTGCTATCCAGCGTACGTTTAGTAACTGTTGTAGAATAGAAGGACAGGGTCTGTCTGAATCAGAATAATCTACCCCTTTAGCCTCTAACCTTTCCTCAGGCCAGGGCTTAGTTTTCTCATCTGTTAATTGGGAGGGTAAGCCTTCCTAAAGACCCCATTCGCTGTTGACAATCAGGGGTTCAGTCAGCTCCTATAGTATTCAAAAGCCAGTGGTGAGGAGAAGACAAGTGGAGGGTGGGTAAGAGGAGGGAGACAAGCCAGAAGGAGGCCTGGCCCTGCCCAGTTGGTGCTCTGAGCTGCTTCCAGTACTCCTTGCCTGAGCTGCTCTAAACTCGGACCCCGAGCTCCTCACTCCTGCCTCCTGGCCCCAACTGCTCCCCCTGGCAAGGGAAGATGGGCCATAGAGCTTTGCTTTAGGGTCTCACGCACCCACCCCTGTGGGCTCCTGTTCATTCCAGGAAGTCAGCAGGCAGAGCTCTGGAGTCCCTGTGAGCCACCCATGACTGTTAAGATGGAAAATAGTTCCAGAAGGTTGGGGATTGAGCCTAAGGTCTCACAGGGGCCAGGGCCAGGCTGGGGACCTCCCACTGCCTGGGTCAGGGTGCAGCCTCAATTTCCCCCATTCATGCAGTGTTTCTGGCTTCACGTGCAGGCCTTAGGCCACTGTTAGATCTGGGGTCTGTGCCTTCCTGGCTGTGTGATCTTGGGCCAGTTACTTAATGTCTCTGGACCTCAGTTTCCTCGTTGTATAAAGGGACATCACACATCTTCCAGCCTTAAGGGTTAAATGAATTATGTGTGCAAACACCACTAGAGCGCCTGGCATGTAGCGAGCCTCAGATGAGGGTAATTTCCATCACTGCTATTCTCAAGTGGTATGTGACACATTTCCGTGGGCGCTTATCATGTTCTCTTGTGGACTCCATGGGGGCAGAATAGATCCTCCTCCCCATCTGAAGCAGTCCCAGCCCCTTGTTCATTCATTCACCAACTACTTATTTAAGGCCTACTGTGTACCAGACACTAGCGCAGATCTGAGAATACAGCCATGGGAGAGGATGAAGTGTCTGTTTTCATGGAGCTGTTCGTCTAGTGGGGGGGACTGAGATTAAACAATAGTCATACACTACGTCACAGTACAGATCGTGATAAGGGTGGGGAGGGACACAGTGTGCCGAGAGCACATGAAGCTGGGGCTAGGGGTGCTAAGGGAGGCCAGGGGCTGAAGGATGAGATGGAGCCAGCTGAATAAGAAGCTGGAGTAAGACTATTCCAGGCCAAGGGAAGTAGGAAAAAGCTCGTGGATTTCGAGGATCAGTGCCAAGGCTGGAGAGAGGAAGGAGATTGGATGGAGAGGTGAGCAGGACCAGATTGTGTGGTTACCACTGTGTATACATGGGTCAGTCCCTGAACTTCTCTCCAACTGCCAGCCTCACAGAGGCAAGATGAAAATCTAGAGGCCATGGATGTGGGCCATAGATGCAGAGGCTATTACAGGAGGTGTTGTTTTGTTCATTCTGCAGATGGGTAAACTGTGGCCACAGCGGGGAGGGGACTTGTTCCAGGTCCCAGAGCCAGTTCTCCAGGCAGCCAGGCTTGGAGTAAGAGTACCTTGTACTCTTGACGTGTTTCCTGCCCCTCTGGGCCACTTTGCTTCTAAGATGCAGGCTCTGAGTTACCAGGAGAAGGACTTCAGATCCCCAGTGTGTTCCCAGCAGGCCTCGTGCTGCCTTGGGTTGAGTCCCACTGAGTCCAGTGGGGCCCTGCTTGAGCTCACCTCTCAGCTGGTGGGCGGCACTGGGAACCATCAACTGGGGAAGACCTTGCGGGTGACGGCAGATGTCCTGTGGCATAAGGCTTACTCTGGGGCCCGAGTGGAAAAAGTGGAAATGGGGCAGCTCTCTCTCAGTTAGACGATAGAAGGAGCTGCTACAGAGAAGGGAGTGAGCTTGCTGTCCGTTGAGTTATTCAGAGTTATTCAACCTTGCATGTTGGATAAAGACATGGGGTTTGTGGAAAGCAGCTGGTAAACGACACAAAATGTGGTGGTTGTGATTACTTGAGGAGGATATTTATGTGGAGGCTGTAGTTGAGTTGCCTGACCTCAGCCAAGGAAGTCTGCAGGTTATTAACTTTTAAGGTTCCAGGATTCTAAGAGACAGCTTTGGCTGCAGGGCAGACACATGGACTGTTTGACCTTCAAAACCTGGTGGTCTGAAGTCTTCCATCTCCCCATCACCACTAACTGTTGCCCATGCATCTTTTGAGGACATGCTGGGAACCCACCTGGTATGGATGGAAGAATCTGAGCGTTGGAGCCCAAAGACCTGGTCTAGAGACCTGACTCTGCCATTTACTGTGTGGCCATGAGCAAGTCACTTGGCCTCTCTGAGCTCTTTTTTTTTTTTTTTTTTCCATCTATAAAATGAAGATGATGGAACCTGCCTGGACAACTTCATAGGATTGTTTTCAGGAATCAGGGAGGTGTGAATAGATAAGACATTTTGCAAGCAGTGAAATCCCTCATCTTTTAGGGAATTGTTATTATTGTTAGCCAATGAGCAGATAGGATGTCAAAGCCTTCATTCTTGAGGGAGCTGGGAGAAGCCAGGAGGGGGGAATCCCCCTAGCTTTAGGATGTTGATAAATCAGGAACTGCTCCGAGGAGGACAGGAAGGAGTGATCACATTCCATGCTGTGTGGGCTTCATGAAGTGAGGCCTCCCCACCTCCTTGGAGGTTCTACATGTGCATGTTTGAAGTGTAGCCAATCTAGATGTCAGCCAGAAGGGCCCAGAGGAAGCATCTAATTCCCCTCCAGTTCCCATTGTACAGTTGGGTAAATGGAGGCTCCTGGTCACACAGCCAGGATTCCAAACCTGGTTGGTCTAACTCTGGGTCCTGTTCTTTCTACAGTCCGACTGGAGCATGAGCTTGTGGTTGCTAACAGCGTGTCTAGTCTGGGACATAGGTTGTTGAGAGGAATTCTGTTGTGTGCAGGGCTCCAGGCTAAGACTTGTTGGGACCAAGTAGAGAATGACATCTGCTGGGGCCGAGAACATGGAGCCTGCAGGCGGTGTGTGGGGGACATGTGCCTGCGTGTGTGTACATGAATATGTACCCTGCACCAGTAGAAAGTGTGATTGGGACCAGGGATCTGAGGTCTTGGAGGAAGTGGTGGGGGTTTGGATCAAGACTTAAGGGTTAGATAATGGTTAGGTTGGAATCCAGAGTGCTGGAATGTTAGAGCTGGCCAGGAGACCCCCAGACCACTGATCCCCAGCCTTCTGTGGTTCTTGCTCACAAATGCTATCAACTATTAGATCATTTCCAGTGTGCCAGGCTCTGGGTTAAGTAAGTCCTTTACTCCTCACAGCAATCCTGTGTGGAGGGTTCTGATATCAGACCCATTTGACAGATGAGGAAACCGAGAGGTTATGTAATGTGCCCAAGATTGCACAGCTGATATACTTGGGAACCTCACTAGACAACCCCAAGGAGCTCCCTTCCCCAGTCTCTCTTCCACCCTCTCCCATGCAGGAGGCAGCTTGTGCCTCCAAGTTTCCCAGAGCAGGGTTCTCGTCTGGTTTTGCCAGTTATAAGCTGTGTGACTCTGGGTGAGATTCTCAGTCTTTCAGAGTCTGTATTTCCTTCTGAAAAATGGGCGATAAGCATGCCTGCCCCAGGGTCATGGGGACCCTCTTCCGAGTGATGATATAGATCTAGTGCACAGTAAATGTTAGTGCCTGTCCTGGTTGTCACCATTCCCATACCTGCTTCTCCAGGCATTCATTCATTCATTCATTCATTCAACACATATTTTCCAAGTGCCTCCTGGGTACCAGGACCTGTGCCAGGTGTCTGGGGCAGTAACCCACAAGTTGTGAAGCTCTCAGTTCCTGGGAGCTGTAGGGGGAGGACTCCAGTATATCTGTCACTGTGGGGGGGAGAGGAGTGGTCACCATGGTCAGCAAAGCTCCTGGCTAGTCCCTGCCGTGAGTCCCAGCCCTCCCTGTGGCAGCTGAGAGGTGGCCTGAAAGAAGCTGCTCCAAGAACTGGGTCTTTAAGGATCCTCAGCTGGTCGCCTGTCATGGGGGGAGGGGGGCAGCTCCAGCGAGATGGAGAATGAGCTGCAGAAGGTGAGACGGCTGCTGCTGAGGCCTTAGGGGGACCACGAAGCTACCAGGGCTCCCAGCATTCCTTACAGAGGGGTTTGGCCTGTGTCCCTGGGCACACTCTTTCTTGCACACACAAACACATGTACACATATTCACAGCGTGTGCTCAGAGATCCGCGACCACTCACACATGTCTCACATACACATCCAGGGACATGCTTGTGCTGTCTGTTTGCAGAAGCACACCTCCAGACTTATTAGGGAGGAGACCGGCTCAGAGAAGTACACAAACCCATGCAAGATACACCACCTCCTGTCTCATCACACCCGCAGTTATCAAACAGACACAACAGAGACTCACACCATCTAGGAGACTGCTGGCTCAGAAACACACACTTACACACCCCCAGACACACTTGGCCATGTCCCAGAGATGGACACACCCTGGAGACACCGTCAGACATATCAGAAGCACACGTGTGTATGCGGACGCACACACAAACCCACCCAGAGTCATTACACACAGGTGCTCGCATCCGCGGAGATCCACAGGTACGCCCCTGCCAAGCGGGCTCAGACACAGCTCATCACCCAGCCACCCACGCTGCCTCTTCCACAAAGAGAGCAAGCAGCAGAGGTCCTTGCACGCCTGGGGCTCATAGACACACACCCAAGAGACACACGTGAGCAAGACATGTAGCTATGTACATAGAAGCAGGACACGAGCACAGAGCACTCAGATGTCAGACCTGTAGCATTTGCTAACAGGAGCCAAAGACCCACAGACCAGGTTACCCAGACACACACACACACACAAACTGGCTGTGACATTTCAGCTACACAGAAACACAGGAAATCCTGGCCCGTGTCTCCCTGGAGCTCATGTGTACAAACTACTGTTTTCAGCTCCTCCATGAGGCTTCCTTCCACTAGGCTGCTGGGAACAGTGAGGAGTGTGGCAGGGGCTTGATTTTGCAGTCTTCTGGATCTGGGGGTCCTAGGAGCCTGGCTGGGGCTGAGTGGTATGTAGGCAGATAAGGGGCTGCCAGGTCACCAAGGTGGAGAAGATGCACCAAAGGCCCTCAGGCCCCGGACACCCAGCACTTGGGCCTGGGCCCAATGAGCTGAGTGAAATGGAGCAATTGTCAGGCCTGCCAGCGCCCAGGGGCAACTCCCTTCTAATTTCCTCGGAATTTCCTGCTTGCCCTCATCTCCCGCCTCCTCCCCCCTCCCCCTTTGCTAGGGACTGTGGAGGACCATGCCACTGCCATCCCTAAAGGGTGCCTGATTCTGCCTGGGAAAAGGAGGCCAGGATAGAGAAGGTTGGAGGACATGTGAGCACTCAGAGGAGGGACCTGGAAGACTTCCTGGAGGAGGAGGCATTAGAGTTGAGGAGTTAGCCTTGAATGACTGCCTCTGTGTCCAGCTGCTGGGACCGTGCCTGGCACATCGTAGGGACTCAATAAATATTTGTTGCATGGTTGAATGAAAGGCAGTGATCAGGGTCTGCAGGTGGGCTGCAGGCCGGCTGCAGGCTTAAAACAGAAGAGCTGGAGGGAGTTGTGGGAGGGGGCAGTGGTGAGGGAGAGGCTGGGAAGGGGAGTTGGGCCTGCTGGGGGAGGGCACTGAATGCCGAACTGAGCTGAGGCATTGTGAACACCTTGCTGGGAGGGGGCCGTGTTGACCTATAGCAGAGCTAGGAGCTGCCTCCTTTCCATGTCTGTAGCACCGGACACAAGGCCCCAGGGCCTCTCGGGAGGGAGGTGGACAAATTCCACCTTTGGGATCAGGTCTGGGACCAAACCTTGCTTTGTCACCGCCTCCCTGTACATGAACCCCATGTGCAAGGCCCCCTCATCAAGCCTCAGTCTTCCTATCTGTAAAATGGGAACTTAATCCCTTTCTTGCAGAGCGCTTGGGAGGATTAGTATTCAAGTATATGGCACATCCAGCACTGTCCTGGGCACAGCGGAAGGGAGGGAGCCCCATGTCCTGTGTAGCCTCTGGGGCAGAGAGAGTTCCGCAGGGGAGGGGCTTGGCTAAGTTCTAAGCAGAGGCCTGACCAGCAGCCAAGCTTATTACTAAGGTCATTGCCCCGGGTGCCCCATAAGCGTGACCTCATCTGCAGTCACATTCTCTTCCTTCTGGTGCCAGAAGGAACTTGGAGCTGGGGTGAGGAAAGAGCTAGAGACTCTGGGGTGTTCTGGGCCAGGCTGGCCCTGGCATTCACTGGAGACCCACAGACCCACAGCAGATGGCACTGGCCTCCCTGAGGAATGGCAGGGAGTCAGAGAAGGTGGGAGCAGCAGGCCAGCCTTTCCCTTCTCTGGGGTCCAAGGTGGTGAAGACCACTGTGGTCTAGAGCCGAGCCCACCTGGGCTTGAATCCTGGTTCCGCCTTTTCCTCTATGAGCTTTGCCTTTATAAGCCTCAGTCTCTTCATCTGTAAAATGGGGATGCTGATCCTCCTTTGCTGATGGAGGGTTGCCTTTGGGGTCTCACATTCTAAGACTGGGGTGAATAATCTCCCATTGCCTGCACCGCAAAGAGAAGCTCAGGCTCCAATAGAAAAACTCTTTTGGGTCCTGTGGCTAGGCTGGACCAGTTAAACATCTTTCGCCTGGTTTTGCCCCAGATCCACACGGGATCTTCTGGGTCAGTTGCATCAGCCTCTCCCCTCCACACCCATCCTGGGCCCTGCCCAAGTGCCTGGGTGGCCTGTGTGGTCCTGCCTTTCTCAGCCTCACCTCACCCCTGCTTCACCCAAGTTCTGAGTGCTCCATGCACCCCAAGCCTCTATCCCTGCATTCTTCCCACTGCTGGGGCCTTTGTACTGTAGTTCCCTCCCGCCTCCTTTGGTTTCATCCTCCACCTTCATGTGTTCAGCTCCAGGCCAGGCTTCTGTGTTAGACACGTAGGGGCTTCCTATAGGCTCCTTTGGGGCATTTACCTCTACAGTAATTAGATTATTAATGGGATAATTACAGGTTTCACTCCAGCCCCTCCCCCTGTGTGCTCTGCTTGAGGGCAGGGATCTTACCAGGGTGGGACTTAACCCCTTCCTTTCACACAAGTGTAAGTAAACTGAGGCTCAGAGAGGTTAAAGGGCTTGCCAAAGGTCACACAGCCTACAAGTGGCAAGAGGCAGAAGGACTGGGGTCTCGTGATGCTCTTTGCTCAGAGATTTGGCTGTAGCCCAGAAGTCCTTTGGGGGATGTTTTAAACACATCCAGATCCAAAAGCTGCCTTCCTTCCTGTCAACAGAGAAAGGACAGGAGGGACACTGTCAGGTGTCCCCACTGTGAGTGCCCCCCAGAGGCATCAGGGACTGCGGAGGTCTCCCTGCTCTGGCGTGTGAGGCCTGGAATGGGGCAGTGACAAGCCAGGCCTGGCCTTGGTGGGCAGTGGTCTCTGGGCATCTCCTCTCTGCCCACCCCCTCCACGCACGCACACACACACACAGCTCCCCACCAGAGAGAGTGTCTGTGGTCTCATGCACAGAGCTGTGCCACATCTGGGAGGCTTACTCCTGATTGCCTTTGGAGCCTTCATCTTCCTGAGCCTCTGTTTGCTTATCTGTAAAATGGGCATAAAGTAATAGCACTTTCCTCAAAGGGACTGTCATTGAGATAACAGACATTCATTCAGAGCTCAGCCCGGTGTCTGGCACATGGTAAATCCTTGTAAATGTTAGCTATTATGATTCTCACTATTGTCCCATTATAGAGACTGTCTAGTCTAGTTTGCTAGAGCTCAAATTGGAGTCAAATCCTGGCTGTGCCATTGAACTGTGACTTTGAGTTGACCTTTCTGACCTCAGTTCCTCGCCAGTCAGTGGGGTGGCTGGGGATACAGTGAGATAGTATGTGCTACCTGGCACGTGCCTGGCACGGGGGGAGTGCTCAGCGAGCTCAGTGCCTGTTACTGTTTATTGCTGTCTGAGAGGTAAGTTCAGGACCTGTCTTCCCTCATGACCCTGTGGGTCACTGGGACCAGGCAGCCTCCATGCCAGTGGGAGGGGGCATTGTGTAGCATGGCTGTGCCTGTCTGGGACCCTGGCCCTCCTCTTCCAGGACCTTTGACCCTGACTCCCCTAAAACTAGAGCTGAGCCTCCAGGCAAGGAGGCTAAGCTGGGAGGCGGGAGCCCAGAGTCCCTCCCTGCTTGACTCTGTTCAGTCTGGGGGACTATGGGGTTGTCCCCAGTCCCTCTCTAGGCTCAGTGTCCCTGCCTGTGAAGGGATGGAGTCTCTGGGTTCCCCTCCGCCTGCTGCTACTCCCACAGTCTTGGCTTTTGAGCTGGGAGGGAAGTGGAGCTCTGCAGAGCCTTCTGCCCTCCTTGGGGTCCAAGTGTGAAGATCTCATCTGGAGCCTTGACAGACCCTGGAGGACAGGCAGAAGGGACAGCAGATGGCTGCCCTGGCCTCTCGGGGGGCTGGCATGCCGCCCTTGTGGCCACTGCTGGCCCAAACTGCAGGTCAGCCCTTCCGGGCTAGGGTGAGTGGCCCGGGCCAGAGCCAGGGTGGCAGATGGGCAGGCAGCCTGGGCTTTGGCCTGAGGGAGGGACCGTGGGGGGCAGGGTGGTGTGGGAGAAGGCGGGCCAGGCAGAGGCTCCCGCAGAGTGAAGGTTCTGGGTCCCTTAGCTCAGCAGTCATTCTTCCTGGGTCTGTTGCCCATTGGTGGGTTGGGTCCCTAGAACCTGGGCAAGAGGTGATAAATTTGGGTAAGGTTTGAAATTGGGCAGGGACGCAGTTGGGCTGGGACCTGTGATACGCTCCTTGAAAGAAACACAGGGTTGAGATGGACACAATGGGCTTAGAAGGGTCTGGAAGGCTTCTCTGAGGAGGTGACATTTAATTGGAGGCTTCAAGTAGGACGGGGAGCCGATAGTGGGAGATGCAGGGGAGGGGAATCCAGGCAGAGGCTTAGAGGTAGGACAGGCAAGGTGTCTTCTGGATGTTGGGAGAAGACCCGAGTGGCTAGAGTGTAGCCAACAAGAGGAGGAATGGGGAGAGATGAAGATGGACAGGTAGGCGGGATCAGGCTTCTGTTTTGCTTTCAGGTCCGGTGATTTACATACCATAAAATGAGTTTTGACAAATGCACACAGCTCTGTTAACCACCACCACAATCAAGACAGAACCATCGACCCCCAAAATTCCCCCGTGTCCCTTTGTAGTCAGTTCCTCCCTCCTCCCCCAGCCCCTGGCAACCACTGATCTGTTTTCTGTCCCTATAGTCTTGCCTGTTCCAGAGTGTCATGGAAATGGCTTAATACAGTACGTAGCCAACGGAGTCTGACTTCCTTCACTTAGTATAATGCATTTGGGCTCCAACCACGTGGTTGTGGGTATTGGCATTTCCTTCCTTTTTATTGCTGAGTAGTATTCCATTATATGGATGTACCACTGTTTAGCCATTCACCAGTTGAGGGACATTTAGGTTGTTTCCAGATTTTGGCGATCATTGGAGGGTCTTAAACAGGAGAGTAGCAGTTTACAAAAAATCACTCCATGTACTAAGTGAAGAACAGATTAGTGGGGAGCAGACTGACCATCATGGGGACTAAATCCAGTGATTTGGTGATGAATCTGGCCCACCATAGTTACTCACTAATTGTTCATACAAAACGGCTGTGCTCTGAGGTAGCCAGGGAGGCTTCTTGGTGGAGGTGGCATTTGAGGTGGAGCAGTGAGGAGGTGGGAGACAGATGCAGAATGGAAGGAGGCCCAGGCAGTGCAGAGTCCCTGTCAGAGCTGGGTGGGCTGAGACCCCGGCTCCCTGCTCCCGACCCAACCTCAGTATCCCAGGGTTTCTAGAATGTGTTGTGCAGGGCCCAGATCAGAGTTCCCTGGGGACGCTGGGTGAACAGGCCCCTCCCAGGGTCCACCCTAGCCCTGTGGGGGCTGATTCTCTTGGGTGGGAGTTGGCCAGGGGACCTCTGCGCTGGAACAGTCTCTTCCTTGGTGGCTGGTAAGAGGCTGCCTCCTCGTGCCTTCAGGAGTCTCCTGTCCCCCTGGTTCCTTCCCTGTCCCCTGTGGACCAGCTGGGAGCTGTTGCTGAGTCTCACCCACCCATTGCTGCTTGCTGTGTTTCTGCAGAGGGGCTTCGTGTTTGGTCACTTTCACCTCCAGCCCCATGGGTCGGGAGACCTTCTCACCATCTACTTTTCCAGACCAGTTCCATCAGACCCAGGCATCTGGAGTCACTGCGAGTGTTCCAGTAGCCCCACATCTCACCCCCCCTTCTGTCCTCATTGTGCAGAGATTAATCATCTTGCATTCCTGTAGGTTTCCTGCAGAAAGCATTCTTTCCTGGAACATTTTATTTTGCTTTGGCCGCACCGAACGGCCTGCAGGAGCTTAGTTCCCCCACCTGGGATCGAACCCGGGTCCACAGCAGTGGAAGCACCGAGTCCTAACCACTGGACCGCCAGGGAATTCCCTGGAACATTTTATTTATTAATTAATTTATTTAAATTTTATTTTTATTTATTTATTTTGGCTGCGTTAGGTCTTTGTTGCCGCATGCGGGCTTTCCTCTAGCTGTGGTGAGCGGGGGCTACTCTTTGTTGCGGAGTGTGGGCTTCTCATTGCGGGAGCTTCTCTTGTTGTGGAGCATGGGCTCCAGGTGTGCGGGCTTCAGTAGTTGTGGCTCTGGGGCTCAGTAGTTGTGGCTCACGGGCTCTAGAGCGCAGGCTCAGTGGTTGTGGCGCACGGGCTTAGTTGCCCCATGGCATGTGGGATCTTCCCAGACCAGGGATCGAACCCGTGTCCCCTGCATTGGCAGGCGGATTCTTAACCACTGTGCCACCAGGGAAGTCCCTCCTGGAACTTTTTTTTTTTTTTTTTTTAATAAATTTTTTTTTAATTTATTTATTTTATTTATGTATTTTTGGCTGTGTTGGGTCCCCGTTGCTGCGCACGGGCTTTCTCTAGTTGTGGCTCGCGGGCTCTACAGCACCGGCTCAGCAGCTGTGATGCACAGGCTCAGCTGCTCCGCGGCATGTGGTGGGATCTTCCCGGACCAGGGCTCGAACCCGTGTCCCCTGCATTGGCAGGTGGACTCCCAACCACTGTGCCATCAGGGAAGTCCCCCTCCTGGAACATTTTAAATGTGGCGTGAAAGCGGAGCTCTGCTTCTCCAGCTTTATGCCCTGATGGTGGAGAGCGAGAGTCTGGGGTGGCGACCCAGACCCCACAGATGAGGCGGCTCCAGACGGAACACAGACTCCATCTTATTTTGTGCCATGTGCTGAGAGTAATTCTCAGAATAATGTTTTTAAATGTTTAAAACAAAATATAAAGGAAAGCAAGCATATTGAAATATAGTTATCAAAGTATATTTTTTAAATTATGATATAGTAATATGTGTGTTTATTAACTCATAAGATCTGGAAACAGGTCTGTTAACTACTGTAATTTCAAAGTACTGATGAGTGTATACAATATTTTGACATTTCTGCAACAACTGTTATGGGATATGAAAATATCTGTGGTTTCTTTTGGTGCCAAAGCCGTAAGTACTGCTGATACAACTGTGGCTTGTCCAGAATAGAAGGAAATGCTAATTTTTAGTTAGCATTAGTGAAAGTAAAGACGTGATTTTTTTTTTCCCCTTCCCATCCAAGTTCATGGACTCCCTGCGTTCTGGTGCAGATGAAAGAGCCTGAAGTCTGCAGCCCGAGGCCCGCTTGGACGTGTCTCTGTGTGACCCTGGACACAGCCCACCTCCCCTGTGCTCCCCTGCCGCTCTTTGCCTCTAGAACAGAGGTGGTGATCCCTGTCCTGCGTGTCCGTGGGGCTTCTGTGAGGACCCGTGAGATGATTCACATGGAATGTCTTGGTAAACTGTGAAGCCCCGTGCTGCCGTGCAATGCCACGCTATTATTAGCGGTAGTGTGAGCTCATGTTTGGCCCTCCGGCCCAGTGTGGACCGAAAGACTCTTCCTGGCCAATTCCCTCAGGATTCCTGGGAACCAATCCGTTTCGGGGAGCGGGTCTGCCCCTGAGAGGCTGATTCCTGCAGGCTGACCTCATGGGTCATTAGGGCATGTGAGGGAGGATGGACAGAGGTGTACTTGTGGGCAGGGAGTGGGTGGGTGAGCTGAGGTTCGAGAGACCCTGCCCATCCTCCTGAGGTGGCATGGGGGTCCGAGGCCAGCCCTGGAGCAGCCTAGGCTCTCCCTGACTCTTTGTAGCTGACCTGGGGCTGGGATCAGGAGTGCCTGCCCTCTCTGGGCTGTGAGAGAGGCTGGGCAGGGCAGAAGCCATACTCCTTTCATTCATTCATCTACCCACCCATAGACAGTGATGGGTGTCTGCTCCGTCCCATGTCCTGTCCAGGGCTGTGCTGGGGATCAGACACGAGTCAGACCCAACACCTGCCCTCCCCGCCAGCTCTTGGGGAAGATAGACTTGAAAACGAGCAAATGCAACCTAAAGTTGTTAGCACAAGAAGAATGGAGTTCAGAGCGTGGGGTTTGAATCAGATTGGGGGAGGAGGGAATACTCTGGAAGGATGAGAAAGTTAGCAGTTAGCCTGGCAAAGGCTCTCAAGCAGAGGGAATAACCCAAGCAACCCTGGGAGTAGAACACACAGTTAAGATGCACTGGCCCAGGGTTACAGGGCTTGTTTGGATTCCAACTCCACTGCTCCTTTGCTTGAGCAGCTCTGGGAAACTTCTGAGCCTCAGTTTCCTCATCTGCAAAGTGGGAACATTTTCCCTACCTACCTCACAGAGCTGGTAAGGGTCAAACTATTGTGCACGTACTGTGCTTGGACTGGGCCTGGTAATTAGTGAGCTTCCCGATAGGTGGTGGCTATCTCTTGATCGTGGTGTACCTGGACATGGAGGGCAGAGGCAAGACAGAAGTGGGGAGGAGACCCGGCGTGGGTGGGGGGGGCGGTGGGAGAGGGGTGTGCTCAGATTCCAGGGTAAGAAGCTTGGACCTAACGCAGAGACCAGTGGGAACTAGTGGAGGAGATAGAAAGCGATCTGCTTTTTTTTTCCCAATAAACAGGTATTACCTCTATAATCAGAGCAAAATAAACATTCTCTGTAAAGGGAAAGGCTGACTACCCCGGCAGCAGCGTGGGTGCCCGATCCTGTCCCCCGTCCTCCCCGCTTCACTCCCTGTTCTCAGTCCAGGTTAAATAATCAGGTTAAGCTTCGAGGGGAGGAGAGGTTACCTTGAAGGAGCAGCCGGAGGGGATGGGTTTGGAGGCCTGGCAGGCTGTGCCTGATCTGAGCACCTTTGCTCAGCTTCTTTAGTCTGGACTTTCTGACTGGGGGGGGTGGGGGGTGGGGCGGGGGGCGGTTTGAGAATTGGGGGCCCCTGGGCTCTGAGGTGGGCACTGCTGGGCAGTGTGGCCTCTTCCTGTCTGCAGTGGGGGATGAAGTCTGGGTTTCCCCACCGACGTTGGGGGGTATCCGACAACCTTGTTGTATAGCCACTGGGCTGGCTTAGTTCAGTGGTGTTGGCCCCCTCTCTCCGCATTTCCCCGCGGCTGGGGTGAGAGGCTCAGTGGACACTGAAATGTCTTTTTTTTTTTTTTTTTTTTTAAGGAGGAAACTTTTTTTTAAAATTAATTTATTTTTTTTTAAATTTTTGGCTGCATTTGGTCTTTGTTGCTGAGCATGGGCTTTTCTCTAGTTGCGGTGAGCGAGGGCTACTCTGTTGCCATGCGTGGGCTTCTCATTGCGGTGGCTTCTCTTGTTGTGGAGCACAGGCTCTAGGCGCACGGGCTTCAGTAGTTGTGGCACGTGGGCTTCAGTAGTTGTGGCACACGGGCTCAGTAGTTGTGGCTCGCAGGCTCTAGAGCGCAGGCTTAGTAGCTGTGGCGCACGGGCTTAGCTGCTCTGAGGCATGTGGGATCTTCCTGGACCAGGGCTCGAACCCGTGTTCCCTGCATTGGCAGGCAGATTCTTAGCCATTGCGCCACCAGGGAAGCCGCACTGAGCTGTCTTTGAAGGGAAGCCTGAGCTCCCCACCCCCCCCACCCGCCGGCAATTCCCTACCAGCTCCCTCGGTTGGATCAGACAGTCCCTGGATGAAGTCCCGGGAGACTGGGAGGCTCGGTGAGGTCCAAGAACCTCTGGAGGGAAGCAGAGTCCTACCCTCGGCCCCCTCCCCATGTCCCAGCAGCCCCTTTCCCTGCCCCCACCTCAGACCCCGAAAGCTCAGCTTCTGCTGCACACATCCCAGCAGACCCAGCCGTGCGGGCCACAATTCAGCCTTTGTGGACTCACCCTCTCACGTGGATGGTGCCAGGAGGGGCTGACCACATTCTGCCTGCAGCTGGGACAAGCCCCCGGGGGGCCTGGGCCCCCCTTGGCCACCACGGAGAGATGGAGCTGGCATGAATGCAACATCCTGCATTTTCAGAAATGGACTGTGGTGAAGGGCAGGCCTGGAGAGACAGCTGCTCATGTGAGAAAGGTCATTCATTCATTCACTTCTTCAATAGATGCTTATTGAGACCCTGCTCTGTGCCAGGCTCTGGGCTGAGGACTTGTGTGCTGAGACACGTGACTCTTGCGCATTTACGGAAAGAGACTGGAAGGAAGGGACTTCCCTGGTGGCACAGTGGTTAAGAATCCACCTGCCAATGCAAGGGACACGGGTTCGAGCCCTGGTCCGGGAAGATCCCACACGCTGTGGAACAGCTAAGCCCGTGTGCCACAACTACTGAGACTGAGCTCTAGAGCCTGTGAGCCACAACTACTGAAGGCCGTGTGCTTAGAGCCCGTGCTCCGAAACAAGAGAAGCCACCGCAATGTGAAGCCCGTGCACTGCAACGAAGAGTAGCCCCCGCTCGCCGCAACTAGAGAAAGCCTGCGCGCAGCAACGAAGACCCAATGCAGCCAAAAAAGGCCTGCCCTTCACCATTAAAAAAAAAAAAAAAAAGACTGGAAGGAAACACCCTGCATTAGAGTCACTCGGGGGCCCCCATTTCCAGGGTTTCTGATTCAGTAGTTCTCAGTCAGGGCATGAGGATTTCTGACAAGTTCCCCCCCACCAGTGTTGCTAATGCTGCTGGTCCAGGGACCACACTTTGAGAACCACTGTGATTCAAGACCAGGTGGAGGAATGATGAGTGGTTTATGTTTTCTGTTTTCTAAACTGTCTTCATGATCGTCATTTACTTTTTTTTTTTTTTTTTTAGAAACAATCCGTCATTTACTTTTTTTAATAATTTTTTTTATGATTAACATTTTTTTAAATTTATTTATTTATTTATTTTTGGCTGCATTGGGTCTTTGTTGCTGCATGCAGGCTTTCTCTAGTTGCAGCAAGCGGGGGCTACTCTTTGTTGCGGTGCACGGGCTTCACATTGCGGTGGCTTCTCTTGTTGCGGAGCACGGGCTCCAGGTGCGCGGGCTTCAGTAGTTGTGGCATGTGGGCTCAGTAGCTGTGGCGCACGGGCTCTAGAGTGCAGGCTCAGTAGCTGTGGCGCACGGGCTTAGTTGCTCCGCGGCATGTGGGATCTTCCCGGACCAGGGCTCTAACCCATGCCCCCTGCATTGGAGGCAGATTCTTTTTCTTTTCTTTTTCTTTCTTTTTTTTTTTTTTTTTTAATTTAGCAGTGTGGATTTTTTTTTTCTTCTAATAATTATTTATTTATTTATTTATGGCTGTGTTGGGTCTTCGTTTCTGTGTGAGGGCTTTCTCCAGTTGCGGCAAGCGGGGGCCACTCTTCATCGCGGTGCGCGGGCCTCTCACAATTGCGGCCTCTCTGTTGCGGAGCACAGGCTCCAGACGCGCAGGCTCAGTAGTTGTGGCTCACGGGCCTAGTTGCTCCGCGGCATGTGGGATCCTCCCAGACCAGGGCTCGAACCCGTGTCCCCTGCACTGGCAGGCAGATTCTCAACCACTGCGCCACCAGGGAAGTCCCGTCATTTACTTTTATAAACAGAAAAGTCAGTTTTTTTAAAAAAATATTTATTTATTTGGCTGCATTGGGTCTTAGTTGCGGCACGCGGGATCCTCGTTGCGGCATGCGGCATCCTCGTTGCAGCATGCGGAATCTTTTTTTGTTGCTCACGCGGGCTCTTTATTGCGGCACGTGGGCTTCTCTCTAGTTGTGGCACTCAGGCTCTAGAGTGCGCGGCCTCAGTAGTTGCGGTGTGTGGGCTCTCTAATTGTGGCATGCGGGCTTAATTGCCCCGCGGCATGTGGGATCTTAGCTCCCCAACCAGGGATTGAACCCGCATCCCCTGCATTGGAAGGCGGCTTCTTAACCACTGGACCACCAGGGAAGTCCTGAAAAAATCAGTTATTTAAAAGTGAGAAAAATAAGTGGTCCCCAAAAATGACTCCAGTGCCCTGGGTGTGGTCCTGTGTTGTAGGATGTCACCTCCCATGATCTAAATGTCATACATCTCTTAATGTAGCCCAGCATCATTAGCTTGTGCATCCCCTGCACTTCCCTTTGGCTCACCCTGCACTTTCGTGGTGCTCCCTGTCAACATGTTCTGTAAATAGTATGGTGAGGATTTGAACACAGGCCCATCTGGAGGCTGGTTTAGCTTGGATTTAGCCAACTGGCCCACACTTCCTGAGTGCTGTTTCCTTTATGCTTCCTTAATCTTGCCAGCTGAAATGAGTGTGGACCCCTCACTTCCTCATTTCTTTAACTGGTGTGATCATTGACTGTCCCACTTCCTCCTTCTCCACTTTTAGTTCTGTCTGCTTGGCATGGGGGGGAGGTTGAGTCTGTGTATATACTGGGGTAGAGGTGGGGGTCCTGATGAAGTGACCATTCCTCTGCAGCTTGATGCAGGCAGAATCATTCACTTTGTGGGGTGCTGCTGAACCCACCCCCCCAAGCAGGAGCGAGGCTGTGGTGCCAGGTGGGAATGGGACAGTATCTGTTGGGGTTGAGAGAAGCAGATACCCTGTCGTCCCCTCTGTCTTCCTTTCCTGTGTTCAGAACCATTTGAGAAACAGTCCCAGGAGTAGCTGGGTACAGATGGATATAAAAACCTCCATGAACTTTCATACTAAGAACCAGCCTGAAGGTGCCACTTCCTAACCCTGAATTAAACCAACCCATCCAGTCTCAGGGGCGCTGGGAACCCCACGCCATTCCCCCGTAGGGAGCCACCCATTTTCTTTGGGGAAAGGGAGGCTCAGAGGGCTGGTGAACCCAGCTCTCCAGATTGCGGTCCCTCTCCAGGGCCTGCACAGTGGTTTGTTTGTTTGTTTGCTTCTTGGACCCACCCCGCTTTCCCATCAGCACCATTTCTAGGTGCTTTCTGTGACTCCTCTGGGATGCCTTTGGCAGGTCATTCATCTCCTGTGACTCGGTTTCTCTTTTTAGTGTACAATCTTATTTAATCCGTTCAATCACACCAAGGGCAGATATTATTATTTCCATTTGTGACTCAGCTTTCACATCTGCTGTTAGACATAGTAATCATCCATTTCTTCTCCTGTGTCTCCCCGCTCATCCCCCTACACTTTGTGTCTAATGATTGTTTCACGTTGGTATGTCTTTTTGTGATTGTTTACCTAACAAGACATGCCTCCATGCACTCAGTATTTGTTGGGAGCCTGCAGGATGCTGGGCCCTGTTCTGGGTGTGGGGCATACAGCGGGGAGCGAGGTAGACGTGGGGAAGCCCCCCAGGCACTCACGGTCTCTCTGGGAGACAAACTCTTAAATGAAGAATTGCTGATATACCCATGATGACAAAGGGGAAGTGAAGGACATCTGGGAGTTGATGACAGAGGTGGTCAGGAGCTGCCCTGAGGAAGTGAGGTCATCCCCCTCAACCCCCTCCACTTAAAACCCAGACTCAGATTCTTTACTCAACCCTTCAAGGCCCTGGATGGCTGACCCCTGTCAGTTTCCCCAGCCTCACCTTACCCCTGTAGCTACCCTGGCTGCCTTGCTGTATCTTGACACACTGAGCTCTTCCCTGCCTCTGCACCTTTGCACACACTGCTCCCTGCCTCTCTCTCTGCATGGCTGTTCCTTCTTGCCTCAGCTCAAATGTCGCTTTAGAGGCCGCCTCCCCGACCTTGTCCTCTAACATAGCACCTTCCCCCATTACTCTTTCATATTACCCAGGTGTTTTGGTTCTGGTTTTATGGTTTTTTGTCTTCACAGCTCTTAACAGTATCTGAGGGTTTTTTTTATCTTTCAGTTTACTCTGTGTCTTGCCAATGAGACTTGGGGCTCCATGCAGACAATACAGAAAGGGCCACGTTTGTCTTGGTCACCACTCTCCTTCCCCACCCCCTGTGCCTGCACAGAGCCTGGTGCACAGTTGGTGCTCATAAATGCTTGTTGAATGAGCCTCTTCTACTTCCCCAGTGTATTACTTTCCTATTGCTGCTATAATAAGTTACTGCGAATTTGACTTAAAACAATCCCAGATTATTATCTTTTAATTCTGGAGGTCAGAAGTCTGAAAGCCAAGGTGTTGTCAGGGCTCCATCCCAGTAAAGGCTCTGGGGAGAATCCATTCCCTTTCCTGCTTCTAGAGGCTGCCTGTATTCCCTGGTTCATGGCCCTTTCTCCATCTTCAACATACATCACCTCAACCTCTGCCACATCGCCTTCTCCCGCTCTGAGCCCCTTGCCTCCCTCTTATACAGATGCTTGTAATTACACTGGGCCCACCCAGATAATCCAGCAAAATTTCCCAATCTCAAGATCCTTAACTTAATCACATTTACAAAATCCCTTTGCCATGTAAGGTAACATATCACAGATTCTGGGCATCTTGGGGGGCCATTACGCAGTCTGCCACACCCAGACCCCCCGAGGTGTGCCTAGGACAGCATCGAGTGTGCCCTGCACTCAAGTACCCTGGCCACTGCCATAGAGCCCAGCGACCTGACCTCTCCTTCCCTGTGCAGGACGAGATTGAGGAGCTGCGGGCAGAGATGCTGGAGATGCGGGACGTCTATATGGAGGAGGATGTGTATCAGCTGCAGGAGCTGCGGCAGCAGCTGGACCAGGCCAGCAAGACCTGTCGCATCCTGCAGTACCGGCTGCGCAAGGCTGAGCGCCGCAGCCTCCGCGCTGCCCAGACTGGCCAGGTGGACGGCGAGCTCATCCGTGGCCTGGAGCAGGACGTCAAGGTAAGCCCAGGGCCCTCCCAACCCTCGCAGGTGCCCTTGCTGGGGGGTAGGACCATGAGCCTGAGTGCCCAGGTCAGCTCACTCCTCATGTGTCCTTGGGCAAGTTCCATCATCTCTTTGGGCCTCAACATCCTCATCTGTAAAATGGGGATCCCTAGGAACTGATAGGCCATCTACCACGGTTGTCCCAAAGTGGTATCATAAGATGATACCTACGAACAGCAGCTGCTGTGTGAGTATGAGCCACACACCTGGTGCTGGGCTCCAAGTTATCCGTGCATAGTTCCATGGAGGTTTCTTGCGCTGATGGAGAGTAGTGAAGGTCTGGAGTTGAATAAGGCTGATTTAAATCTTGGCTCCAATATGCCCTAATTTTATGATTTTGAGCAAGTCACCTAAGTTTCAGTTTCCTCATCTGTAAAACACGTGTAACGGCAGCCCCTGCCTCACAGGGTTCTATGAGGATCAAATGAGATCAGGTAGGTAAGAGGTCACTGTAGGCACTCGAAAAGGTTAGCTAATAATTATTATTATTATTATTCTCATTTTCCAGATAAGGAAAGTGAGTCTCAGAGAAAGGAAATACCTGTCCAAGGTCATGTGACCCTCCGTGTAGCTGGCAGGGCTCAGACTCATCAGCCGCCCATGCTTGCTGCCTGACCTTGCTGCTCTTGGCCTCAGAGAGCAGGAAAGGGATGGCCTGGAGGCTGGCAGATGGGGCTTCCAGAAGAGAAGTCTGCCCTGCCTGTCTGTATGAGCCCTGGTCTGGGGGCTGAGAACTCCAGGGGACCTGGCCCAGCACCCTGCTCTCAGAACTCAGCCCAGTGTTATCCAGGGATGTAGGAGCTGGGGGTAGGGGCATCTGGCACAGCCTGGGCGCCTGTGGAGTCTTCCTGCAGGGGTGACCTCTGAGGTGAGGCCTGAGGTGGAAGAAGGGATGTTGAAGGAAGAGGGCCCCTGTAAGGGGAGGTGAAGAGTGAGCAACAGACCCACACCGGCCTTTGCGTCTCCTATTTTCTTGCATATGCCGTGGGCACAGTGGGATTGTAGGTCTGCTGTACAAGTGAGGAAACAGCTCAGAAAGGTTATATCTCCACCAAGGCCAAAGTGCACCTGTACCTGAGAAGGCAGCTCTTGGGATAAATTGTTATACAAATATTCAAATTCCAGGTACTAGATTGAGAGGGTGTGGGGTGAGGGAGAGCCCTGGAAGCTTAGAGGAATCTGAGTTTGGGTCCAGGTAGCTGAGGCTTTGGGGCGAAGACACCGAAAAGTCAGCCTTAGATGAGGAAGGGGTGGAGGAAGGCTGGAGCTGGGAGCAGACTGGCTGGCTTGCCTCTGTGGGAGGAGCTGAGAGCAGCTGGTGTGTGTGTGTAGAATGGGGAGGGGGGGAGGCCCTCTGGAGTCTGGGCGGAGGGGAGCGGCCCCTTCTGTTGGGATTTGAACTAGCCAATCAGCAAGTGGCTTGGCCCCTTCCCTCCCTCCTCTCCCTGCGCCTGCAGCTGGAGCGCTGAGCTCATCCGCACTGGCCTGGGCTGGACAGCTTTGGCCGCCTCTCTGTGTCCCAGGTGCTGGGGATGTTCTGGGGCATTTTTTGGAGGCTTTCAGAGTGCTGACTTCCCTGGCATCGCCTGGGAAGGCTTGAGAGACCCAAGTGTGGAGGGAATTGGATGCTGCCTGGGAGGGTATCCCCGGGGGCCCTCTGACTTGCTCTGCCAGCAAGAGTAGACTGGCGTGAGGCCACCTCTTTGAGTCTCAGTTTTCCCTTCTGTTAAAAGGAGGGCTTAGAGCAGCTGAATCTTCAGGGCTTTTGCAGCCCCAGTGGTTTAAGCAAGCAGGTAGATTACTGGTGAGGGTGCCATGAAAGAAACCTCAGGCCTTGGCCCTCCCTCTCCCTCACCCCCACCCCCAGGCTCTCTCACTCTCTGCTGGTTCTCACAGCTGGCAGGACCCACAGAAGCTCAGCAGGAACATTGTTCAGCATGAGGAGGGCAGGGGTGGAGGGGGCGGAGACCTGCTCTACCACTTGCTTGCTGTGTGGCTTTGGGAAAGCTCCTTGACAGCGCTGAGCCTCAGTTTCCCCATGTGGAAAATGGAGATGCAACAAGTCTCTACCTGTAGAGACTTTTGTGAGGATGAAATGAAATAGCTCAAGTAAAGAGCGTGCTGAGCACAAAGTCTGGCTCGGGGTGCTCCCTCAGCAAGTGAGCAAATGTTGCCTGGGGTGTTACTGTTCAGGAGAAGAACTTAAAAGGCACTAGTGGGACAAATGGCTGGACCAGGGTGGAGAAGGAGGCCAGAATCTCTGCCTCCCTGGGTAGATGAGTATAGCCTGGAGGTTTGTTCACCATGGAGATTCCCAGGCCCCACCCTCAGGGCTTGGGATCCTGTAGGAGGGCGTCAAATCCCGGGAATCAGGGGTGAAAATTCCCACCTGAAGGGACTCTTGTGGGAGGCCCGAGGACACACCAGTAAAACAATTCTTAGAAACAGATGTTGCTGGAGAAAAAGTTCTGGCTTTGGGTTTAATTCCTGGGTGACCTGAGCAGGTAACTTTCTCTCTTTGATCCTCAGTTTCCTCATCTGTACAATGGGGGTGACATTCCCACCCTCCTGGGGTTCCTGGGAGGATTTAGCCACACAGAACCCAGATGCTGCCTGGACAGGGGGTGCTCCTTAGTGAGGGTTCCTATCCCACACCCTGGGGATTCAGAGTGACAGAGACCCCTTAAAGCCTTAGGCCCAGGAGCCGAGGGGCCGATGAGCGAGGTGGCTGTGGGCTGGAGGCTGCTGGTTGCATTTGGCAGGAGCCAGGCCCCAGCGCTGTAACAGTGACCTCATGGCTGAGAGCATTTGTTTGTGCTTTGGGGATTTGCCCTGGTTTCCAGAAGCTGCAGCTGCTTCACCTCCTGTAGTATCTCAGCCCCCCAACCTTGGGGATAGTTGGAAGGATCATGAGAGAATCAAATGAGACAGGCAGGTGGGGCCCCGTGAGCCCCTGACACAGTGAGCCCACTGTTGCGCTTATTTTTAATACTCCTATTATTGATATTAATATAATGTGTCTTCAAGCTTCAGGCCAACAGCGGCTCAGATTGAGAGCAAGACTCCAGAGTTGACCCACCTGCTTTCAGATCTTGGCTCTGTAGCCTCCTAGCTGTGTGGCCTTGGGCGAATGACCTTTTCTTTCTGAGCCTCAGAGTGGGGATGATATTCAAAGCACGTTCCCAGGGGATGAAAGGCATGTGGTGGGTGCTCAGGGAGCAGCAGCTGATTCTGCCGATTACCTGAGAGCCAGGGGGCCCAGGACCACTGAGGCTCAGAGAGAGAAAGGGAGAGACCCAGGCAACCGGGCTCCTGCCCCCCAGGCAGGCATGCTCTTTGCTCCTGTGGGCCTCCGTCAGGGGCACAGGGCTCTGTGGGGATCTGAGATTAAGGGCTCTTTTGTCCACACTGGAATTCTGTAAGCTGCCTGGGGCTAGGCCTTCTTAACAAAGCACCCCTGGGGGTAGAGAGCAGATAGAGAAGGGGGTTCCATGGAGAATGGGGCAGAAGGCAAATGGGGACTCAAGGAAGGGATGAAATCCATAGCGTCACTTATGAACCCAAGAGGATCCAGGAATCCACATGAATCATGACTTCTTGGTGGGGAGTGGGTCACCTGCCCAGGTCAAGGCCATGGTGGGGATGGAGTGAACCCCAGGTGGAGAGGAGCTGGCCCAGGTGGGAGCATAGTTGGGAGAGGAGCCCCCAGTCCAACCAGCAGCTGATCCCTCATCCCGGTCAAGGACACAGCCCTCTCTGGACATTTGGGGGTGTGGGCAGTTGGGGGGAGCATCCCCAGCCAAGCTAGGGCATGTGCAGCTCCCCATGTTTCAGTCATTCACTCCTTCATTTCCCTCCCTTTTTGCTTGCTGGAGTCTTGGATTTGTTTGTTCATCCAACAAGCATTTATTAGGCACTTAGTGTGTGCCAGACCCTGCACTGCTACCGGGACACAGAGATATGAAGGAGCCCCGGCATGGCCTGGGGCCTGGACCTCTGTGCTCCTGCCCTCAGGGGCTAAGCAGATGAATGAATGAATAAATGAATGAATGAATGGAGTATTGATCAGGACAGGGACTCACTGGGTAACCTAATAGCCTAAAACTTGGGACCTGGGGCTGAACACCCGGACACTAAATTCAAGAGTGAGGCTGTGGGGTATTGGGCCAACCTGGATAAAGTCAGTGCACAGAGGTGAAGCAGTAATCTTGACAATGCATTAAAAATCATTATACTTTTGAGCACCTGCTATGTTCCAGCCACCAGCCCAAGCACTATGTCTTTTTTTTTTTGAATTTTTGAATTTTATTTTATTTATTTTTTTTACAGCAGGTTCTTATTAGTTATCTATTTTACACATATTAGTGTATACATGTCAACCCCAATCTCCCAATTCATCCCACCACCACGCCACCCACCGCCGCTTTCCCCCCTCGGTGTCCATACGTTTGTTCTCTACATCTGTGTCTCTATTTCTGCCCTGCAAACCGGTTCATCTGTGCCATTTTTCTAGGTTCCACATATATGCATTAATATATGATATTTGTTTTTCTCTTTCCGACTTACTTCACTCTGTATGACAGTCTCTAGATCCATCCATGTCTCTACAAATGACCCAATTTCATTCCTTTTTATGGCTGAGTAATATTCCATTGTAATATATGTACCACATCTTCTTTATCCATCTGTCTGTCAGTGGGCGTTTAGGTTGCTTCCATGACCTGGCTATTGTAAGTAGTGCTGCAGTGAACATTGGGGTGCATGTGTCTTTTTGAATTATGGTTTTCTTTGGGTATATGCCCAGGAGTGGGATTCCAAGCACTATGTCTTTTATTCCTCACAGCAGGCCTCGTGACTAGGCTATATCAACCCCCTTTTACTGATGACCAAACCGAGACTTCAAATGGTTAAGTAACCTGTCCTGTGTCACACACCCAGTGAGGGCTGGAATCAGGCTTGATTCTAGTTTTCCCACCTGCAAAGTCCTTGTTCTGCTAGTGAGGGATTGCTCCCCCCACTTTGTGGATGAGGAAGGTTTGGTGGCCTAGAGAGACTGTGGGAGGAGCCTCGTGGGCCAGCTTCCAGCTGTCCTAGGAGATCTTCAGGGGGCTGAGAGAGGCAGTGGGCAACGGAGGGAGGAGGGGGAGGCAGGGCTCGATTTCCTTTCTGGCCGTTGTTTTTCCTGGCCTGCCTTGCACACTGCCAAGGGGTCCGTGCCGAGTTGGGCCTGGGCCCAGGCAGAAGGCAGAGCCAGGGAGGGCCCTCTTCCCTTCCGGCAGGGAGGAGGTGCCATGGCCATTTCCGAGACTGGCAGGCACGAGGCACTGGGCTGTCTGCCCCACACATACCTCTTGCTGGCAAAGCCCTCATACCCCTTGTGGGCTGGCCCTTCAGCCAAAGCCCCTGAGCTCCCTCCAGCTTGGCCCACACTAGCTCTGTTTGACTCTGAGCAAGTCATTTGCCCTCTGAGCCTCAGTTTCCTTGCCAGTAAAATGGGGGCAGAGTTGGGGTGAAGAGGAATGAATCTGGCACATAGCAGGTATTCAACAAATGCTAGTACTTAGTCCACTTGGGGATGGAGACTAGTTGTGATTTACCAGCTCAGAAGGGCCTTCCTCATCCCCAGAGAAGAGACCCCCTTTCCTACCTTTCACCCCAGCCAGCAGGGGACAGGACAGAGGGGTCCTCAAGGAAACGGGGTGCTGTTGCAGCAGAGTCCTGGAACCGGGATTGGAGTTTGCAGCTCCATTAGCTCCTTCTGTAGGGATGACTTGGACATCTGCCCAGCCTTTGTCACTGGGGGTATGTTCTGTATCCCAGACAACTGGAAATAGGCCTCAGGGTCTGTGTCACATTGTGACCCTCCGCAAGTCATGCCCCCTCTGGGCTCAGCGCCTCCCAGCAGCAACCACCACTTACCCAGTGCGCACTGTGCAGGCGCTCAGCCAAGCCTTTGTGCAATCGCTGATTCAGTCCTCCTGTCGGCCCATGAGGTTGGTGCTGTTATTATTGCACCCATTTTGTAGTTAAGGAGACTGAGACCCAGAGTAGGGAAATAATTTGCCCAGGAACGTATGCTGGTCACTGGCAGAGATGGGGTTCAAGTGGCTCTGGGGATGCCCATCTTGCTCTGGGTTTCCCCTCCCTTTAAAATGAGCTTCTTGGGGGGTAGTGGTGGTGGGATGAATTGGGAGATAGGGACTGACATATATACACTAATTTGTATAAAGTGGATAACTAATAAGAACCTGCTGTATAAAAATAAATAAATAAAATTAAATTTAAAAAAAATAAATAAAATGAGCTTCTGGTCCTGTCATAAGCTCTGGTGAGGACTGGGCAAGAGGGTAGACAGGAGAGGCTTTTGGAAGCATTAAAAAGCCCAGATAAAAGTAAAGGCATTGCTAAGAACAGGCACTGCCTCTATAGCTTTCTGGGAGCTGAACTATGATGTGGACATAGGAAACACAGGGTGCCTGGGTTTGGGTTTTGGTTCTACCACTTCCTGGCTGTGCGACCCTTGGTGAGTTACTTGACCTCTCTGTGCCTCAGTTTCCTCTTCTCTAAGTGGGGGTGATGAGAGTACCTGCCTACCCTGGGGTTGCTCTGTGGTAGAGGTGGGATGGCCTGCTCATGCCCTGCTCATCACCCACCTTTGCTCAGGTCTCTAAGGACATCTCCGTGCGGCTGCATAAAGAGCTCGAGGCGGTGGAGAAGAAACGGGCGAGGCTGGAGGAGGAGAATGAGGAGCTTCGGCAGCGGCTCATTGAGACCGAGCTGGCCAAGCAGGTGCTGCAGACGGAGCTGGAGCGGCCGAGAGAGGTGAGGGCCCCGTCCACCCCGGCAGGGCCAGGCCTGGGCCGGGCAGGCATGTGCCAGCCCCATCCAGCCAGTGTCTCTGAACCTCTGTCTCTGCACAGTTATGCCTCCCTGGCAGAGCTGTCTATTCATTCACTGCTCCAGCACACACTCCCTGAGCACCTCCTGTGTTCACTGTGTGCTGGTTACTAAGGACACAGGGGTGCGTGAGAGACTTCTGGTTCCTGTCCTCGAGGAGCCCACAGGCTAATGAAGGAGACAGTCAGCCATCAAAGGACCACAGCTGGGAGAGGATTGCCTGAGAAAACATGCAACAGTGCTGAGCAAGGGACCCAGCCCTCTGTGCCTCAGTTTCCTCATCTATAAAATGGGATAGTAATACTTCGAGTCATTGGAAGGACTAAGTGGTATAGATTTTGTGGACATGCTTTAGAGACTGCCCGGCACTGCCACTCGGTATAAAGTCACTGCCGGGTCTGGGCCTCTGGCTGGTGTCTCAACACATTTCCAGGACACAGATGCTTCTTGAGTGTGACCCCAGGCACCAGCCTCTCTGTCTTTGGTCATGAGAGTCCCGCCACCTGGCATCCCCTTCTTCCTTCTGCTGTGTGTTAGGTGTACAGCATGTTAAGCACCATGCTAGACACTTCCCATGATTTTCAGAAAGGCCTGATGAGGTTGTGATTGTACCAGTTTTATGGATGAAAACACAGCCCTGAGGGAGGGAGCGATGTCCTCCAGGTCACGTAGGGCCCAGTGGGCTGTACAGATTGGAAACCATCAGCCCAGGTGATGCCTAAGGGCTGGAATCCTCCAGAATCCAGGGGTCTGTGTCCCAGGCGGCCCGGGTGCCTTCTGCCCCCAGAGGCACAGCTGGGCCTCAGCTGTCTGGCTGCTCATGAGGCATGCTAGGATCGAACGTTGTTCTGGGGCACAGTTCTCACCTTCCCAAGGGCAGGCGTGCCAGCATTCCAGGACAGACACCACGGCCCTGAGGCCATAACAATCCTTCTGCTGCCCTCCCCGCTGGGTGTGTTGGTGTGACGTGCCAAAGGCTTCTCGGTGTGGAGATGGGAGGTGTTTGCTACTCAGGGCTGCCCAGGGCTGCATGGGAGGCCCCCTCCCCCAGGCAGCCTCCTGCCCTCCATGGCCTGGCCGATAACAGGGGACCATCTTCACACATCTCATTGCTGCCACCCTTGATAGTGAAAAGGAGAGACAGTTTCAGAAGGTGCCTCGGATGTCAGCCTGTTCCCATTGTAAAGGAGAGGGAACAGAGGTCCGAGAGGGAGAGCCTGCCTGAGTTCACCCAGCCTTTCCTTGGCTGAGATGGGGCTGAGACCCTGAAGCCACCTCCCCTAAGTTTCAGTTTCTTCATCTGTGACATCAGGATAATAACAGTACCCAGTTTATGAGGTTGTTCATGATCATTCATAAGATTGGGTAACCATAGAACACTGTGAAGAAGTTAAAAAGAATAAGGTAGTATAGCGGTTCCTGAGAAAATTAAACAGAATTACCAAATAAGCCAAGTCCACTTCTGGGTATATACCAAAATTGAAAGCAGGGACACGAACAGATATTTGTACCCTCATGTTCATAGCAGCATTATTCACGGTAGCCAGAAGGTGTAAGCAACCCAAATGTCCATCGATGAACAAAAATGTAGTATATACTTACAATGTGTGTATAATCTTAAGAGGGAATGTGATTCTGAAACAGGCTACAACGTGGGTGAACCTCGAGGACACTGTGCTCAATAAAATAAGCCAGACACAACAGGACGAGTATTATATGATTCCACTCAGATGAGATACGGAGAGTAGTCAAATTCATAGAGACAGAAAGTAGGTTAGAGGTTACCAGAGCCCGGAGGGAGGAGGGTATAGGGAGATATTGTTTAATAGGTACAGCATTTCAGTTTGGGATGATGACAAAGTTCTGGAGGTGAATGGTGATGATGCCACTGGATTGTACACTTGAAAATGGCTAAAAATAGCAGATCTTAGTATATTTTACTGCCATAAAAAAGAAAAAAATGGTTAAAATAGTAAATTTTATATTAGGTGTACTTTCCCACGATTTAAGATAAAAGGCAGATACATATGTACTGATGTGGAAAGATCTCAGGGTACATTTTTAAGCAGGAAGAGAAAGCTATAGAACCATACATATTGTGCAATCCCACTAATTATTTTGGAAAGCCATACAGAACGAACTGATTTTGAAGCATGTGTCTATATGTGCAAATGAATAGCTTGGAGGAAAGTCTGGAGGAAAACCCACTGAACTGAGGCATTAGAAATGGTGGGAGTATGGTAGGCAATGGCTTTTGCTTTTTATTCTATGATTGCTGTATTTAGAGTTTTTTTTGGGGGGGGGCGTGGTTTTTATTAGTGAAATTTTAAATAAAGTCAAGCATGTAAAGAGCCCTTTGTGGTGCCTGGCACACAGTTGGTGCTCAGGAAACACTGGTTCACTTCCTCTTGAAGGCGATGTCAGTGAGGCTGGCCTAGCCCTCCCTGATGTGCCCCTCGGTGTCTTAGGACCTGCTGAAGGAGGTGTGGCGCTGTGTTTATTTGCTGATTGCCCTTTCTCCTCCCTCTCCTTCCTGATATGGTTTCTATGGAGACGAGGGTCCCTTAGCAATTCTTCTGCCAGAGTTGTTCCAGTCCCGTCATTGAGATCTGCCTTTGCCATCCTGACAGGTTGCTGTGGCGATGCTGTCACCCGGCTGGGAACAGGAGCCCCTGGCCTGAGCTGATGTGGTTGCTATGGAGATGGCTCTTTGCTAGAGAGGAGGGAGGGTGGCCTGCCCCAGCTGTGTTCTGCAGTGGCACCGTTGCCAGCTGGGCTGCAGCTCAAAAATCGTAACACGAGCCACCGCCACCCCCAATCCAGTATCATTCCCCGTCTTTGCATTTTCGGCAGAAAGCCAGTATCAGTGTTGATGGGATTTATTATAACATAGCTGCTGTGTGAGTGCTTGCTCTGTACCAGGCACTGCACTAAGCATTTTGTGTGTGTCTTCACGTTGTGTAGCCAGCAGCTTCCCAAGGTACATAGTGATTTTGTCCCCATTTTATTTTATTTTGTTTATTTATTTTTCTGGCTGCACCACACAGCTTGCGGGACGAGGGATTGAACCCAGGCCCTCGGCAGTGAAAGCGTGGACTTGCTGTATATAGATGGGACAGGGGAAAGACAAGGATGGGATCCTAACCCAGGACTCTCCATCTCCCAAAGCCACACTAACTCTTAGGGCGATGCCCGTGCCCTCCTTGCCCCATCCAGGGGCCTTCCTAGAACCCGGCTGTGTTTCGGAAGCTCTGAAGAGGCCACTCACTCCAACGAGTACTTCCTTCTCTGGCCCAGGCTTCTTGGCCTGATTCCCACTCTCATGGTGTAGGAAGGGCACTCACCATAGCATCAGTTCACCTGGGTTCAAATCTCAGTTCTGCTGGCGGCGTCATCTGATGCAGCCTAGCCGTGGCCTGTGTGCTGCAGGGCAATCTCGAACTTGGAGTCACACGGGCCTGAGTTTGAATCCTGGCTTTGCCACTTATTTGCAAATAACTGTAGCATTGGGCAAATCATGTTACTACTCCAGTGCTCAGTTTGTTCATTTATAAAATGGGAATATGGGGACTTCCCTGGTGGTCTGTGGGTAAGACTCCACGCTCCCAATGCAAGGGACCCAGGTTTGATCCCTGGTCGGGGAACTGGATCCCGCATGCATACCGCCACTAAGATTCTGCATGCTGCAACTAAAGATCCCGCGTGCCGCAACTAAGACCCGGCACAGCCAAGATAAATAAATAATAAATTTTTAAAAAATGGGAACGTGAATCCCTAGATCTCAAAGGTGATTGTGAGAATTAATCAAGACAAGCAGGTAAAATGCTTAGTGGAGAATAAGAGCTCGGTAAATACTGATTATCAGTATCACCACCCTCGCAACCTCTACAATGGCTGTGGGCCTGGAGAAGCATTTACCTTAGTTCAATAAATATCCTTCTGCTGCCTCTAGCAAGGAGCTCTCCATATCAAACTGCCAGTTGCCCATGGAAGGAGCAGTTAGGTAGCAAATCAACGCCTGCTGTTGGCAGCGTCTGCCCCTGTACTTTGATTTGGGGTCCATGTCAAACCACTCTGTTTCCTCCACCCAAACGGCCTCCCCCAGCCCGGAGCCACACCGCCTCTCCAGCTGCTTCAGCCGCTTTGGAGGAAGAATGCCTCAGTCTTTGAGATGCACCCCTACCCCAGGCTCCCCCCCTGGAGTAAATTTCGTACACACAGCACAGTCTGTGTTTTCAGTGAGACCTTTTCAAACATCCCCTCTAAGTTGGATGAAAATCTACCCAACTGTTTTGGCAGAAGGCTCATTTTATTCCTTGAAGGTTGGTCTTTGTTTCCTGGCAGCATGGAAGCGTGGAAGGTGTTAGAAGACAGGAGGCCTCTCCAGAGCTGTGCTCAGGCAGCCTCTCTGTGTGGGCTGGAGGGGCGGAGGTACCCTCTTCTAATCTCCTGGAGAAGGGCAAGGGAGGGCAAAGCTCCTGCTCCTACTAGGAGCCGTTAGACCAAGGAAGCTTAGAGACACCACCCTGGCTGCTCAAAAGCGGCCTTGTGAGTTGCTGGTGGGTGGGGAAGCCCCTGCTGCGTGCCAGGCCAAGGATTGTGCCCTCGGGGTCCGGCACTTGTGACTGGCATTCTTGTTGGTGCCCGGGTGCTGTCCTGCCCTGCCCCAGCCCGCCCACCTAAGGCCCAGAGCCAGAACATCTGCCCCTGGGGGCTCGACAGAGGGGCTCTGACGGGCCTTGGCTCCCTGGAGGGGCACCGCAGTCCCCCAGGCCGCCTGGCCAGCTGCTGCCCTGCAGAGAGGAGGAAGGTCTTTATGCTCTGTGAGCCTGCCTTGTTTTCCCTCCAGAGCCGCAGAGCAGTGTGGGAGCCCAAATGGCTTAGATGAGGTGGGGGGCAGGGACAGGGGCAGTTCCATCCAGAAAAGGCTGGAACCACTTTGGTCCTGAAAAGGTTTGCTGCTTCAGCCCCTCTTCTCTGCCCACTGCCCTCCCTTTCTGGTGGGCACTCAGAACTTACCCTCTGAAAATGTGTTGGAATGGTGTTCATGACTTTTCTTGGGGAAGTACATTTTAAAAACATTTTACTATAACTTTCTCCTCCCACCCAGCAGGTAATATATGCGTAGTAGAGAAAGACTAGGAACTACAAGTAAGCCATAAGGAGAAGAAGTTTCACCTGTAATCCAATATTCAGAGAGAATTCCTCCGAGTAATTACCAAATTACTATTTGGGTGGGAGTACTTCCCAATATGTTATACTTCCCATACGTTTTTCTATGTATGCGCACACACATATTGAAATGTATATATGCATTTTTTTTTTACTAAAAAAGTAATATAAGCTCAGTGAAGCAAAAATTTCATTACAAAAACATATAAATGCATGCCTAGCATACCTCTAAGGGTGGACACATCAGACTCTGGTTGCATTGCTTGCCTCAGGCAAGAGAGCTGGTTACAGGGTTCACTGTATTCCTTTTTGGGTTTTTTGAAGTTTGAAGTATGTGAGTGTGTTCTCCAAAATGTAAGAAATAATAATAACGATACGTAAGATAAAAGAAGAAACGCTCCCCTAACCACTTCCCTCAATTCGACGCCTGACTCAGCCTAACCTGTGATTTGGTTTGGTTTGTGTCTTTTCAGGCCTTTCTCTATGCTTATATGATGTATATTCCTCTATGTATTTTTTTTCATTAAGATGGGATTATGTTACATGCACAGTTTCTGTAACATACAGAATAGTATAGTGTGACCACAGACTGTCTTTTTAAATGCTGGATGTTTTGGGGTTTTCTTCTGCTTAAGGTGCTTATTATAAAAGTCAAAGATCACAGAGTCAAGTAAACATAGGAAGGAGAGTCTAAAAGAACACCATCTATTTCAGTATTTTAAACACAGAGCCAGAGATCTAGAAGGAGCTCCAGCTGACCCTCAGCTGTGGTCACCCTCAGGAGGAGAAGGGATGGGGGTGTAAACAGGGGGGCTTCTGCTTCGTCAGAACAGTACAGATTTACAGTGAGAATGTGTCTTTATATATTAATTTATTTTTTAAAATATTGTATAATTTTTAAAAATTTAAAGAGAAAACGCTGGAGGACTATGTCTTCCCTCCTGAAAAAATGTGGGGGAAGAAAAGTGCAAAGTGCAAGTTCCCTGTACTCTCATCATTATCCGCCTGGTGCATATTCTTTAGACCATATTCCCCCACCATACACATGTACACATGTGTATGCACACACACACACACACACACACACACACGTCTTATTTTTATAAAAATGGTAACGTTCTAGTTTTGTTTTTAATAACAGCTTTATTGAGATATAATTCACATACCATATAGTTTGCTTTTTAAAGGATACAGTTCAGTGGTTTTTAGAATATTCAGAGTTGTACAGCCGTCACCACTCTAATTCCAGAACATTTTCATCGCCCTAGAAAGAAAACCCCAAGTCACTCCCCACTCCCTCTTCCTCTTCCTCCCTGGCAACCACTAATCTACTTTCTGCCTTTGTGGATTTGCCTATTCTCAACACTTCATGTAAATGGATTCATACGCTATGTGGCTTTTTGTGACAGGCTTCTTTCACTCAGCATGCTGTTTTCAAGCATGTTGTAGCACTGAGCAAGGCTTCATTCTTTTCCGTGGCTAATATTGCCTTGTGTGGCTATGCCACGTTTTGTTCATCCATTCATCAGTTGGTGGACATTTGGGTTGCAGGTTTTGTTTTGCAGTTTCCTTCTTTCCCTTACCAAGCTGTCTCAGAGATTTTACCATGTCAGTGAATCTCACTCTCCCTCTGTCCTTTTTCATGGCTTTAGGCTTTGTGTTATCTCACTCCTTTATGTGTGATAGCTGGGACCTCTCAGTGCCCCTGGAGACCCCTGGTTCCCCTTACTGTCACCCCACTTCCCTCCTCCAGAAAGTCTACAGTGGTCACCTAATCCGTGGCTCAGTTTTGTATTGATAGATGATGAAATGGAGTTTCAGAGAGAGGGAGGGGTTCACCCAGGATCATCAACTCCGTGTTGAGGGGGTCCCAGCTGAGTTCACAGCCCCTCCCATCAGCTTGTGATGGGCGGGCGCAGATCTGCAAACCTGACCACCTGACTCCCGGGCCCCCACCTCACCACTCCAGGAGGGGTCTCTGAGCACCCCCTTCCCAGGCCCCTTTTGTAGGAGGGGGTCTTTGGGGAAGGACTTGTTTTGTGGCCCTCACCCCCGCCTTCTCTACTCTTTCCTCCTTGCCTTGGAAAGATCCCCCATCAGTCCTTCTCAAATACTGGCTCCCTGCTCTTGGCGCCCAGCGTCTGAAATATCAGCCTCTGCCTTCTTGCCTCATTTGCATTTCAAAAGGTCTCTTTAGGAATTGATTGGGCTCTAAGATGAACTTAAGAGCCTGTCTCCCTGGCTCTGTGGTTCCAAGCTTAGCTGCACATTAGAATCACCTTGGAAGCTATTTAAAAATACTGATGCCTGGGACCTACCCAGACCAATGATGTGAGAATCTCTGGGGTTGGGACCTTGGGCATCTTTTTTTTTCTTTTTAAGTTTCCCTAGGTAATTCTGATGTGCACCCAGATTGAGAACCACTGTGCTGGCTCCACTCTGTCCCTTGTCCAAGAAGGCACATTTTCTCCTTCCAGGTCTTTGGAGCTAGAACAAGAACTCTGTCAAGAACTGGTCCCAGGGACTTCCCTGGCGGTTCAGTGGTTAAGACTTCACCTTCCAATGCAGGAGGTGCTGGTTCGATCCCTGGTCCGGGAGCTAAGATCCCACATGCCTCATGGCCAAAAACCCAAAACATAAAACAGAAGCAATATAGTAACAAATTCAATAAAGACTTAAAAAGAAAAAAAGAACTGGTTCCAGGTCAGCTCTGGTTTTGCTGTGGGACCTCTCTCTAGCCTTCAGTAAACTGGGGGCTTGGATTAGATCAGTGGTTCTCACCTTCAGGGATTGGGTGTGAGAGGTGGGGGACCGGGAGCCCATGTATTCAGACTACCTGGGAGCATGCTCGAAAATTACCTGCCTGACTTGAAAAGTCAAATGTAACCCAAGGGTGATTTTATATGCCACTAACATGAAGCACCCCTCTCATGGGAAGAAGTGTTCAATGGACTCATGCCTCTAACTGAGTGACTTTTTTAAACATGGAGAAAGTTCAGAAATGATTTTTATAACAATTCCTCAAATTCCCCTCCATTGGGCTTGTGCCATTTTGCATTCTTGCCAGTGAAATATGAGGGATCCTGTTTCTTCTTAGTTTCATCAATAGAATGTGTTGTCAGGTGTTTGGATTTTTGCCAATCTGATAGGTGAGAAATTGTATCTCAGTATAGTTTTAATTCACATTTCTCTACCATGAATAGGGTTGAGCATCTTCCTATGGTTGGAGCCATCTATCTTTTTTTGCATGTGAACTGGTTTTCATATCTCTAGCCCATTTTTCTTATAGGTTTGTTGGACTTTTTCCTCTATTTTGTGAATCTCTTTACATATTTAAGATATTAACCCTTTGTCAGTGTAATACATTGCAAGTATTTTTTCCCAGTTAATCATTTCTATTTTTACTTTCCTTAGGGTATTTTTTTCCCGTGTAGAATTTGCTTATCTAATCAAATGTATCAATTTCTTCCCCTATTGCTTCTGTAGTTTTGAATCATGATGATTATTATAGGCTTATTTTGCTTTAATCTGCATGAAAACCTACCATTTAAATTGTAAAAACTGATCAGTTCCTCATCATTTCTAAGCCTCTTGTACAGTTATGATCTGTTTAACCATATTCATTTTGTTTATTAGTATCCATGCTGAATTAAAGTCCTCACTAGAATGTCAGTTCCATGAGCTCAGGACTCCCCCTGAGATGGAGATGTGCATACAAGAGGCTTCTGGAAACGTCCCCTTGGAATAACACCATCAGGGATCGAGGCAGAGGGAGAAGCTGAGCTGCAGAGCATTCACACCAATGGCCTCAGCTGATCCCATGGGGAGCTCTGGAGCTGGAGTGGGAAGGGGGCATGGACCAGTCACTGGATGTGGGTTCCCCGCCTCCCCCAGCACCCCCACCCAGGGAGGGCACATGACCTTGGATGAGGTGGTTGCCCTCAGCCAATGGCCATTGCTGGGAGAGGGACTCAACTTTGAGGGCTTAGCCAGGGGAATGCGTGCCCCAGTCCTAAAGGGGGGGTTTAGGCATAACACTCCAGCATCCCCCTCAAGTACCCTGTCTGTCATGGTCCCTGCTGTATTCTCCATGCCTAACTATGCCTGGCACATGATAGGTGCTCAGGGTGTCTTTGGTGAATGAATGAAAGACAAACAAGAACAGAAACCCAGATTTCTGGGTCTTGGGCTCAACCCAACTGGATCACAATTTCGGGGTGGGAGAGAGGGGAGGAACCCTGGGCAGGTGGGTTCAGAATCGTCTCAAGTGCTTCTGGCCTGTTCCCCATTTGCAGCCCATTGGGTGGTCTTGAGACTCCTCTGGCTCAGCAGTTGATGCTGGTCCAGGCTGGACGTGGCTGGGCTGCGCTGGCCAGGGAGGGCAGGGGCCCTCAGCGGAACCCTAGGCACTGTGACTGCTCTTTGGATGTGCATCACCCTTGTGAGCTTTCAGTTCAGTTTTTTTTAATCTCGCTCCAGCATTCCTTGAAGAAAAGAGGAACCCGCTCCCTTGGGAAGACGGACAAGAAACCTTCCATGCAGGTACCTCCCGTCAGCCTCCACAGCCTCTGTGCAGCCCCCAGCAGTAGCTTTCAGTCTGAAGGCCCCAGGCCTAACTCCGTGTGGCTCGGGGAGTCCCCAGAGGTGCCCACCCTGCCCCAGTTTCTACTCCATCCTCCCCTTGTTCACTTTCTTAGCTTCGCTGTGTACTTTACTTCCCCAAACTACACCCTGAGCCCATGGTTCTCACATGCTCTGCTAGAGAAAGTGCTATATGTAGCACAGGTCAGGCATAGAATATAGTTCGTTTCTAGTGGTCCTGGATGGTCAGGGTGTCAGGCACTTTTTATATATTGTCTCATTTAATTTTTTTCATGGTCTGTGAGGGAGGGAATGTTATTGCCCCATTTTACAGATGAGAAAACTGCAGTAGTAATGGTAGTAGTAGTAGCAGCAACACTGACCCTGGCAGAATGTTGCCTACTCCAGGAAGCCCTCCTGGACTCCCCAGGCTACATGCGGTGCCCCATCTGTGCTGCAATATGTATGTCCCCCTCTCTGCTTCCCCTCTGGACCCAGAGCTCCTTGAGGGTCAGGGCTGTGTTCCCAGCACTTAGTTAGTGCTCCCTGAAATGCTGTGGCTGAGCCTCCCAACACTAACCTTGCTGGGTCGTGCCTGTCCCTGTTCCCCCTCGGGCCCCAGGAGGACAGTGCCGACCTGAAGTGCCAGCTGCACTTTGCAAAGGAGGAGTCGGCCCTCATGTGCAAGAAGCTCACCAAGCTGGCCAAGGAGAATGACAGCATGAAGGAGGAGCTGCTCAAGTACCGCTCGCTCTACGGGGACCTGGATGGCGCCCTGTCGGCCGAGGAGCTGGCGGACGCACCCCACTCGCGGGAGACGGAGCTCAAGGTTCATCTGAAGCTGGTGGAGGAGGAAGCCAACCTGCTGAGCCGCCGCATCGTGGAGCTGGAGGTGGAAAACCGCGGCCTGCGGGCCGAGATGGACGACATGAAGGATCACGGCGGCGGCTGCGGGGGCCCCGAGGCCCGCCTGGCTTTCTCCGCTCTGGGCGGCGGCGGCGAGTGCGGGGAGAGCTTGGCGGAGCTGCGGCGACACCTGCAGTTCGTGGAGGAGGAGGCCGAGCTGCTCCGGCGCTCCTCAGCCGAGCTGGAGGACCAGAACAAGCTGCTGCTGAGCGAGCTGGCCAAGTACCGCTCGGAGCACGAGCTGGACGTGACGCTGTCGGAGGACAGCTGCTCCGTGCTCAGCGAGCCCTCGCAGGAGGAGCTGGCAGCCGCCAAGCTGCAGATCGGCGAGCTCAGCGGCAAGGTCAAGAAGCTGCAGTACGAGAACCGGGTGCTCCTCTCCAACCTCCAGCGCTGTGACCTCGCCTCCTGCCAGAGCACGCGGCCGATGCTGGAGACGGACGCCGAGGCTGGGGACTCGGCCCAGTGTGTGCCCGCGGCCCTAGGCGAGGCCCACGGACCCCACACCGCCCGGCTCTGCAGGGCCCGGGAGGCCGAGGCGCTGCCGGGGCTGAGGGAGCAGGCCGTCCTGGTCAGCAAGGCCATCGACGTCCTGGTGGCCGATGCCAACGGCTTCACGGCCGGCCTCCGCCCGTATCTGGACAACGAGTGTGCCGACTTCCGGCTGCACGAGGCCCCCGACAACAACAGCGAGGGCCCCAGGGACACCAAGCTGATCCACGCCCTCCTGGTGCGGCTGAGCTTGCTCCAGCAGGAGCTCCACGCCTTCACGCGGAAGGCGGACTCGGTCCTCGGGGGCCCCAGCAAGGAGCAGCCCGAGCCCTTCTCGACGCTGCCCGCCTTGGGCTCCCAGGGACCCTCCAAGGAGATTCTTCTGGCCAAAGACCTTGGCTCAGACTTCCAGGTAAGATGTCCCAGTCACAGGCCCTATTACTTTTTTTATATATGTAGGTATGGGCTTTTTTACTGAACCATACATACAGAGAGGCACGCAAAGCACAAGTACACAGCTTAATGACTTTTCCCAAAGTGAGCGCACCTGTGTAAGCGTCACCCAGGACAAGAACGAGAACATGACCAGCGCCCCAGAAGCCCCTCCTCAGGTCCCCTTTTAGCCACTATCCCCACTCCCAAGGGTAACCCCTCTCTATTCGGTTTTGCCTGTCTTTGAACTTTGCATAAATTGAATCACACAGAACGCACTCACCTGTGCCTGACTTTTCACTCACCATTATGTTTGTTGTCTCAGGTGGCAATAATGTGTGTGTTCTCATGACTGAATATGATCCCATGGGGTGAATATACCACAGTTCCCTTAGTCATTTACTGTTGATAAAAGGATTCATTCCAAAGCCCTATCTTTTTGCCAGGTCGCCCTTTCTTCTCTTCATGCTTCTTTTGCAACGCTGTATTTTAAAACGAGTATTATTTAAAAAAAAAAAAAAAAGCTTTGGTCAGATCCTGTGCAAAGGCCAGAAACTTGGCTTTCTAAAGGTAATGAACTTCCAGCCTTGATATCTATAAACTACTACTTAAAAAAATTAAAATAGCAAAAGCACTTGTCCCCCCAAAAAGCATCACTGCAAGAGTAATCCATAAACATGCAAAGAGTTTCAGAAGTGCCTCTGGTAAAAAGATGAAGCCTCCTCCTCCCTGCTTCTTACTCCTTCAAGGTTTTGCTATTAACACTGGTTTTGGAGCACTGCTGTCATATAGACACATGTGGGCTGCTTAAAATTAAATTAATAAAAAGTACAATACATACAATTGACAATTCACTTCTTCAGTTCAGCCACATTTCAAGGGCTCAGTAGCTGCATGTGTCAAGTGGTGCAGATCTAGAACATTTCATCAGCACAGCATGCCCTTCTAACTCTTTCTCTCCACGTACTCTCATGTATTTGTTTTTGCCTCAAATTGTTTTATGTTATACCTCCTGCTACCACACAACTTGTTTTTCTTGTGTAGTGTATCTATTTGTTCATTTATTTACGATGCTCTATTTATTGTTCATATGCTTTTTGTTCTTAGTGCTGGAGGTGCCATGGTAAGCAAATAAACAGTTATGATTCCTGCCCCCCAGCCTATATCATCTAGTGGGGAAAGAGATGTTAATCAAAATATCATGCCATTGAATGGGAAATCACAAACTGAGATCAGGGCTCTCTAGGAAAGGTGCTGGCTTCTGTGAACAAGAAGCTTGACCTAGACCCTGGGTCAGGGAGGACCTCTGATCTGAGCTGAGATCAGAAGGATGGATTACCAGGGGAAGAGTGTTCTAAGCAGAGGGAACAGCCTGTGCAAAGGCATTATGGCCAGAAGGAGCAGGATGTGTCCAAGGACTAAGGGAAAGAGTGCGGCTGGACCTCAGTGTCGGGAGGTTTGATCTTCGGCTGGACCTCAGTGTCAGGAGGTTTGATCTTCATCCTGAGAGCAATGGGGGAGGGGCGTCTTCCCATGTCTGTACAGAGAGGTTTAGCTCTTTCTTTCTGACAACTGATTTCTTTAATCAGTACCTTGTGCATCTGGCTCGGTCTTGCTTTTCTTAAGCAAGCAGACTGCCCTATGTTGGGTCTCCCTCTTGGTTCTCCTTGGGTTAGGAATGAGCTGGGGCCGCATGTGTGGGAGGACAGTTGAAGCTGGCTCAGAAGGTTTGTGCACAAGACAGGCATTCACAGAATCAGTGTTTTCACTCACCACTAGTCATTCAGCCTTTCAACAGACATTCATGGGGTAGTCGCAGTGTGCCAACCAGGGCTGGCGCTGAGCTACGGAGGCAAATCCACCTAGGCCCCTGCCTTCAGGTGTGCGGTCAGAGGCCTCTTACAGAGCCAGAGGCCTGGGGTGGGTGCAGTTTCTAGCACCCCCATGTCCCCCTCCCCGTGGTTACCTTTAGTCTCTTCTGCCTGCGCCTCTAGGTGCAGCCACCTGACCTCAGGGACCTGCCGGAATGGGAACCCAGGATACGAGAGGCCTTCCGCAGCGGCGACTTGGACTCCAAGCCCGACCCCAGCCGGAGCTTCAGGCCTTACCGAGCTGAAGACAATGATTCCTATGCCTCTGAGGTGGGCATAGGCCTGAGCGGGCAGGGGGGAGGGTAGGAGGAGAATGGCTGAGGCCGCTCAAGAACAGAGTGATCTGTGGAGAATCTTAGCTGGTGATGATATGGGTTTTGAGTATTTCCTTTGGTTCCAAGCTTCCTGACAGCAAGGGCTGAGAGGGAAACAAGGAAGTTTGGGCCATTCTCAGGGCCTGATGAAAGGAAGTTTATAAACTTATCCAAGGAAATTGATCTTGTTCTCCTATACTACTGAATTCCACAGGGAATTTAATAATTTATGTCATTTAATGGAAACAGTCATTTCTTTAGCAGGAAGGCAGCAATCTCTACAGTCAGGCTGACTGGGTTCAGATTGCGGATCTATGTATACTAGTTGTAAAATTGTACAAGTGTCACTTTACTTCTCTGATCCTCAGTTTTCTCACCTTTAAAATAAAGGTAATGTGTCATAGGGTTGTTGAAAGGATTAAATACATGAAAAGCCTTAGCTTAAGGCCTGGTCCCTGTTGGGTGAGGATGAGGAGGAAGAGGATGACACAACACTGGGCCTCAGGAGACCTGCCAGGCTGTGTGGCCTCAGGCATGTTCCCACTCTCTGGCTGCAGCTTCCTCACCTGTAATATGGGAGGATTAGAGTGGGTGGTCGCTGTAGAATTGCTAGGATTCCCTGGTCCTTGAGGAATTCCGGATGGTTCTGAGCCCCTCCCAAGCCTACTGAGCCTCTCCCCAGCACCTCATAATGAACCTGAAGCAGGAAAAGGCTCCTATGGACTGGATGGGGCCTCCCTGAGACTCCTGAACCATGGAGAGTCTCATGTGTGCCCCAACCTGAGCGTCCTTTTCTTCTCAGCATCCCTAGGAAGGCAACTTTTGGTCCCAGGGAGGCCAGTCTGCAACTGTGAAGGGGGAGACGCTCCCTCGAAGCTGATGGATCAAACTCTTGAAGTGGCCTGAGTGTCCTAGCAGCCATGGCAAAAGAGGAGAGGAGGGGGCAGGAAGCATGAGATACTTAGTTCTTATTTTTTGAGTAAAAGAGATAGGCCAGCTCACCTGCAGAGAAAATAATTTCCTACCTGCCCTCAATTATTGTTTCATTCAGCCACTCTTTACTGAGAAGTCACAATTTGCCAGGCACCGTGTTGGGCACTGAGTTTAAGGAGAACACCAGAGATAGGTAGTATTGAGCCCTTTAAGGATTTTTAATAAAAAACAGGCATACACAGGACTTCCCTGGTGGTCCAGTGGTTGAGAATCTGCCTTCCAATGCAGGGGATGCGGGTTCGATCCCTGGTCAGGGAACTAAGATCCCACATGCCTCAGGACAACTAAGCCCGCACGCCACAACTAGAGAGCCCATGTGCCGCAACTATTGAGCCCATGCTCTCTGGAGCCCATGCGCCACAACTAGAGAGAAGCGCATGCACCACAACAAAAGATTCCTTGTGCCGCAACTAAGACCCGATGCAGCCAAATAAATATTAAAAACAAAAAAACAAAAACAGGCATACAGGATATACCTCAAGCCAGAGTGCCTTCCATTACCAAATTTTTACATTATTGGCCAGATAACGAGTGTTTGGTTTTTTCACAGAGGAACATCTTGCCATACCTGGAAACCTTTTATGTAGGTGTTGGAGCTGACATTTCTCTTTTTTGTTTTCCTGCTTAACATGACAGCATAAAAATTTCCCTTTATTAGTAGAAATACGTTTAGAAATCTTTTTTTTTTTAATCAGTCATCAATTTTATACACATCACTTTATACATGTCAATCCCAATCGCCCAATTCAGCACACCACCATCCCCACCCCACCGCAGTTTTCCCCCCTTGGTGTCCATACGTTTGTTCTCTACATCTGTGTCTCAACTTCTGCCCTGCAACCTGGTTCATCTGTACCATTTTTCTAGGTTCCTAGAAATCTTAAGTGAAGTATAACATACATGCAGTAAAGCACTCATATTGTAAGTGTACAGCTCAAATAATTTTCATCAACTGAACACTACTGTGTAATCAGCAAGCAAATCAATGAACAGAGCATGACCTGGCCCTGGAAGCTTCCCTTCTCCTCCCCATCTAGTCACCATCCTGACTTCTAACAAAATAGATTTTTTTTTGCTTGTTTAGCTACAAATCCTTATAAACCCAATCCCCCCGCCCCTCCCTCACCAAAGGTAGAGTTTTATTGTCTTTTTTGTAAGGTTTTATTATATAGTCATTATAAACAACAAATAACTATAATAAAGTCCCTAAGCAGCATTGCATAAGGATATAAAGAAGAAAGTCAAGATCACAAGATTATCACATAATTAACCACTGTGAACATTTAGTTTGTGTGTGTCCATGTCCTTCATGTTTTTCTATTGAGTATATAAAATTTTAACTTTTTATTGAAGTATAACATAATAATATACATACAATAAAGGGCACTATCCTTTTTTTTTTAAATTTAATTTTATTTTTGGTCATGCCATGTGGCTTGCAGGATCTTAGTTCCCCGACCCAGGGATCGAACCCTCACCCTCGGCAGTGAAAGTGTGGAGTCCTAACCACTGGACCACCAGAGAATTCCCAAGGGCACTGTCCTTAAGTGTGCAGTTGAATGGATTTTAACATAAGTATAGACCCATGAAACTCATATGGTTGATCCCTAACTTATCTTAGTTGTTTGTAAATTACTGCAATTATAAACGAGACGAACATCTTTGTGAATTAAACTGAGTTTTCATAGTATTTATTTTCTACAAATAAATTTCTGCAAGAAATTATCAAGCTAAAATTATAACAATAGCTAGATTTGATGTGCACCGTTTCATTTCATCGTCATGACAACCCACCGAGGTAGGGACAGCTGCCGTGCCCGGTTTATACGGGAAGGACAGCTTGGGCCTGACTTACTGCAATTGCTCTCCTACGACTCTCATCCTTTGACTGCAGCTTCTGTCCTCCTCCTGCTCTCTCCCTCCTCCTTATCTGTGTCCCTCATCTCGACCCCAGATCAAGGAGCTGCAGCTGGTGCTGGCCGAAGCACATGACAGCCTCCGGGGCCTGCAAGAGCAGCTCTCCCAAGAGCGGCAGCTGCGGAAGGAGGAGGCTGAAAACTTCAACCAGAAAATGGTGCAGGTGGGTGGTGCCCAGGGCTCTCCTGCACCTACTGCAACCTGTCTTCCCTGAACCAAACCTTAGCGGCCCATGGGTCTTCAGAGGCAGGAATGTCAGGGGAAACCTGTGTCTTCTCGCCCCATGCTGCACTGGTGCTTATGCATTAGCTGTGCTGGGCTGGAATCCTGGGCTTGTCGTTGACTGTCTGTGTGACCTCAAGGCCATTCTGTCTCCTCTCTGGGCTTCAGTTTCCCATCTATGAAATATTGCCCCGTCAGAGTTGAAAATCTGTATTAGAAAGGCCGTAGGCCTGGCTGGTAATCAAGATGGTAGCTCTGCTAGTAGAAAGCATTTATTAAGCCCTTACTGTATGTCAGGGCACTTGCCACACATCATGTCCTTTAATCCTCATGTTTTCCCCTGTGAAGTGTGTCCCCATTTTACAGGTGGGGAAACTGATGTCCAGAGTGCTGAAGTGCTTTGCCCAGGGTTGCACTTGCAGGGCAAGGTGGGCATGGGATTCTTTTTGTTTGTTTGTTTTTAATATTTTTTTGTTATTTATTTTATTTATTTGGCTGTGCCAGGTCTTAGTTGCAACACGCAAGATCTTCACTGCGGCATACAGGATCTTTAGTTGCAGCATGCAAACTCTTAGTTGTGGCATGCATGCGGGGTCTAGTTCCCCGACCAGGGATCGAACCTGGGGCCCCCTGCATTGGGAGCGTGGAGTCTTACCCACTGGACCACCAGGGAAGTCCCTGGGGCTGGGATTCTAATCCAGGTTATTGGCTCCCTCTGAGCCATTACACCGCGTTGCTTACTAAGGTATTAATGCTGTCAGCCTTCTTCACCCCGAGCATGCCCTTTGCTCTGCACGTGGGTCACCCCTCCCTGCCATCATTGCTCACCCTCCCAGGTGCCTCAATGAATGTGAGAGTTCATGTGAAACATTGGTTCCCGGTATGGGCTCATTAGATGATGTCATGGTTTTTATAATCAGACAGAGCCGGATTCAGATCCCAGCTCTTTCACTGATTGTTACTGTGATTGCTGCTGTTTTTTATGAGTCTTTCTCCCCTGGAGTAGCAGAAGGCACTGTTTATTTCAACACAATGAACTGCTAGTGGCGGAATCACTGTCAGGGGTCACCACCAGGCACCGCCTGAAATTTCCTCTCGGCCCTTGTGTGAGGCCTGGAATGGGGTGAGTTAGGGTCCCCTAGACAGCTGGGGTAGCTCACGCTCTTGTCCCCCTTGCAGCTGAAGGAGGACCAGCAGAGGGCACTCCTGCGGCGGGAGTTTGAGCTGCAGAGTCTGAGCCTGCAGCGGAGGCTGGAGCAGAAATTCTGGAGCCAGGAGAAGAACATGTTGGTTCAGGAGTCCCAGCAGTTCAAGCACAACTTCCTCCTGCTGTTCATGAAGCTCAGGTGGTTCCTCAAGCGCTGGCGGCAGGGCAAGGTTTTGCCCAGCGAGGGGGATGACTTCCTTGAGGTATGGGTCCCCTGGGACTGGGACTGGGGTGGGGTGGGGTAGAGGAGAGAGGACAGGAGGGACATAGCCCTGGGGCTCAGATACGAGGCATCAGCTTGCAGCTTCCATCCTTGCATTCATTCATTCATTCCTTCAGCATCGGTTTGTTGAGAACCAGCTCTTTACTGGGTGCTGTGGCAGATGCCGGGGAGACCGTGGTGAAGACGACAGACTCAGTCCTGGCCTCCCCAGGAAGAAGTCTGCTTGGGGGACAGTAGGTCTTTAACACCTCTGCGGTATTTGTTGGTTTCCCTTTTTAACAAAGCTGAGTCTCGAGCTGGCAATAGGATATAGATGCCTTTAATGATCTGGTTTCGTTGTTTTTGCATTATATGCAAATATAGTATATATTAATGTTTTTTACTCTTTTAAGGTACAATTTATATACAGTAAGGTGCACACATCTTAAGTGTACGGCTGATGAAGTTTTATAGTATACACCCTGCAGATACATAGTATAGCATCACCCAGATCACAATGAGCACATTTGCAGTGCTCCAGAAGGCTCCCGGGTGCCACAGGTGATATGCCCACCCCAGCAGTCAGCACTATTCTGACTTCTTACACCATGGATTAATCTTGCCTATTCTAGAACTTCATACAAGTGCATGTAGTCTTTTGTGTCTGGCTTTTGCTTAATATGATTCTTTGAGATTCATCCACATTTTACCTATAAAAGTAGTTGATTCTTTATTGCTGCTTATTTTTCACTTATGAATATACCTATTTTATTTTTAATGTTACCTTTGACAATGATAATGGACACTGGCTTTCCATTTTTAGTAATGTCAACTTCCTTTTTTAGATATGTTTATTTAACTAGAAAGGGTAGGTTGACTTAAAAGCATTACTGATAGTACAGGTAGTATTTGGGTGTGGCAGGAAACATGACGAGTGGAGCTTTGGGAATGTGTGAAGCTTGGGAAGGACTCACGTGGCCCATTTGTCCCTCAGCCTGTGCAGGACCCTTTGTCATCAAATCCCCTTCCTCCTGTCATGATCAGCACACTGACATTGCTAGGAGAAGGGGGCATGTAAGGACGTCATACCTCAGTCACACCCACCTGAGTTGGCACTGCTCACCTTGGCCTTGGCCTTGGCCTTTTAGGTACAGGTACCTCTGCCCTAGCCCAGGCTTGGCCCTTCTCTGGTTCAAACTACTCATTTCAGAGCCAATGGGGACCAGTGGCAGTCCCCATGTACCCCTGTCAGCGGTCCCCCAGAGTAGCCTGAATGTCCCAGGAGCAGGGGATGGTGGTTAGACCTGAATCTGTAGCAGGAGTTTCCTCCCCGACCCCCAGTGGGGCTCATAGGCCGCCTGCCTCCTCCCCAAGGGCCTCTAGAGAGAGTTGCTGACCATCTTTAGATGAACACACTCCCTGCTGCCCTCTCCCAGGAATGTCTGACATGAAGGCACCCCTATGAGAAGCACCTGGAAAGCCCAGCATGGCTGCCCCACGAGCATCACTCTTTGTGACACCTGGGGACTCTATTTGAAGCCGCTGTCTGCTTTAGGACTGTCCCTCCTGTTTGGAAGTCCCACACAAGCCTCTGGATGAAGCCCAGTTTGTTTTTTTTTAATAACTTTTTTAAAATTTATTTTTTTATATTATAGTAAAATATATTGTACAAAACATAAATTTTACCATTTTAACCATTTTTAAGTTTACAGTTCACTGGCATTAAGTACATTCACATTGTTGTGTAACCATCACCACTGTCCATCTCCAGAACTCTTCATCTTGTAAAACTGAAACTCTTACCCATTCACTCCTTATTCCCCCCTCCGCCTGCCCTGGCAACCACTGTTCTCCTCTCTGCTTATATGAGTTTGACTTCATTAGATTCCACATGTAAGTGAGATCTTGTAGTATTTCTCTTTCTGTCTCTGGCTTATTTTGCTTAGCATAATGTCTTCCAGGTTCATCCATGTCCATGTTGTCGCAAATGGCAGGATTTCCTTCTTTTTTAAGACTGAATAATATTTCCTTGTATGTATATATCACATTTTCTTTACCCGTTCATTCATAGACACACACTTAGGTTGTTTCCATATTTTGGCTACTGTGAATAATGCCACAATGAACATAGAGAGATCCAGATTTCATTTCCTTTGGATATATACCCACAAGTGGGATTGCTAGAGCGTATGGGAGATCTATTTTTAATTTTGGGGGAAACTTCTATACTGTTTTCCATAGCTGAAGCCCACTTTTGGCTGCTAGGGAAGATGTCCCCCTCAACCCCCCAAAAAAATTAATTGCCTTCAGGCCACGTAGCCTGATTTTAAATCAGGTTGTCTCAGGCAAACTCTCCATATTTGGTGAAAATCTTTCTAGCCATTTCAACGTACTGGGATAACAGAGAGAAACAGAAACTTACTTTAGGAAAAAAATAAGGTGTAACCATAGAAAATAAAATAATATACATGCCTATAATAAATAGAAATATACATACTTACTGAGATAGACGTGATAAGAAACATAACCACCCACACTGTAAAAAATACATATATATATAGATATAATGATATAAAGCCCATGTGTATAAAATACATATAAACAAGTACATAATAAAATACAGATAACCATATAAATAACAAACTTGATGTACATTCATACTTTTAAAGAATATGTGTGTCCACACATGTAGAATTAAAACTATATATATGAATGGTAACCCTCATATATTGAGTATTTATAGTGTCCTGGCACTGTGATAAATGCTCTGTTTGGATAATTGCATTTCACTTTTACACATGCCCTATGATGTGGAAACAATTATTATCCCCATTCTACTGCAGATAAAGATCTTTGATTCCTTGTCCTCAATTCTGAAATCCAGAAGCTCTGAGAACTGTGGTTTGTTGGGTCTAACTCAGTTGGAAAAAATTGACCTGACATTCATTTGGCAGCAAAACCTTTATTTACCCCATTTCCTGTTAGTACTCACATGTTTGAAGGGGAAATATTGGTGTCCACAAGCATAGGGTATCTCACCAGACGGGGCTGTTTTACAATATACAGTGTAGGTATCATATTATCTTTCTAAATCCCGATTAATTCTGAATTCCAAGCACACCCAGCCCAAAGAATTTCAGGGAAAGAACTGTGCACATATACAGATAATCAAAAGTCAGTATGTTTAGATACTGGTGACCAGGGAGGGAACTGGGTATTTATTCACACAGGCCCTGCTCCACCCCACATATTTCCAGCCTCAGTGCCTGCCCTGAACCCCAGAAACCCTTCTTCATTTGATTTCACCACACTCTCTTGGTTTTCCTTCCACCTCACTGGTTGCTCCTTCTCAGTCTCCTTGGCTGGACCCTCCTTTTCTCCCTGAACTGACCCCTTAACGTAATAGTCCCGAGGGCTCAGCCCTCAGGCCGCGTCTCTCCTTGACCTTCACCTGCCTCCTTGGGGAGCTTGTCCAGGCACTTGGCTTACATGGCCTTTCTTGCACATTGCGAATCTATCTAGATTCTACAGAATCTGACCCAGCTGCACTGCCTACCCCCTCACCACCCCCATCTGAGCCATCACCACTTCTCGCCTGGATAATCACCGTAGCCTCCTAACTGGTCTCCCTGCCTCTGCCCTTGCACCCTTCCACCGAGCATCTTCTATTCAAAGCAGGGAGGTACCAGGCCACGTGTACTCCACGTGGATGGTGCCCCCTGGTGTTGTGCAGTATGGAGCTCTGTTGCTACCCTATAAAGTATCTCAACAAAGCAGCTAGAGTGATCTCGTAAAACTGAAAGTCAGGCCAGTGTCACTCCTCAGCACAATCCTCCCCTGGCTCCCATGGCACCCAGAGTAGAAGCCGAAGTCCCTACAAAGCCTGTTCAGCCAGCCTTGGTCCCCGTACCTCTCACTTCCTCCCTGGCTCTCTTCCTCTTCTTCAAATAGATGTGTTCCCATCTCAGGGTCTTTGCATTTGCTGTGACCTTAACCTGGAATTCTCAACCTGCACGTATTCACATGGCTTATTCTTTTACCTCCTTCAGGATTTTGCCCAAATAGCACCTTCTCTCTAAGGCCGTCCTTGACCACCCAGTGCAGCACATCCTGGCTCCTTTCCCAGCTCTCTTTTTCTCCATAGCACTTATTATTATGGAACATTCCATATATTTAATGATGTTTCATGTATCAATATTTCACATATTTGTTTGTTTTCCTGCTACTGGAATGGAAGCTCAAGGGGACCAGGGCTTCTGTCTGTCTTGCTCACTGATGTATTCCCAGCTCTGAACACAGGGCCTGGTGCGTGGTAGGTGTTCAATAAATATTTGTCAAATGAATGAATGAATGAAGTGAATAGTGAATGAGCACCCACTTCTTCTGCTTCACTCCCATCATGAACTAGACCCTGGTCTCCTGGGCTGGCTCTGGACTCCTGCCCAGAATCCATCAGCAGCAAACCCCTCCGCTCCCAGGAAGGGTCCCTTCTGCCCACCCAAGCCTCTGGTTGCCCTTATCTATAATTATGAGGGTGCCTTGTGGCCCTTTATTCCAACCACAGTGCCTACCTTGATAACATAGCTATTTCTGAGTAGCTCTCAGGGATGCCTCATGGTCCTTGGGGCAGAAGAGATGGTGTGGGGGGCAGAAGGGTCTGACTCTCCAGCTGTGCTCCTTGACCTGGATGGTGCCCAGGGCTCAAAGTTAAAATCTGGGAAATCAGTACCCAGCTGGGGTACTTTTGGTCCATAAACCCCCATTCTTTATTCCTGCCTGGCTGTGCAGCCCACTTTCTATCTGGGCCACTAGCCTGTATCCCCTCCCCCTGAGGGTCAGACCCCAGGCGTGATGCCCTCCTACCCGCTATTGAGTGTGGTTTTTAAAAAACAGGTAAATAGCATGAAGGAGCTGTACCTGCTAATGGAGGAAGAGGAATTAAACGCCCAGCATTCTGATAACAAGACCTGCACGGGGGACAGCTGGACCCAAAACACGGTGCGTTCTCAGCCCATTTCCAGTCCTGTCCTGTCCATTTGTTCCTTTGTCTGTTTAGTGATCACATCTTGCTGCTTTCTGACCCCAGTCCTACACCAGGCACTGGAGCGGCAGAAGGTTATTGCTTGGTCACTGGCCCCAGATGCTCAGTACTATGGGGTATGTAAGTCACCCCAGGGCAGTGACAGAGGGTCAGATGATGGACCGTGGGGTCTCAGGTGAGAGAGCAGTTAATTCTGTTTAGAGTATAAAGGATGGTATTACAGAGAAGGGGTCATAGGTGGTGGGTTTCGAAGGATGAATAGGAGCTTGCCTAATAGAGAATAGGGAAATGGCCATTCTGTACCAAGAGAACTGTATATACAGAGATGTGGCAAGGTATTCTGAGTCTGGCTGCAGCTTGGGATGTGCATAGTGGGGGTAAGGACATCAGGCTAGAGTGAGTTGTATGAAGAAGGGCCTTGTGGCCTAGGATCAGGAACCATCAAATCAAGCCACGGGGTAGTATAGAGCAGTAGGGTCAGGCTCCCACAGTAAGCTGGGTTACAGGTGGGAAGCAGGTCATGGGCCCAGGAGAGAAGACTGGGTCCAAGTCGGGCAGTCAGGGAGCTTCCGTGGTTCAGACTCCCCATCTGGCCTACGGTGGGTCAGAGAAGGCAGATCTTGGGCAAGGAGAAAGACGGAGGCCTAGATGCTGCAGAGCCTCAGAGAAGCCAGGGCCCAGCTCAGATTTAGGTTGAATAATTGCTGTAACTACAGAATTTTGTGTTTTTGTGAGACTGGGGCATGTGTCAGTCTAAGAGGTGGCCAGGGCTGGGCTTGTTATGCCTGTTTTACGGGGAGATGACCCGAAGAGGTCCTGGGACTTGCCTGAGGCCTGGTAGAGTCCCAGGCTGGACTCTGGATGAGTTCCCAGCCCAGCCTCTCCTCCTTGCCGCTCCGAAAGCTCCTGACCCAGGCCTTGCCCCCATCTGCAGCCCAATGAGTACATCAAGACACTCGCCGACATGAAGGTGACGCTGAAGGAGCTATGCTGGCTGCTTCGGGATGAACGCCGTGGTCTGACTGAGCTTCAGCAACAGTTTGCCAAGGCCAAGGCCACCTGGGAGACAGAGCGGGCAGAGCTCAAGAGCCATACTTCCCTGGTGAGTCTCCCACCTGTCAGAGACATCCCCCTCCTTGTTCCCCTCTGTGCCAAGGCCTCAGCTGTCAGACTGGGGAGGAGGATGCCCAAACCATGCTTCTAGAAGCATAGGAACCCCTTCACTTACCTTGTGGCCCAGAGAGGGCAAGAGACTTGCCTAGAGTCACACAGCAAGGGTACCAGAAACAGTGGGAGCTGAAGGTCCCTGGGCTAGGGAAGGCAGGTGAGGGACTGGCAAAGGAGCCGTGGGGACATCACAGGCGCCTCCGCCGCACCATGAGCTCACAGGTGGGGCCGGAACACTTAAATGCCTGTCTGCACCTGGTGACATCCTTCATCCTCACACCCACACTTCTGCTGCCTGCTGTCCTCATAAGGATCCCCTTAAGCCCCTGCTACCTGACTCTGTTCTGCTCCCTCCACCCAAACTGGGGGACTCCCCTCCTTACAACCCAGATGATCAAAGGAGCCTTAACCAGGAGTCCTGGATATTTGGTCTCTGCTGTGTGCCTGGAGGCAAGGTGCTGCCCCCCACTCTGGCCTGAGAAGTGAGAGGATGGGCTTCCTCCCACTCGGAGAGAAAGCTCTCACCACCCCAACCCCTACCCCACGCCAGAACTCTGCGGGGCCCAGCTCCCTCCCCTCTGCCCCTGCTGCAGTCTGCCTTCCCAGGCATCACGGGCCCCTCAGAGGTGGGTACACTGATTATCTTTGTTGGGCAAGTGACAGAACAGGCACAGAGGAGTTAAGTTTCTTTCCCAAGGTCACCCAGCTAGTCAGTGGCAGACCTGACCCTCACTCCCCAAACCTCTGCCCTTCCGTCTCCTCATGACCGTGATCCCACCTTCTTCCCAATTCTCAGACTTCTGGCTTCCTGGTGCCACCATTCTCTCCTCCCAACCCTCCCTGCTGATCTCACAGCTCCCGCCCCACCTGCACCTTCCACAGTGTCCCCTGCTCCCACTGCCCCCCCAACCCCAGGCATTCCAGGTGTCCCTCCCTCCATGGGAATCTGACCACAGCTTGGGGGTGTGGGGTACATTGATTCTATAGATTGCACGTTTCCCTCCTGCCCCCCAAGATTTGGGCCAAGACAGCCATCACGCTCAGGTGATTCCTGCCCACATTCTTTATGTGACTGTGCATGTCCCCCACTAACCGTAAACCCTGGTAAACATGGGTAAGTGTTGATGAAATATCCTGAGAAGCAATAACTAGGAACCTCTGCCATTCTGTAGCTATGTGACCAGGGACAGATAACCTCTGTGAACCTCTTCCTCCTCTGTAAAATATCGAAAATGGTGGTTATCTTGCTGAGTTTTCTTGAGGGCACAGATAATGCCTGAAAAGCCCTTAGCACGGAGCTTGGTGTGTAGAAGCTGTGCTACACAAGCTTTGCCTGTGAGAAAAGTTTAGTTCTAACTGAGGAGGTCAGTGAAGGTTCCTGGGTGAGGGGTCCTGTGAGGAGAGCACTCTCCCCCCTGCCCCCTGCTGATGCCCGGGGAGGGACGAGGGAGGGCAGAGAGGAGGGGCCTCCTGGTGCCAGCCACCCAGGTTGCTCTTCTTTCCGCAGATGGAGCTGAAGGCTGGGAAGGGGGCTGGAGATCGGATGGGGCCCGACTGGAAGGCAGCCCTGCAGAGGGAGCGGGAGGAGCAGCAGCAGCTCCTGGCTGAGTCCTACAGTGCAGTCATGGAGCTGACGCGGCAGCTACGGATCAGTGAGCACAACTGGGGCCAGGAGAAGCTGCAGCTGGTGGAGCGGCTTCAGGGGGAGAAGCAGCAGGCGGAGCAGCAGGTAAAGGAGCTGCAGAATCGCCTGAGCCAGGTGAGGTCTGTCCCAGCCCAAGACGGCTTAAGCCACAAGGGGGAAGTTGCTATAGGCGCAGACCAGGGGGAAGACTCCTTCAGGTAGAGATGGATCTGTGTGCTCAGAGGCTGCAGTAGGGACCAGGTCTTCCTCTCTGCCAGTCTCACAGGCTTGCTTTCCGCTGTGTTTTATTCTGAAGCAAGCCGTTCTCAAAGATGGCCTCTGTTAGTGTTGTATTCATAGCCTCACAGCTTAGCAGTTTCAGTGGAAAGAGAGTTTTCCTTTTCCACAAGGCTCTGATCTGCCAGGTATGAGTCACGTGCCCACACCTAGAACCTGCCAAAACCTCGGAACCAAGAGGTTTCCCGTGAAAATTAGAGTCCTCTGACCAAAAGGGGGAAATAGGAAAAACAATCATTGACCATTACAGCCCCACTACAGTTAACATGCACCTAGCTTATCAAGCTGCTATGCTCCACTGTGACTTTTTCCTTTGTTTATTTTTTATTTCAATTGTATAAGTCAGGACTTCATCTTTATATAAGACTCAGATATTACAAAAGCATACTCCAACCCACTCACTCCCTTTCTTGCTGTTTAAATTTACATTCAGAGATTTTAAAAAATCACTAATTGAATGCTAATGTACATATTATTTACACTTTGCCTCTTTCATAGAGAGCTATTCATGACAGAATGCAGAGGCCACTCTCATTCAGTTTAATTGCTGCTTAGCATACCTAGGTGGCGATACCACTTTGATGTCATTCAGCTGCTGCTTAGCTGATGTAGCTGTTGCAGGCGTTGTAGTGTGAATTAACATGGTAATAACAACTATTACTGTGCTTGATATAATGACACTTATAAGGATGCCTGTAAGTGGTTGGTTTCATGATCATTTGTCAAACCCACTCCGTTGGTTCAGAGCTGCTGCCCCCTGGGAAGGTGGCTCTGAGTCCATGATCTGGGTCATCTGGGCTGCAGAGTGGAGCCTGGGGAATGGCCCTGCACAGAACAGGGCCCTGCTCACCATCTTTGCCTGCACATGACCATCTTCTTTACTCTTGCCCAGCTGCAGAAGGCTGCTGACCCTTGGGTCCTGAAGCACTCAGATCTGGAGAAGCAGGACAACAGCTGGAAAGAGGTGAGTGGGGTGGCAGGCCGCCCATGTGCTGTGCTCCTGGCTACACTGGAAAGTCTCTCACTTGTGGGGAATGTGACAAGGAGGATGCTAATCCTGTCCCACAGGTCACACACCCTCACCCCCTTGGGCTCCTCAATCCTGAGGTCTCTACTTCATGGCTCCAGCCTTGAGACCTGTAAAGAGCCCCCTGTTAGCTCCATCCTTCCATGCCTGGGACAAAGGCTAGGTGTTTCTCTGTGTTTCAGTTGTGCCTTTCTCAAAAGCAGAGCCTCCAAAGAGCTGTGTGATCCTGGGCAAGTCACTCTCCCTCTCTGGGCCCCAGTTGCCTCATTGGTAAAATGAGAATCACGTTCTCTGCCTTAGCCCAGCCCTGGTTGTGGAGATCAATCAGTGAAGTTTGCTTCTAAGCCTCAGGTGCACTGTCCGTATAGCCACACACCGAGTAACCAAACAGTGAACATATGGGCCCTTGCTCATGACAGCCTGAGGAAGCAATAAAGGCCAATTCTGGGGAACTGAAGCAGGAAAGGCTTTCATTAGGGGCTCAAGAGGGCTGGTGATGCAGGGTCAGAAAACTGGTGCAGGTCTCTGAACCAGGGTGGGGCAAACCCCAAGCAGGACCTCAGGTCACTGCTTTCACCTTCAGCTGAGCAGCGACTACTGGGTGCTTTGTTGCTGCCACTACATTCAGAATAAGTTCTAAATAGAGTCTCTTTCCTTGGATTCTCTCTTGGACCACTGATTGGCCATGCCTGGATCAAATACCTATGTGTGTGTGGAGAGGGGGTAGGTGCACTGTAGCCAGAAACTGACCAATGAGCATTCTAGATCAGTGCTGACGTCACTCCTGCTCTACAAGAGGAGACTCATGCGTGGGGCTCGGGGCCAGCTCCCACACTGACCCCCTGTTACCTTCCCTCTATGTGCTAGTGGCCAGACTGACCCTTTCCTGTCTCTCTTCCATGGCAGACACACAGTGAGAAGATCCACAACAAGGAGGCTGTTTCTGAAGCTGAGCTTGGGGGAACCGGCTTAAAGAGGTGCTAGCAGCCCCTCCCCATGCTCCACTCTGCAGCCCCTCCCCCTGCTCTGCCCCCCCAGCCCCACCCTGCAGGCTGCCCTGCCCCTTTGCCTCCCTTCTCTTCCTCTGCCACTGCACCTCAGCTGAATTGGGAGAACACTGGGATATGGTTTCTAAAGATTTTTTTTTTTTTGATGTGGACCATTTTTTTAGTCTTTACTGAATTTGTTACAATAGTGCTTTTTGTTACAATAGTGTTACAATAGTGCTTCTGTTTTATGTTTTGGTTTTTTGGCCCGGAGGCATGTGGGATCTTAGCTCCTCCACCAGGGATTGAACCCGAACCCCCTGCATTGGAAGGTGAAGTCTTAACCACTGGACCGCCAGGGAAGTCCCCTGGGGTATGGTTTTTATGGAACCCAAGCCACTTAGGAGCTGGGAAAGTTTGAGTGATGGCAATTGTAGCCTGTGCTTTTTTTGATTCTGGGCGTGGAACACTGGGGCCCCAGAATATCCTAGCTGAGAAAGCAACTGTTTAGCTCCTCTTGGGGTTCTTCCTGTCCCTGGAGTTGGGAGAGTCCAGCCGGACATCTATTCTTGGGACTAGTGAGCAGCAACCTCTGGGCCCAGCCCTGTGCTACAGCCAGGAAGACCCCTAGGGCTATCAGGACCATGTCTCCACCATTAGGAAACCATTATGAAAAGATTCAGGGTAACAGAACCTCCCAGGGGCCATGCGAGTAGCGTGAAGCCAGGTGGGCCCCGGGATAGGAGGGTGGCTCTGGAGTCCATAGTGCGGGATTTGAATTCCAGCACTGTCATTTCTAGCTCTGTGCCCTTGGGCTGTACTTCCCATTTCTACCTACTGGGATAACAGGAACTGCCCCCTAGAGTTGTCGGAGGACTGAATGGTCTGACGTGTGCAATGTTGTCACGTATGCCCGGCACTTACAGTCATCAGGCAGCACACGTGCCAGGTCTGGGCTGGAGATTAAATGGCGTCCTAGATTGGGTTCCCTCAAAAGTAAACCTTGAGGCAAGGATTTGAGTGCAAATGGTATATTTGGGAGGGGATTCCAGGAAAAGCGTGGAAGTGAGACAGGGAAGGGAAGGCACCATGAAGGAGGTGTTATCAACCGGGATACACGTGGGCAACTGGAGCTCAGCTTCACAGCACCTCTGGGAGCCAGAGCAGAACATGAGTTCTCCCACCTGCGGGCAGGGAGGCTGGTACCAAGCCACCAAACCCCACTCACTGTTTGTTGAGGGCTGTGTCTAGGGCCATAAACTATGTGAATTTCTAGCTTCCTGTGGGTGGAGGCCAAGTGTGCTCCTGCAGACAGAAAAAAGCCCTCCGGTGGAGAATGGCAGGTGCTCAGAGATGCAGTGTTGAGTGTGTAGGTGTGAGTGTGGAGGGGACGAGGGGCAGGGCACCTACAGCGCCTTCCGCAAGAGGTGAGCAGGACCGTCATGGTCCGTCTCCCCACTGCCCCACCGCCCCCTGCCCGTGAAGTGCACGGACCAGGGAGGAAGACCAGAGTACCTGCTTCCGCGTGAGGCATCTTCCACTAACTCTGCCCTTTCTCCCCTGCTCTTCCCAGGACCAAATCGGTTTCCTCCATGTCAGAGTTTGAAAGTTTGCTGGACTGTTCCCCCTACCTCGCAGGGGAAGCCGCCCGGGGCAAGAAGCTGCCCAACAGCCCTGCCTTTGCCTTTGTGGGCCCCCAGCCAGTGGACCCGGAGAAGGCTGCCCCGGAACAGCCAGGGCTCTCGCCACGTGACTGCAACCGCCTGGGTGCCCTGGGCTGCCAGGAGCCGGCGGGGAGGCAGATGCAGCGCAGCTACACGGCTCCCGACAAGACGGGCATCCGCGTCTACTACAGCCCCCCAGTGGCCCGGCGCCTGGGCGTCCCCGTGGTCCATGACAGGGAGGGCAAGATCATCATCGAGCCAGGCTTCCTCTTCACCACAGCCAAGCCCAAAGAGTCGGCCGAGGCGGACGGGCTGGCGGAAAGCTCCTACAGCCGCTGGCTCTGCAACTTCTCCCGGCAGCGCCTGGACGGGGGCTCCGGGGGCGGCCCCTCGGCGGCCGGGCCCGGCTTCCCAGCGGCCCTGCACGACTTTGAGATGTCGGGCAACATGAGCGACGACATGAAGGAGATCACCAACTGTGTGCGCCAGGCCATGCGCTCGGGCTCGCTGGAGCGGAAGGTGAAGAGCACGTCCAGCCAGACGGTGGGCCTGGCCAGCGTGGGCACGCAGACCACCCGCACAGTCAGCGTGGGCCTGCAGACCGACCCGCCCCGCAGCAGCCTGCATGGCAAGAGCTGGTCGCCCCGCAGCTCCTCGCTGGTGTCCGTGCGCAGCAAGCAGATCTCCTCCTCCCTGGACAAGGTGCACTCGCGCATCGAGCGGCCGTGCTGCTCGCCCAAGTACGGCTCGCCCAAGCTCCAGAGGCGGTCTGTGTCCAAGCTGGACGGGGCCAAGGACCGCAGCCTGTGGAACCTGCATCAGGGCAAGCAGAACGGCTCGGCCTGGGCCCGCTCCACCACCACGCGACAGCCCCGTGCTGAGGAACATCAACGATGGGCTGTCCAGCCTATTCAGCGTGGTGGAGCACTCGGGGAGCACCGAGTCCGTCTGGAAACTGGGCGTGTCCGAGGCCCGGGCCAAGCCCGAGCCTCCCAAGTATGGCATCGTGCAGGAGTTCTTCCGCAACGTGTGTGGCCGGGCGCCAAGCCCCACGTCCGTACCCGGGGAGGAGGGCGCCAAGAAGCTGGAGCCCATCTCCCCCGCCAGCTACCACCAGCCGGAGGGCATGGCCAGGATCCTGAACAAGAAGGCAGCCAAGTCAGGCGGCAGCGAGGAGGCCAGGCTTTGCATGCTCCCCCAGATGGGGAAGGATGGGGTCCCTCGTGACGGAGATGGAGCCACGGTCCTTCCCAATGAGGTAGGTGGGTGGGGTCTGCCCTTTTTCTTGGCAGGTGAGATTGGCTTATAAGGTCCCACTCTTGGTTTTCAAACTCAGGCATGTGGTTTGTGTATTTCTAAAGGTCCTTGTGCTGCTCTGGGATGGGGGTTGGAAGGCCCCAGACCTGGAACAGCAGACCTGATGGACACACAGTCTGAATACAAGAGACTGGTGAGCATGGTGGCATACCCACCTGCTTTGCCACCACACCCCAGAGATTGCCAGCATCCCCTCCAGGGAAGAGGCATGCTCACTGCCCTCCTGCTGCCCAGTGGTGTGCGGGAGCCACCTCCTTTGGTTCATGAGAGCCAATCGTGTACATCTCTGTGTTTAGTGATGTCACCTTAGTACCTTGAGGTCGGCCACCAGGGGAGGATTTACTCCGTGAAAATTAGAAGTGCTGCATGGGAGGATTTACTCCGTGAAAATTGGAAATGCTGCAGATCAGGGCTTCTCCTCTTACTCCTGGGAAACTAGTCATTAAACATGTACCAGCACACCACTGCCCTCACCCCACCAAGACTCTATCCCTAAGTGCTTCCATTTCCTCTGAGACTCTTTTGCTGCTCACTCCACTCCTGATACCAATTTCAGATTTAGTTAGGGATTATGTGCATGTTAGTAAAACAGCGCATGTAAGTTAGCTTTGCAGAAAGGGAAATTGCAGAGGATCTCATGGAACCCAAGGGCAGGGACCCAAAGGCCCCAGTGGCTGCTCTGTCTCCCTCTCCTCTCTCTTGAGCTTCATTTTCTCTGATGTCCTCTTCCTCCCTCTGTCTCTGTTGTATTTGAATATGGTCCAGGTGGGCTCTGCCTACTCTGCTTTTATAACATCTTCCAGTTCCAGCACCTGAGGGAGACTGACTCAAATCCCTGTGTCCCCATTCCACATTTCAGGAAGAAACTGACTAGTGTAACTTGAGTCCAGTGTAACCCCTTGGTCCAGTCAGCTGTGGTCAGGGGTGGTATCATGGTCTGCAGTGCACGGAGTGAAGGAGGGTTGTAGGTGGGGGCACAGAGAGGTGGCATGGGCTGGGATTGACCCATGTGATTTGTACATATTGTATGTTTAGCTGGTTTCTAGTTTTTCCCTATTTATACGTAATGCTGTGGTGAACATCTTGATACAAAAGCATTTTTCCATATTGCAGATTATTTCCTTACATTTGAGTTGCAGAAATGGGATTCCAGAATAAAAGACTGTAAATTGTTAAAGGTATTTGATAAGTGTTGCTAAATTGTCTTTCCAAAGACTTTGTTTAATTTCTAGAACCCCCAGGAGTGTATGGTGAGTGCCTTACTTCCCTATACTCTCTGGCTGCATTTAAAAAAAAAAAAAAAACCTTTTAAATATTCATTCCTCTTTTTTTAACTTAAGAAAACCCTTTTTGAGGTTAATATACATACTGAGCATATTGTAAGAATCTGGCTTATTGACTTCTCTCAAACTGAACACACCCATTGTATTAGAGTTCTCCAGAGAAACAAAACTAATAGGCTTTGTGGTTATGCGTGTGTATGTGTATGTGTGTGTATATGTATATATATATATAGAGGGAGAGAGAGAGAGTTTTATTATATTGTAAGCTGAAGACCCAGGAAAGCCAATGGTTTAGTTCCTGTCTGTGTCCAAAAGTCTGAGAACCAGAAGAGCCAACAGTATAGCTCCAGTACAGCATATGTAGCTGATGTAGTTCCGATCTAAAGGTCATCAGGAAGGAAGAATTCTTTCTTACTCAGGGAGAGTCAGCCTTTGTGGTCTGTTCAGTACATTGACTGATTGGATGAGGCCCACCCACATTAGAGAGAGCCATCTGCTTTACTCAATCTACTGGTTTAAATGTTACTGTCTTCCAAAAGCATCCTTGCAGAGGCACCCAGGATAATATTTGACCAAATATCTGGACCTGTGGCCCAGTCAAGCTGACACATGAAATTAATCATCACACCCACATAACCACACCTACATCAAGAAACAGAGGTACAAAGCTGGCCGTATTTTGAATGTTGGTTTCATAGTTGATCCAAATGTTTTTCAGTATGTAAAATGTGCTTATTACCTGTTGACCCAGTAGTTCTCCTAGGAATGTAGCCTATGGAAATATTCACAGAGGTAGATACGTGTGTAAGGAAATGTATTGCATTATTAATAAAAATTGCTAAGATTTATTGAATACTTAATAGGCACTATCAAATGCTTCACATATACCTGATGTGACCCTCACAACAACTTTGACAAAGGTATCACGTCCCTCATCTTAGAGCAGGAAAAATCAAGGCTCAAAGAGGTTAAATAACTTATCCAAGTTCACACAGCTGGTAGACAGTTGGGCTGGGATTTGAACTAAGCAATTGAGTTTTACAGCAGCACTTTTTTTTTTTTCAAAGTACAGTTGCTGTACAATATTATATGTTACAAGTGTGTAATATAGTGATTCATAATTTTTAAAGGATATAGTTCATTTATGGTTACTATAAAGTATTGGCTATATTCCCTGTGCTGTAAAATATAACCTTGTACAATAGCTTATTTTATACTTGATAGTCTGTACCTCTTAATCCCCTACCTCTATATTGCCCCTCCCCCCTTCCCTCTCCCCACTGGTAACCACTAGTTTGTTCTCTATATACGTGGGTCTGCTTCTTTTTTGTTATATTCATGAGTTTGTTGTAATTTTTAGATTCCACATACAAATGATATCATACAGTATTTGTCTTTCTCTAACTTATTTCACTTAGCATAATGCCCTCCAAGTCTATCCATGTTACTGCAATCTCATTCTTTTTTTTGTTGTGTTTTGTTTTGTTTTTAAAATTTTTTTTTAATCAGTCATCAGTTTTATACACATCACTTTATATATGTCAATCCCAATCGCCCAATTCAGCACACTCATTCTTTTTTTATAGCTGAGTAGTATTCTATTGTAGATATATACCACATCTTCTTTATCCATTCATCTGTTGATGGACACTTAGGTTTTGGCAATTGTAAATAATGTACTGCAGCACTTTTAACCATTATCCCTGTGTGTTGGTAATAGTAAAAAAAAAAATTAGAAACTACCTAATATCCACATAAAAAATGCATTGGATAAATAAATCAAGCTATTTCCATTCAGTGGAATAGCATATGGCCATTAAAAAGAAGGAGATCTGGACATACATGACAAAAAAAGTGTTCATGTTTTGCAATTACAAAATAAGCTGTAGGGGTTGAAATCATTTGGGTAAATGCATGTGTGTGCAATGTTTTGAGAATTTATCTTTCATGGACAATGTCTACTTTCTTCTCTGTATATTCCAGAATTTATTACCTTCTGGAAGGTTGTTTATAAGCATTCATTACTGCTCTAATGGGAGAAAATAATTTTTAAAAATTGGTCCAGAGAGGGGCTACAGCCCCTGGGAACTGGTCCCTGGGCACAGCTGAGTCCAGATTCCTTGCCTGGCCACCCAGTCCCTGGGTGGGCAGTGCCTCCTGGCTCCTCCCGACTTCTTCCTCCCTCCTCCCAGGATGCCGTGTGTGACTGTAGCGCCCAGTCTCTCGCCTCCTGCTTCGCCCGGCCATCCCGCTCTGCCGTCCGCCACTCTCCTTCCAAGTGCAGGCTGCACCCTTCAGAGTGCGCCTGGGGTGGGGAGGAGAGGGCAGCCCCCCCCAGCGAGTGACAGAGCAGCCGAGCTCCCCACCTCAACCAGCCCAGTCCCTGGACAGCCAAAGGGAACCCGCGGAGAGGAGACGAGGTGAGGGGCCCGCGCCCCCTGCATCTCTCGCCCAGGAGGGACAGCAGCTGCACCACCGCCGCAGAAGAGCTTTCCCATCCAGGTAAAGCGGGGCCTCCTGCTGACTGCTGGGTGGCGATCTCTGACTTCCCAGGGGAAGGCAGCGAGTGGGAGAAAGACCAAAACTGGGCTTCAGAAGCATCTCCAGAGAGATCCCGTGGGAGCTGATCCGTTGGGAGCTGATCCCTGGGTCATAAGGGAGAGCCTTGCCTGGTTCTAGCCACACCCACTTCTCAGAGGAGCCAAGGAAAGGATACACTTCCGGCCATGCCCCTCAGGGAAAAGGGCTCACAGAGACGTTCCCTGCCAACCACATCCCTCTTCATGGGGAGGAAACACCAATGAGAAGAACAGGCTTTGCTCTAGGGCTCAACTTGGGGTTCTTGGTGGAGCTGAAATGGGCATCACCCCGTCCATTTTTTCCCTCCACCGCCTCCTCCTCCCAGCCCTGCTGCTCTGGATTGCTGTGGCTCTAGGGGATATGATAGGGCAGTAACCAGGGTCAAGTATCTGCTTGGAATCCTGGAGCCCTGGATCTCCCTGCCCGTAGCTTGGATGCAGCAAGGACTAGAAGACGAGGGGCTCAGGGTAGGGGAGCCACTGGAACTGCCTTTCTTGCCAAGGTGACGTGGGGGGCCCCAACCTTCCCAGGAGACTCCTTGAGGACAGAAATAGGTAAAGTCCATCTCAAGACCTGGTGCACAGATAAATAAATGCCTAATTGCCCACTGCCTTGATCGCTGGGGTCTCTTTCCCTGGCACCCTGGAGGGGCACCACATCTCCACTGTGTTTACATCCTGCAGCTGGTGGAGGGCAAAGACGTTCCCAGTAAGAGACTCCCAGATGGCCAGGTCAGGCCGAGGAGCATTCTGAGAGGCCAGTGCCCCAGGACATGGCAATAGACTGGGGCCTGGAAACACATTTCTTGCCTAGGTTGTTTATTTGAATTTTTCTTACTATAAATATTTAAGGTGGTTTTACTTTATTTTAATAATTTAACTTACCCCAAAGCCCCTAAGGTAATTTATTGGAGGTTGATACATGTACTCTCGCCACTGGGACAATGCAAGGCTTTAAGACGATGGACAGGCGCAGGGTCCCCTGTGTGGATGAGGCAACTCAGCAGCCGAGCTCTGGTCTCCAGGTCAGCTTTGGAGGGCCCCCCAGCAAAGCTGGAGCCCTGCAGCCTGCTCCCCCAAAACTGCTGACCCTTTGGCCTCAGAGCACCACTTTACACTCAATACCCGGTACTTGCCCAACCCCCAGCCGTGAGTCTGTAAATGCTCACAGACAGGGTGGAGGGCTGGACCACTTCCTAAACATTCTCCATTTTCTTTCTCATTTTCCTCCCTCCCTCTGACACCTTTTTTGTTTCAATGAGTCAAACACGGATTACTAAGGCTTTATCAAGAGCATGGAGATCTCTCCAAGTTCCCCAAGTGAGAACTCGCAGGAAAACAGGACTGAACTTCGAGAATGTTGTTTATTGCAGCTTTGCACATGGATCTGAGAGTGTCTGCCAGCCTGCCTCAGTTCACACCAGCCTGCCAGCTTTTTCACCAGCCTCTCTCCTTAGCCTTATGGGCTCTCCTGGCTCGCCTCCCAGCCCCAACTCCACTGCCCACCCTTCCCCATGTCCCATGTGAGCTGCCTGAGCCATCGGATGGATTGCACCTTGGCTCATTGCAGTGTGGTGATGGGGGAGGTGTACTCAGATGGCCTACCCCTTGGTGCCAGTGAACCCCTTTTGTTTACACACATGCCCACACATCTGCCTGTTACAGGCTAGGGGCTCAGAGTGGAAACACCAGGATAAAGTGGCTTATCTGTGAATTTGCCATCAGGAAGACCAAAAGCCAGCAGCTTGGCTAATTTGCCCCCAGGACTCAGAAGATGCCTCTGCGCTCCCACCCACCAGCTCCCGGTCTTGCCCTTTCTGGGGCACCTGGACCAGTTACCCAAATTCCTTCATCGCCATTCCCTATCAGCAGAACTTGGGGTTACGTTAGTGCAAGCAGCCACTTCCTCATGCTATAGTGACCTGTGTGGGCAGAGCAGGCAGGCTGATGGAGCCATGGGCCAATCCCCTCTAGGATGCCACTGCTCCCACTCAAGAGGTCAGGGGTCCCCTCCAAGGTTATCTCCAAGTGAGGGGATTCACACAAGGCCACAAGCCACCAGAGGCCTCTGGCACTTCCCAGAGCTGCAGAGGGCCAGGGAGGCTGTGCTTCTAGCCTTGGGGAGAAATCCTCGTGAGACCTGAACCCTGCGGACCGCTCAGCCTTACCGTCGTTCTCACCCAAGATTGTCCTTGCATTCTCATTGTCTTAGAGCCTGGCCACCCAGCCCTCAGCCGGTGTCAGAGACCCCAGATCTTGGTTTTCAATAAAGTCCCAGTTTCTGCTTCCTGCATGCCACTGTGCAAGGTCACTCATCCCTGTTCCTACAGAAGCCTCTGGACGTGGGGCTTGATGGGGTTGAAAATGTTACGTGTAAATATTGGTTTGGTTTGATTTTTAGCATTTTAATTAGTAACGGTTGTGTTTTCTTTTTTGGGGTGGGGGGTTGGTTTGTAAAAACTCTCTACTCTTTTGGAATGTAATTTCTAAGTTTGTTTCTTCAAATGCCTTTTTAAGTCTTGGTAACATTCCCAAAGCAGAAAACTGCCTGGCCCTCTGTGGGGACTCCCCTGGAGCATTGGGTCCCAGGAAGGAACACTGCCCTTTCCCCCTTTCTTCCCCTTCCTGCTACCCCTTACCTTTTTACTCCTAGCAGCTTCTTCTTCCTTCTCTTCCTCCTCCTCCTCTAGCCTTCTTTTTCCTTTCCCCATCTCTATTCTCTGCAGCCAAAGTCCCAAGGAACCCTGGGGTCCTAATTCCCTACAGACCCCTAGGCTTGGATCCATTGTGTTGGCACCAGTTGGTTGAGGGGAAATGGGAGACCAGTTGGCATGGTTGACCCCAAACTGGACGATCTTGTGTTTCCTCTGTCTGACCTCTTCCCAGAGCCAAATTAAACCCTCCTGGGGGCAATGATGTCTGTATTTGAAATGAAAGTCGAACCGCTTTGGCGCATCAGTGCCCTGCATGCACAAAGCATCAGTATCCAAGTCCCTGTCACCCTGGCAGCCCTTCCCCGCCCCCTGCTAATTCTTTCCCCACCAAAGGCTGACCAATTTTAAAAACTCCTCCAAGAGGTCTTGCTCAAAACGGCCCCGCCCCTTGGTCTCCCCAGGGACGCCCTTCTACCAGCTGCTCTCCCAGGTGACAAAGTTGAGGGCCCAAGACTTGACCCTCTTACACCCTAATTGCCACATGGCTCCCTCTTGCCTGCCCCCATGCACCTTTCATGGTTTCGTCACCCGGCCTGTTCTCCTCTTGCCCATCCAACTTCCAGGCCCTTCCTCCCTCTCCTCTCCCATCTAGAATGGGGTCCTCCCCACCCCAGCTTTGCCAGCCTTCCAGCCCCACCAGCATCACCCCCCCCCACCCCGTACACCCCTCCTAGAGCACGTTGCTATTTAGAAATTGCTTCCCCATGCCACATCTCCTTCAGACTTCTAAGGGCCAACTCTGGAAGGCAACTTTGGCAGGATAGGGGTTAGTGCTCCCATTTTACAGATGAGGAAACTGAAGTGCAGGTCTCATCCCTGAGTCATCTAACTGGGAAGTCATCAAGTTTAGACTAGAGCCTGGGTCTACTGGATCCCCCAACCCAACTCTGTCCTGCTTGCTGTGTCAACCCACTGCCCCACTGGGGGCTTTGTGTGGGTATAGGACACCAAGAATATGCCACTGCCCAACCCAGACATAAAACCAGTCCACTCTGAATCACTGGACCCGTGTGTCCCAGAGGGTGGTGTGGTGACCCCCTGCATCAGAATCCTCTTAGGGCATGTCCAAAATGCAGCTTCCTGGGACCCGCCTCAGCCTCTGGGCCAGGAATCCGCGTATCTAACAAATTCCCAGGGAGATCCTGAGTACCAGTGGCCACACCATTGAGGTTCACAGCCCTGACCGTTAGGCCATCTATTCTTAACCAGATAACCATGATGTTATATCTTATAAAGAGCACTGAGCTGGTAATTAGGGGACCTGGTCCTCAAGCCAGCTCTGATTTGGGTTAATTATGCTGAGAATTTCCAAAAAGCACTGGAGGCAATTTACAATCTTAGTCATAAGGATCAGTAAGACAACAGAAAAAAAGAAAGTCAGGAACTTTCTTGGCGGTCCAGTGGTTAAGACTCTGTGCTTCCACTGCAGCGGTTACAGGTTCGATCCCTGGTTGGGGAACTAAGATCCCGAATGCCTCCCGGCGCAGCCAAAAAAAAAAGAGTCAAAAAGCAAGAGGAATTATCATTCCCCAAATCTATCTGACGTGATTCCCATAATCCTGCAATTAAATTTTACTCTTGAGTTTCCTGGCAGCCACAGTAAAAAGGGAAGCACATCACGGTAAAAAGGGAAGCATGTCATCATCCAGTCATGGGATGTAACCATAGTTGCCCCAGGAGACAAACTCTTCTGCTGCTAATTTCGAGCATGTGTCCTTCCTTCAAAGTCCACTAAGCTGGTTGCAGTGTGAACCTAAGATGCAAAGATGGTTTCCAGGTCACTATTTTTAAGATAATAACAAACGGCCACCAACTTGAACGACCTTGGCCCCGGAGCATGTGGCTAGTCTGTACCTCAGTTCCTCCAGCTATAAAGTTGGAGAATGTCCTTGCATGGCTGTGCTGAGGACCAAATACAGTACTGTGCCTGTGAATGCGCCTGGGAAAGCATAAGGTTCTACACCCATGGAAAGTGGTCTGATCACACTCATTGTTCCCACACCAGCCTCCTGGTGCCCTGGCCCTAGGGATGATACACCCCTCACTAGTCTTAGTGAATAGAAAGAAAAATAAAATGGACCTACCCCCTCACTTTTTAAAAAATTGTGGCAAAACATACATAAGACATAGCCATTTTTAAGTGGCTTTAAATACGTTCACAATGTTGTATTGATACACTCTCCACTTCCAGAACTTTTTATCACCCCAAACTGAAACTCTATACCCACCAAACAATAACTCCCCATCCCTCCCCCCCAGCCCCTGTAACCTCTGTTCTACTCTCTGTCTCTATGAATTTGCCTAGTCTAAGCACCTCATATAAGTGGAATCATACATACAGTGTTTGTCCTTTTGTGTCGAACCCCCTCACTTTTTTGGATGAGGAATCAGGCCCAGAGAAGGGAGAGAGTGGCTCACCCAAGGTCAGACAGCAGGTTAAAGGCAGAATCAGGACCAGAACCCAGGCTTCCTGACTCCCATCAGGTTCTGCATCCCCAGTGGTGAGTGAGACACCCCCCACCTACCATTCCGTGGTCTTGGTTGAACCCCTTCCTCTCTCTGGGCTCAGTCTGTTCACTCCCCACTGCCCACCCATACTCTCTTTTATCATCTTCCTCCAAAGCTTCCCCTCCTCCTGCTTCCTCTTCTCCAGCTGATTACCACCAGCAGACTGAGTGGCCCTGACCCATGGCCAGGTTTTCCTCTTCTGAGCACCAGGCTTCCTGGTAGCACCCATCCCTCAGCCCTCCCAGAACGGCTTCCCCAGCTCCACTCGTCTCCCGTGGATTTCCCTGTAACCTCAGCAAACCCCTCCCTGTCCCCTCAGCCTCACATACCCATCCTCCCGTGTCTGTGGTCTCCCAACTCCAGATGTTTGCTTGCAGATCTGGTTGTATTCCCTGGGTTCTGTTTTATTTTGTGTTTCCTCACACCGAAGGGGGAGCCTTTCCCCAGTGCCTCAGGCTGGGCTTGGCCCCAGTGACCACACCCCCAAGCCCAGAAAGACATCCCCCCATCCCACCCTTGAGCCCCATTTTCTTCTGTCCACGGCCTCCCGGCAAGACCCCAACACTTTCCACTGGGAACTGGGGGGGGAGCTTGGATCCCCCATTTTGGCCTCCTCTATCCTGCCCAGCCCCACATGGCCTTGTTTGGAAAGTAGATACAGCCTGGCTTGGGTTCTTCTCTCCCTGGCCATCCGTCCATCTGTCTGTCCATTTGACATCCCCCATACTCTCCACTCTCCCCTGGACCTCACGGCCTCTGGAACAGCTTGCCCTGGCAGAACCTGTAGCCCACCCTGGCAAAACCTGTAGCCCACCCTGGCACTACCCCTTACCCCTCCCAACAGTGTTTGCAAAGTCCACAGACCCAAGAACGGAAGGGGACTGGTGACATGATGCTGGGCCTGAGTCCCCTGCCCAGGGCTCTTCCCCACCCCTCCTGCACTCTTCTTGGACCCTACCTTGTGTATCCCATCAGCCCTACTCCACTCCCTTCCTGCCCTTCACTAGCCCCCTGGACCCCAGGGTCTAAGGAAAGGAGCTTTGGTTTCCCCTAAGTATCCTTGAAGGGCCGAAGTCGTCAGGGCCTGGCCACCTTGTCACTCTCCATTCTGATACCACTCAAACTGCTCCCATGAAAAGGAACCTCAGCCAGGAGTCTGGAGACCTGGCCCAGGAGACGTCTTAACTTCTCTGTGTTTGGCTGGTTGTATGATTTTATAATAAGCACGAGGATGATCCTTAGGGCCCCAGAGCACCCCTCACGTTTTGGAGTCCTGCATCACCATCCTGTGTCCGCTGGGCCCCGGCATCCTGGCTCCTCTCAGCTCCGCCACTGATGTCTGTGCCTTAGTTTACTTCTCCGCACAGGGGCGCTCACCACAAGTCTGTTCCCAGCAGCTTCCCAGATATTTTGGTGCCTCTAAGGCAGGGCCTTGCCAGCTGTTGCCCAGCTCCCTGGCACTGTCTTGGGGCACCAGGTTGCTGAGGATGAGATGCCTGGAGGTTCTCAAAGAAGCAGAAGCATCACCTGGGCACTTGATAGACATGCAAAGTATTGGGCCCACTCAAGACCTACGGAACAGAACCTTGGGGGACGGGGGATGGCCAGCAAGCTGGGGTTTAACAAGCCCTCCAGGTGATTCTGATATACACAGGAGTTTGCCACCTGCTGATCTAGACCAGCAAATAGTGTGGCCTGGTGAGGGACTGAGGCTGGCCCTGACCAGGAACAGGAAACACCAATCTCATCTGGACTCCTGAGAGATTGCGAACCCTCCCTGCTCCTACCCAAAGCAAAACAAAACTATGTTCTCCTCTTCCTGGAAACTGGGGGGCTGGGAGAAGGCATACATTTTTCCTTTCCCTGCCCCTGGCTTGTTTCCAGTTCTACCCACTTCTCCTACTTGTCTGGGTTTTACAAAAGATTGTGTAGGGTTGTGCCAGCCAGGCAGCAGGTGGGCGTCCTGGTGGGGGTGGGGGCGGGAGACAAAAGACCCTGACCGTTTATCCCTTGGGAACCTCACCATAGGCTTATGGCCTCTCTTCAAATGGAAAGAAACAACTCCTCAAAGAAAGACTCCTAAATCCCCAGCGAGCTCCTCTTCCTCCTTCTCTCACCTCTAGGGAGACCTTGTAGACAGTGCCAAAAAACAGCTCCAACCCCCAGCAGCTGGGGAAGAGAGCCAGAAGCTGTCCCTCCTCCTCATCCTGGTCCCCCTCCCCAAACCCCGCCAATACTGTGAAGCCCCCTTCCTGACCATCCTGGTTTCCTGGTGTGGACCCTGCAGCTGTGGGCCCTAAGGGTTCCCCAGGGAAAGGCCTTTGGGAGGGAAGGGACTAAGGGCATCCTTGGGCCAAACTGTCCACCTCTCCTGTCCGCTGTTTCTCCTCCCCACTCCTGTCTTCAAAAGGCTCTTTCCCAGGATGGATTGGGTGCTAGGACAACCATGGTCCAATCCGCCAGCTCTCCTTGCCCCCGTGTCTTATTTCAGACATGAGAATAACTGTACAGTGTAAACTTACAAAGCGTTTTTAATGGTTGTAGATTGGAAATAAAGTATGTCATATGAACAGTTTCCATGGACTTGGCCTCTTCTCTGATTTCTCATTTTGGGTGGGTGGTGTGCTCAGCAGATTGGAAACTTGACTCTACCCCACACCCAGTTGCCTGGGAAGGAAGGAGCCCTGGGAATGCCACAGCCAGCTGGCTGGTTTGGGGTCACTTGGGAGGAGCCACCAGGGGGTCCTGGCTACTGACTGCTGACACCTCAGAGTCTCCCATGAAGGGTGATATGGCCACTGAGAAACAAATGCAGAGTCATCAAAAATGGAATTGAGGGAATTCCCTGGAGGTCCAGTGGTTAGGACTCCGCGCTTCCACTGCAGGGGGCACAGGTTTGAATCCCTGTTCAGGGAACTAGGATCCTGCAAACCTCACAGTGTAGCCAAAAAAAAAAGGAATTGAAACTTTCTACAAAAGACTTTCAAAAATTTATCATAGAAAAGGACATGGATTAATTATCTATTACAGTAGAATTAGTTATCCCCAAACATGTATTATATCACAGATGCTGTGGGTCAGGAATTCGGGAGCTGAGTAGTTCTGACTCAGGGTCTCCTGAGGGTGCAGTCAAGTGTCAGTCAGGCTGCAATCATGTGAAGGCGTGATTGGGGCTGGAAGATCCACAAGGTGGCTCACTCATATGCCTGGCAAGTCAGTGTTGGCAAGAGGCCTCAGTTCCTCCCCAGGTGGCCCTCTCCATAGGGCTGCTTGAGCATCCTCACAACATGGCAGCTGGCTTCCCCCAGAGCAAGTGATATACGGGAAAGGAGGGTAGAAGTTACAATGTCTTTTATGACTAAGCCTTGAAAATCATACACTGTCATTTCTGCAGTATCTTATTGGTTATACAGATTAGCCCTATTCCTTGTGGGAGAGGATTATACAAGGGTATGAAGACCAGGAAGTGGGGAACATTAGGGGCCATCTTGGAAGCCAGCAACCACATGAAAATTACACAGATCTCCTCTTTTCTGAAGGCCTAACAATAGCCAGGCCTGTGCTAGGCATTGAGGATAACAATATATGGGCCTGAAAAACAGGAAAGCAAATGTCAATGGCCAGGGGGAGCCCAGGGTGCTCAGGGAGCTAGGAAGAATCAGCAAAGGCTGCAGAGGGACATCTGAACTGATACCTAAGGTTGAGACGACCAGATGAAGGAGATGATGGTGTGCTGTAGGCAGGAGACGGAAAGGACATGTTCCAGGTGGAGGGAACGACATGTGTGAAAGCCTAGTAGAAAGAAGAGCAGAACTGGGGAACTGAAAGAAGTCACTGGTGCAATGAAAGAGGCTGGGTCAGATCACGCAGGGCCTTATGAGGGAAGGAGTGTCCACGTCCTGTGGACAGTAGAGAGCCACATAAGAACTGAAAGCAGGTAAAGGACATAGAGGATGTACTGGGTCTGGATGCCATGAAGCAGTATACCCACTGTGCCCCAGGACGGCCAGTTCTGGCTGTGTTTTGTTCTTGGGATATTGACAAGCGAGTAGTAGTTGAAGGAGCTGGGTGAGCAGAGAAGGAACTGGGCTCTAGAAAGTGATATTCAGGGAATAAAGAGCAAATCTCTGCTTTCAGATGTCTGTTGGGAGCCAACATGCTGGAACCACATGGTGGAAATTTCAGGAAGGCAGATTTCTGCCTACCACCAGAAAACTTTCCCAAGGACCACAGCTGCTATAGAAGGATGACCACAGTCACGTTCCAGCTGCTGCTCACCAACCCTTCTTTCAGTTTCTGTGGACTGCTTGTAATTCAACACTTGGCGGTTTCAGATCCCAAAGGACTGCACATGCAAGGGGACATTCTGATGGCATCATGCTGGGTGCTGAAGCAGCAGTCTGCTATCTGGGAGCACCCAAGCCAGCAAGGGATAGTGGACCAGGCACAGGCTGGGCTCCTGGGAGCACAGAAGGGGGATCTGCTTTTCAGCCTGGCGCCTCAGAGAAGGCTCTGAGAGAGATGAATCCTCAGCTGAGGCTTAAAATCGGAGAATTTTGCCAAAAACAAAAGGCTTGAAGGGCTTCCCAGGCAGAGGGAATGGCTTGAGCAAAGGAGTAGAAGCAATGGGGGATGATGAGAGGAGAGGCAAGCAGTTTGGGGAGGGGGTGGCCTGCAGTGAGGTTACAAAGGAGAGTTCTTGAACTTTGCCAAGTATAGAAGGGACCACAAAGGGAGAACATGTACTAGAGCAGGACTGGAAAAAGTGTGCGAGTCATGGTCCACATTTTCAGCGTTAAGAAGATGAAAGGAGGGGTGACCATGGCCTAGCGACGGAGCAGGCATCACTGCCCAGCCGCTAATGCACTGTATTCCTTTGGCAAGTACCTCTCTGGACCTCTGTTCCCCATCTTAGAAAGGCTCTAAGCATACTGGGCGCAAAGGATACGCTGGTGTGACGGGACCCAGTTAGTGACTCCCTGGGCGTGGCGTAGCTGAAGAGGTGTAACATGGCAAAGTCTAGGGTGGGAAGAACTTGGACAAAGCGGGCGGGGCAACAAGTCTTGAACACCAGTTTGCGCATGCACCCTGAGGGAAGCCGGCGTTCTGCGCGTGCGCGTGCGCGAGCCCTGGAGGCCGCCGGCCGCGCATGCGCCCTCGTCTGGCGGGAGTTTTACCGGAGGCGGGGCTGGCGCGGGTGGCGGATCGCCCAGCGGGCCCAGACCAGGAAGGAGCCTCCGCTTTGGCGCAGGGCGTGCGGGGGTCACCCGGGGCCGCGGAGAGTGGCCTGCGACCTTGTTTTTCGGGCACGGAGGCTTTGGGCTGGACGGGCGTCGCTCTGAGGTCAGGAAGTCGCAGACGTCTCCCTGGACGCGGCCCCGCTCACCCGCGCACCATCCTCTTTGGGGTCGGACACCTCGGCCCAGCCCAGACCCAACCCGTCGTCACCCCCGACAGCGGGGACTAGGGGGTCGCTGCAGCCACCTCCGGGTAAGAGGAGAGCCGAGGCCGGGCGGCGCCTCTCGGTCGGGGCCTGTTTGCCGAGCCAGCGGTCTAAACTCCAGAACAGTGGTTGAAGGCTGGGGGTGGGTCGCAGGCCGGGGTTGGAATTTCGCCTCTGCTCCAGGCTGGCCGCACAAGTTTGGGCCAGACTTTTGCCCCTCTCAACCTCAGTTCTCCTATCTGCAACGTGGAATTGATGATGGTACTTACAGAGCTGTGGAAAGGATTAATGGGATAGTGATGCAAGTAACTTGTTTGCATACACACCCAGGTACTGGAATGTAATAAGCGCTTAACGGGCGACAGTGATTGCTGCTATTATCCAGACTTTCATCTGAGTGATACAGTCGTAACTGGGGCGATGTAGATCCTCGACCTACCTCTCGTTGTTCTGTTATCTTTGCCATGTTGTCCCTTCGCATATATTCATTTCTCTTTACTAAGCACCCCGCAACGTACCGATTTCTGTTGGGGATGGGGGCGGGGGAAGCATGGACGATGTAGAGATGCCTCAGTCATGTCCCTGCCCTTTTCCAATCCGTTAGTTGTCTGTAACAGGCTCTAGAAATACAGTCTGGCTGGGGAGGCAGACATGTAAACAGACTTTACAGCCAGTGCTAGGGAGACCTAGGGGTGGAGCAGCCAACTCTGCCAAAGAGAAGTGGTGTGAAAGCTTCACACTTGAGCTCGATTGGGAAGGATGAATAAGCTTTACAGGCAATGTGTGCAAAGAGTCAAAAGTGGTGCGTGGAATGGGAGTGGCAGGAGAAAGCAGGAATGGGTACTAGTTAGGACTAGCTTCTGGAAGGTGTTGAGTACACTGGAGGAATCTCTGCTGCTGTCTAAAGAATGGATTGGAGGGAATTCCCCAGCGGTCCGATGGTTAGGACTCCGCGCTGTCACTGTGAGGGCCAGGGTTCAGTCCCTGGCAGGGGAACTAAGATCCCACAAACGGCGCGGCCAAAAGTAAAATAAATAAAATAAATAAGAATGGATTGGAGAGGAGCAGTGCTGCATGTAGGAAAAACCAGTGGAGAGACTGTTAGATTCTTGGGGGAGGTGGGGGAGAGTGGTAGAAAATATGAGATCTGATCTAAATCGATAACTGGAAACGGGGAAGAGTTTTAGAGACTGTTGGAAGTAGAATGAACAGGCCTTTGGATCTGTAGAATTAATCAAGGATAATGTGATTTTTTTCATGTTTTGAAGACCACGTAGATCATAATGCCATCAACTGAATTATGCACTTAGACACTTGTTAAACACAAAATAATTGGGAAATAAGATGGGGTACATGTTAAGGTGAGTATTTCTAGTGATGAATTCTGTAGAAATTGAGAACAGGAGGTGGTGAGCTGTGCAGATGTTCTCTGGAGGAGGTGGGTGAGGTGGGGTTGGACTGGGCCTTGTCAGGCAGGTAGAATTTCATGGGGCAAAGCGGGGCAGTTCAAAGAGACTAGAAAGCACAAGGCCGATTCTGGGGTGGTAAAGCCCCAGCAAGACTGGGACTGAAATGTGGAGAACAGATCACCTCATTTTCCTGTTTTCAGGGTTCTCCACCCAGGATGACTTCTAGATCAGAGACTGTAGAAGGTGAGTACTGTAGTGAAATTCAGTACCTCTTGGGTTCAGGTTCCTGAGCCTTACCTAAATACTTTCCTGGCTCCTGGTGGATTTGAAAGCACTTATTCACGTATTTGCAGAGATGCTTCCTCAGTGTTTCCATGATCTGGGGCATACATTTCCTTTTTCCACTTTTTTGCACAGATACTTAGTTGTGATGGGTTTGATTCTGTATTTTGACTTTTTTATAACAAGTGCTAGAAGAGGAACCAGTGGCATCTAAGACTCATGATCGTCAATTGGAATCAGATCCCAACCCTGCGGAAGCGTGTGGTAATTCGTCCACCTCCCTGGAGATGACTGAAGGCGTTTCAAAGGAACAGATTCACCTTGGCTCTAGCCCTAAAAAAGGGGAAAGTTGTGATCTCAGCCACCAGGAAGGACTTCATTCCAGGTCCCTTCATTTGTCCCCCCAAGAACAGTGTGCCCGTCATCAAGACAGGAGGCAGTCCTGGCGGCGAGCAAGTATGAAAGAAACGAACCGGCGGAAGTCACTGCCTCCCTTTCATCAGGGCATCACAGGTGGGGTGCCATGTACATAAAACAATGGAGTTCCAGCTCAGATAAGAGGCAGTGAGGTATGGCAGACAGATAGACTTGACTTTGCTGCTTACTAGCTATGTGACTGAGCAAATCTCTCTGAGCTTCAGTTTCCTCATCTGTAGGAGTATCCTAAGATTATAAGTACTGATGTCAAACACCTAGTAAGTATTCAGTATCATTGCTATTTATATCATGTTATTAGCTACCCACTGTAATCTATACCATGAACAGAAAATCTGATTTATGGTTGTTCAACACTCACCTCTGCTAAGTGAATGTTCAACATTCGCCTTTGCTAGAAGTAAAGATTTCTTCCTGTGGCTTTCGGCCTCATATCCTTAAGCAGAACAGAAGGTGGATGGGTCGCTACCTGATTTTAGGCTTTATAACTGAAAATGTCGCAGAGGGAAGGACACATAAAAATATCTAGGGTAAAAACCTAGTTTTTTAGACATGCTGTATTTGAATGTGATTTTGTGTGAATTTATAATAATAGCATCTCAGTAAGCATTGAAGTACAAGATTTAATATGGAAAGTAACACATTTCAGGAAGACCTTACTAGCTGTGTGATCTTGAGCAGGTCCCTTAACCTCCTTTGCCTTACGGTCCTCATCAGTAAACGGGATGAAATAATACCTATTATACGGGGTTGTGTGAGAATTAAATGAGTTGATATATAGCACAGTACTTGGCACACGGTAAATAAATAGCTCAAGTGTTAAGCTGTAGTGATTATTTTAAAGACATCACCTCACTTCCAGAGGGTCTGATGTTTAGAAGGAATTCTGGGTAAAAACAGCCATGTAGCATATCAGAAAATTGCTACCACAATTAGGCTCATGCACTTTACTCCATGGACGTGCCAAGAAACTTCAGTTTCCTAAGATTGCCCTAACCTGCATCTCTGTTCCAGAGCACGTGGGCCTAAAATTCTGTGCAATAGAAAATTACTGATGCATAATAAGATTTGTTATCTCCCGGTCACTACCAGCCACTTGCCAAGTTTCTTTGGTTATAGGCAGAAGGTATCCTGTTTTTCATGACTAAAAGCAAGGAGAAGTAATCAAGAGAGGGCACAAAAGAACTTTAAAAACACAGCCAGCTGAAGCTGGAGGGCAAGAAGACATGTATCTCTCCCAATTCTCAAAGCAAATTTCCTTTGCTGTATAATGGTTGATATTTTTAAATGAACATAATTGAAAAAACAGTATCTATGTCTTCTAGTTGTTTGAGGATTCAGTGGCATAATTATGTAAAATGCCCGTTCAGTTCTGGCTGACTCACTGTGTGACCTTGGGCAAGTTACCTATTACCTAACCTTTGTCAAATTGAGTTGATAAGATACTTGGGGCTTCCCTGGCGGTCCAGTGGTTAAGACTCTGTGCTTCCACTGCAGCGGGCAGTGGTTCGATCCCTGGTCTTGGAAGATCCCACATGCCGGGCGGTGTGGGGAAAAAAATAAAAAAAGATTCACCCAGATAAGATACTTGCCTCAAGTTTTAATGAGGTGTGTATAGCGTTTAATAAAATGCCTTTTAGATAGCAGATGTTCAACAAATTACTATTAATGTATCATTAGGTCATTATAGAGGGGCAGCATGGTATTAGTGGGAAAACAGGTTTTGGTGATGGACTTGGGGTTGAATTCTGGCTCCACCAGTCTCTGGCTTCAAACAAGTTATATCCCCTCTGAGCTTCAATTTCCCCATCCATAAAATGGAGCTCATAGTTTATAAGAAGATTCTTAAGACAGCGTATGTAGGTATGTATGTATTTATTCATTCATTCATTCATTCATTCATTCATGGCTGCACCACACAGCATGTGGGATCTTACTTCGCTGACCAGGGATCAAACCCACGCCCCCTTCACTGGGAGCACGGAGTCTTTAACCACTGGACTGCCAGGGAAGTCCCAAGACAGTGTATTTAAAGCACACTGCAGTGCCTGTCATAGAAATACTGAAATATTCCCACCTCCTTTCTTCAAATGGTGAATATAAAACATAAAAGGAGTTAAATTTTTTTTTTTTAATCTACGTTGTTTAGCAAGACAAGATTTTAATGTAGTACACAAAAGGTTCTTATAACTTTTCAAAGTTAGGATGCACAGATGGGTAAATGTCATTCTTTGGTGATCTTGAACAAATTAGATGTGACTATATATGAATTCTCCCTTTAATTAGAGAAGGCTGCTTGGGTTTTCTTAAGTTGGACTACATCAAGGGGGAGGGAATTTTTCAGTTTTTTTTACTTTGCTAACTGTGTAAGTATCCATCTCCTTCAATATGGTGATATTTTATATTAGAGCTCTGCAGATCCATCAGTGTCAACATAGCAGAAAGGAAGCGGCTGGGCTGTCTCCTGCTTTCCAGTTTCCAGGTGAGAGTCTCAGGATTGGGAAATGCTTTCTTTTTCTTTTTTCTTTTTTTTTTTTTTTTAAACTGTTACTGTGACATCCCCAAAGAGAGATCAATACTGTGTGATTTATCGGTAAAGGGTAAAAGATATTTCTCTCTAGTGGGATTAATTTAAAAGCCAGCTTTAATCCCGGGAGCTGATCTGTCTCTGGACTAGGCTCTACCAGTCCCATCGGTGCTGCTGTCGCTGAGCACTTAACAGTCAGATTTCCCCGATCTAGTATATTTTGCTCACTGGCAGCAAACGATGGGAATTTACAGTGAGCGGAGGTCAAATCTAAGTTTAAGCAGTCATTTGAGGTCTGACTGCATTCTAAGTTGGTATTATATGGCTGACTGGTGATCACATCAGTTTAGATAAGCAAGTAATTTGTGTGAATTAAATGACCATTTTTTCTCCTGAATCAAAAATCAAATCATATAGTCTAGGCAACAAAGAGTTTTTCCCTTACCTTTTGATTTTCTCATTTTGTTTTGTTTATATGAAAAATCTTAGGTGTAGAATTAAATCATGTTTACTCACATTTATTAAACATCATAAAATTACATGAACTCGGGACTGGCCTGGGAAATCTTGGTTGTTGTACTGAAAATGCTTTTCTTTATTTAGTTCTCTGTTCAGAAACTTGAACCTTTCCTAAGGGGCACTGAGGGCTTCAGTCTTGAAAGTTTTAGAGCCAAAGGTAAGTTACTAAGACTAGACAAGTGAGCTTTGACCTTGGTCCGTACCTTCTATGAGGGTCAATTGAAGCCCCATTCTCAGGATCCCCATTTACAGGAACTGCTGCCTCACAAAACCAGCTCCCCTCCTTTTTTGGGGAATTGCATTAAAAAAATAAGAATATATGTTTATGAAGTTCAGAAGGTCCAAAAGTGAAAAAAGTGAACCTTTTTTCCACTGTGACCCCAATCACAGTTCTTTCCTCCCAGAGGCAACCGCGGTCACCAGCTTCTTGTGTATCCTTGCAGAGAGATTTATTGCATTTCTGAACATTTATCCATTGAAATCAAATGAGTAAACCACTCTACACTGTTCTTTACCTTGTGTTTTTTTTTTAACTTAATTTATCTTGCAGATAGTTCTATATCACACTTATCGAGCCGTCTTGACATTTTAGTAGCTACATGATACTCCATTTTATAAATGTACCATATTTGATTTAACCAGTTTTTTACTGATGGACTTTTAGAGTTGTTTTCAGTCTTCTACTGTTGCAATGAATGGATAATGAATACCTTTTTATACAAGCCTGTTGGCACATATTCAAGTAAAAGTAAGATAAATTTCTAGATTGGAAATTAACTAGTGTAATTATACTGTAACTATAAGTTTAGATTTTTTACTATTGGTGATAAAAGGTATTTTTTTGTACTTCTAATCTGTGTTTCTTTTTCTTTTGAAGAGGATAATAATTTTTTCATATTTTTAGAGGAGAGCCATTTGTGCTTTATTTTCTGTGTATTGTCTGTCCATATCCTTTGTTCATTTTTGAAAATTGGGATATTGGCTCTTTTATATTGATTTTGTAGGAACTCTTTATATATTAAGGAAATTAGCTGTTTGTCTGTGATGTAAGTTACAAATATTCTTTCCCAGGAATCAGTTTTCAGCTTTCCAGAAAGTAGCTATTCTCCTTACAGTGTCATTACACAATCATCCAGGTCAGAAATACTCAGTGTTGGGCTTCCCTGGTGGCGCAGTGGTTGAGAATCTGCCTGCTAATGCAGGGGACACGGGTTCGAGCCCTGGTCTGGGAAGATCCCACATGCCGCAGAGCAACTAGGCCCGTGAGCCACAGCTACTGAGCCTGCGCGTCTGGAGCCTGTGCTCCGCAACGAAAGGCCACGATAGTGAGGCCCGCGCACCGCGATGAAGAGTGGCCCCCCACTTGCCACAGCTAGAGGAAGCCCTCGCACAGAAACGAAGACCCAACACAGCCAAAAATAAATAAATAAATAAATAAATAAATAAATAAATAAATAAATAAAAGAAATACTCAGTGTTACCCACTTAAAAGACCTAGAAAATACATGAACTCGGACTTAACTTACTTAAATAGTCAGTTAAAGCTATTTATCTCAGAACTGCACTATCACCATAATTGGAGTAGATATGCCCAGGTTATTTTGATAGCTGTTTAACATATCTTTTCCCCTCTGCATTCCTCACCTGAATTTAATTGTGAACTCTTCCGTATTTAAGCAGAGACCTGTTTTTACCTTATGCCCATAATTCTTTATTTGCCGCCAACATTTCTCATTACACTCTTGCCCATTGCCTGACTTCTGTAATATGTTCTTCCACCCAGTGCCAGCAGATCAAATCTCTTGAAAAGAATGAAATGTCCGTGCAGATACGTCTTTTTAACTGCTTTTTCACCAGTCAAGTGTAAAAAACACTATTATAAATGTTATAAAGAGGAGTTGTCTTTCATTTTATCTATACCTATCCAAAGAAAAAAGATAAAATCTTCCTGCATATTTATACCACTTTTTTAAATGGGTGAGAATGTAACAGGGGACCCTAGAGCTGGGACCACATTAAGTATGTTATATCTTTGTCAGCAGCTCACTGTGAAAATTTATATTCTCTTTATTTTATAACATATAATTTTATTCTATTCTGTCTAGCATCTTCTCTTTCTGAAGAATTGAAACATTTTGCAGACAGACTGGAAAGTGATGGAACTCTACAAAAATGTTTTGAAGATTCAGAAGGGTAAGAGCAATTCCCCTTCTGTCCAAAATTATAATTGAATTAGGACTTTTTATTTATTTATTAAAAAAAATTGTTTTTTTAATATTTATTTATTTGGCCGCACTGGGTCTTAGTTGCGGCACACGGGATCTTTGTTGCCGTGTGTGGATCTTCGTTGCGGCATGTGGGATCTAGTTCCCTGACCAAGGATCGAACCCGGGCCCCCTTCATTGGGGTGGCAGAGGCTTAGCCACTGGACCACCAGGGAAGTCCCTAAAAAAATTTTTAATTAAAGTATAGTTGATTTACAATGTTGTATTAGTTTCTGATGTACAGCAAAGTGATTCAGTTACATATACATATATTCTTTTCCATTATGGTTTATTACAGGATATTGAATATAGTTCCCTGTGCTATACAGTAGGACCTTGTTGTTTATCTATTTTATATACACTAGTTTGTATCTGCTAATCCCAAACTCCTAATTTATCTCTCCCCACCCCCTTTCCCCTTTGGTAACCATAAGTTTGTTTTCTTTTTTCTTTTTTTTTTTTTAAAGATTTTTACATTTATTATTTATTTATTTATTTTTTATTTTTGGCTGCGTTGGGTCTTGGTTGCAGCACGCAGGATCTTCGTTGAGGCATGCGGGATCTTTCATTGCGGCACGCGGGTTTCTCTCTAGCTGTGCAGGTTTTCTCTTCTCTAGTTGTGGTGCACAGGCTCCGGGGCGCGCAGGCTCAGTAGTTGTGGTGCGTGGGCTTAGTTGCTCTGCGGCATGTGGGATCTTAGCTCCCTAACAGGGATCAAACCCGCGTCCCCTGCATTGGAAGGCGGATTCTTTACCGATGGACCACCAGGGGAGTCCCCCATAAGTTTGTTTTCTATGTCTGTGAGTCTGTTTCTGTTTTGTAAATAAGTCATTTGTGTTGTATTTTAGATTCCGTATATAAGTGATATCATATGGAATTTGTCTTTCTTTGTCTGACTCACTTAGTATGATAATCTCTAGGTCCATCCATGTTGCTGCAAATAGCATTATTTCATTATTTTTTATGGCTGAGTAATACTCCATTGTGTGTGTGTGTGTGTGTGTGTGTGTCTGTGTGTCTGTGTGTGTTTGTATACACATACGCCACATCTTTATTCATCTGTCAATGGACACTTAGGTTGGTTCCATGTCTTGGCTATTGTATAGTGCTGCTATGAACATTGGGGTACATGTATCTTTTTGAATTAGAGTTTTCATCTTTTCTGGACATATGCCCAGGAGTGGGGTTGCTGGATCATATGGTAATTCTATTTTTAGTTTTCTAAGGAACCTCCATACTGTTCTCCATAGTAGCTGCACCAACTTACATTCCCACCAACAGTGTTAGGAGGGTTCCCCTTCTTCCACACCCTCTCCAGCATTTATTATTTGTAGACTTTTTTTTTCCTCACCACGCGGCTTGTGAGATCTCAGTTCCCCAACCAGGGATTGAACCCAGGCCACGGCAGTGAAATCCTAACCACTAGGAGACCAGGGAACTCCCTGTAGACTTTTTAATGATGGCCATTCTCATGGTATGAGGTGATACCTCATTGTAGTTTTGATTTGCATTTCTCTAGTAATTAGCGATGTTGAGCATCTTTTCATGTGCCTGTTGGCCATCTGTATGTCTTCTTTGGAGAAATAAAACTTTTAATTTTAATTAGACAGTTGTTCATGCACTCAACAAACGTTTATCCAGCATCTCCTATGTACCAGGCTCTTCTAGAAGCTGGAGATAAATAGTGGTAAATAATCAAACAAGATCTCTCTTCTTATACATTGTAATAGGAGAGACAGTCAAACAAATACATAGAAAATAATGATTTCAGATAGTGATCATCTAAGAAGTCAGTAAATATGAGAGTGACTTGAGGGGTGGGCAACTTTAGCTAGACTGTTCAGAGAAGTCCTCTAGTGATTTGACCTTTGCACTGAGACCTATAAGACCTGGATGGTGAGAAGGAACCAGCCATGGAAAGATGAGAGGAAAAGTGCTCTTCGGGTCTTTGCTAGCCATGCAAGTTGGAGATAAATTTATGTTCTTTAGCTGTTGGCAAGCAAGAATATTAGGAGAAATTTTGCAGTCGCACCCCCAAACTGGTCGTTCCTCTTTAGGGGCAGCACCCAACCCTCTACCCACTGCCTGTAACAAATCATGTAACTTGGGCTTACGCTTTTGACTTCACAAAGGTCTACCTTTCTGTGGATCCTTAGAATTAACATTACTATTCAGGAAATGAAAAATATTTTAGTTCAACGTAGCTTCTCTTTTAATACAGTATATATATATATTTTTTTTCCATCAGTGCTCCTTTATTGTTCTTCACTGTACATATCTTACCATGAGAGAATTACATTTATCAGGCAGCACTGAAGCTATTTATTCCCTTCTTATTCCATTAATTAAACTATAATACAATCACTTGGGTTACCCATAACCAATCTTTGGAAGATTAATATAGGATGCTATTCTTTTGCTCATATTTGGCCTCTGCATGGTAATGAAACAGCAATAAGGTTTATGTTCCCATAACTTAATGCAGTATATTTAAGCCACAGGCTGCTGCATCTCAGCCAGAGGTGATAGAGGCTGTTTTTCACAGGCCTTGGTAGAAAAAACACGAACTGTGACACAACTGATTTGCTTTTGCCAGGTAGAGTACCAAGTACATCTGCAAAATTTTGGCATTTTCAATGCCTCCTGCTTTTCCTTTAGGGTTAATCGCCCTGCAGAGCCGAGGCATTGGTTTAAGTAAAACATATCCAACCAGTAGCTTCAGTTTAAGTGGGAATACAAGATGGTTATATGGAAAAGTATTGTTGGTTCTTAAAAGATGTTAAGGTTTTGATTAGTGGGAAGGGAAGAGGCTAAAAAACGGTGTGAACAAAACTTTGGAGATTGAAACCCTCAGATGTTTGATGCTGAATGGCATTATATGAGACAATAGATAAAGGGTAATTGGAATCAAAGTTAATGAGCTGGACAGAGCCAGAACCTTAAGTGAACCTTAAGTGCCAGGTTAAGGAGTTTTGGCTTTTCTTCTGAATGCAGTGGAGGGTCACAGAATTTTTAAGCAAGGAAAAAAATTAAAGGAATATTTTAAGAAAGGTTAATCTGGCTGTGTGCAAATTAGAATTGGTGAGAGAAATAGATGATGAAGAGACCACTGAGAAAGCTGTTACCTGGTGCAAAAGTGAAATAGAGCCCAAGAATAAATATTTGTTGAAAGATAAATTCTGGGACTTCCCTAGTGGCGCAGTGGTTAAGAATCCGCCTGCCAATGTAGGGGACACGGGTTCAAGCCCTGGTCCAGGAAGATCCCACATGGCCACAGAGCAGCTAAGCCCATGCACCACAACTACTGAGCCTGTGCTCTAGAGCCCGTGTACCACAGCTACTGAGCCCGTGCGCCTAGAGCCCATGCTGTGCAGCAAGAGAAGCCACCGCAATGAGAAGCCTGCACACCACAACGAAGCCCCTGCTCAGCGCTACTAGAGAAAGCCTGCATACAGCAAGGAAGACCCAACGCAGCCAAAAAAAATAAATTAAAGAAAACTTTTTTAATAAATAAATAAATTTAAATCTTCAGAAAAGTTCTTTTTTTTAAAAAAAAAAAAAGATAAGTTCTGAACATGTTTTATTGCCATTAAAATTATGTAAGGTGTCCATAGCAAGTGCTCTTGGAAGGTTTGTGTTAATCTCATCATCCTGTCTGTATTCTAGAAGAGCACCAGATTTGTCTCTGGAAACATCAGTGGCTGAGATGAAGGAATATATAACAAAGTAAGTGAAAATGAGTGAACCTTTGTTGGAAAAATCTAAATTCATCTGGGGAAAATAACTAAACCTGGGAAAAAGGAATAGTAAACATCCTGTTCAGTGTGTCAATACTAGTATATCCACACTGGAAGTTAGACAGCTGCACACTGGGATTTTATGGGCTGTACTGATGGCCAGTTTCATAGAATGGAGTCTAGAGACTAAAGATGTGGATTTGATATTAAGAACTCATGTTTGATTTGATTAAATTAATAGCCTCTGAATTGGTCATGCTTTCTCATCCTTTTATGACCTTTTTATTCATATCTTAGAACCAGAGTAGACACCTAATACACTTATTGTTGCCCTGAGTGATTCAGAGTGAGATGATAAAAAATTAACTGAATTTTTTTCTGTTCCTATAGGTTTTCTTTAGAACGTCAGAGTTGGGATCAGCTCTTGCTGCGCTACCAGGAGGAGGCTGAAGAGATCATATCCAGGTTAGATCTGTGACAGGAAATAGGAAGCTTTTACCTTGTGGAATTTGATTTGAATTGATTTCAGTTCTGTTAGCACAAATTGAACGATGAATCCATTCTTAGAGGCCAATCAACTCATCAGATCTCTGTAACGTGTATATTAGCACTTTGTAAATGGAGAGTGAGGGGGAAGGGAAGGAAGAGTTGTCACTATTTTCAGTCAAAGAACAGAATTGCCTCTGTTCTGTGTCCTTGGCTGCCATTCCACATCCTGGGGGAGACAGGCACATTTCTGCCCTGTACCTGGCAACCTGGGGCTGGGCCAAGAACAGTATCAAGGGACTTCAGTGAGCACATGGCCTTTGAGCTGCAGGTATGGGAGAGAACCCTGGCCAGGGCCTTCACGGAGATACAGACATGAAATGGGTAATGGAAGATGATGTGTAGGAGAGAGAGGATCTTTGTCTGGGTCTTGAAGGCATAAGAAAATGGGTAAGTGCTAGATTTTGATTCCATTTTACCATCCAAACCAGTGATTTTAAGCTTTTTTTCCCAAACAGAATCTTAGCTAGAAATGTAACTATAAAACATTAGCCAAAATAGTAATTGCAAAAGTGGCCTCTTAGTAGAGAGGTGCTTTGAGGAACACAGTTTGAAAAACTCCCCCAGTCTAAGCATTGATGGTTATTAGTTACTTTCTTCACCCTTTAAATGTTCTATTTATGAAGATAGATAATGTATAAGATGGCAGTTTCAGAATAAAAACTTTTGACGGGGCATAGCTTAATAGTTAAGAGGAATGCTTCTGGAAGCAGACTGTCTCTATTCAAATCCTAACTACTCCTTACTTCTGTGACCTTAGGCAATCTGAAGTGCCTCATTTGAAAATGGGGATAATATTAGTTCATACCTCGTTGGGTTATTATGAGGGTTAAATAAGGTTAAATGGAAAGTGCTTAGCTGTGTCTGGCACCCAGTAAGCACTCAGTAAATTGTAGTAGCTGTTACTAAAGAGTCATCATCAGTTTTCATGAACTGTCCATTATATTCAGTTTATGGTTGTTGTTGGGGTTTTTTTGGGGGGGTTTTTTGGCCACACACTGTGCAGCTTGTGAGATCTTAGTTCCCCAACCAGGGATCAAACCCACACCCTCGGCCATGAAAGCACGGAGTCCTAACCACTGGACCTCGAGGGAATTCCCTATATTCAGTTATTTTAGATAATTGAAGTGGGCCAGCATCTCTTTGGTAAAAGATTATAGACGTTGACTTCAGGATAGCAGGCTTTGGCTTTACCCCAAGTGTAGTTCTTTTTGTAAATGGACCTTACTGTTAGGTGGAGTCAGCTAACCTTCTAGCATTTCCTGGAGTCCAGGGGTATAAAAATATTAATATTGGATAATGATCTTAGAATCTCCTGTTAGTTAGAGAGCCTGTACTTTCAGTGGGGTGGAAGAATATTGATTCAGGTTAATAAAGCCTTCTAGGAGGTTTTTTCCCTAGGTAATCTTTACTGTTTTCCCCAGAAAATGATTATAAAGTTATTTGAAAGCTCTTTTGTTTTGTGTTTAGAGGATCAACTGAAACCAAAAATACTGAAGTTGAAGTGGAACCTACAGCATATCTTGGGTCTTCCCAGAGTGAAGTCCTTAATACAAAGCCTGACTACCAGAAAATATTACAGAACCAGAATAAAGTCTTTGATTGTATGGAGTTGGTGGTAAGTTGGGTCATGTTTCTTTTGTTGAGTTATCCAGCTTTGCTACCTTGTCATCCTTGGAAATTAAAGGACGTGGAGAATATGCGTAATTAGATGAGATAAGAGATATTCAACTCTACCTTGGGGAAACATGGAGAGACAATGGAAGAAAAGAAACGAATAAATGGTGATAAGTGCTAATAAATCAGGTGGAGGGAGGGCTGTAGGTTGCTATATAGAGGGGTTGAAGGTCCTGCTAAGGTTCTACTTTAGTAAGACTTGAAAGAAATGAGGAATGATCCATGAGGACATTTTGGAGAATAGTAGTGTATCAACCCAAGTATTAACAGGAAGCGCATGGCATTTGATAGAGGATAATTCAAGGAGAGTCTGTTTACAGAGGGGCTAAGTACAAAAGTGTGGGTTTCAGGAAACCAAAAGTAATCTGGGGCTTAGAGGCAGCTGAGCTATTACCTGTCGGCTGGAGGAAGGAACAGTTACTGTGGCACCTGGCAGGGAGTCATATAGTGGGATGCTTTGAGAGAGCCATGACGTTCAGTTGAGAGACACAGCTAACTCGAGATGACCCTTCTGGAAGCAGGCCTGGGTAAAATACTCTGACCTCATTCAGCTCCCTTGCACTTGGCTCCCTCTTGGCCAAGCCCACCCAGAAACCAGAGGACATGGGATCTTGTTGGAGGTTGTGCAGGTCAGCCCGCTGGGGCGTAGAGCAGTGTGGAGAAGAGTGGAGTGGGGATGTCTGGCATAAGCATTCCAGATTGAAAGAACAGCAAAAGCAAAGCTCCTGAGCAGGAGCTCGCCTGACATGTTTGAGGAGCCTCAAAGACGCCTGGACCCTTACAGTTGACAGCTGTCTTTTGTCTGCAGATGGACGAACTGCAGGGATCATTGAAGCAGCTGCACGCCTTTATGGAGGAAAGTACCCAGTGCCTCCAGAAGGTGTCAGTACAGCTCGGTAAGCCTGTCTTAAGGGGACCAGAGCTTGTACTGTTTTATGTCTCATAGCCCTTCGGATACACACTGCCCTTCAAAGCATATGGTCTCAGAGGGTAAGGCCTATATCTGGTGGGGTTTCTTTTCCCCTCACAATAACTATTACGTTGTGGGTACTCAAAGTTGATGGGAAATTTGTAGATTTAAATTCCACAGAAGCACAGTAGACTGAGAATTAAATCTCCACAAACTGTGTTGTTTGGGTAAATCCAAGACTTAAGAAATACCCATTGCCTTTTTTCCCTTTTCATTCTTCAAGAATCCACTAAGTGACACTGACATTACTTATCCATCACTTTTCCTGACCACCTCCAGCCCTAAATTATGTGCTATACATACCTTCATTTCATTATTCATTGGATGGTATTGTGGTTGTAGTTGCAGCTGGCTTTCCTGCCAGACTGCCATCTCGTAGAGGGCACATGCTCTAATTTGTTGTTGGAATGCCCTTCTGTGTGTCTGGCACAGTGTCCACACAGTAAGTTTTCAATAAATGGTATTTGAATTCAATTGAAATTTATTTTTTGGCTCCTTTTCTCTGCAGGGAAGAGAAGCACGCAACAATTAGATCCTTCACCAGCTCGAAAACTGCTCAAGCTTCAGCTACGGAAGCAGCCTAGCACACGTTGCTCTAAATCTTGTCAGTGACCTTATGCAGCTTTTCTGCCACAGGATGCTCCAGAGGAGAGAAACAGGAAGAGTGCCCCAGTGCACGGCAACTGCACAGCGGGCTAAGCTGTGACATCTGCCCTGTTGCCTTTGAAGATAACTGGCTGACTGTAAAGCACTTCGATTTTTTTCTTAAAATGATGGAATTTATGCATCTGAAAGAATGTCATATAGAAACTTTTTCCAAGAATGTGCAAAGTGCTTGAGACTTCTGCTTTGGAATGACCTTCAGAACTAGTGGCCCATTCTTTTAAATATCCTTTGTGATGAGAAACCTTCCTCTTGTGAAGATGTTTTTCAGGCTTTGAAACAACGCAAAGTCATTCAGGGCCAAATCCGATAAACATTTTAGGGGTCGTCCTGGTTGTAAAGGGAATGAGACTGATTTCTAGTGTGGCTTTGAAGGTGATTTTAGGATCGTGTTTTAGCATCGTGTGGATACATAAATCACATCACAACATGTCCAAATTGAAGGAAGTACCACTCATTCTCTATATCCTGTTGTCTATAGTGTGCTTTAGCTTTTAATATTGAGTCGACATCCTAAATCCTGGATTCATGGCAAGAAGGGGTTAAGTACCTCTTTTCATTGTTCTCCATATTTGTTAATAATATGCATTATAAGATTGCACATACTTAAAAGCTTTCCCTTGTCTTTGTGTATATTTTGAGTGTATAAAAAAATGAAAAGGCAGGGAAGGCTTAGCAGAAAATAGGACTCTTTGCCAGGATTTGGAAGTGAACCAGTAGTGTGGAGATACGCCTCAGCATTAACTACCAGTAAAACACCAGCTAATTTATTGTTAGTGTCTCTTATTCTCTGATCCTCCTATTAGGACAAAATCCATTTCACTTAAATACCCAGTCATTATCCTAAGTCTTAAGCCTTCGCCTAAGCACCAGTTAGTGAGAGGTGATATCTCCTTGCTTTGACCTACATTCCTTATTCTTTCATAGATTTGCAGAGCCCCTGCTGTATGCCACACACAGTTGTAGGAACTGGGAAGAGAGCAAAGAACAAAAACAGACTCGGGACCTCCTTTCATGATGCTCACAGTCTAGTGGGGACAAGGGAACAAGAAGACACGGAACAAGAAGAGAGCCCTAGTCCACAGAAGTGATGTTTTAGTTAACTTGGGAAGGAGAAAGGAGTTAAATAGGGCAGTTATTTGAGGTAAAAGGAGCAGCATTTACAAAGGTCTGAGGGGAGAGATAGAAATGTAAGAGCCACGTGAGACAAAGATAATCGAAAGTCATTGGAAGGTTTTGAGAGAGGGAGAGGAGGGATCAGAGCTTTATTTTTAAAAGATCAGGGACTTCCCTGGTGGTCCAGTGGTTAAGACTCTGCACTTCCACTGCAGGGGGCGCGGGTTCAGTCCCTGGTCAGGGAATTCAGATTTCGCATGCCACGCGGCAGCAGCCAAAAAAAATCACTCCAGTTGCTGTTTGGAGAACAGACAGAAGCAAGTATGTGTGGGTGTTAGAGACCAGTTGGGCTATTGTAGTCATCAGGTGGGGAATGACAGCCTGTGCTGGGAGTCGGCAATGGATGAGTGCGGGGAGCCGTCCACAGTGTCTGGAACATAGCAGGCATGTCACCTACGTGTTAAACGCCTAACTGCCACGTATTAACTGACCGAGAAAAAGTTATTTAGCCTCTTATTTGTAAGACTGGGGGAATGATAGAATCTATATCACAGGGATGCTATAAGGGTTAGATTAAATAATGTAAGTTTAGAACAGTGGTATGAATATGATGGAGGGGGTGGGCAATAGAGCAGATAATGAGATGGGAAAGCTTGCAGTTCAGTTTGGAATGCCAAACATGTCAACTAGAATGTTGGATATACAGGTGGAAAACTGGGTAGGAAAACCTGGACTAGAAATAAAATTTGGAAGTTACTGATATCTAGTTATTAAAGCCTTAAGAGTAGATAATATTGTCCAGAGTAGAGCAAGAAGGGAAACTGGACAGACCCAAGGAAAGCTTTTAGGAATCAGAGGAGTGGTGTTAATTGCCTACTCTCAGAAGCAGAATAGTATAGTGGAAAGAGTGTAGAATTTGGAGTGAATCTTCATCCTTATCCTCAATTTCCTTTCTGTGAAATGGGGAGAGATCACCTCTCTCCAAAGGTGATTGTACCTCTCCAGCCCCATTTTATCTACTACATTGTATTACATCTTTTGTTGATAAGAATTTGTTTAAGCCCGAGGATAAGAAGTATGTTTTTGTGTCTTCAACAGCTATGCAAGATAGAGCACAGAAAAAGAATATTTAATAAGCTCTGAACATTCTATACACATACAGACCACAACTTTATGAGATAACTTCTATTTTTTGTCATTATAGATGAGGAACTCAGGCATGGAGGGGCTTAATAATCTAACCAAGAACATATAGATAGGAGTGGAGGGTCAACTAGAACCCATGTGGCACTCAGTAAATGTTAACAAATCATATAATAAAAGGCTGTGCTCAGTATTAGTTTTCCCTCTCCCCAAATTTGGTTCAGGAATTGCACTTGATGAATATTATAGACAGTTGCAGCCCTTGAGATGTTTGGTAGTATTCTTCCATTTGCCCTACTTTAGTTAAGAGACTATCTTGCTTTTAGTCAATGATACTTAACACTAAAGAAATAATCAAATTATAAGCTCTTTTCAAGGAAGGGAGTATGTCCTGTACATTTTGGTGTTTTTTAAATTTGGGTGTAATTAAGCTTAATGTAATCATTCTGGGGAAAAAAATTCCATTTCTCATGTTGCACTCTAAAAAGGAGATGGTGTGGCTGGTGGCTGTAGTAGAGGTGATACAATGGAGGACTAGGAATTAGGAGCCCTGTCTTGGATTCCAGTTCTTTTCTTTTTTAACTTTTATTGGAGTATAGCTGATTTACAATGTTGTGTTAGTTTCTGCTGTACAGCACAGTGAATCAGTTATACGTATACATATATACACTCTTTTTTAGATTCTTTTCCTATATAGGTCATTACAGAGTATTGCGTAGAGTTCCCTGTCCTATATCTAGTTCTTAAGTTACTGGTTCATTCACCAGAAACTTACTAAGCCCTTTCCTCATGCCAAACACTGTGCTAGGTGCCATGCAACCTTGGGTACCTCTCAGGGCCCATGTCAAAGGAGGATGCTATGCCCTGTAAAGCAGGGGTCCCTAACCCACGGGCCGCGGACCGGTACCGCCTGAACCATCCTCACCCCCCAACCCCCCACCGTCCGTGGAAAAAATTGTCTTCAATGAACCCGGTCCCTGGTACCTAAAAGGTTGGGGCCTGCTGCTGTAAAGAGCTCTTAGGGGCTTCCTAAGGATGCAACTCGGCAGAATGGGAGAAGCCAGCCAGACACAGCACTCAACTCCCCTCCCTCTGAGCAGTTCTAGTTTAAGGTTCTCCAGGGAGACTCCACAGCAAGAAAACTACAGTACTCCCCCCTTAACTGAGGGGGATACGTTCCAGGACCCCAGTGGATGCCTGAAACTGAAGATAGTACCAAACCCGATATGTGCTAAGTTTTTTCCTATATATACACACCTACAATAAAGTTAATTTATAAATTAGGCACATTAAGAGATTAACAGCAACAATAACAAAATAGAACAATCATAACAATATACTGTAATAAAATTTATATTTTTTTTAATTAAAAAAAATTTTTGACTGCACCATGCGGCACGTGGGATCCTAGTTCCCCAACCAGGGATCGAACCCGTACCCCCTGCATTGGAAGCGTGGATTCTTAACCACTGGACTGCCAGGGAAGTCCCCTGTAATAAAATTTAGGTGAATGTGGTCTCTCACTCTCAAAATATTGTATTGTCTTGTACTCACCCTTCTCACAGATGATGTGAGATGATACAACCCCTATGTGATGAAATGAAGTGAGGCATTGTGACATAGCATTAGGCTACTATTTACCTTCTGACCATACATCAGAAGGAGGATAAGCAAGCCATGACAATGTCAATGGTTGGATGTCAGGAGCAGACGATGCTGATGGTTGGGGATCCACGATAGATAGTTGAAGGGTTTTTTGCTGAAAGCTTTTGGAAGAACACTGTAATTGGAGTTGCTGTCTCTTTAACTCATCACAGTGTTGCTGCAGAGTTTGTAATCCTTTGGTGATCATGAATGGCTACAGTGCTTCTTTTCATCTGAGGATCACATTCCATAATTTTGAAATTGATTGTGAAATTCGAAACACTTTGGCAAGTTTCAGTCATGTCCACATTGCTGATTCTGCTTCAGTTTCTTCACCTTCCTCTTCCTCTGCAGATGACTCCACGAGTTCTTCCAATAACTCGCTTGTTAACACTTCTCGGTGGCCTTCAATATGTTCTTCCACTTCTTCATCAAGCATGTCAGCAAATTCTTCTCCACCAACTTGTCTTGCTACGTGAATGAGTTTCCTAACTTCTCCATCGAGCCTCAGTAAACTTTAAAATCATTCATGACTTCATAAGTTCTTCCAGCAGGCATTTACAGTTTCTGGTTTTAATTCATTCACTGCAGCTTTGATGAATGTTATTGCGTTGGCGATAGCGAATGATTTCCAGCACTGCTTTATGTCCAGATGAAAGTCTGCATTAATTGCTGACTAAATGTGATCATATATCAGGCGGGTGTATGTGGCCTTGACAAACCAAGTGATGCCTTGTCAAGAAGCAATGAGGTTGTATTTGAGGTAAAAATACAACTTTGACATTTTCATTTTTATAGCAGATTCAGGATGGCCAGGTGCATTGTCTTATTAGTAATAGGATTTTAAATTCCAACCCTTCCTTTTCCAAATGTTTTTCACTTCTGGAAAGAAGCATTGGTGGAACCATTTCATAAACAAGATAACTTTCACCTGATTATGTTGTCAGAATATGGGCAGATAATTCCTGGTTTTGTTTCTGAGAGATTGTGGATGCTTCATTCTGTACACAACTCCTGCCTTTAACATATGCCCTGCAGCATTGCCAATAGTAACAGAGTTAATCTGTTCTTCCATGTTTTATGAATTGGTGCCTCCTTTGCACTTCTATGAAGGTAGGTTTGTTGCCGAATGCAAGTTTGTGTGCCTGACACACAATGAGGCCAAACAAACCCAAACGTCCGAGTTTGGAGCAGAGAAAGTTTTATTGCAAGGGCCAAGCAAGAAGAATGGGTGGCTCATGCTTAAAAAAAACCAGAACTCCCAGATGGTTTTTGGTTCTATTGGGCATCTTCTTCCAGAAAAGCCCAGTTTCATCACATGAAGACTTGCTTTGGATGGTATCCTTTCTCTTCAGTCAAATTCTTCAACTCTACTGGAAATGTGGCAACAGCTTCTGAAGCTGAATGCAGCTTCTGTACCCTGACACCAAATTAATTCTCAGAGACAGAGTTTTGGGTGAAGTAGAAAAGAATAGCTTTATTGCTTTTCCAGGCAAAGGGCCACAGTGGGCTAATGCCCTCAAAACTGTGTATCTCAACCTGGAGGGGGTAGTGAGAAGTTTTATCGTAATGGTTCAAGGAGGGTGTGATCAGCTAGTGGACAATCTTCTAACTGGTTGGTGGTGAGGTAAGTGGGAGTCAGCATCATCAACCTTCTGGTTCCAACCAGTCTGGGATCTACACGCTTGTGGGCAGCATACAGTTAATTTCTCCCACCTGATGGGGGTTTCAGTGTCTGCAAAATAGCAGATAACAAGATATTGTTATCTATATCCCTTGAGTGGGAAACAGGACCCTGCCCCAAGGCTGCATTATTGTTTGTTTTGACTGTCCCTACCTTGTCTCAGCATCCCATCCCTTCCCTAATTAGCAACTGTTTGAATCTGCTTTTGCAACTCAGGAAGGTCATGGAGGCTGAAAGAAGCCTATTTCCTATAACCAAGAAATGGCATGCGCGGGTGGGGGAATTCCCTGGCTGTCCAGTGGTTAGGACTCTGTGCTTTCACTGCCAGAGCCAGGGTTCAATCCCTGGTTGGGGAACTAAGATCCCTGCAAGCCGAGCAGTGTGGCCAAAAAAAAGAAAAAAAGAAAAGATATAGGGGACACAGAAAGGTTTTTGTGCCCAGGAGCCCCACAGGGTCCTGCTTGGTATCACTTCTTCATTGGCAGACTCAGTCTCTCCAGTAATTTTTCTATTTTCAGTCCAAAATATTCCTGAATCTGTGTAACAATCCCTTATTTGCAGTAAATGTCTTGGTGTCACTCCCTTTCAGAGGATCCCTTGCTGAAGTCTTTATATAGGCTATCAGAAGAAAGTTATGCACCCTGCAGCCCTCACCCCAAATGTTGCCTTTAAAATTCCTTCCTTGAAAGACATCAGGGAGTTTGGGTCTTTTGAGCACCGGTCGATTGTTCCTTGCTTGGCCCTGCAATGGGTCTTTGTCTGCTCCGAGCTCCAGCGTTTTGGTTTGTTTGGCCTCCCTGGGTGTCAGACACATGAACTTGGGTTTGACAGTAGGCTCAGTGCTTTCTGGGGCAACACGTTGTTGTCAACGAATATGTATTTTGTTCGTGTCTTCCACAAATTTAATGCCTTTTCACTCTCAATTAAGCACTTTTTATGCACTGTGGCCCTAACTTTAGCAGTTTGAGGTGCGACAGCAAAGCTAGCACAAATTTTTTTCCTGCAGTTTCACAGAAAATTCATTCTTGCTGTAGATCTTAGTAACCTCAGCATACCGTTTTTCTTCTTTCCTTATTAAGTTGAGAACTTTCACCTAAAGGAAGCCCCTTATGTCTTCTCTTTCACTTATCCACATCACTAGCCATACTACTCTTGCACTTTGGGGCCATTATTAAGTAAGGTAAGGGTTACTTGAACACAAACACTGCCATATGCATACAATCCATCTGATGAGAGACCGTCACTAAATGATTAAGGGGGCAGGTAGCATATACAGCGTGGATATGCTGGATAAAGGAATTATTCGCTTCCCCAGTGGGAGGGAGCAGGACAAGAGATTTCGACACACTACTCAGGACAGCACAGCAATTAAAAACTTACGAATTATTTACTTATTTTCCATTCAGTAGTTTCAGAGCAGAGTCGGCCAGGGGGGAACTGAAACCACGAATAATGAGGCAAACTACTGTACACGGAAAATGGCGCCAGCTCAGCCACCATCTTCTCCGTAGGTCCCCGGGCGGGCGGGCACAGCGCATATGCACCGCCTGGCGTCCTCAGCGCGCCTGCGCGGGCGCAGAGCCTCGCCCCGCCCCACTCCCGCCGCCGCGGCTGCTGTGCTGACGGCGGGTGCCGGAGCTTCGGGTGAGTGTGAGCGCCTCAGCCCGGCTGGCGGGGGGGGGGGGGGGGGGCGCGCCGTACTGCATGCGGGGTCGTCCCTCCTCTTGCCTTCTCCTTCCCCGCCTCGTCACCCCAGTGCGGCCGGGCACCGGGTCAGCGCTGCCAGCGTCGTCTAGGTGTCCGGGCGCCCTCCGCGCTCCTCGCCTGGGGACCCGGGGGCAGCCCGGCCTCCCTCGGCCGCTACCCACCTGGGCGGCGGGGCCCAGGGCGAACCCGCCAGCGACAGCGTGCAGGCGGCAGCGGCCGAACTTCTGGGTGCCCAACAGCTCAGCCTCAGGGACCCACCTCGGGCGCGACCCCCTTTCCCGCTCCTGCTCTGCAGGCGGCGGAGCTCGGTGGGCCTCAGGGTCGGGCATTCGTCTGCCCCGTCCGCCCGGCGGGGGGCCTGGAATATGGGCCGGGAGCTCGCCTTGCACCCGTGGGGTGCCGGTGCCGCAAAGAGTACCCTCTGGCTGGACCCCGCGACGACCATGCGAAGGAGGGGCTTCTTAGCCCCACGTTACAGATAAGGAAACTGAGGCACAGATTGGTGAAGTGCCGTGCCCAAGGTCACGCGCCAGACGAGAGGCTGGAATGGCTCTTGAATTCAGGGTCTGGGGCTGTCAGGCTAGTGCGGTTGGAATTTGATCTTGTCCCTTTAAAAAAAATCAAATACACTTTGATCTCTGGAGTTGCTTCTTCGACGTCATAAAAGTAGGCTGCAAAAACAGCATTTTCTTGTTGTTGGAGTACAATTGAGGTGTTACTGTAATAATGGTAATAGTAATGTTATTCATTAAGAGCTCACGTTCATCCAACGCTTGCTGTGTGCCAGGGCTCCTGCCAAACATTTTAAGATCATCTCAGTGTCTCAGCGCTTCGCCATCGGATGCATCCTCCTTCCTTTTCATGCAGCTTTTTTTCTGCAGAGCTGGCCTCCCTGTCACAGATAAACTAGGTTTAGGAGGCAGGGACGCTCTCAAGGTGGCTTACTGGCAGAGCAGGGGTAAGCCTTGTCTGCCTGAGTCCAGATTTTGTCCCCAGAGGATATTATTAGCCTTCCTTTTCTGGCTGCCAGGAGGGCAAGACTGGGATAGCTGGGCTGGTTGAATTTGGAGGTGACAGAGCGAATCTGGCGAGCATTCCCCTTATCCTGGGGCTTTCTGGCTCTATTCCAGTGCTGGGCTTGAACATCTCATTTAAGATGAAGTAATAAGAGAGCATTGACAAAGTAGTGTTGGAGCTAAGAAGCCTCACCGATTTAAAGTCCCAAAGGAACGGCTGTAAAAATATGTGAATGTTTCTTCCCCAAAATAACTAGCTCAAACTTTTTGTTTTTCTTCCTTAGCAAACCCTCCTACACACTTCAAAACTCCATTAACTTACCACCTTTTCTGTGAAGCCTTCCTTGCTTGATTTTCCCAATTAGAATTACACACACATACATACCTATATATGTGTGTGTGTAGATAGGTAGGTAGATAGATAGATAGGGTAGAGGCTTCAGTCTTACCCTTTGGACTGTTAGCCCCTTGAGGTCAGGGACCATCTTTGCAGCCCCAAGTGACTGACTCATAGTAGGCCCTTGGTAAAGACTCAGTGAATTTCCATTGCTCCTTTTCATTACTCAAAGGTGACGTTTTTCTGCTGCCCTTCTGTTCCTCCTTCTTGCCCTTCAATTTCTCTTAGCTGTCCTTCTCTTTAGTTTCAACTTCTGGTCACCCTGTTGTGTCTGAAAATTTGCAGAAAAAGGCCCTACATCAAGAAGCCTGTTTATGCCCAAGAGTGGAGTTGGTATATGTCACCTAAGTGTACAGGACTGTTTTTATTTGCATGTTGCACTAAGGTAACCTGAGGCTTATAGCTTTTTAGTCTATTCCTAAATACATGTAAGATTCATTTTTACATTCTTTCGCCTTACATGGCTGACTGCCCCAGTGTTATCAGAGTAATCACAATTTTTACCATAAATCATTTCATAGTATTTATAACAATAAATATTTGAAAGGGCCCTTTGGGAGGCAGTAGATCTGTGCATAGGTTCTCTACTTAAATGAAACTTCTGAAATAATTTTTCCAAATAATCTTCTGCAAATAGATTGAGCTGTTATGCATAAGGCATGGTGCTGGGTATGGTGGAAGATTCTCATAGTTCTTGTTCAGAGCTTACGAGCAAAGCAATAGGAGTATGATGGTATACTCAAGTATAATGGAATAAGATATTCCAACGTGAGACATTTCATAAAGTCATACATTGCTCAAGGCTGAAAGGAAGTGTTAGGTCATTGAGTCCAGCTGTCTTGCTTTTACAGACTTCATCCTGAGAAGTGAGCTTGTCCAAGGTTGCAGAACTGGTGCTACAACTTGAATGTAGACTTTTTATCCATTAAAAGTTTATCAGGGCTTCCCTGGTGGCACAGTGGTTGAGAATCTGCCAATGCAGGGGACACGGGTTCGATCCCTGATCTGGGAAGATCCCACATGCCGCGGAGCAACTGGGCCTGTGAGCCACAATTACTGAGCCTGCGCGTCTGGAGCCTGTGCTCCGCAACAAGAGAAGCCGCGATGGTGAGAGGCCCGCGCACCGCGATGAAGAGTAGCCCCCGCTTGCCACAACTAGAGAAAGCCCTCGCACGGAAACGAAGACCCAACACAGCCATAAGTAAATAAATAAATAAATAAATAAACCCAAATTAAAAAAAAAAAAAAGTTTATCAGTATTTCTCTCGGTGAATTTATCCTTAAAGACCAGCAACTTTTTTAAAATTTGTGCTTAGAACAGAGGTGAGGAAGAGGTGGCAAAAATATGATTCATGTCTTCAAGGGAAAAGTAAAGAACTGTTCTCTATCATTGGAGACAGTGCGTACCTAATTGTGAAATTGTATGGTACGGGAACTAGGTATGTCATAGGAGGGGGAGGAGCAAGAGGGATCAGTAAGAGCTGTGGTACTGAGAGCACTTTGGGGAGGATCGAGGACTTTCTGGGCTTTGACAGATTGGTATGATCAGAATTAATCAAAAGGACAAGAAATGCATTTTGAAGTAGGGTGGTAAAACCAAAACAAGGTTACAATGCCTGACAATATAATGTTTAAGGAACAATAAAAAAAAAAAAACGGCTTGGGGCTTCCCTGGTGGTGCAGTGGTTAAGAATCCGCCTGCCAATGCAGGGGACACGGGTTCGAGCCCTGGTCCGGGAAGATCCCACATGCCGCGGAGCAACTAAGCCCATGTGCCACAGCTACTGAGCTTGTGCTCTAGGGCCTGTGAGCCACAACTACTGAGCCTGCGAGCCACAACTACTGAAGCCCATGTGCCTAGAGCCCATGCTCCGCAACAAGAGAAGCCACCACAATGAGAAGCCCGCCCACCACAATGAAGAGTAGCCCCCGCTCGCCGCAGCTAGAGAAAGCCCGTGTGCAGCAACGAAGACCCAACGTAGCCAAAAAAAAAAAAAAAAACCGGCTTGACCAAGGTGGCTTGACTGTTAGAGAAGTGGTTCTCAACCATTAGTGTGCATCTGAATTACCTGGAGAGTTAATTAAACACAGATTGTGGGGTCCCCACCTCCAGAGATTCTGATTCAGTAGGTCTGGAGTGGGGCCTGAGAATTTGTATTGCTAACAAGTTCCCAGATGATGCTGATGCTTCTTATCCAGGCACAGCACTTTGAGAACTTGAGCTGGATTAGAAAGTGGAGAAGCTAGAGTCAGAAACTGTCAAAGAACTTGTTCCAAAAAAGTGTAAGAGTGTGTGTGTGTGTGTGTGTGTGTGTGTGTGTGTGTTATATACCAGCATAGGAAAGTTCTGGAAAGATACAGTCCAGATTGTAATAGTAGTCATTTCTGGGAGTGGGATTTAGGAGGTTGGAGAATTCACTTTTCACTCCATACCTTTCAATACTATTTTTGCATTGTGCACATATAGCTTTTGTATTTTAAAAAGGGAAGAAAAATAAGAGTCCTTTTTGAAGATATGCACTAAAATATTTATGGATTTAAAAAAGAGCTTGCTAAAGTAATCTAGTGTCATACAACAAACATTTTTAGAGTGTCTGCTGTATGCCAGTTGCTGCTGGTTCTGGAAATACAAAGCCTTTGGTAAAGCTTGCAGTCCGATGATCGAGATGGGTAGATTGCCGCTCTACTGAGTATCAGGTGAGCTTCCTAAGCTCAAGGACAAGGGTCTAGCTCTGTGCGTGGCAGATAATAAGCACTTGGTAAATGATGAATGAATGAGCAAATCCAGGCAAGAAGTGAGGACAGTCAGAAAGAAAAGGAAAGGGCAAATGGGAGATTCTGGAAGAAAAATTGACAAGCCTGAATAGAGATGATGAAAAGAAGGGGTGTATCAAGGACTTTCAAGTCCAAAGATTGATAACATTTGGATTTACTGCAGAACTGGATGTCCAGTCATCTATTCTGAAAGACCTTTTTAAACCATCCCCCCAGTCCCACTTTTTTCTTTTTTTAAGAGACTGCTTGAAAATAGCACGCAAAAACTTAACTAGATTTAGTATGAGTATTTACCAGGGCTTTCTTTGGTAAATGAAACTCTTTTTTTCTTCAATTACAGTGCTAGTTCTAATGTATTTATAAATATTTATCTATCTATCTATTTAGCTGCACTGGGTCTTAGTTGTGGCATGCGGGATCTTTTTAGTTGAGGCATGCGGGCTCTTAGTTGCGGCATGCATGCGGGATCTGATTCCCTGACCAGGGATCAAATCCAGGCCCCCTGCATTGGGAGCACAGAGTTTTAACCACTGGACCACCAGGGAAGTCCCTTCTCCCCCACTTTTTGTTTGGAGGTGCTACTTTTTATATTCTTCAGAGATTTAATATAGAAAATTAAAATTAATTTCCCTGGTAGAGGGGTTTAGCTATATCATTTGATTGTAATCCCTTTACCACCTAAAAATGCCCACAGTCTACAGTTTGAGTTTTCAATTGACCAAATATAAATTTCTGATACAGCCACTCTTCATACTTGATTTTATTACTAATTATTTTAAGGTTTTTTTGGTTGTTATAAATTTTGCAGTATCTTTTTAAAGGTAATGCTGTTTCAGGTTTGGAGCCAGTTATGTTTGTGAGTGTGAGGGCCCAAAAACTCATGTATAAGGACAAGGAAAATTTAGCTCATAAAAACTTGCTTCCCTTTTCTAATGATAAGAGGAGAAGTCATGTCAGCTTTTCATTTAATTGGTAGTTGTCATATGATGATCTTTCCAGAAATACCATTTGCTTTCAAAAGAGACACAGTTGTTTATTTAAAATGACAGTTTTTGGGCTTCCCTGGTGGCGCAGTGGTTGGGAGTCCGCCTGCCAGTGCAGGGGACACGGGTTCGAACCCTCGTCCGGGAGGATCCCACATGCTGCAGAGCAACTGAGCCTGAGTGCCACAGCTACTGAGCCTGTGCTCTAGAGCCCGTGAGCCACAACTGCTGAGCCCACGTGCCACAACTACTGAAGCCTGCGTGCCTAGAGCCCGTGCTCTGCAGCAAGAGAAGCCACTGCAATGAGAAACCCGCGCACAGCAAGGAAGAGCAGCCCCCTCTCACCGCAACTAGAGAAAGCCTGCGTGCAGCAACAAACACCCAACACAGCCAAAAATAAATAAATAAATAAAAATTTATATTAAAAAAAAAATGACAGTTTTATCCTTACAGTGCTTCTATACTTTTAAGCCTGAACTTTCAACTTAAGGATAAAAATGAATGCTTTTTGAAATTGTGAGATTTCTTAGCTCTAAAACCATTTAACTTGAAACCTAATAATTGGCAGAGAAAGGAGAAGGGAGGAATCAGGCTATTATCTCTTTATCCCTGTAGTTGAGAAAGCTCTGGGGACCAGGCTTTCTGGGACCCAGGTTTTTAACCAGGGTGTTGACTAAGGTGTAACTTTGGGTGATTAGACAGTCCACAGGGTAATTGCTTTTCAAATACCTCCAGATTGGTGTAGGTCTCTCCTATTCATTGAAGTAATAATGATGATAATAATAATAATACCTAAACTTTGATGCTTCTCAGTTTTCAAAATTCTTGGATCATTAAGATCCTGGTAGACTCCCGTAGCCAAACCTGAAAAAGATAAGTAGAAGAATTAATGGTCAGTTGGCATCAAGTGGAAAAGTTGTTTATAGAGGCCTGCCCAAGCTCTAGCTGCAGGCTGCTCAGGTTCAGATCCTTATTCTGCCACTTGCTAGCTGTGTGACCTTTGGCATATTACAAAACCTCTCCAAGCCTCAGTTTCTTCATCTGTAAAATGGGGAGATTACAGTACTATCTTATAAGTGTGTCGGGAAATAAAATGAAATAATGGATAAAACTGCTTATTCTGGTATCTGGCATAGAGTCAGTGATCAATATATTATGAGCATCAAGTTAGTATGAGTATTAAGTATTGCCTCTTAGGGCTCTTATTTGTCCTTTACCTCCGCTCACGTTGTCTTAAAAAACAGATTGTTTTCAAGGATTCTGTCTTATAGCTGGTGGGAACTTGGAACCCATCCCAAGAGCACGTACCAGAGCCTTGCCAGCAGTAGCTTTCCTGGTGTCAAGAGTTGGAGACAGAGGGCAGTGCTTCTGCTTCTAGAGTGACTTTAGTATGACCCCCTTGTTAGAGCTTCAGCTGGTTGATGGGTGTCTGGGATTAACAAGAACTCCCCTAGATGTGTGTTGCTTTGTTCTAATAGCTATCTGTAGCAGTACCCTGGGATGAATAGAATGGTTATACAAGCAGACTCAGATTCCCAGCTTGGCAGTCTCTGCAGACCTCCCGTTTACCACCTGCTGCCGGAATCCAGGAGTGACACAACAGGAAGGCGGGCCTGTTGTGAGGGGTGCTGCTCTTTTCCTTTTAGAAAAACACAAGGTGCATGGACAGCCCTTATCCAGGGCTGAGGACTGTAGAGAGATTTACCGTTAAAATGAGGGTCTGTGGGCATGCTTCAGCAGCTGCCTTTGATCTGTCTCCCCATCCCCCACCTCTGCTTATGGCATAGCATCTCTGAAAGTATTTTCCCGGTGAAGAGTAACCCAGACTTTCCTTTATGCGGTGCGAAAGGTCAGTGAACTGTATTTTAAAAAGTCATTGTTTGTTCCACGGAGCTGGGGGTTTTGCTTGTTTATCTGGCTTTCTGGGGATTCCCCTGAGACCCTTTCCTTTCCTAAGGGCCCTCAGGAGACAGCAATGAAATCAGCATCCATTACCCTAGACACTTGAGAGGATGCTTAAGTCAGTAGTTTTATGATATGATTAATTCAGGCCTTAACCCTGGCAAAACTTGAGAGGCAAGTAATCAGATTGTGCCTCTTAAAGACTGAAGTGTGGAATTTAGCCCAGGACTCTGTGGTATCTTTCAGAGCCTGGAACAGGAGTCCAGATGCCAGTCCCAACCCTACGCCCAGCCGACTATGTGAATTTTGGCAGACCACTTAAATTTCTAGGCCTCTTTTCTCATCTGAAAATGACAGCATGACTGTAGACCAGTGGTTCTCAGTTCTAGCTGCGTGTAAGAATCACCTGTGGAGCTTTAAAAACAATATCTGGGCCCTGTCTTAGCCGGATTAAATTGGATCCTTAGGGTTGAGGCCTGGGTATTGACGTTCTGCAAAGCTCCCCAGGTCTTTCTAATGTGTAGCTAAGAGAACTGCTGGACAAGATGCCACGTTTTAAACAACGGTGTCATTTTGTTCCTCAGGAACCCTCAGTGACTGTCCAGTGATGTTTGATTCATGTGCTCTGTGTTCTGACCAGCCTTGTCTTCTTTCCCAACTACATTGTTCTTCCTGGTGTCTCTTGGATATGTTGTGTACATTTGTTTCTTTCCCAGCTCAAATGTCCTCACCTGGAATGTCCTCTCCTCCCTTCCAGCTATCCAGAACATATCCATTCAAGGCCCACCACTCTTAACTTCTTTGGGAAACTCCTGACCATCCCAGTCCTTAGTTATTTCTCCCACTTCTGCACTGGTTCCGAGCTTCGTTTAACTCTGACTAAATGTAGTGAACACTAGATGCAATGTAAGACATGATACTCAGGCAACATTCTGTCCTCCTGGGTAGGTGGGACACATGGAAATACCACTGGTTTGACTTGTATACTGTTAAACATCTGTGTAGTATCTTGTACTGTTGGCTATTTCATTATGCGTGTGTATCTTGTAACTGTTAGTTGATGGATGGCTATCTGTGACATGACTCCAATGGACATTTTTAGCTTTATCACCTATTACCAACAGCAAGCTTCTGCTCTTGCCAAACTGGAACGTTTTCCAGCGGTGCTTTCTCATCATCTTGCTTTTTCGTTCTCCTCCCTTTCTGGCATTCCTTCTTTTATTCTCTCATCCTGACCTATAGGAATGGTATCTATTCTTCAAGGTCCAGTTCAAATATTACCTCCTCCATGAAACTTTTACTCAGCACCACAACCTGCATTAAGTGACCTTTGCTGTAAACCCCTGTAACCCTTAGAGCAGTGGTTCTCAGCTGGGGGTGATTTTGCCCCCCAGAGGACATTTGGCAATACCTGGAGATATTTTTGGTTGTCACAACTGTTGGAGGAGGGTGCTGCTAGCATTCAGTGGGTGGAGGCCAGGAATGCTACTAAACATTCTACCCAGGACAGCCCCACAACAAAGAATTATCTGGCCCAAAATATCAGTGGTGCTGAGGTTGAGAAAATGCCTTAGAGTTTGTCCAATTCATAGGCTCATGTTTATCCTGCCTCAAACTGTAGTGATTTGTTTATAGGCTTAATCTCCCCCACTCAATTGAATTAATGGGTGAAGGCAGACTCCAGTTCCAAATCTGGGCTTTCTTGTTATTAACTTCATATTAAGGTTTAATCCTAGAGCCTGTGGCCAGATCCTAACTGCACAGTGTAACTGAGGACCAGAGATAAAGGGGTCCTTAGCGTGGGATGGGCGCAGTGAGGCAATCAGCTGAATTTCTCTCCTTTTTACCTCCAGGTCTTTCCATCTGTGATAACCTGGGAGGAACTGTGGTACAGGGCATAGAGTAATAAACATTTGGGATCAGAAGAAAATTGGGTTTTGGTTCGAGCCGTTGCATTTATTAGTTGTGTTTTTTGGTCGGTCCATTTCACCTCTTTAAGCCTCAGTTTCCTCATCTCTGCAATAGAAATGATGCAGTGCCCCCGTGTTTTACCTCCCAGTGCCATTGTGATAATCCAATGAGATGGTAGGTCTTTAACCTAAATTGTAAAGTGCTGTAATAATCATTTAGCCAGGGGTTTATACGTAAGAAGAGAGGACGTGAGTCAGCTTGCTGTAGGAACACCACTGTCTACTTTCCCAGCCAGTCCTCTGGCCACTTCCTGCAGCTTTCCAGTCCTAACTGCTTCAGCACCAGCTCCAGCTGACCCCTTCCAGCTCAGTCTCCTTAGTGTGCCTCCCTCGTTTGCTGCCTTCATTTTCTTTTGGTTGTCTGCCTGCAATCTTGCCAAAACCAAAAGTGACTGATTCTGCCCTTAGAATACAAACTAGTGGCCGGGTGTCAGTCCATTCTGGCAAAGCATGATGAAGGCCACACAAATTACCTGGGTCATAGGGAAAAGCTACAAAATAAGACAGCGTGTAGTTTAGAAAGCCAATACTATGTATAGTCCCTTATTGTCGTTTTAAAGTAGCAAAACAATGTTTTTAAGCACTGGAAATCTCAGCGAGCTTTTTCTGACTAAATAAACAGTGTAGAGTGAGATAAAAGCCTGAGACCCTCATGTCCCTGGAATCAGGCCAAGTGCACCCTCCCACTGATTTGCCGAGTGACCTTCAGCTAATCATTGAACCTCATTAGATTGATAACTGGGTGACCTCTTAGGATTATAGTAAGAGCCCTATGAAGCAGAGGCTAGGGGAGTGCTTACCCTGGGGAATACGTAAAGTACTACATTTACAGGGAGCTTTTGGGTCACAGAATGTCAGTCCTATCAGTGGCCTAAAATGTCATCCTGCCCAGCCTCTTCTCTTGACAGATGGGGAAACTGAGGTCCAGAAAGGGGAAATGCTTTGCCCAGTGCCACTCAGCTAGGTAGGGGCCCACCTAGGTCTAGAGTCCACATCTGATGCACTCTTTCCGTGAGTAGAAGAATCAGGGTTTTGGTGCAATAATTAAAAGTCAGTAATCTTGATGATCTTTAAAGGCCCTCTCAGTGCTGACTCTGAGTATCAAAGAACACTGGTGCCTCTCTTGGTCATTTTTGCTTGCACTTAAATTCAGAAATGTCATTTTCTAGATGTTTAATAAGTCATAGTCATGGGCTTTTTAGCATGGAGTACTGAATCTTATTTTTTCTAGATTTTAATGCCATTGACTTGCCCTGTCAAAAGACAACGGCCCGGTCTTCGCTGGTGGTGCAGTGGTTAAGAATCCTCCTGCCAATGCAGGGGACGCGGGTTGGATCCCTGGTCTGGGAAGATCCCACATGCTGTGGAGCAACTAAGCCCGTGTGCCACAACTACTGAGCCTGCGCTCTAGAGCCCGTGAGCCACAACTACTGAGCCCGCATGCCACAACTACTGAGCCCGCATGCCACAACTACTGAAGCCCACGTGCGTAGAGCCCATGTTATGCAGCAAGAGAAGCCACCACAATGAGAAGCCTGCATATCGCGAAGAAGAGTAGCCCCGGCTCGCCGTAACTAGAGAAAGCCTGTGTGCAGCAATGAAAACCCAACCCAACCAAAGATTAAAAAAAATAATAATTAAGTAAATAAATAAATTTATTTTTTTTAAAAAAGATAATGCCCCCCCCTTTTTTTTTCATTTTTTGGCCATGCCGCACAGCTTGCAGGATCTTAGTTCCTGCACCAGGGATTGAACCCAGGCCTCCAGCAGTGAGAGCGTGGAGTCCTAATTACTGGCCTGCCAGGGAATTCCCGCTAATGGCCCTTTCTTAGTCCTCCTCCTCCTCCTCCTCCTCTTTTCTGCTTCAGCATTTGACAGTTCCCCTCCCCTTCCATGTAACTCAGTCTTCTTCCTTGGCTTCTTTGACATTGTATTTCTGCTTTTCCTCTTGCATCTCTGAGCTTTTTTTTTTGGTTGTGCCAGGCCTTAGTTGCGGCACGCAGGCCCCTTAGTTGTGGCATGCAAACTCTTAGTTGCGGCATGCACGTGAGATCTAGTTCCCTGACCAGGGATCGAACCCAGGCCCCCTGCAATGGGAGCGTGGAGTCTTATCCACTAGGCCACGAGGGAAGTCCCTCTGAGTTTTCTATTTCTTTGTTTCTTTTCCGTCACTGAGCTCTCTTTCAGAAGAACCCAGGGCCTGCAGCTCCTCCTTGTCTCTGGTTTGGTGAGCACCTACAGATTTTCCTAACTAATTCTCACTCCTACCTGTGTATCTCTTGGAAGCCCAAATTTCAGCTCTGGTTCAAAATTGTTGTTTTCACCAATTTCTCTGGTATTGTATCTCAGTTCCCCCATTTCCATTAACAGTGCCATCATTCTTTTATCCCTAGAAACCTTGGCAAAATCTGACTCTTCTCTGATCTCAGGCTATTTTTACCAACCATATACCCCAGATCTCCCTTTTTCTTTCTTTTTTTTTTTTTGAAGTTTTGAATTTTATTTATTTTTTATACAGCAGGTTCTTATTAGTTATCTATTTTATACATATTAGTGTGTATATGTCAATCCCAATCTCCCAATTCATCAAACCACCACCACCACCCCCGCCGCTTTCCCCCCTTGGTGTCCATACGTTTGTTCTCTACATCTGTGTCTCTATTTCTGCCCTGCAAACCGGTTCATCTGTACCATTTTTCTAGGTTCCACATGTATGCATTAATATACGATATTTGTTTTTCTCTTTCTGACTTAGTTCACTCCGTGTGACAGTCTCTAGATCCATCCACGTCTCTACTAATGACCTAGTTTCGTTCCTTTTTATGGCTGAGTAATACTCCATTGTATATATGTACCACATCTTTATCCATTCGCCTGTCGATGGGCATTTAGGTTGCTTCCATGACGTGGCTATTGTAAATACTGCTGCAGTGAATATTGGGGTGCATGTGTCTTTTTGAATTATGGTTTTCTCTGGGTATATGCCCAGTAGTGGGATTGCTGGGTCATATGGTAACTCTATTTTTAGTTTTTTAGGGAACCTCCATACTGTTCTCCTTGGTGGCTGTATCAATTTACATTCCCACCAACAGTGCAAGAGGGTTCCTTTTCTCCACAGCCTCTCCAGCATTTATTGTTTGTAGATTTTTTGATGATGGCCATTCTCACTGCTGTGAGGTGATACCTCATTGTAGTTTTGATTTGCATTTCTCTAATAATTAATAATGTTGAGCAGCTTTTCATGTGCTTCTTGGCCATCTGTATGTCTTTTTTTTTTTAAATATTTATTTATTTATTTGGTTGCACCGGGTCTTATTTATTTATTTATTTTTATATTTATTTTTGGCTGTGTTGGGTCATCGTTTCTGTGAGGGCTTTCTCTAGTTGCGGCAAGCGGGGGCCACTCTTCATCGCGGTGCGCGGGCCTCTGCACCATCGCGGCCTCTCTTGTTGTGGAGCACAGGCTCCAGACGCGCAGGCTCAGTAGCTGTGGCTCACGGGCCCAGTCGCTCCGCGGCATGTGGGATCTTCCCAGACCAGGGCTCGAACCCGTGTCCCCTGCATTAGCAGGCAGGCTCTCAACCACTGCGCCACCAGGGAAGCCCATCTGTATGTCTTCTTTGGAGAAATGTCTATTTAGGTCTTCTGCCCATTTTTGGATTGGGTTGTTTGCTTTTTAATATTGAGCTGCATGAGCTGTTAATATATTTTGGAGATTCATCCTTTCTCCGTTGATTTGTTTGCCAATATTTTCTCCCATTCTGAGGGTTGTCTTTTTGTCTTGTTTGTAGTTTCCTTTGCTTTGCAAAAGCTTTTAAATTTCATTAGGTCCCATTTGTTTATTTTTGGTTTTATTTCCATAACTCTAGGAGGCATATCAAAAAAGATCTTGCTGTGATTTATGTCAAAGAGTGTTCTTCCTATGTTTTCCTCTAAGAGTTTTCTAGTGTCCAGTCTTATATTTAGGTCTCGAATCCATTTTGAGTTTATTTTTGTGTATGGTGTTAGGGAGTGATCTAATTTCATTCTTTTACACATAGCTGTCCAGTTTTCCCAGCACCACTTATTGAAGAGACTGTCTTTTCTCCATTGTATATCCTCGCCTCCTTTGTCATAGATTAGTTGACCATAGGTGCGTGGGTTTATCTCTGGGCTTTCTATCCTGTTCCATTGACCTATATTTCTGTTTTTGTGCCAGTACCATATTGTCTTGATTACTGTAGCTTTGTAATATAGTCTGAAGTCAGGGAGTCTGATTCCTCCAGCTCCATTTTTTTCCCTCAAGACTGCTTTGGCTACTTGCAGTCTTTTGTGTCTCCATACAAATTTTAAGACTTTTTGTTCTAGTTCTGTAAAAAATGCCACTGGTAATTTGATAGGGATTGCATTGAATCTGTAGATTGCTTTGGGTAGTATAGTCATTTTCACAATATTGATTTTTGCAATCCAAGAACATGGTATATCTCTCCCATCTGTTTGTGTCATCTTTGATTTCTTTCATCAGTGTCTTATAGTTTTCTGAGTACAAGTCTTTTACCTCCTTAGGTAGGTTTATTCCTAGGTATTTTATTCTTTTCATTGCAATGCTGAATGGGGTAGTTTCCTTAATTTCTCTTTGTGATCTTTCATTGTTAGTGTATAGGAATGCAAGAGATTTCTGTGCATTAATTTTGTATCCTGCAACTTTACTAAATACATTGCTTAGCTCTAGCAGTTTTCTGCTGCATCTTTACGATTCTCTATGTATAGTATCATGTCATCTGCAGACAATGACAGTTTTACTTCTTCTTTTCCAATTTGTATTCCTTTTATTTCTTTTTCTTCTCTGATTGCCGTGGCTAGGACTTCCAAAACTATGTTGAATAATAGTGGTGAGAGTGGACCACTTGTCTCGTTCCTGATCTTAGAGGAAATGCTTTCAGTTTTTCACCATTGAGAATGATGTTTGCTGTGGGTTTGTCATATATGGCCTTTATTATGTTGAGGTAGGTGCCCTCTATGCCCACTTTTTGGAGAGTTTTTATCATAAATGGGTGTTGAATTTTGTCAAAAGCTTTTTCTGCATCTGTTGAGATGATCATATGGTTTTTATTCTTCAATTTGTTAATATGGTTTATCACATTGATTGATTTACATATATTGAAGAATCCTTGCATCCTTGGGATAATTCCCACTTGACCATGGTGTATGATCCTTTTCATGTGTTGTTGGATTCTGTTTGCTAGTATTTTGTTGAGGATTTTTGCATCTATATTCATCAGTGATATTGGTCTGTAATTTTCTTTTTCTGTAGTATCTTTGTCTGGTTTTGGTATCAGGGGGATGGTGGCCTCATAGAATGAGTTTGGGAGTTTTCCTTCCTCTGCAATTTTTTGGAAGAGTTTGAGAAGGATGGGTGTTAGCTCTTCTCTAAATGTTTGATAGAATTCACCTGTGAAGCCGTCTGGTCCTGGACTTTTGTTTGTTGGAAGATTTTTAATCACAGTTTCAATTTCATTACTTGTGATTGGTCTGTTCATATTTTCTGTTTCTTCCTGGTTCAGTCTTGGAAGGTTATACCTCTCTAAGAATTTGTCCATTTCTTCCAGGTTGTCCATTTTATTGGCATAGAGTTGCTTGTAGTAGTCTCTCAGGATGCTTTGTATTTCTGCAGTGTCTGTTGTAACTTCTCCTTTTTCATTTCTAAATTTATTGATTTGAGTCCTCTTCCTCTTTTTCTTGATGAGTCTGGCTAATGGTTTATCAATTTTGTTTATCTTCTCAAAGAACCAGCTTTTAGTTTTATTGTTGTTTGCTGTTGTTTTCTTTGTTTCTATTTCATTTATTTCTGCTCTGATCTTTATGATTTCTTTCCTTCTGCTAACTTTGGGTTTTGTTTGTTCTTCTTTCTCTAGTTCCTTTAGGTGTAACATTAGATTGTTTATTTGAGATTTTTCTTGTTTCTTGAGGTAGGCTTGTATAGCTATAAACTTCCCTCTTAGAACTGCTTTTGCTGCATCCCATAGGTTTTGGATCGTCGTGTTTTCATTGTCATTTGTCTCTAGGTATTTATTGATTTCCTTTGTGATTTCTTCAGTGATCTCTTGGTTATTTAGTAACGTATTGTTTAGCCTCCATGTGTTTGTGTTTTTTACATTTTTTCCCATGTAACTGATTTCTAATCTCATAGCGTTGTGGTCAGAAAAGATGCTTGATATGATTTCAGTTTTCTTAAATTTACTGAGGCTTGATTTGTGATCCAAGATGTGATCTATCCTGGAGAATGTTCCCTGCACGCTTGAGAAGAAAATGTAATCTGCTGTTTTTGGGTGGAATGTCCTATAAATATCAATTAAATCTATCTGGTCTATTGTGTCATTTAAAGCTTGTGTTTCCTTATTAATTTTCTGTTTGGATGATCTGTCCATTGGTGTAAGTGAGGTGTTGAAGTCCCCCACTATTACTGTGTTACTGTCGATTTCCTCTTTTATAGCTGTTAGCAGTTGCCTTATGTATTGAGGTGCTCCTATGTTGAGTGCATATATATTTATAATTGTTATATATTCTTCTTGGATGGATCCCTTGGTCATTATGTGGTGTCCTTCCTTGTCTCTTGTAACATTCTTTATTTTAAAGTCTATTTTATCTCATATGAGTATTGCTACTCCAGCTTTCTTTTGATTTCCATTTGCATGGAATATCTTTTTCCATCTTGTCACTTTCAGTCTGTATGTGTCCCTAGGTCTGAAGTGGGTCTCTTGTAGACAGCATATATATGGGTCTTGTTTTTGTATCCATTCAGCAAGCCTGTGTCTTTTGGTTGGAGCATTTAATCCATTCACGTTTAAGGTAATTATGAATATGTATGTTCCTATGACCATTTTCTTAATTGTTTTGGGTTTGTCTTTGTAGGTCCTTTCCTTCTCTTGTGTTTCCCACTTAGAGAAGTTCCTTTAGCATATGCTGTAGAGCTGGTTTGGTGGTGCTGAATTCTCTTAGCTTTTGCTTGTCTGTAAAGCTTTTGATTTCTCCATCGAATCTGAATGAGATCCTTGCTGGGTAGAGTAATCTTGGTTGTAGGTTCTTCCCTTTCATCACTTGAAGTATATCATGCCACTCCCTTCCGGCTTGTAGAGTTTCTGCTGAGAAATCAGCTGTTAACCTTATGGGAGTTCCCTTGTATGTTATTTGTCGTTTTTCCCTTGCTGCTTTAAATAATTTTTCTTTGTCTTTAATTTTTGTCAATTTGATTACTATGTGTCTCGGCATGTTTCTCCTTGGGTTTATCCTGTATGGGACTCTCTGTGCTTCCTGGACTTGGGTGGCTGTTTCCTTTCCCATGTTAGGGAAGTTTTCGACTATAATCTCTTCAAATATTTTCTTGGGTCCTTTCTCCTTCTCTTCTTCTGGGGCCCCTATAATGCAAATGTTGTTGTGTTTAATGTTGTCCCAGAGGTCTCTTAGGCTGTCTTCATTTCTTTTCATCTTTTTTTCTTTATTCTGTTCTGCAGCAGTGAATTCCACCATTCTGTCTTCCAGGTCTCTTATCCGCTCTTTTGCCTCAGTTATGCTGCTATTGATTCCTTCTAGTGTATTTTTCATTTCAGTTATTGTATTGTTCATCTCTGTTTGTTTGTTTTTTATTTCTTCTAGGTCTTTGTTCTTTTATTCTTCTAGGTCTTTGTTTAGCATTTCTTGCATCTTCTCGATCTTTGCCTCCATTCTTTTTCCGAGGTCCTGGATCATCTTCACTATCATTATTCTGAATTCTTTTTCTGGAAGGTTGTCTGTCTCCACTTCATTTAGTTGTTTTTCTGGGGTTTTATCTTATTCCTTCATCTGATACAAAGTCCTCTGCCTTTTCATTTTGTTTGTCTTTCTGTGAATGTGGTTTTCCTTCCACAGGGTGCAGAATTGTAGTTCTTCTTGCTTCTGCTCTCTGCCCTCTGGTGAATGAAGCTATCTCCCTTTTTCTTTATCTCTGTGATTCCAATAGCATGGTCAGACTCTTGTCATCTTTCAGCTAGATTTCTGCAGCAGTCTTCTCTATTTCTCCAATGTATTCCCCCTCTAGTTGGTCTGGCCTGTTGAATCTTTTAAAAATCCCATCTAATTTATTGAAATCATTTTTGGAAGAAGGCAGGATGAAATTAGATTAATAGAGTCTATCTCTACCCCACCCTCATCATCTCTATTAAGGATTGTTGCTAATAATCATGCCCTTCATTTCTTCATCTTCGCCTCAGATGATCCCCACTTCTCCTCAGCTGATGAGGTCATATATTGGACTATCATCACGCAAAACTGATTATACCTAGGATCCTAAACAAGATCTCCAGGTGATTGATTGTACATTAAAGTTTGAGGCTCATCATACTGAAAACAAGCAAGAAATAGCCCTCTTTTCAGAGAAACTGGGTACCAAGTAATAGCTGGGATTTTGCTTCACTTTTCCCTACTCATTTCTTGTTCTCCTTGTCCTCAGCTAACTACTGAGATAATGAGAGTTCTTGTCCTGGTGTAATGACTCAAACCTTCATTCTGAGGCATCTGAGTCATTGGTGGTATAGGATTGCTCTGAGTTTCTGTCACCTTTATTTAAAGGAGGTGCCTCTGTGGGGAGAGTGGAGGAAACCTGCCCAGGGTCCTACACCAGTAGATGGGGGTCTGGCATAGACATTATGGTATAGTGGGAAAAGCAAAGGTTTTTAAACCCTTGCCTTGTTACTTACTTAGATGTGGATATTGGAAAAGTCACTTAACTTCTCTAAGCCTAAGTTTTTTGCTTATAAAGTAAGAAATGAAGATATCTACTTGGGAGGAATGTTAAACATAACTTCTGGGAGGAGGAGGATTAAACATAAGGTCTTTAGATTATAATTTCTGGCACAGAGTATACTTTTCCTCTTTCCCTTTCTAGCCTTTTGATACAAGGTTTGCTTCCTCTGTTTGAGGATGGCTGTTTTTTCTTGTCACTCTCCCCTCTATCTCATAAAACTGGAAAAGAGTTCTTATCTACTACAGTTTATAAAATCCCTACTAGCCTCTTAAAAATATTAATAGCTCTTAGTTCCAGGATGGGATCTGGCAGCCATATCATTTGTGCAGATGAGGGCACTGCAGGCCTTAGATCCCCAGGAGGGAGCCAGTCTGTGTAGCTGAGGGATCTGGTGATGGAGTTTTCCACCATGTGATCTTAGTTTTCTTATAGGTGTTATAAAACTGCTCATTGGCAAGGGTTCAGGGCAGTGAGAACTGAGCAAAAATTGAGTCTCTTCTGAGTCTCTGGAAGAACATGTTGGGTCCCCTGTAATGTGGAAGGTGAACATCTACTGTCTTGTTGCCAGTTCCTAAGTCACAGTGTCCTGCCTTGACTGCATTGGGCCTGGCTGATAGGGACAACCTTCTCATTTAATTTGTGCCCTTGTTTAAGTGTTTGTCCTGGCACAAACTGCATATTTCTTCATCTTTAAAAAATGCATGGGAACACTAGGTGAATGCGTCACTTTGGAGGCACCGCAGGCTTCCCTCTGTCCCTGAGGCTCCTTGACAGGCCTCCCCACATGGAGTCACATTTGAATAATTAACATCTTGCAGTGCCCTGCTTTCAAATGAGTGAATTAAAGTAAGGAATAAAGAGGTGGGTTGGAAAAACAGTTTCAGGAAATCACCATTTTACATGAGGGGAAAATGGAAATAGACTAAAATGTTAACAGCGGTGGTTTTTAGAAGGAAGGGCTGTGAGTAAAATATCTTTTCATTATTCCGTGGTTTCCGCATTTTCTGAAGTGAGCACACATTACTTTTAAATAGGAAGAAGAAGTTTGAAATTGCCATTTTAAATTACTGGTAAGTAGTGAAATCCAAATGAAAAGTAGCCACAATTTATAGTGTGATTAATAAACACAGTTGAGTAGATCCCAGTTAGGCCAATATTTTGGGAGTTAACTGGGTTGAAGTGGGGACTATAAAAGAGAAATTTTAGATGCTGGCTGAAATTGGTGATAAAAAGTTCAAGCCATCTCATCCCGTTTTGAAGTGTGACTGATATGAAAAAAATAAAATAAAAATTCAGTTTCTGGGCATTCAGTAGCTCAATCAAGTTTATAGAATACCTGGGATCTGAGAAAAGAACCACGTCCTAGAGGGGGGTTAATATCGGGCTTGTGCTCTCTAACTGGCACAAATGTTTGGGGTCCTCATATTGGCATGTGGGGTCCATAGTTTGAGCAGTGGTCCCTATTGACACCCTTTGGGTTCTTCAAAGTAATGGTAGAAGAGGTTTTGTTAGTCAGCGTTAATGTAGTCATAGTTGAGAGCAGGATTTATTTTGGTGTATCGGTCATTAATAGCTAAGAGGTTGCCTGGAACACATACCCTCTCCATAGCTAACCAAGTCAAAGCCATACAGCCTATCTCTGGACGTGGAAAAACAGAAAAGTGGGTTAATATAATAAACAAGTATCTCGTGAAGGATTCCCACCAATCAGAAGTAACTGCTCCTCCTTTGAACTCCTCTGGCTCTTCTTTTTATTTCTCATTTTGTAGTTAGCTTTATAGAGAGCTGTCGTCTCTACTCTTTAGTAAGCTCCTGGAAGGCAGGGACCTTCTTTGTATCGTCCATAATGCTTTGCACAGTGAGTACTCAGTAAATGGTTGTTGAATGTCTGAATTCCCAACTCATGAATTTAGCATTTTTCCTGCAAGGCCAAGGCAGAGGAGATGAAGCCTAGAGCTTTGAAGTCTGGGTGGGAATCACTTGCATGCAGTATCCAGTATTTGCAGCCTCTCCCCATGGCTTCCTGTACAGTAGGATGGAGGCTCTGCCTCTCTATTCCAACTTTCCCTAACTTCTCCCTGTTTGTATTAGTTATCTATTGCTATGTAATAAATCACTCCAAAACAAAGTTATATATTATGTCTCATGGTCCTGGGTCAGGAACTGGGGAGCAGGCTTGGCAGGGCAGCTCAGGATCTCTCATGAGGTTGCAGTCAGATGTCTCCAGGGCTGCCGTCATCTGCAGTCTTGACTGGGGCTGGAGGATCCATTTGCGAGGTGGCTCACTCACATGGCTGGTAGGTTGGTTCTGACAAGTTGGTTCTTTTCCCCAGAGGGCTCTTTGAATGTCCTCACTGTATGGTGACTGGCCTCCCCCAGAGCTAATGAATCAAGACTACAGTGTCTTGAAACAGAAATTATAATGCCTTTTCTTTGTCGCTTCAGAAGTCACATATTGTTGCTTCTGCCATATTCTATTAATTACACAGGCCATCCTGATTTTTTTGGATGGGAGATCACACATGAGTGTGAATATCAGGAGTCAAGGACCCTTGGGGTCATTGGAGGCCATGGTGGAGGCTGGCTACCATACTCTCCATCTACTGCTTTGATTCCCCAGGTGAAGGCTAGTGAGCTTAGCCTTGGTTTATCTGTTTATCCTAGGCTACAGCATTAACCTTCAATTTTTGTTCTCCCTTAATCCACCCTCCAAACTGTTGCTTTCTGAAGTGTAACTCTGAGCGTGTTGTTCTCTTACTTATACAAAGTAACTAAAATGGATTCTCCATGAGGGCAAGGACTATTGTATTAAGTATCTGTTGCTGCATAAAAATATTACTGCAAACTTCGTGGTTTAAAACAACACACATTTATCATCTCAGTTTCAGGGGGTTGGGATTCCGGCTGGGTTGACTGGGTCCTCTGCAAGGCTGCAATCAAGGTTCCGGTCAGGGCTGGCTTCTCATCTGAGGCTCGACTGGGGAAGGATCCACTTCCAGGCCCATATGGTTGTTGGCAGCCATCAGTTCCTTGCAAGTGGTTGGACTGAGCATCCTAGTTTCTTGCTCTTTTGGCTGGAGGCTGTTTCTTACCAAATGGCCCTCTCACAGCACACCAGCTTGCTTCTTCAAAACCAGCAGGGGAAAGTGTGTCTCTTTGCAAGACAGATGTTAAATATTTTTGTAATGTAATCATATATAGATACTCATGTACATTCCATCACTTTTGCCATATTCTAATGGCTAAAAGCAAGCCATGGGTCTCACCCACACTCAGTTGGTGGGGTGGGGAATTATGCATGGGTGTGAATGCTAGGAGGTACAGAGATCACG